>NC_069388.1:81790977-82420477 GCF_027475565.1 Acinonyx jubatus | reverse complement strand
CTCCGTTGGCTTTTTCCCCCCCTCCTTCTCCAAATGTTTTATAATGATGTTAAATTGATTAGTGTTGTTATGAAACTAAACTGGTTTAATTTTAATTGCCAGGCGCTCCTAGTACTCACTCCCAGTTTATTTACCAGGTAGAGGACCTCCCGGTGAATGGCTTGAGGATGGTTTTCGCTTGCGTGACTTGAATACAGTCACTATGGGGGACTTGCCTGCTCGGTTGGACTGGTCTATCATGGGCTGCACTATTCTTCTCCGGGCATTAATAAACCTGTAACCAAGAAAGTAGAGTGAATCATTATTCCTTAAACAAAAACGTGGGGGTGGGGAGAGGTGGAGGAAGAGGAGAAGACGGAGCACAGCGAGAGCAAAGCTAGATCTTGGCAAAACGCTTCTCTGCACTGCTCTGTGTGCAGCTTCACATGCTACACACTCTGCAACCCTCGGTGACCTTTGAGTACACAGGCTTGGGGCTTCTGAGTTGATTCATGTTTGCCTGTTTTACCACAGTTGGACACTTCCATTTCATCTTTTCATGGGGGAATTAGCAGAGTTTTCAGGAAACAATACGAGCCACCACTCTTTTCAATTGCAAGGGGGGGAGATTTGGCGTAGAGAGCAAGATGTTCATAAGGGCATCTGTTACCTCTCCTAATTAGTGACATTTCAATCTCATGTTCTCTGACTTCTTTTTTACAATTTTTATCAAAACCTTCCCTACCTCTTGCAAACCTAATTCTATTTTAATGCCCACTATTAAGATAATGAACTGGGATGGCAGCACACCATCAAATGAGAGAATGTCTGGAGTTTATCACCACTAACTCACACTGCTGGGGACTTCAGAGAAACGCATTCCTTGTAGAGATTTCTTGGGGTGGCTTTTTTTTTTTTTTGGCTCTTTATGCAAAGTCTAAGGTCAAGGCGAGGTCACAGCTATACAGTAATTGAACTTATAATATTGCTTTCTCCAGCTAGTCCTGACCATTTATAAGAAACATCTTATCAAGACATTTAAGTCACTTCAGTGTCTTCATAAGGTTTATTTTTTACAATTTTTGCGGCCTCTTCAAAAGTGGCCAGCCACTGAAAATTTTTTAAAGTGGTTCGTACAAGCTCTACAAAGTCATGCTTGTGAAATGTCTAACTCTTAAGATCCATTTGTATTGTGTAATGCTAAGAATTACATATCAAATATAGAAAGTGAGCAGGCCATATCATATTAGCTTCTGCAAAAGTCAAGTGCTTTTAGTTAGCAACCTGGATTTGAATAGATTGGACACGAGCAGCACATAAAAAATACAATGAAAAGTTTAATAATGATTAAAGGGTCTACAGTCCAGTATGATTTTTAGTTTGTGAGTCTGCCCACTCAGAAAGGAAAATAGTTCCTAAAAACCAAACCGTTCAACATAGAGGGACGGGTTTTTAAAATAAAAATGCATGCCTCGTGACATTTTAAGATTCTCAATGTCCTATATCCTTATGTTCTTTGGTTATCAAAAAAGTAATTAAAATCAATAATGAAACTGGCATCTAACTAAAGGGATACTGTTGGTGCTTTTATTGGCAATATATATTACATCAGTTCTTGTATATGAAGTCCTTGAACTGGCTAATAAAAATATTTAAAACACAGATCTACAACAAATTGTGTTGCAAATCAGGTTATCATTATCTTGTATAAACCATGAAAATTGGAATCATGTGAGCAGAAGGTTAGATTAATTCTCCATTCTCATTATAAGCACAGGTGTAGCACAAACACCATGTGAAATAACCAATTAAAATGAAAAAAAAATCTGCTTTTTCATTAGCTGCCTTCACTGCATGACCAATTAGAAAATTATTTAATATTAATATTCCGCGTATACCAAAAGTAATTTTCATAGTAACTAACATAGGTAAGAGAGCAAAAAACAGCTCTTTATCTATGGTACTGTTCATAATCTGCAGGCTCTTAGAGGAAAGGAACTCTGATAACATTTTTTTAGAGACCTTTTAAAAACATATTATTTTGCGGATATGATTTATGCTATTTATCTAAAAATAGGAAGGGCACTTTTTAACAGATGAGAAGCCAAGGCTCAGAGAAATTAAGTGACTTATTTGAGGTCACATGTTACCCAAGAGATGTTAGTAACTTGCTGACTGACACACAGCTGGCAAATGGTAGTGAGCACCCCTCCCCCAATGTCCTGACCAGAGCATGGCCACTATTGTGCCACCCATCTAGAATATTCTGGACTAAATAGATATCTAAAAATGAGCTGGTTTTGAGCCAATCACCGCTGGCAACGACCCTACTGTTGAGTCTGGGAATAGGCATGACTGAACATTTTGTAGACTAGGAATTGTGATGACTGTACTGTTTGTGCATATGGACAAAGATAAGGCTACGCATTAGAAGATTCAGTGACTTATCTGTATTCCAAAGCTTGCTTCCTTCACACTCATACATTCAGATTTCCAAAGACCAGTTCATAAGAACCAACTCAGGTGTGAATCCATGACTATTAAACCCATGGAATCACAGAAAAATTAAACCTCAGGTTTGAAATGGGATTTCACTGTCACCTACGTTGGTCACTGACATGAATCACCTCTATGATCTCCCCACCAAGTAGATAGGTAGCCTCTTCTGGGCTGTTTCTAATAAAGCATTTGCCCCCTTACCTGAAAGTCCATAGATGTGTGGACAGCCTTCTACTAGACGGTTTTGCATTACTCGATCTAAACTCGTTTCACCAGGACAACTCCTTGGGGGTAATTTAAACCATTTCTAATCTCACTTCTTCAGGACAGCCTTCAAATATTTAAACTGTAGCCATCATGCCCCATAGGCTTCTCCCCTCTTCTCCTTAGGTTGAACATCCATGATCCTTAACAAGTTCCTCCTAGAATGTAAGTTCTTCTTGGGTTTTGAGTCCACTCACCACCTGGGCCACACTCTGCTCAATATGCTGAGGTTTGTCTGTGTGCCTCCAGAGGTCTTCAGGTGACAGCATTAAATGCAGTTACCCCACACCTGCTCCAGTCCCCATCTAGAGAGCAAATACCTCATCACACAGCCTCTTAGCTAAGGACCCACAGGTACCCAGGTGCTATGTTCCTCTCTTTTGGTGGCAATAACCATTTGTTGTTACGGACAACACAGATGCAGGCTCTCTATAGCCTATGTAGATATAAAGGTGAGAATCCTTTCATTTAATAAAATCAAAATTGAAACAACTGAAAACCTCAGAACCCCTAATCACTTTGTCCAAACTGTTTGACCTCATCAGTAGGTACGCTTAGAAGTTCTCGCTTTTGAAAACTAATTTAAAACAATTTTGTACTATAATGAACATTATCAATACATATAGGACATCGTACACTCTCAGAATCTTATTGGATTATGCTTCCTATACTTACATGAAACACGGATAATATTATCTGGGGTCATGGTGGACATCATTATCTGAAAATAACTAAGTAAATAGCAAAAGATTTTATTTTTTAAGACAACATCATCTTTTCAATTTTAAAACTGTCTCAACATTTGGTTCTCTTTAGGGTATTTTATCCTACTATCTTCTATATATTTCCTTGGGAATTATGCTACATACAGTAAAGCCATGTGTTTAGATGGCTTCGGAGTGAATTCAGATACAAAAACATTTTCCTTCTGGGCAAAGTAATAAAATGACATTCTTGCTCCTCCCACTATAAGTCAAGCAGAGGTCAGTTCCCCCATCCCTGTATCTGTTTAAATAAACTGGTCCAGCTGTTTGTTTCTAAAATGCCCTCTGACCTTGCGTGTCATCCTCCCCGCTTTTGTGACAGAATGCTTTACTTTCCATTGTGGAAGATTCTAAATTATCAAATTTTCTAAACACTGAACCAAAAAAAGACCTTTGGATTTTATGTAAACTTACATGAACATATTCCCTTCTTAAAACACTCATTTCAAGAAGCATCAGTAAAATAGTTATTTCAAGCTCATGTGTGTGTTCAAATATATATCTATATTTATGTCTGAATACATAAATATATATTAGAACTTCAACATAAGAAGAAACAATGTTTTTGAAGAGAAATGAGAAAGAGAATGATAAAATTCCAGTTTGAATGCTCCACAAAAAAATCTATTCTCCAACAACCATAAAATAGTTTAAGATAAAATGTATCCATGAAATATATACAATCTTTAGTATTTTCCATATTAATATGGTCTCTTTCAAACGTTTGTTAGTTTAAAGATGTAAGAGAAGACTTTTAAAATTTTTGCAATTGATGTCCAAACATTATAGCCCTTAAAACTTAGATGTACAGTGTCAGGAATACATGACAACAGGACATTTCTTCTTACTCATTAAAATCGTTTCACGCCTTGGTTTAATAGACTGTGTCTCAAATTTGCCACAAATTGGGCATTTAAAAAGGTAAACTTTTTAATTAAGTAGAAGGCCAGGAAACATCCTGTTTGCCTTTCCATATTACATTCCGAACATCAAGGTATATTTTTTTATAAATCCCATTTTGCTTTGAAAACAATGTTCTTTTGTGAAGTACTTTTTAGAAAACTGGACACTCTGTAGGTGGCAGAAGACTGAATTAGGGAAAGAATTCTTATATTTCTTTTTTTCACAGCATCATGGATTAAAATTTCTTCCTGTGTCACCAAACTATCTCCTTTCTCAAAACAAGACGTTTTACAAAGGAAAGGAAGAAAATGGATTGGCCTTCCAGCTTTGTTCCATGTCAACATAAACAGAGACATAGTTCTTTTTACCTAGTTAGTCGTTTAGAACCAGAGTCCTAGTATGGGAAAATGGGAGGTTGGAAGGAGAGAAGATCTTCCAAAGTGGGATCATCTCAAAATTGAATTTAATCCTTTGCATTTTTAAAATAGGCATCAGGCAAGGAGAATGGGAGATGAATTCTGAGTTATGCTAAAATAAATATAGTAAGTTTTCCTTTATTCTCTCTTTTCCTTGCCCCCTACATGTTTGTTTATCATCGGACTTCAACATTTTTTTCATTCTGCTAATTCCACCAGTCTCTTTTCATTCTCACTCTTTGAATACCTGAAGAGTTTTCTGACCTAGATCTTGTAGAACAGCTTTCTAAAGCTGACCTTTGTCCTTCAGTTTATCTTCTACTTCTTGCCCTGGTTACTTCCCACAAAACTGGATGGCTAAGTTTAGTGTCCTCTTCGTGAGAACCAGGAAGGGTGGAGAGATCACAGAGGGCATCCATCAGAACCAAAGACAGGGTACGTTTTCCCTGTTCCACAGACAACATTTTCCACACAGCTTTCCCCTTTTCCTGTATTCTTATGCCCTTTGTCTTCCTCGTACAGCTCTCTGTAATATTAACAATACTAAGGAAAAATGACTTGCTCACCTTCGGAGATAGGATTTTCACCCTTACTCAATTAATTCTGTTCCTCAGTGTTTACCACCTCCTTGTTCACTGATGATTAAGGGGAGCCCACAGCATTACTTTAGCATGCCAGAGCCAACTCAGTGAACCACATAAAATCAAAATGCTGTTGTTTCTAAACAATGACAGGACTCTCAGTCATCCCTACAGTGTTTCTTGCCAACTAGGCTCAGTAATAGTCAGCAGGAGGTAGCTACCCATTTAAGTGTGGAGAAATACCATTTTACAATACCCTCCTATGTCCAAGGAGCAAAAATTATCGACTTGATATTAAAGAGAAGATTTCATTAAATAGCAAGATGTGTTAGTAAAGATGCCTTCTATACTTACACTATCCATTAAATAAAGTATTAGTCACAGTCATCTTTGATTAATATTGAGGTAAACTTAGGAAAACCTACATACATACTTCATAAAAATTAATACCATGCATTCTTTTTTTGTTAAAATTTTTTGATGTTAATTTTGACAGAGACAGAGAGAGACGGAGCATGAGAGGGAGAGGGGCAGAGAGAGAGGGAGAGGGGCAGAGAGAGAGGGAGACCCAGAATTTGAAGCAGGCTCCAGGCTCCGAGTTGTCAGCACAGAGCCCGACGCCGGGCCAGAACTCATGAACTGTGAGATCATGACCTGAGCCGAAGCCGGACGCTCAACCAACTGAGCCACCCAGGCGCCCCTAAATTAATACCATGCATTCTTAAGAATAAGTCCTGGTGATTTCTACACACACTATTCTTTATCAACTAAAAATAAAATAAAATTATTACATGCTGTAAATAATATTTAATCAACATAAAATTCATGTAGGTAATCTCTATAAATATTTTTATAGAGTTTAAGACTTGTGAAAAATCTTCAAATATAAAATTTCACATTGGAAGCTAGTTGCTGAATTCCAGAATTTTGTCCTTTTTCTCCTTATTCTATTCCATGAGTTTCTTTCCTAGTATTTCTTTCAACTTCATCACAATCATTTAAATAAAAGTATATATACTATATATTTTTAAAGTCAGCATTTCCTAACAACCTGAAGGCCTCTTTTATAAACGAACCCTTCAGGGAATGAGTTCTAGCCATCTCTCAAATAACTCTCTGTTCTTTTAAATAAAAATCAACTTCAAAATCTTTTGTTGGATTTCTTCATTTTAGATTTACATTTACTTATTGAATTTAATGATCCATAACTGGCAGTCTTCAGGGTCCAAGCCTCCTACACTCCCTTTCTCTGTGAAATAAGATTTCATAAAACACTATTTTAAGACACTCAAGAAAGTTGACTCCATCTCAAGTCAAACCTTATGAAATCATGTTTTTGGCACCTTTTTCCAGTTTCTCAACCTCCTCCGAATCCAACAGTTCCAGGACTGCAATACATCATCTGTGTGCTGAGGGCGGGGGGAAGGGGGTAGACAGGAGGGAGAAGGGGGCACATGCTCTGCTCTTCATCCCTTCTAGAAACAGAATATTGAAATTTCCTCGAATCACAATAAGCCCATCAATCGGCAGTCTGTAGAAGGTTCCCCTTCTCTAGCAGCGAAGGGTGTATTTGTCAAATTATTTTAGAAATAGCTTACGTTGTCTAAGACCACTGAGGAAGTTGATTGCATATAAAATTTTCCTCAAAGCCACTAGTGAAAAAAATCACTAATTATTTGAAAATTATACTGCAGAGTAATAACAAGCCCATGTATTAAATGTTGGAGTAACTTTCAAATACTTCATCGCTTCATTATATATAATGGGGAAGTTTTCCTTGAAAGCAAATTATAAAATGATTTTTTATTAAAAAATATATATATAAGCTTGCTAAATGCTTTAATCTGACCTGAATTCAAAGCAAGGGGGGGGGGAGGGTCTTTTAGTGGCAGATCTCTGTTTCTTCTGCTACTACCCATGACTTTCTAGATCACTGAAGCACTAGGCTCCGAACTCAGTGGAATAAATTGTGGGGATACCCTGCCAGACCTAGCATAAGGAATACCCAACAGTTTAAAAATATCTTAAGTATGCACTGATATAAAACATACGTAATAAAATATTTATGCAGTATTTACTTAAATGTGACAATTTGCCAAAGTTGAGTTTGTATAATTGCACAAATATAAGAGAAATAGTGCTTTGCTTAAGGTGTATGGAATTAAGATGATTATTATCGCAACGAAGGAGTGATAGGAAAACCTAGGATAACAAAACCTTCCGTAGTAATGAAAAACTAAAATAGGTATAATATATTCAAAGAATAGATGTGTCTCTCTTTGGTCTAAGCTGAACCATTTTTCATTTAAATTCTAATTTTCCCGTATTTTACAAAAAGTAAGTAAAATCGCATCTAACTAAACGTCCCTTAAACATTACAGAATAAATAGGTTTATTTAAAACACATCCTAATTTTCTGCCAATCTCCATTCTTTTTTTATAAATGTTTTCATTTATTTTTGAGAGAGAGAGAGAGTGAGAGAGAGCGAGAATGAATGGGGGAGGGGCATAGAGAGGGAGACACAGAATCCGAAGCAGGCTCCAGGCTCTGAGCTGTCAGCACAGAGCCTGATGTGGGGGGCTTGAACCCACAAACCAGTGAGATCACGACCTGAGCAGAAGTTGGCCACTTAACTGACTGAGCCACCCAGGTGCCCCAGCCAATCTCCATTCTAAGTAGGATGACCACATAATTTATCATGTAAGCTGAGACACTTTTGAGAGTAAACGGACACTATTAACAATTAGGCTGGACAATAGGCATCAACCACGAATATTCCAGGCAGTTGGGGTGTGTGGCCACCCTAATCACCAAATACGCACTTTTTTTTCCAAATAAAACTTCCCCTGCGAGATTGGAATTGAAACCCTCTTGTGTGAGAATGGTGGCCGACCCTGGCGTATATAAGGTGTCACAGAACCCCAATACCACCTGGGAGTGTCTCTGAGCTCTTTCCTTTCTGGAGGATCTCTCCTTTAGTTGCCTCAGCTCCCTAAGACTTCACTAGTCCAAAAGCTTCCCAGACCTGGAATCTCCACTCCAAGGGAGAGACCAAGGGAGGATATCTCAAAATTCAGCTTGATTTCTGCTTTCACTTGGTCACAGGTTAGACTACAGAATGGCACAGTGAAGGTGACTTGACTGGAGTAGAGGCCTGTGTCTATCTATCCCTTAGAAGGCTCACTATAATTCCTGTTTTAATCAGTAAAGCTTAAAACCCGAGTTCCATGTAACGTGTATCAATATGAAATCCATAGGATTTAAATACAAATGGAACCAACTATACTAAAAGGCAGAAATCTCTCAGTTGAGGTATATGACAAAATTGTTCAAATGAAGGCAGTAAACTAATAAAATGACCTCCTCTTGGAACTTGTCAAATCTCTGGAAAATGCTTGTGGTCATCTAAGTCACACTGAGGGAAGTTTGGAGACTGTGCGTTTCACTTGAGTGGCTATCCTTTTCTTTGAACAGTATCACTCATCACTATTACAGTCAAGACACTGGCCAAGGACAGGGAGAGTTACAGCGGCATCTAGGGAGAAGAGTGTGAGAACTGAGTAGGAAAAATTGCCACTCGCTGCTCTGAGGTCATAGTTGTGTTTAGGTGCTAGAGCTGTGATGACCCAAGTGACTTCATGCCTATGAAAGGAGCTTTCTTTGCAAATTTAAAACCTAAGACAAGGGTTTGTTGAGATACTGTCGTTAGGATTCTCAAAAATACCTAACGGTCCAAAGACTTGTACACGAATGCTTATAGCAACAAAAGGTGGACACACACCCAAGGTCCACCAACTGATGAATGCAGAAACAAAATGTGGTCCATCCAGACAATGAAACATTCTTCAGCCGTAAAGGGAATGAAGCACTACTACCTGCTACATGGAGGAAGCTTGAAAACAACATGCTAGGTGAAAGGAGCCAGTCACAAAAGGCCACATGTTCACATGATGACATTTAGGAGAAATGTCCAGAATTGGCAAATCTTCAGAGACAGAAAGTGGATTAGTAGTAGAGTGGGGGCAGAGGTATGGGGAGGGGCAATAGCGAAAGGGTCCAGGGTTTTCTTCCTGAGGTGGTGTAAATGTCCTAAAATTGACTATGGTGACGGTTGCACAGTATCTGTGAATATACTAAAAACCATCGAATTGTATACACTTTAAATGGGTGAATTTCATGGTATGTGAATTACATCTCAATAAATCTGTTAATAATAAGTACATAATGGTGGAACAGAAGAGGTGCTGAACAAGGAACCGGCCCCATCCTTGCCTCCAATTAGCAGCATAACTTTGTAAAGCCCTGAGCCCCATCTGTCAAATGATGCATAAAATCCCATCCAGGACTTGGGCTCTGACATTCAGTGGCATGATGTTCCTAAAATTTTAATCCATGCTCCTTTTTTATAAACTTCAAAATCTCGTATCCTTTGTTATTTGGAACCCTAAAAGAAATAGCATGACTAAAATCAAAAGTTAAGTCTCAGTAGGCTTTTTTATACTACTACATTCACTCAAAATGACTCTGATGTGCCTTTTCTGGCCCCTAGTCCCTCTTGGCCCCCACTTGGCCCTAAGGACGGGAATCTCTGCCATAACCTATTGTACTTTCCTTTCTGTAAACAGTACTGCCAGGTGACCAGCCGTGGGAGCTGAGATCTGACATCTTTGGACATGTATGATTCTTTCCATTAGCTTTTTCAACATCCCCTACTCCCTGCCCTTTCCAAGCACATCTGAACTCTGACCCAAACTAGGGATCAAATAAAATCAACCAGAGCAGATGTTCAAGGGATATAGGCCAACAAACCCTGCAAGTGGACAACAACTCTCAAAAACTACCTACTTACTTACATTCAAACCAGCATTCTAGGGTAGAAAGTACTGGAAACTTAAATATATGTATTTTTAATCATATTGCATTTAACTTCCAATATACTATTCTTAAAACACAGCTTGAGCTAAGAACTCAAGACCAATAATCCCCATCAGCCTGAAAAAGTTGTGTTTGGGAAAGCAAATGCTTTTTCCCTTCTTCACTGATCAGATCTAATCTTGTGAGGCATTAGGTCCTTCAGTCACATTGGTTAAGAGGGTAAAGAGGAAAAGAAGAGCTCTCCAGGATGGAAACAGATTAAAGTTTGTTTGTTTATCTGTTATTGTTCAGGTATCAAGAGCCCGATAGTGTTCAGTATTTCCCATACTAATGGGTCAGGCTTAAAAGTGTCATAAGAATGGAAATGAAAAGGAAAACATCAATGACAGCGAAAGGCAGTGACAGGGAGAACCCTCTGTTTGCATCCATGATGTCTTTTGGAGGCTTTGTTTGTTTGTTTGGTGGCTTTTTAATGTTCCCTTCCCCCTTGAAAATTAAGAAAGAAGCAAAACAAAACCCCAGGCCTTTACACAAAGCTCTGGGTATTCACACATTGGAGCGATGCAGGCTGAATCCCTCAGAAACATTTCCTCCCCCACCCCCTATGCCCCTGGCTCCACTCCACTTTTGAGAAAATTGTTTTATTCAACGAGGAGGCAACATTTGCCCCATTTTTTAATATTTCAGGCTGATTTTTTCACCACTCAGAAATGCTGTTTGTTTTATGTGGGTGCAGCCTGAAGCAAGATGATGAGGTAAGAGAGTGGAGAGGGGTCTCTGTGGGCACAGCACGGTGGTGCTTCAGTGCTCGATGGTTAATCACCCAGCACCAGCCTCAGCAACTGTTGACACAAAATAGGTGGAGATCAGGTCTGTGCAAGCAGAAAATACCAGAAAGGCAAACTATATGTAAACACACTTAAGACAGATTTGACAAGAATAGACCTAAACCTGACTTGCTAGGAAACTCCGAATGTCTAAAGGCTTCAGGGTCCCTCTCAGCGGAGGCCCCTTCCCCTTAACAGAGTTTCCTTTGAGAAGAAAAAGAGTAACATTTGAAAAACTAAAATAAGTTTACAGAAGAGAGCTGAGACATTTGTCCCCTTGATTCACACAGTGTGGGTTTCAAATCTGCTCCTACATGCGGATTTATGTAATGTAATACACTTCTTCCACGTATATTTGGAGCAGAGCCAAATGGTGGGGGGGGGGGGGGGCTTACAACATGCACACACAACCACAATTCAAAAAGTTATTTCTCCTGACCTATAAAACTCATGCAAAGAAGCAAATGGATAATGCTTAAACAGTCTTTTAATCTTATCTAACTGACACCTGACAACCCATTACTTATAGATTATTAATGCACCCACTAAAAAGTTTGTCATGTACAAAATTACTAGAGAAAAAGATTGAACGCCTCAGGAAAAAACAAATTTTGCTGTACAATAACTTCAGAAATTTCAAGCCTATTATCTGTCATGCCCTTCATAGACTCGTAGCACACTGCTAAAAACAACTGATTTATCTTTATTATGAATCCTAAAATGACAGCACACATGTTTTTCATGTCTTGTGATAATGTTTAATTTCATCCAGTTTTTATTTTACAGAGCTTGATTTGCTTATTTAAGATGAAGAAAAGTAGTAACTTTTTAATTAATTTCCCTGGTTGTCTCTTTATCAAAGGACATGGGTTTTTGTTTTTTGTTTTTTTTTTTTTCTAGTCCTCGTGTAAAGCTGGAATCAGAGCCAGTTTCAGCGCGATCACCTTGCTTCTCTTTGGTTTGCAGTACTATGGAGTCTAAAATAGTAAAGCTGGGTGTGCCTGGGTGGCTCAGTCGGTCTCAGCTCAGGTCATGATCTCACAGTTCATTAGTTCAAGCCCCACGTCAGGCTCTGCGCTGACGGTGTGGAGCCTGCTTGGGATTCTCTCTCTCTCTCTCTCTCTCTGCCTCTCCCCTACACTCTCTCTCTCTCAAAATAAATGAATAAACTTTAAAATAAAATAGTAGACCTGGAAGAGGCACTGGGTCCCACCAATGTGGTCCATTTTAGCAGCAGAAGCTGTCACCGGTCAAAATGGAGTGACTTGATCAAGGACACGTATGTGATTGATGAGGAGTGGGGAAGGCAGCTGAAATGTTTTGGCTCAAAATGTTCTTTCTCTTGCATATTCCCTCCCCTTACTTGCCCTGTATAAACTGTATCCTGTCCTGAGGCTTACAGGGCAGTTTGTTCCTTACCCACCTGTGGATGCCAGGCTCTTCCCCCTTGATCCATGATGCCTCTCAGCCCCCTCACTTCCCACGCTGTCTACAAGCAAATGGGAGTCAGGTCCTGCTCTGCCAGGTTGCATGACACACAGGCAGATTTCTTCCATCTCTCTGACCAGATAATTGTGCCAAGACACCGAAAACAACAAATCTGGCTTCATTAGGACTCACAACAAGTCCTGCTGACCTACATACCATGTTCAAAGTCAACCACCAACCACTGGTTTCACAGCTTTGAAAGGGACCACGGACATTCAGAAACACTGGGCTTAGGATGGATAAATCAGTCTCCTAACTCACTCACTTGCACCCCAGCCCTCAGTTGTCCTGAAGTACCTGCTCAGGTCGTACGGCCTCTCAAGGCATCACACTCCTGCCTTGTCCTGAAAAGCTCAGAAACGGTCTTTGGATGCTGGCTGGAGGAGAAACGGCAGTTACACTGAGGAGGATTGGGACTTTAAGTCCATCTTCCTTCATCCCACCCCTTCCCCTTTCTTTTCTCACCCAGACTCAGGGCCCCATGGGAGAAGGGGCAGAGTTTTCCGCCCAGTGCCGCTGGGGGCCACCACCTACTTGGTGAGGGGTTTCCACCTTTCACAGTACTCACAGTGGGATTTTACACAGTGTGGGGAAGCTCAGAGTAAACTTACTGTGTAAAACTTACAACAAAGTATATTTAACAGACTGCAGAGTCATTTTCAAAGAGGATTGTTTGCTGGAAATTTTTAGAATCTGCAGACAAAAGCAGCGTCTCTGTTGAACTCCTAAGACTCTCTGACATGACAATACCTGAAGGTTTCTAAATTCACAGCTCTTTTCCCTGCGAGCTATTTGCTCAGCTTTCCTAATAATACCCTGCCTGCCTGGCACCTTGCCAGTTCTGTCTCGGGCAATATGCAAGCTAAACATTTTTTGACTGATTTCAATATTTTTCTTACGAGCAACTAGACAGTATTTTATCTAGTGAGTATTACTGATTGCTATAATCTAAGCCCACAGTAAGTGCCCGTAAAGGTAATATTATTAGAATTGACACTCAAGGTGAAAAGCATAGCAATTAACTGGGGCTTGGAGAACAACAACCCATTCTGTAACATGCTGCAGACTTATTCTATTTATATTTCTCCTTCTTCTTTCAAAAATATTGCACCTGTTACTCCATTGATCAGTTAGGAAGCCTACCTTAAATGTAGGTTACCCTGAAGTTCTCAAGGGAAAAAGTTAAACCACCTGCTTAATAAAATTACCTTTTGTGTGTGAAGTTGTTCCATCCCTAGGTGATTTCTAGGCAAAGAAAATCACTATACACCCTGCACTTTCATTTTGCAGTTGAATAACAAACAAATGACCCAGTGCTTCTTGCATGGTGCACTGTTTTTTACATCTGTTTTCCTTGCTTTTGTGTCATGCCTCTGTTTAGCTTTATTGACAAAACAATCTGTGCCTAATGTTTAAACAACATCTGTAAAATGTATTATTAAATTATGTTGGAAGAAAAAGCAGAGCAATTCTATGAAACCCTATGACCCCCTATTGATTTTTAGATCGCAGAAGTTGAAAGGATAATTTGTGAATGTTTTAACATTTACATCTACACAGGTACCTATATTTATAGAATCTTTGATTACTTATAAAAGTATTTGCTACAGTATTACCATAACTCAGAAAAAAACCTGACCTTTAACAGTTGAATCTGTTTATTAAAAGGGAGATCCTATTTTTTAAAAAAATAAGTTCACATTTTTACCCGCCAGTGGCATAAATCTCTAAGGATAACATACTTCTCCTCTCCCCCCCCCCCCCCCCCCGGTAATAAATGGGAAGTGATGCCTGAATGCTTTGCAGTTTTGAAGGCAATAAATGAAGTAACTAGGAAAATCTGGTATATGTACTAAATCTGAGAACTACAGAGCTGTGATAGTTCTGTAAAGTGTCACCTCAGATGTTAGGATGCTTCCTGGAATTTTATGCACCCAACTGACATAGAGTGATTTTTCTTTCTGCATACACACTGTATTTCACATACACTATATATTTTGCACCTAAAATCCATATTGCCTTCTCAGAGCATAAAGAAATAATCATTTAACATTAGGCCTTAATGGGAAAGTGTTTGGATGAATAGTAGTAAACAAAGACACTGTCAAATTTATTCAATACACCCTAGGCTAGAACTCTGCTGAGGCAGAGTATGTCTGAGGCATCGGGCAAGTAAGATACAACCACCGGCCCAGGTCTGCATCATATGGAATGCCCAGGTCTGCAACACTGCTGTGAAGACACAGAAGGGAGTCTTTATCCGGCCATTCTACGCTCATATTTCCAAATTAAGAAATAAAGTTGGTATATTCGGGAGAAAAAAGAACCAAGTATTGATTAACCTTGTGTGTGTGTGTGTGTGTGTGTGTGTGTGTGTGTGTGTGTGTGTTTTCTTTAAAGTTCTGCCTAAATAATTAAAGACCTAAACGACCATCTCAGAATTCAAGAAGTTTCTGCTTAAATGACTAAAATGCTCGACATATTACTAATATGTTTTCACAGAAGTAATTTTCACAACCACCACAACAATGAAAAAACAGGAAGCAAAAGCTCCAAATGCTATTATTTCTCATTTTTGGATCAAATCATAACTGGGAGTGAGAAAGCAAAGAGAGAAGAATACATGAGTCAATGGCACGTATTATATTTCAAAAATTACTAAGCTTTTAAGTCTAAGTCTATCACAGCATGCTAGATTGAAATGTTTAGGCAATTAGTTATGGAAGTCAATTTTTTAAAAAACACAGTTGCCTCAGATACTTAGATAATGAAGGTAAAAATATTTTCACCCAAATTATTTGCATAATTGCCTCAATTCTCAAAAAATTTGTTGGCGTAGACTTGTCCTACAATGTCTCATCTGATAAATTTCACATTCCATCCCTGGGCCCAGTTCCTATAAGCAAAATAGCAACCGTTTCAAGATCCCTCCTCTCTGTCTTCATTCTGACAAGTAGATCAACTATAAGAGTGACAATGGTTGTTTCTTGTAATCCAAATTTTCTTTTAATTAATCGAATCTGTCTTGTTGTTTTCCATTTACAGTCTCCCTATTGTCTCCCCTCCCCCCAGATTCCATCTGCTTTGGCCTTAGCCAAGGCAGGTAGTTTGTATCACTTGTGGCAATTAGAGAAGATCAGTTCAGCAATGGAATGAAAGAGCCATTACAATACACCAAACTTTTCTCATCTCATTTTTCAATCAAAACTGAACTGAAAGCTGCATTGGCCAGGGTTTCTATGACAAGCTAACAACTAGACACGAGTTTCTATTTTTCACTTTCATATTGTGTGCTTCGATACATTATGTTGCTGCCAATAATTATGACTGATCTACACCCAACCTGCCCTTCAGCATTTTATTAAATCTCTCCAGCAGTGACTCATAGTTCGTACATGTGTGTTAACAAGTTTTAAGAAACCCAAGAAGGAAGACACACATTTTTAAATGTTGTGGCTAAATGAAGTGAAGGGGAAATGTTAAAATACTAATGACGATTTTCTTTTAATTATGATTTCTAGAAGGAAGTAACTTGGGCTTGATATCCAACACAGGAAAAATGTTTACAGGCTCTCAAAAAAGCTCTGCGTAATTTTTTATTATGAGAAAGGAAAATGAAAACCCTTTAGTGGTTATGCTGTTGCTAGTCTGCAAGTATACCATAGTTTAAGATGCTCTGACATCTTCGGTTTTCATCCAGCATCATCTAGGTTTCCCCATTCTTCCAACCTATTTCCTACTCAAAGCCTATAAACAAAAAAATAAATCTATTATCAGCTCCTCAAAAGCTGAAGGCTTGGATGATAATTAATAAACCATTAGAAACTCAAAGCAAACACGGGAATGGCATTATTCATCAAACTTAGGCGAAACAATCTCTCTTAAAACTTTTACTTACTTGAGGGGAATTCTCTACCACCTAGCTGTTAGAATTGAGACAGTTGCCAAATGCAAAACAATGAAGTACAAGCAAAAGTCACTTCTAACTCCACACAGAAGTCGAGAGAACACAGGCACAGTACACAGTGCCAGCTGAGGTCAGAATCGTGTTTACATTGCGCGTAACTAAAAGTGATCTGTATGTTCGTACCTGGGCAGAACTGAGTTATCAGTGTGAAGTTTATAGTAGGTCTGCACATACTCTGGAAAGTAGTTTAACTTTTTTAAGTTCCCTCTTTTCCTCTTCTAATTGCAAAACCGAGGAAGTTGCTTTATGACCACTGTATAGAACCTAGGAAAATGACAATTGCATACTGTCTGGTGTCACAGGAATGCCTGCCTGCCTGTGCATCCACAGGAAATAGCCCTTAAGTTGGTCCACCTGTGGAAAGCAAGTTGTATTGGAATTTGTTCACCGGTAACAATGTTTACGGAGGGAGTTTGCTAGCAACACTGAAGAGGAAGAGAGATGCCGTGTGTGATAGGTCACCTGAGTGGCAGCGCTTTCGCCTTCCTTGATTAGAGTTCGCCCTGCCACTCCTTGGCCCTCGGATGGGAACATTTCCCAGGGAAATACATTTGTACAGCCTCCATTGTATTAAAATTACATCATCAGTTTAACCTCGAAAATATATTTGAATTCAGACGTGCGTGCAAAATGGATGGTCTATCCTATAACACTGTCCAGGATGATCTGAAGACCAAGTTCAAATATATAGTATCAACAGTCTTGAAAATGAAGATACAATAGCAGGTACAAGGCAAACAAAAAAATCTCCGCAGTGACACCCTCGTAGCAACACATTTAGGTATAGTATGGCTTCCATTGGCTCCCTACCCATTTGGCTAAAGGGCTGCAAAAATTGATCTCCCAAGGCTGCGGTAAGGTCATAGAAATTGATAACCCTTACAAGCAATGCTTATGTGAGTCTGTCTGCGTCTTGCAGATAGTGCACTTTGTAAATTAATCCTCCAAAGGCAAATATATTGTAAGTAGCTTGTTATCTCTAAAATACTAAATTGAAGAATACATGGGATTATATTGACAGAAATTATATTTTCTGTAATGGGGTTTAATATATCTGGAATCTCTCCCAAAGGCTCCCGGGCTCTCTAACAGAGAAGGGTCTGTTAATGTAGGTGCAATGGACATCAAGAACAAATTTATTCACCAAAATGGATTAGGCCATGTAAGCAGAGATTCTGTAATATTAATCTTTGACACTTACTGAACAGAAAGAAATACTTCTGTCTGCAAACTGGCACCCCCAGTTCTCCCCTTTCCCCAACCAGGCTGTGGGCCTTTTCTGGATTTTACTTCAAAGAGGATAAGGTTTCCCCATCATAAACACTAATCTAAAAATATTAGGACAATTAATTAGATACACTTAGTTTGAGAGGATATTGGATTTCGATACCCTTCAAATATGACACTAGCTCTGGGTGATTATATGAACCTGGCTTTCAGCACACTCACAAAGGGTAATAAATCATACTTTCCCAAAGCCTTGTTGCCACACCACAGTACATTGTTAGGATATTGTTGGCTAGTACTTGGTACGTAATCTCAGCTTCCCCCCAAATCAGGAATTCACACATTTACTTAGAAATAGTATTGAACAGCCCTGAAACACATCGGGTTTTGAACAGCTTCAAAGGGGAAACATAAATAATTTCTCTTTTTCCATGGACAGAGGATAGGAGGAGAGGGGACACTATCCTCAAAAGCTCAGCCCTAACAAAATAACTGCAGTTAACTATTCACTGAATTTAAAACCTGACTGATATGTGATGGTGGATTTTCTTGTTCCACAGAAACTAGGACGATGCCACTCCTTCTATTGATTATCCTAAAATGAAAAAAGCCATTTATGGAGCCACAGTGTATGCGAATTAAATACTTAACTTACATTATGCCTAAAACTCATCAATTTATAAAGGCAATGGAATGCAATGCAATGTTGGTTTTTTGGCTTGTTTTGTTTCTTTTTGGATTTTTTGGGTTTTTTTTTCTATGCTAGCCAGTGCTCTCACCTATCAGTCAACCATTTATTTTCACTTTTCTATCAAGGAGCCACCAGAGAAAACAGCAACAACTGGGTGTGTCTTGTTAATGCAAAACATGAGCTGCAGGTTGCCCAAAGCCAGATTACTTACCAATTGTTCACTTGAAGGATGGTGAGTCCCGTGTCTTGTGCCAACTGCTTTTTCTGTTCTTCAGAAGGGTAAGGGTGCTGCAAGAGAACAAAAAAAAAAAAGATAGATGTGTGCACATATACCCCGGGCAGATAGTGTAGCGCGTATCACATGTCAGGTGCGATGCTAGGTGCTAGGGATTCAATAAGAAACACATACGCTCTGTAAAAATAGTATGTGTATATCAGGCAATATTTAGGCTATTTTGTCAATAGCCTCAGTGTCTAGTGAAGATACAGTCTATAATTAAAGGTAAAAATGCTGAGGTGTGTCACTCTTATTAATGGAATACTACATCATCTAATTAATGGCAGTAAAAGACAAGCCAATTACAAAGATTAGTGAAGTGTATAAATAGCTACTTAGGATACTTGCAGAACCTTGATACTGAGTTTATCCTTTAAAGGTTTATTTGTCGCAAACACAGAAAGTTTAGAATGATCTTCACTGTATAAGATTAAAATAAGGAGAAGCCCTTTTTGATGATATAAAATCCTATCATATTGATGTAATATATTCATAGAACCACAGACTTCTAAAGCTGAACCATTTGGACCAACCGTCTCAGCTGAGGTCCCCAGTAGTTAAGCACCTTGTCAGCATGACATTTTCCCTCCAAAACACCATATTGCCAGATGCAAATATCAAAATTAGAGTGGGTGGATATTTTTGAACCACTAATCATTGCAGCTCTTCTGAAAAGCAAACAAAGGACATTCAACCAAAGTTGGTTTCCATATCTGAATGTCAACACATGCTGGGATTCTGAACACAGGCCAATACAAGGTCAAAGACCAGCATATTTTGCATGCTAAGAACAAGCCCAGCCATGTTCCTCATGAGTTAGAGTGGATAAAAAAGTATTACAGGATTAGATAATAAAATGAAACTCATACCCTCTTGAAAGAATGTTTGGAATTCTACTGAAATTAGTTTTGGCACAAATACTTTTTGTTCAGTAATGAACTATATCTAAATCTGAAATATACATTTCTAAAGCCTGGGACCTGGTATCCATCTATGGACACATTGACTAGCTTGAAACTACTGCATCCCAATAAATTCTCCCCAGATAAAAATTGTTCTAATAGTCAACCCTCTATTCTCTTATGAATGAGAAAGGGCACCCTCAACTCTCAATTTAACTATCTCTATCATTGGAAACTAAATTCTGGTCTATTGAATGTTAATTAACATAGGTTTTAATCTCATTAATAATGTCTGATTAGATGCTAAGAAGGCTTGTTAATGACCACTTTAATGCTATTATAGGTAAGTTTAAATATGTTCTATATCTGTACACGTGGGATTCGTTTGTGGAGAGCAGAGATGTAGCAATTTTTCCCATAAGCATTGTCTTTGATTGTCACTTAATCAATAAATACACAATTAGAATAAGGCTTTGCTTTCATGGAATATAGTGCCTTTCTCTAAAGAGCTCCAAGTATATTACAGGCAGGATGGTAATTAATCCCCATTATATCCCTTTGAGGGACATAAATGGAATCTATGGTCTGTCCTGTCTTACAGGTGAGGAAACTGGCCAGGGAAAGGCATGGTCAGCAGCCACATGACTCAGTGATACTTCCTGCTTCCCTTCCAGCGTCTAAGCCTCACCATGACTGAGGGATGTGGCAAATGCCTTTTGTAATCTTCATTCTTATGCCCTCCCCAAAACTTTCAGACTGCTTACCATGACCTGTAAGGCACGCCACCACCCAGCCCTGCCCACCTCTCAGACTCTGTGGCCTTTTCTTCGCCCCTGCTCCACCCCTCTGTCTGACCACACAGTCCTCCTTTCTGTTCTTCCAACACACCAACCTTGTCCCTACCCTTCAGTCGCCTGCTCCAGTGTCACTTTCTCATCTCCGCTCAAAGGCCAAGCCTTACCCATCCAGAGTCCACCAGCCCACCTTACTGCCCTCACATCGATCTTTTCCTTTTCTCCCTAATGGCAGAGCCTCACTCTCTGAAACACCTGTTCTGATGATTTGTTTCCTTTCAGTGTGCCTCTTCTCACCCATGGAGAAACTCCAAAGTCCATGACTTTCTCATTCACCATCCTCAAAGCCCCGCCTAGCGCATAACAGGAAATCAGTAAATATCTGGGAAACAAGAAGGAGGCTATGTCTTGCCATGATACACAGATACTGTCCACTCAGATGCAACATCAAAAGGTATAATAAAACTTTTTTTCAACAGCCCACAGGAGGTGTAAACAATCCAACTTGAGATCCACAACACTACTTTCCTGACTTCGTTCCTAACAGTGATATCAACCCACTCTTTTCAAATAACAGTATATAAATTTCAAAATAGGCTAAGATCATAGGTGACAATCACCCTACACAACATAATGCCAGTAATCACAGGCAAAATCTCATGACTGGATACTGAGTTAAAGGAGTCCTCTACCCTAAGGTTTAAAATATGGCTCCTGTGGCATAAAAGTTTGCCGCACAATACAAACCGTATGAACCTCTTATCCAGTGAATAGACACTGATTTAAGGTTTGATATATAGAATTTCTATGTCTACATTAGTTGAGGAACTGTTATAGGCATACATGACCCTATAGAGTGTATAAATTTATGCTGCCGCTCACTAGCTATGAGATTTTAAACAAGGGACAACTTTTCTAATCTTCAATTTTGTCTTCTGGAGTTTAAAGACCCATAACAGTTAAAAGTTACCCAGGCTGGCAATTCTTACAGATTATAAGCCTGATTTTGAAAGATGCAAATTTTAGCATCCAGCTGTTGGCACTATTTGCCATCTAAAAGTATAGACCCATGTACACAAGTCATTTCCAATCTATAACATCTTCTGTAATTTGCTTACAGTTGTTCAGGTCCTGTGGAAATCTCTTCCAGTGACTTTCAGTAGAATTAATAAATATGTCAACAATCTCTATTCACTGTAGCTGGATGGCAATACCTTTTGCCCTGCCTCGTTAGTTGTGACCTAATATTATGACCAGAACTGGATAAAAATTAATATTTATGCCATTTACCTTTAGTTACTTTGAAAATTGAGAATTGTCACAGTCATTTATTTGTGCTGTGTTTTCAAGAGTATTTTTGCATGCCTGTTTGTGAGTAAGTTTTACAATCATTCTTACAAAGCAAATGGAACTCACATTTTATTTATGCAGGTGGTGTCAGGAAAATTCTCTCTGGATCATTAAAATTACCTGAATCATTACAGCTTCAAAGAGCAATCGATGGCCCTCAAAATTTCAGCACAAATTTAGGTTGTTTCTTCACATCATGCAGTTTCTGATTTCATAATTTAAATATCATGAAACGAGAAAGTTCTTTTTTTCCTCTGTCACTTTTCATGTGATCTGATTTTAAGTAATTGGAACAAACTGTGTCTAATTTCATGCAGCATAATTGCTAGGCAGCCTCAAGCTATGGAGACCCAGCACTCCATCTCCATTAAACAATTTTCAGTCATTCAGGATATATTTTTTTTTAATAGAAGTGAATGAGCCTGGATGAAATTAAATGCCACAATAATCTGGTCATTGTTAAGGGGGAAAAAAGGTGTCAACAAAATTCCCTAAACCCTTGTCTATGGTAGGGAGATTGAATTTTTTTCTTTTTTTCATAGTTCCTCGACTGGGTGTCCCACAAACTTTTAATTCCCTGAAGAAAAAATATCCATAATTGCTAGAATCATATGAAAGCCATGACTTTAGGTAGCTAATCCACGGTCAGCCAAAAATTCACAAAGGAGTAAGCTTTTAACTGAAACCCAGTATCTTTAAATATCTTAAATCCTATGCATCTTTCTTACATAAGCTTTTTGTGGACAGTATGGGTTATTCCTTTGTAGACTTGAAAAAAAATGACTTGACAAAAACCCAACATGCCAGGAGCAAGGCCCCTGTAAGAACATTCAAAATCCTGTTGTGTTATGCCCACAGGATCGTAAGATGGGCAAAGGTTTAGACATCAGTTTACAAAAGAGATAAAGAGGAGGACATTCTAGGAAGAAAATGGGAAATTCATTCCAAACCATTGCAACCGAGGGCCTAGGTCACCCCTTGCCTTTCTCCTGAACACCTTCGCTATTAACGAACGGCAAGGACACTAGTTTAAGAAAGATCAGTAGGTTCCTGTGAAGGGAAGATGGGTTGCCCTTGGCCAGACACGCCGATCAACCTAATCACTTTGGGATATCAAAGCAAGTTTGACCACAGTCCAATAGGTAGTGACAGGAGACCTTTCCTTTGTTGTGTACATTAGCCTCATGCCATTATCTCTTAAAAGCTTAATTATTTGCAAACAATTGATCAAGATGGGAATTTGAGAAAGGATACGCAAGGGCCACTGGGAGAACTGCAAGGCATTAAGAGAGCAAACAAAATTACCTTTAGATCTTACAATAAGAATTAACGATTGAGACGGGAGAGCGAGGCAGGGCAGGAGCTACAAGGGTTCCTTCTCGAGTGTTTCCCATTTGATCTGCATTAACACCTCAGGAAGGAGTGAAAGCCATAAAAGAGTGATTATGTAAGGGTGAAGCTGACCCTCCCTTCCAGCATTAAACCTGCACACGTGTACTGGGCTGGCTTTGCGGGGGAGAGAAGGGGTGCTGGTCTCAGTGGGAAAAGACGTGGCTTGGGGGTAGTGGGGGACAACTCACAAAATGATCATCCTTATTTCAGCAATCAACGCCCTGACTTCTCCTCTCCAGGGTAAGTCTCTTGCTGACATAGAACCCGTGTGTCACTCTTCCTGTGTTTCTGGATCTGAAGTGCGACTTCTGATGATGACCTAGTATAGCAGTGATTGCTTAATAACCCCGTCAAAGAATGAAGTGATCCCTGGAGTATGTGTCCTGTGTCATAGAAATGGTTAAAGAATGTCTGACGAGAAACTAAAAATAGCTTACATAAAAGTGAAGTCTGAACTGTCATTTTATCAGCCCCAAAGAATAGAAAGCGACAGAAAGAAAATGTCAACATGCTAAAAAGAAAGTTACGTCTGCACACCTCCAGTTTGGTTTCTTGAGGTTGGGATGGGAGGGGGGTTCTGACACTGGTTATCTGGTATTTACGAGCTTACAGAACGTTGGAAGAAAACTTATGTACTTAAACAATCAAGCAGACCGTTTCAGATGAGTATCGATGGCAAAAGAAAAAACTCTTCAGTACACAGATGGAAAATGTCCAGTCTTATAGCTTAACGATATCCTTGACCAAATGTACTCCTTTCATCAAATTTTCCACCCTTGACTGCAAATGTGGATGCCAAGACAGTGATGAACTTTATCTTATCTACCCTGGTAACCAAGTTTCAATAACGTTCCCTCCCTGCCTGCCTTGCCCACTCTAACAGCACATTGTAATGGCAGCAGAAAATTTGAAAATAATCCTGTACAGAGCTCACTGGTGAGATAATGGAAGGCTACGCTGCCCCTTCTCAAACCTCAGATTAGTAATTTCTTGTGACACAGAACTGCCTCTATCCCGAAACTGCAAAACAGCTATAACAAAGCAATAGAGGTGGAAGCAATTTTCAAGCAAAATGTTACATGCTATACTTTAAAAGGTATGGGAATAGGTACCGTGGGAGCTGATCTAACAGGAGGAATTATGGCAACTGTCCAATATATCCCTTATCAAGGCAATGTTCTGTTGCTTGGCTGAATATGTTGGAAGAACAATTTCGGAACTTCTTTTATCCTTCTTCCTCCAGCCCTTTGCCTCCTCCACAGCTAAGTTTAATGCATTAATATAAGTTGACCTTGAGCTAAACTCTGGTATGTGATGGAGAGATACTCCCTTTAAAGAAAAAAAAAAAAAATCCACCCTATGGCTTTTAACCATTAGATCTCCGTGTTCTTTTAAAACTTCTACTGAGTTTTTGACACTAAGGGAATATTGTGGTTCTAAATTAAAATAACTAGCTCTATCTTTGACCTCTCAGGAGATAAGCAGAAACTTGCTAACCGAATGTATTTATATTTGTTTAACATAATTTTTTGCCTGTAAAAACTTCTCCCACTTTACATAAACTTGCAGCCATTTCCCCCTTATGCATTGACTATGAATAGCTTACACTGTGACAATTACATTGATCCAGGATACTTTTTTCCTTTAAAAAATCCATAATGCTTCCCTATTGTCTTTCAGCTTTATGAATTAGTTTTACTGTTTCAGTGAATGCTTTTTTGTCTTTTGACTGCACATTATCAAAGAGACACTTTGTGCCTCCCATTTGCATTACAAAAGCAGGGCAGCGTGCAGTGGAAGAACACAGCCTCTGCATGCATAGCAGTTGAGTCCTGCATGCTAGCTCCGGCTGGAATCAAAAGAAGAGGTGCTGGCAGGACTGGCAAAGAAGCCAAGAACGTTTGGAGCATCATCAGGGAAGTCGCAGGACTTCGACCTGCTTTTTAATTCTCCACCAGCGCTCCTAGATTGCCTGGTTCTCGGATTAAATGTGCTCCATCGATTCCCAGCACTTGCTTTCTCTGAAGCCTAGTCAAGCCATTTTCCAGACAACCCCTCCGATTTCTCGTCTATCCAGCAGCAGTTATATGAAGTTGCTGGTGGAGTTATGCAAGTAGGGAAGTCAGGTAGGGATTTCTAAACTTGATCTTATCCCATGAAAATGACAGAAGCGTGGAAGGAAAAGTTGAACACCGGGTAATATTTCATAGCAGTCTTTACTTTTGCACTAATGAGACAATCTTTTACGATTCACAGCAGTGACACCATGGTTTCACAGTCCGTTGTAAGGGGCCAAGACTACAATACCTTGCTTGTCTCATCTCTCTGACCTTTTAATTTCTTATAAATATAAAAACACTAAACAAAAAAGACAAATACCAAAAAAAAAAAAAAAGACAAATACTTACATTAAGGGATTTCACAGTCTTTCACATTGGACATTTTCTTTAAGTTGCTTGCAATTCTACAATAATGACAATGTTTTAGATCTATTCTTTATTAGCTATGTATGTGTTACAGGAGTCTTTTTAAGTATATGCATTAAAGCATAAAATTTAGACTGTAAATTAGCAATTACTTATACCCTCCTCCTAAAAGTATTAAAATTCATGAAGAGTGCTAAAATTATTTTGAACAGTTATGATTATTAATGAACTCCCTGAATATTGATTCTCTTAGTAGAAGACCATGGCTATAAAAGGAAACATGAAAAGGCCAATAAGAAAAACAGAGTGGATGCTGTAGGGGCCTGGGGGTGGGGATGGAGGGGAAAAGTCATGCTTCACTTTTGTGACCTCTTCAAATCATTTTAAATCACAGCTCATTTGAACTCTTACTGTTTGTCAGTCAGACAAACACATTACATGGATTATCTCATGTACTCCTGGTGGCCCCTATGAGTAGGGACTATGCTTAGCTCCATTTCACAGATGAGGAAGCTGAGGCCCGGCTAGGTCAAAAAACATGCACGACAGCTCTCAGCCACTTAGTCCTGGGGCCAGGTCTTCCCTCCCCTGAGTTTCTGCACTTGGCTGTGCTCCCACAGATGTTTCTTTCCCAATCTCCATTCCCCTTTTTAAGCTACATTAAAACACACACACACACACACACACACACACACACACACACACACACACATCTTATAATGGAGCATGAACCAAGTTCTTAGCTCTGGTGAGCAGTGACTGAATGTTTCTCTGGATTTTAACAGCCATGATCTGGGAGAGTGTTGCTGTTCTCCTTGCCACAACCCCCATTCCGCATCCCCATTGCTTCTGCCTTGGAGGCAAACATCAAGGGGCAGAGTTGGAGCCATGGGTGAAAGGTAATTCCCCAGAACCTTCCCCCACATTTTCTCTCCATCAGCATCTGTCCACAGCACCCATCCAAAGGGGTTTTATTAATAGTAGCTTAGTAGTATTAGTTAAAAGTAGTCGTAGTAATGGTTACATGAATTAAGGAGTGAGGATGTATCAGGCGTTGTTCCAAATGTTTTACATGTATTAAGGCATGTAATCTCACAAAACCTTATGAGGTAGGCGCAACTATTACATTCATTTTACAGATGAGGAGACTTGGACACAGAATGGACCAATAACTTTCTCAAGTTCACACAGCTGGTAAGCCATAGAGCTGGGATTTGAAACTTGGTGGATTTGAAAACTCGCTTCCGAACTATTTTGTATTTAAAATGATGGGTGGAGCCATCCCACTCACCCCTCATGGGTTAATCATGAATATATATGATGATTCCTACTCATTTTATGTGTAAGCTATTCTTTTAAGTGTGTCTTTTACTTCTATGACTCGGTTCTAGATTTTGCTATGAGACACAAAACTCAGTGGAACTAATACATCTCTCACTGTATTTGTACTTGTAACATTGCTTATAAATACAGGAATAAGGGTGGTCATACGTGAGAATGCTCTTAAGGATCATAGAAACAAATGCCTACTATTCCAGACAACTACACTACAATATCTGTTAAACTGTCTGCTTTGAAGTAAATTGTTGTGTCGGTTTGGAAGTTTGTGGGGTCTCTTGCCAATTAGTTTCATTTCTTATTTGATTCTTAATCGAGTACGAGTAAAATTACATTTGGAACCACTGCATTTCGGTAGATTACTAATAAAAACACACAAATGCTATTCTCACTCACAATGCAACTAGCCTTGTTCTGTGTGTGCAATATATATTTGTTGTATGAATGAATGAGTGCTATTGAAGTTAGGGATACTCCAAATGCCTCAACTAGCACTTATAAGTAGATGGCTTTGGGTAAACATCGGAAAACTAACAGCCTTATTTCCACAAATATGCATCCTTCTCACTCAGCTCTACAAATCTCAAACCAGTACAGGTTTTATTTACTTTATTTAACTGACATTTACATAACGCTTACTCTGTGCCAGGCAATGTTCTCAGTGCTTTACAAGTAGTCACTCATCTAATGCATATAACAAGCCGATGAAATGTTTTTCCTTTATGTTGCAGATGAGGAAACTGAGGCATGGAGTCTGTTACTTGTAATTTGGATGGAACCCTAAGCAGTCTAGTTCAGTAGCCCAGGCTCCTAATTATTGTGTTATCTTATTAGTCTTTCTTAGCTATAATTCCCTCAAAGTTTCTCCAGAATCCACTCTATGCTGTTGTCAGGCTTATTTGTTACAAAAGTTCCCTTCCCACTCTCCAACTGCAATGCAATGAAATTCAAGGTCTCCATCCTCTGGGAGCTCAGCACAGGACTGAAAAAAGGATAAAGGAGATTGTTTCCCCCGAGAACTACACAATAACAGATAAAACAAAACTGTAACACACCATACTGGGCCACTTTTCTGGGAGGGAAAAAAAAAGTTCAGGACCCATTTACACAATAAACTCTGAAAAAGTGAGGATCTTTTCCAATGTACATACAGTTCATCTCTACTATTTCAGAGAGCATACCAGCTAAGAAGAGATTTATCCCCAACCTGGAGAACACTTTTCCACTTTAAGGAAAAAGAAAAGAAGAGAAAAGAAAAGAAAAGAAAAGAAAAGAAAAGAAAAGAAAAGAAAAGAAAAGAAAAGAAAAGAGAAAAGAAAGGAAAGGAAAAGAAAAGAGAAAAGAAAGGAAAAGAAAAGAAAAGAAAAAAGAAGAGAAAAGAAAAGAAAAGAAAAGAAAAGAAAAGAAAAGAAAAGAAAAGAAAAGAAAAGAAAAAAGAAAAGAAAAGAAAAGTAAGTGTTTTGAAACCATTAAGAGAAAAGAAAAGGAAGATGAAACACAATGATACCATTTTGGAATGAGTCTGTTAACAGTAATTATAATTTGCTTTTACAGATGCCCTGTCCAGCATTAAATATTCAGAAAAAAGCCTTGTATGAAGAATAAAATATCCATAAGGTAGAAGCAAAACTGGTATATCTGGTGAGAAGATTTTTGAGAGAGAGAGCACTAGAGATAGGGAGAGAGCAATGAAGATTCCGTGCTGCTCCCCATATGACTAAAGACCCCTGGAACTGGTACTCATTCTCTAGTGCTAATTTTCCCACTTAAATGACAGTGATGGTGTAGCCTCATCTCATTAGAGATCATTGTCCCCAGTAGACAGTTGTGTTTATGGGGGACTCTGGCTGTTCCACACCTGCTGATCAGGTTGCTATGTGATCATGGCTGCATACAAACAGCAGACTCGAGCTTGCTGGGCTGGGACTGATGAGCCCCGGCTAATTCAGGGGTGATTATGTAGTTTACTGGACCACTAAACCTCTTTAAGCTTGTAATTACTGCCTATTTGAGTAAAGAACATTCAAAAGCAATTCACTGCATCATGCCTGCCACAGCTGGAAGCAGGCTGCCAGCAGTCTGTGGGGACATTAAAATCTACAGGGACGTGGATTGAAGCCCAGCTAGCAGACACTGTCAGCAGCACCGCAGCCAAGTACGTGCACATTCCCGCTCACCTCTCCTGACCAAGCTTACCATTAAAGGTGCAATGAAAACTATAGAACAGCCATAAAGATGACAAATAATGGAATCTAATGGTACAAACTACATTTTAATGATTCCCCCCCCCACTTTTGTAAAGCTAAAATTTAAAAAGTCTTTTCAAATGTCAAAGAGAGAGAGGGAGGGAGAGAGAGAAAGAGAGAGAGAGCACATGTGCTTTAAATAATACCCGCTGCTGAGATTTACTGTATACTTGCTACAAGTTCCATCCAAAACAAAAAACAAAAAAAACTACCAGCTTGAAAACAAAATACCCACCTTTTATGCTTTCTAAAAGAACCGAGATGTATAGTCATTTTAGATCTCTTCCACCCACTTAGCTGCTGTGTTTATAACCTTAGCCGGGAAAATATTGTTTAGCTAGTTGATTGACATTTTCTAAAATCACATGTGTAATTTGTGCTGTTAATGAATTAAAATGCCGTTCAGACACCTGAGTGAAATCTACTTTCAAGAGTCAGAGAGGATTCAAGAAAAAAATATATCAGTATTTGTCAATGTTCTCATTTTCTTTTGCTGTCACCTTAACAACTGCAGTCCTTTTGTATAACAAAAGTGTAAAACATGCTTTGCATTGCTGCCGGTATAATTATTACTTGTCTCTAAGTAACAAAAAAAAGACTGGAACTTAATGAAGGGGATTAAGTTAATTTCTTTTTTAGCTAACAGTTTCCTGTCTCTTAAAATGTAGACCTTGGTGAATATAATGTTCAGGGAAGGAAAATTAAGCTTTTTATTTCACGAAAATCTCCACTTTGGAATATTGATATTAAAATATTAAGATGATGTTTATTCTTTAAAAGTATGTAAATTTGGTATTAAATAAAGCCACAGAAATCCTCTCTGACTACTCCATCCAAAGTCCACAGATCCAGGGGGTTTATGTGTTATCTAGACATCATTCCTATTAATATTCATTAGGTGGGTCTGCTTGCATTTTTATAAGCTGTGAGAGAGGCAAAAGAAACAATCAGAATTCTTTAACACACAGGCATTATCAATTCAACATATGCCAAATAGCAGAGCACCCAGATCTGAAGTTAAGATTCAAATGCAATTTACCTTTACTAAGCTAATTTTCATGAGAACTCTTTTCCCTTCACCTATTGTAGTCTAAGCTATTTAATTATGTCTATTCTCTGTAACATACACTTCAATTTTTAATTTAAGAGATTATTCAGCACTATACTTTATCTTGGTTAACAACAAAACCCTTATCTTGCAATCAAACTGAAGAGAATTTCCCCTTAAGAAAAAAAAAAAAAAACAACTAAAAACTTTAAATTGTTTTAGTAATAAGATTACCTTTATCTTTATGAACGTTCTTAAGCAAACCCTTTTTAACTTCCCAAAGCATTTGCTGATGTGAATTCCCTGTCTGTCTCCACAGTAGATTATAGAAGAGGGAGGAATCTTAGTCAAAATTTGGGCAGGTCCCAGTATTTGTCGCAGTAACTATGCTTGCTCAGTTGTCCAATCTAACTGGGCAGGGAAATGCTGGCACACTGAGGGCGTGTTTCGGTGAGGGAGGAGGGGCTCACACATCTCACAGATGTTCATGGAACATCTTAGGTCAGTGGGAGAAAGAGCTGGACCTGTCATTGGCAAGATTACAAGACAAAATTGGCAGAAATAAAGGTATTCAATGGAAGTTAACTCGAAGGCCAGTTTGGGGTTTTTATTCTTTTTTTTTTTAGGATTTGGAGTTTGGGTGGTCCCTTATATCCCTTATGTTTGTACAACACTTCAAAGAGCTTTTATTATATTTTATCAGATTTGAACCTTGCAATTACTGGGAAAGGTTGGAAGGACAGATAATGTTGCCTCCATGCTATGTGAGAAAAAACAAAACTCAGAGTGGACACATGGCAGGTGACGTGGCCAGGAAGTTGTGGCTCTTGGACCAGGAGCCCGGGCCTCCAATATTTCAATCTAGTTGTCTTTACACTCTACTGAAGCTCAGAGTTTACCTTGTTAATGATAAAATAGAAAGCTGCAACCACATCTGTCAGAAACCTACTGTGAGTTAGTGGACCCAGCCTATTTTAATGTGTAAATGGGCACTGTTCTTGACCCATGAGGAAACAAAGAACTCAAGCTAAAGCCAGACCAAGGAGAACACCTTTCAAATTGGCTGTCATCATTTCTAACAAAACATATAGAAGTAATCTAACTGGTTATGCTAAAAAAAAAAAAAAAAAAAAGGCTTACATAATGGCGTTTGCCCCTTCTAGAACAGGCTTTTGGAAAAGAAACACCCTTACCCACTGACTGGGTAGTTTGTTCCTCGTTGAAACAACTAGATAGTTTTGTTTTACTTATTTCTTTTTGAAGTTTATTTATTCATTTAAAGTTTATTCATTCAAGAGAGAGAGGGGCAGAAAGAGAGAGGGAGAGCAGGCTCTGCACAGAGCCCGATGTGGGGCTTGAATTCCTGAACTGTGAGATCATGACCTGAACCTGAACCGAAGTCAGACGCTTAACCCACTGAGCCACCCAGGCGCCCCAGTTTTGTTTTATTTATTGTGTCTTTCTCTGTCATTTCACATGTGACATAGGTTGCTAATTACATACACATGAGGCCTCATTTCCCCCTTCCTCAGTTACTTTCTAAGAGAACTTAGACCCATGTGGAACCCATGGAGCACAGGAGAGTGGTCATTAGGTCCCTTTCTGCTTCAGTGATATGGTTACACCCTGACAAAAGGCAAATCTAATGGAAAACATTTTAAGAGCTATTGGTTTCAAGAGGTGTAGTTAGGTGTACTGATTTAGTTAAATAACTGCAAGTTAAGTCCTGGAACCCACACTAACTGTGTGAGCTTGATCAAAGCATGAGGCTCAGTCCTCGGAGCCTCAGCTTCCTTGTTGGTCAAATGACCATGACAAAGCTAGTGGCAGTCAGATGAGACAACATACGTCAAATTGCTCAGCAGAGTGCTTGGCACGTATCTAGTGCTCGGTCAACAGTGGCTGAATCTGAGATGACCCTACAGGTTGGGCTAATCTATGTAAACACGCATAAAATATATACACTTCTCAATTTGTAAGGAAGAAGATTGGCCTCACTAATTCTAGCAGTTTGTTTCCCCTAGTGCTAAATCAGGCTCTTTTTTTTTCTTCTTCTTCTTTTTGTTTCTTTCTTTCTCTAGGGTTTAAATTAGATTTTAATGTTTTCCTGCAATTCTCTTAATTTGGACAAATTCACTTCTAAAATATCTACAGGCAGGGCCAGCCTCAGAGGCAGTCACGCACAAGGCCCCCTACCTAGAAGGGCCTCACACCTGGTTTAATGTGCTGCTATCACCATCCAGAAATTCTTCATAATTTTTAAAGAAGCCCTGCATTTTTAATTTGCACCTTCATATAGCTGGTTCTGCTAAAAGGAAAGGAGGTTATGTTTTCCCCATCAGATGTTTTATACTCAGCTATTACCCCTCCTGGGTTTATTTGAGCTTCACTGAAGTAAATAAATAATACTCTGTTCTTACTAAAAGAGTGTAAAAAAGAAAAGACTGAAAAAGCAAGATACAGGATGCAAGGCTGACAGTGTAGATGTGCTCAGGCCTCAGACAGATGAGTAAGGACACTTAAATGACCCTCCAGTGGCCTTCAAGGGTTCACACACTCCTGTAAGTGCCTAAATCACCCTTGGGGACTGACTGGGGCACTGTGAAAATATCCCATATTATAAAGTCTATAGAGAAAAAAAATCAATAATCCGGAACCTTCAAGGTGTGAGGCCCATTCTGGCTCCCTGGACTTAGGGATGTTGAGAGCCTTTGTCTTTTGGTGGCTGGAAGTCAGAAGTGGCAATCTGCCCACCTTCCTTGGCAGGGGATGAGTGCCACATTTGGCAGAAAAGTGTGCTCTCGAGAAAAGGGAGCAGAGAATCTTTTGGCCTGGGCTACAGCTAGGATAGATCAAGAGTGAGAACTCGCCCTTGCATGCCAACCAAATGCCGCTGTAATTAAAAACAAACCTTTGGAAATAAAGTATTTGGAAATTATTTCGATTCCAGCTCATTCATAATATGAGCTCATCAATAGTTACAATTAATTTGGTCACAGTATTTGGAGGGGGGGAGGCATGGAATGCTGTCTTTTTTTTTTTTTTAGCCTTTTTAAACAGAATTCTACTTTTTATTTAAGGGGGGGGCATAGAAGTATATAAATAAGCAAATGAAAGAGAGGAAAATATGTAATAAGGCATAGAGTTTCAGAAACCACCAGCACATTTGGGTCTGCACCTTACATCTAAGATGGCAGCCCTGATTTCTGAAAATGCAAAATTCCATCATTTTGCTGATGCCAAATGATGAACTTCACTATTATATGCATATATTTTGTTTAATGGCTTCATTTATTTTAATAACAAAGGGAAACTAGATTTTACAGATGAAAGCTTTTTTTTTTCATGGCTCCAATGCAACTGGGATTTTAAAGATCTGTGATGTTAACCAATATGTGATAATGGCTGCTCTCAGGAGCCCCATTTTATAACATTCTCTGCAGTGGAGACCTACGCTGAGTAACCACTACCAGAGGACCCCAACCTTAAGAAGGCACAATTGGAGTGTCAGAGGCCTCTTGACTGTTCCATGTTTCTTTTCTCAGAATGGATACATGTTCAGTAAAGTGTTAGCTGTGGAATTACTGGAGCAATGGGATTAACTCACTAAAGATTTATTATAAATGAGGCAGGAAAGTGCTGCTCATGTGATTTCAAGGATAAGAAAATAATTACATAGACCTTTTTTCCCTCTGTTCAGAAATCTGCCTACAGGGTTTAATATTTTGTTGAGAATCAAAAAAATAAATCACAGCAAGTAACTTCAGTTTAATTCTTGTTTGATTTCTTCATTACACTGCATATCTATGGTGAATCAGGAAACCAGAAACTCATCAAAACCAATTCCCATAGGAACAAAAGACTCACCACCTCAGAACCTTCCTGTCAGCCACTAAAACTTCCCCATTTATTCAGAATGTATAGCTAGTTTTGGAAGGAAGGAAGGAAGGAAGGAAGGAAGGAAGGAAGGAAGGAAGGGAGGAAGGAAAGAAGGAAGGGAGGGAGGAAAGGAGGGAGGGAGGAAGGGAGAAAGAGAGGGAGGTAAGGAGGGAGGGAGGGAGGAAAGAAGGAAGGGGGAAAGGAAGAAAGAAAAGTGAAAGGAGACATTTGGCGCACTACAAATTCTGGTGAGATGATGCAAACCCAGAGTCAGCAGTGGTGTTTTTTTACTGGGAGCCATACCTTGAAACTCTAGAATACAGCAGATGCAACTTGCCAGCCACACACAGGATGTGGAGTGATTTTACAGACACTCTCTTGGCCCAAGATGGCAGCTTGAGATTAATGGCTGTGTCATCCTTGGCCCTGCTGCAGTCAGGCCTGGGGTCTGATCCTGACACACAGAGCCTTCGTCTGCAGCCAATCAGCAGATGTAAGCACATAGGCCCTGTCAGGTTGACATATCATTCCTTCGACAATGTCAGCGAGTATTAATGTTCAATTATCTGTCCTAGAAATGACCCTCGCCTTTATGCATTGTGTAACTGCGCGCATGGCACTCTGGTAATCCCAAAGACAAGGGCAGAAATGCCCGCAATAAACCAGCCACTGGGAGTTGGCTTTCCAACATTGCCATGACATTGCCTTGCAGTACTGAATAGAAGACTTATTTTTAGTTCTCTTCCTTAAAACATATTCGAAAGATCTCTGAGCTAGCTATCTATCTATCTATCTATCTATCTTTCTCTATCTTCTTTTTAGCACGTTTGCATGTCAGTAGTCCTTACTATTTAAACAGCAAGACTTCAAATGAGTCACCTTGTGACTTGCCCATCACACTGAGTCAACTGTTCTTTATGTATCACCATGAGCTGTTCATTAGGTGTGGGGTGCCTTTTTATTTCATGAAGCCAGGTGTATATCACTTACCATCAAACCAAAATGACAATCGTAGGCTTTTCTAGAGTGGTGTCAAGATCAATTCAACTTCAACTCATAAAGCTAAAGGAACCTGTTCAAGCCAGCCAGCCCTCTTTCCCACTGTTAAAAACGAGGGCTCTGGCAGAGGAATGACTTAGGAAGCATACCTGAAATCTTTTCACTTGTTAACCTTTACAGTTGCTCAAATATTTTAAAATACCGTGCTGATTTGCTGTAGTTAAATTACAATTCCCCCTTTTCTCTCATATGTTTCAGTAAGGAAAAAAAATTATCTTAGCAGACAGCTGCATTTGCGTGGTTTTCATTGAACTCACATTCAAAGGTTATCAATAACAAGTTTGCAAACTTCTCATACAACCAGCACTGAAAGATAATGTACAGTAATTGCATGATAACTTCCTCCAAAACTGAGATAAAACCTTTACTACAATCTCAAGTTCACCAACCTACATATGATAGTACAAACTTAAGTAGTTCAGATTGGGGCTCAGTGAATTTTCTCTCCCGATAATAGTTTTTAAGCAATGGAAAATGTAGTCATGTTTCTTGCGGAAAACCACTCAAAATTCATTATTTTGTCTCTGTTTGAACATGCAAAAACAGGTTGACTATGAAATGTACCTTTAAAATTTTTTTAATGTTTATCTATTTTTGAGAGAGAGAGACAGAGACAGAGAGATAGAGCACGAGCGGGGGTGGAACAGAGAGAGAGGGAGACAGAATCTGAAGCAGGCTCCAGGCTCCAGGTTCCCAGCTGTCAGCACAGAGCCTGACACGGGGCTCAAACCCATGAACTGCAAGATTATGACCTGAGCCAAAGTCAGACACTCGACTGACTGAGCCACCCAGGCGTCCCTGAAATGTACCTTTTAAAAGTCTAGCCGGTCCTTGGTCACAGTGTTGTGACTAGTGCTATTTTTATATGCGTTCTTAACTGCACTGTCAAAGTCCTTTTATCTTCTTTCTTTTTCTTTTCCCTCCCCCCTCCCCAACACTTACTTTTTCCCAAATGACTTCCATCCTTCTCCAGCTCCCGACCCTACTTGCTGGACAGTCAGCAGTTGGCTTTGCTTCCTGGTCTGCTAAAAGGAGAACAGCACCCAAGACGACCCTCTTGTTTTTTTTATGGAACCTCCCTGCCTCTGTCTTCCTCTCCTGGCTGACTCTCACTGTGGAGTCCTGCCTCTGAGGTGTCATCCTGTCACCCTCCCTGCTCCATCCCTCCACTGCCAGCTCATTCTTGATCCTCCTCTTGCCACTAATCAGGACCTTTCTACTTTTATCTCCAAAGGTTCCTTCTCTGTCCTCTAAGTAAATAATTAGGCATTAACAAACTGCATGGAACATAGTAGCAACTCAGTGAAAGACAGCTGAATCCCATTCTGGCTGTCAAGGTATTTAAATCTCCCTGCTCTGAAATGCTAAAAAAAGAAACACCTGCCCTTCTTGTTACCAGTTCCTCAAACTGCCCAAACTGTATCCTTTAATATATCCCTCAAGCAACTGTGAAAGGGTCAACCTTTGCTGCCCTATGGGGATTTCACCCGCACGCGTCGTGCTACAATTTCTTCTATCTCCAAAGGCCTGGAACAGCATTTTCAAAAGTCACTGATAACATCCCAACTCTGACACTTCTACTTCAGAAAACTCTCAGGTTTGGTCATCTCTATGTTGAAACTGCTCATTCATTTGGTCAATACGTATTATCAAGCATCTACAATATGGCTCTGGAGATACAGAGATGAAATATTAACTCCTGACCTCTAGAGAGGGAGGCAGCTCATAACTAAACAAGCATCATGATAAGTGCTCTCTATCAGATGACCACCAAGGTATTGCGGTTCTGGTGGCAGGGGCCATTTCCTCTCTCCTGGACAGGACAGGAATGGTTTCTCCAGGCAGTGACAGTTGAAAGAAGATGTGAAGGATGCAGAAGTAAGTGTGAAGTGGAGACAAGGTCATGGAGGCGACTCATTCCAGATGAGAGAACAGCATGTGCAGGTGCACAGAGTACAGGACCGCTCAGCACTGACGGGAAATATAAGCCTTCAGTCTCGGCGGCAGCAATTGTGTGAGGAACCCGTATGGAAAGGGCAAGAGAGGAGCCCGGGTGCTCAGTGGGCCAGTGCTGGACCTCAGAGGGTCCCTGAATGGTATGCCAGGAATGTTGTATCCTAAGACATAGAGAAAATACCACAGGATTTTAAGGAGAGGGAGATTTGACCAAGTTTTATTTTAGAAAAATTGCTGTGGTGGCCAAAAGAGATTATTTATAAGAAAGACTGACTGGCAGGAAGGCTGATTAGGGAAAAAGGCAAGCAGGAGATGACAAGGCAGTGGCAACAGACCTAGACAGGGATGAGAGAATGGAAGAGCATTTGGGAAGGAGGATTGGTAGAACTCGGGGAGTGAGCAACTACTTGTGAAGGGGAAAGAAGAGCAAAATTTCAGGGGTGACTCTTAGGTTCCTGGTTGGAGCTTCTGGGTTCATGGTGATGCTGTTAACTGAGATGAGGATGGCAGGGAAAGGGAACCAGTTTGGGGGCCATGATGGATTTGCTTGGGGACCCTTAGGCTTCTTATCATTGTACCTTTCTTCCTTTTCTTAGAATATTAAAGTGTTGGAGCTGGACGGAATCCCGGACATCAGTTGGGCCCACTTCCACATTTGACAGAACACCTCCCTGCTTGCTCCTGTCTCTTCCTCTAGGTTTTTTTCTTCCAGATAGCCTTTGTAACTGGCACCACCCAAATTCCATCCTTGACCTCCTTCTCTCTTTCAGCACTGTCTGGATCCATGACTCCATACACACCTTTAGCTTTGGTGGAGGAAACACCAAAGCCTTGTGTACTCAGAAAGCTCCAGCAATCCTATTTCCCAGTATTGGCCATACAGCCCATGTGGGTGTCCCACCGGCACCAGAACCGCAACATATCCCAAGCTGAACTCCTTCCTTTCCCCTGAAACCAGTTCCTCCTCCTGACTTCTTTTCTGACATCAAAGAGACTGCTGATACCACTGATCCTTAATTACCCAACATGAAACAGAGAAGTCACCTTGATGCTCTTCCTTCTCAAATGTCCACTCATGAGTCATCCTGAAAACAGCCATCAGAGTCAGACAGGCTTGAGTTCAAATCCAGCCGCCGCTTCTGACTGTGCTACCTCAGGCAAGTTGTTTAATTCTCCCTGAACCTTGGTTTTCTTCCCGGGTAAATAAGGAGACTAGCAGGACCTCCTTTAGAGGGTCATTGTGGGAATTCAGTGAGATAAAGGATGGAGGTGCTTAGCAGTGGTCTACTGAGGTAAAGCTGGGGTGGGAGCAGTGTGCCCCAGCAGGAAGGGGTATTTGACTCACTGGCATTGTTTAGAAGAGCTGGTGTGCGATGATACTAGACAGACTGACTTTTAGCCATTACTTTTTATTTGCAAATTCTCCACACACATTGCACTGAAGACGGACAGCTCCTAGGACCCGCCTTGGCACGTCACTGGCATTCAGCGTGGCATGGGTACACACGTACCAGCTATGAACGGTTCTATTTATGAGGTTCCAGATTGATCTCCGAAATACCTTCTGCCTGTCCATTTCTTTACAGTCCCGCAACACAGCCTCCATGCCCCTTTCAAGCAGCTTAGAAAGCTCTGGGATGTGCATGCTTCCTTGCACACAGTAGGCACTCAGAGAGCATTTGAACTTACTTGGAGAAAACTTTCATGAACCCATTGATATTGTTATTTGAAGATGAGGGTAGAAATGACCTAAAGTTTAGCCATTGTTCACAGTGGGGAAAAAGAACAGGCACATTTGAAAGTAGCTCTTTCCTGATGTGTGGTAGGGTTAGGTCATCACATCATGGAAGCTGCTCCAGTCATCTCTGCACAAACCGAACAACCTATTCCTAGATGAGGCCCTCCATTCATACCTCTGCCAGCACCACCCCCACCCCCACCCCACCCCACACTTGTTCTTGCTGCAGTGCGGGTGTCAGAACCACAGCATGGCACCCATGCTCTAGTGTGGCACCCGTGGCAGGGAACCCACAGCTCTGATGGCGTCATGGAGCCATTGTGGTCGCTTTTGAATGACTGTGACAAAGCAATGTCTTTGATGAGGTCAGGCAGACTTCTGCCTCAGTTCTCATCAGATCTGGTCAACTGTGTACTCCAGACAATTTCAAGAGCAATAACAGATCATAAATTTAAGTGTCAGGGTGCGGAAGCAGAGAGATGTAGCAGGTTATAGTTAGGGCTCTGAATTTTTTTTCCCAGTCTATTGTACACTAAGATCTCTGGTAGCTCGTTAGCCTTTTCTATCCCATTTTCTTCTGTAAAATGGTCCATCTGTAAATGGGGCACAATTATTAAATGTAGGATCACATGCAAACTAACTCCTTCGTAATTAATAACCTTTTAAAATCAAACAGGATACTTGGTTTCGTAGCTTGATTTCTGGAACGTCAAATATACGCTGTTTCATGCATGTGTATTTGGCCTTTTTTCCTGGGAAATTCACCCCACCATTTACTCAATCACTCTCTTGAACACTGAAGTGATGAATGTTGCTGAGTGCTCGTGGTTTCTGGTCCAATATGAACACTTTCAGGGAGTAAGTCCTGGGCGCCTGTCGGCTTGGTAATTGATGATGTTTTCACTTCAAGGTGTGGGCCTGAGACCCACAGGGCTCAATGGGGAAAGTAAATGAATTGACTTGACTACATCTCTTACCCACTGCTCCTGATACGTGTAAACTCATTACTGCCAAATGTACTTCAATATTTTCAAGAGGGGATAGCAATATATATTTTTGACAACAGTTAAAACGATGCTTTGATTTTTATTTTACATTAACAAATTAAAACACTTGGACTGCCACTAAGATTCTTTGTGAAAATCTGGTCTTCGCTACATTCACATTGAATTATAAATGCCTTCGCCAAAACAAAGAATAATCCACAATGCCATCAAATGTATGCCTCTCTTCCTAATTTTGATTTCTAGGTCCCATGGCTTCCATAAGAGAAAGCATGCAGGGGCACACACATACTGTATTTCAAATGGAGATTTTATGTAAGCTTATTTTTATAGTGATTCTGAGAGTAGCTGCTCTGCTTTTTATCTATGCAAACTGGAAATAAAGTAGGCACCCTGCCAGCTCCCTGACAGCAGGCCAGGCCGGGGCTGCCATGGGTGACTCACACAATGACATCTAAGGGGTCCAGAAAAGAACCCTGACTAATGGCTTTTGGATTCCTTATGACCTTTGATCCTCAATGACTTAGACCAAAATAAATGACCTAATTTCAAGAAACTACATCCAGCATGTGAACTCTAATGAGTGACAGAATCTACCTGCTAAGCAATGATTAATAGGTATGTGCTCCTTATAATAATTCCTTAGATCTTAGCCAAACTAGGGAGAACATACTTTACAGATGCTCGTTTTTGAAAACAAATGCATCTTCCAGGATGGTGTGAAATCAGACAGTGCCCATGGCAGATAAAGTACAGAAGGCAGTGGGAATACGAAAGGATTTCCTGGAACAAAGTTGGCAAATACTACTAGAAACAAGAATACCTCGCCCTCAAAGGTATGTATTGTTTCTGTAGTTGGCAACTCTGTTCCTTTCTTCCTGACAAAGGCTATCAGATCTAGGGGGCCAGAATAGGAATTTGGGAGCTAGCACACCCTTGCTCCATGATAACACCCATCAGGGCGCATTGTCACCAGGGCAACTGAAGCCAGAGGGAGGTGAAGGACAAGATTCTGTACTGCTCAACCTTCAGAACTACCGTTTCACCCTCTGGAACACACAAGGCCACTATCAACAAGCCCAAAAGAACAAGTCTGTATACTGGCAGAGTCCTTGGTCTACCAGAAGCCTTCTGAGTATTCGAGAGACTCAATGAAAACTCTCTGATAATTATTTAGGGCAGGGTATGAAATTATATCCTGTATGAAATTATAATGATGGATACATGTCACCCATTTATCCTCATCCACAGAATATACAACACCAAAAGTGGGCCCTAACTTTGGACTTTGGGTGATAATGGTGTGTCAAATATAGGTTCATCGACTGTAAGGAAAGTACCACTCTGGTGGGGCCACTTTGACAATGGGGAGGCTCTGCATGTGGAGGGGGTGGGGGAGGGAAGATACATGGGAAATCTGTGTACCTTCTCCTCAGTTTTGCTACGAACCTAAAGCTCTCTAAAAAATAAAGTCTATCTTTTAAAAACTCTTTGATATTCAAAAGGAAGTTCTTGTGCACTGGAAAAGAATTGAAAGTTTGCAGAAGAAAAACAATACATTTCAATTCAATTTACATGATAAAATAATGGGCGAAGTTTCAACATCAAAGGCAAAAAATCTATAAAAATCAAAGATGGAGGGCACCTGGGTGGCTCAGTCCCTTAAGTGGCTGACTTCAGTGCAGGTTATGATCTCGCGGTTCCTGGGTTTGAGCCCTACATCAGGCTCTCTGCTGTCAGTGCACAGCCTGCTTTGGATCCTCTCTCTCCCTCTCTCTCTGCCCCTCCTCTGCTTGCTCTCTCTCTCCTCTCTCTCTCTCTCTCTCTCTCAAAAATAAAATAAAACATTAAAAAAAATTAAAGATGGAGATAAAGAATCATCTTTCCATTTAAAATCTGTCCTCTTTCTTGTGTTCCTTAGATCCTTGCTATGGCAAGTGTGATCTGTGGACCAGCACCAGCAGTACTCAAAACGGGAGCGTATTCAAAATGCAGAATATGAGGCCCAGCCCCACTGAGCCAGAATCTTCATTTAAAAACAGATCCCCACTGAGGCACCTGGGTGGCTCAGTCGGTTGAGCGTCCAAATTCGGTTCAGGTCACGATCTCACAGTCTGTGGGTTGGAGCCTCGTGTCAGACTCTGTGATGACAGCTCAGAGCCTGCAGCCTGCTTTGGATTCTGTCCCCTCCCCCGCTCATGCTCTGTCTCTCAAAAGTAAACATCAAAAAATTAAAAAAATAGAACATAGAAACAGATCCCCAGATAATCTGAATGCACACTGAAGTTTAAGAAGCACAGCTTTAAAAGAAGCAAAAGAATATTTAGCTCTGTAACGATTTCTGCTTTCTGGTTTTTTAGATGGTAGACTTCCATTTTTTAAAAATTACTTTTTATATATCAGTTAAATCTCCAAATGTGTACATTGCTACATCTCCTGATGCAGATTCAGGGGAATGTTGTGAATATTAACGCTATATACTGAATGAAAATTAAAATCAAGAAAATACCTTCTACTAAGTATCTAAACAATCATTCTACTTCTCCTCATCATATCAACCCAGCAATGTGTCCAATGATTTAGTTTATCACACTATCCATCCCCTGTGCATACCGAGTTTCAAACCCCAGAGGCAGGCTGCACCCTGTCCGCTTTGTCATGAGGCACAAAGGAAGAAAATCACTGTCTAAGTTCACTCAGCATAAGGTAAAGAGGACACTCAAGCCAGCCCAACTCTTTTACTGCAACAAAAGGCACCTTCTCCCCAAATTACCGAGGTGATGACTTCAACCTTCTCCTTCATTTGGTAGTGAAAACCAGCTTTGCTCCCTAAAGCTGGTACTCAAGTACATTTTGCCTTGTGTCTCTTCTCACCCTCCTGTCTCCAGTGGTCAACAAACCAACATGTGACCATATTCACATCACTTCTCTTGCGGTTGGTAATGGGAACAATGGATGAGAAAAGAAACTCTCTGTGGCGCTACCCGAAGGCCAGCCTGGTCTTCTCAGAGGTTAATACCTACCTCTTAGAACATCAGAACAGCCCTAAAATGCCACACGCTTTGACAGTCAACCTACGTGACATGCTGGCCATGTTAGTTCAAATGTAAAATATAGCATCTGTAGCCCCAGAGATGAACTGAATTATAATGCCACATTTGAATGGTGTTTTACAGATTCTTCCAAAGGCTCAGAGCATCTACCCCTTAATTAAGTCTAATTTGGTTTCCACATAGAGCGTTACCGAGCATACTCACTTCTCCATACACGGAAGCTCGGTATAACATCGTCCTCACCTTCCAACTACAGCCTTATGAAGATGTTTCCATGTGGGAACGCTCAAAACTGATTTATGGTGCTACTGCAGCAACTAAGCAACTAATCTTCCAGTATAAATGCAACACATAAGGACAACCTAACTGAAACATATAAATTCCACATATACTTAAAAATATTATTGTCTGTAATTTAATATAGCAGAATGTTTCTAAGCCTATAACCTTGCATGCGGAGGCAGTTTTTCAAGCATTAATACTTAAATGGGTCATAGACACCACATCTGTCATTCTGTCCTGAAGTCTATGAGGCAAAACCAAGACTATGCTGGCCTATTGATTTTTCTAGCATTTGCTTTAATTTACTTAACCATTGAGAAATCCATCAGTACATAAAGGGCAACTGTCCATTACTGCCTCATTTGCAGACATTCCTTCCCCTCGTTTTTGGTAAATATTTCCCTTAAATTGCTATGTGTTTACAGTGTAAAAACGAATTAGGAAAGTGCTCACACCTGTTTCTGTTCAGTAACTGCTGCACTGAGGTATATGTAACGTGCTTAAAGATAGAATAAATATCTAGACATTATTACATCTGTGTGCAAAGGGTGGTAAATTAGATCCTAATTACATTAACAGGGATTCTGCCTCCCAGCTTAAATTTTACATGAGCACTCTGCAAAAATTCAAAAGCTCTGCTGTGGTTTCTTTATGAGCTGGTGATTACAGCTACTTCCTATGCGGTCACTAAATATTCTGTTTACAAATAAATGAAGAAGCTTTGAGCCAACTTGCCAGGGTAATAATCTATTTCTTTCTCCCCCTCCCTCTTCCCAGCAAACCCTCGCCACATATGCATGGCAACAATCAGGAGCCCTGGCTTCATCTAATTACTCCATCACATAATTTCACAAATTGCCTTGTCACTGGGGAGCCAAGTGCAAAACACGCTCACAGTGGGATTTCAGGCAGCAGCTTTCATTTACTACTCATTCCTTGTTAAATTAAACACGAAAACACCAGTTGTGTGAAAGAAGTCAAAAAGAATGCCTTGCAAATGAGCCAGACAAGTACATCTCCTACCTACCATTTCACCAAATACGTTGTTGGCCACAGGGACCTCACACAGGAAGATTCCCCTTGGCTGGCCCATTCCTATTTTGATGTAGCTGCTACAATAGACCATAACCAAAAGGCCAAAAACAAATAGGCTTCTCCAGAAAGTAAGCGTCATCATAGGTCAACAGGAAACATGGGCACGTAGCAAATAAATAAATAAATAAATAAATAAATAAATAAATAAATAAATAAATAAAAATGATATACTCAAGCCCCTCTGTTCTTTGCCCTTTCTGCCTGGCTGTGATCCTCATATGAGGACATGTATTTATACTGGATGAATGATGCTAAGCCCTTTGAAAGTATAAACAGTATACTACATAGTTCCATCCTGGCTACGAAGAAGGAACCAGATTCCACTAATCTTTAAAAGTTCTCAAACAGAGAGATCATCAATCAAGTTCACACAGTATTAGGTGTTTTCCTTTTAAGTCTTAATGCCTTACGTGATTCTGAAACACATCAAGGCAAGTGCTCACGCATCTCACTACGGATGTGGGTGGAAGAAAAAGAGCTTACGGTGGGTGACATTACTACAGGGAGTGAACCTGAGGTCACAGCCCTGGAAGCTGACATTGGTATATCAACAACTAAACACGGCCACTGGTAATTAAAGGTATTTCTTTGTGGAGCGGGAGCCAGCAGGGTCAGGTACCGTTTTACATCACAAACCAGTCCTTTATGCATGTAGATTTGCCAGCATTATCTGCGCAGGGAGAAGAAGACATTAGCAGCAGCTGTCTCTCTGCTTTTACACTGAAAATTCTATTCACACAGACAGGTGGAGTAATTTAAAAGCCAATGTGGTGCAATTTCGATGTGACTAATGTCACTGCCTACTAAAATGCCACCATTACCACTGTTTATGGAAACATTACTAAAATTACATTTTATTCATAAGAATTTTAGGATTCTGGTTATTACTAGCTTTAAAATGATCAGACCTCAGTCAGTGTCATAGCCCAGAGCAGTGGCTTCACTCTCAAGGGTTTATCAGCCTTCTTTGCTGAGAAACGACAGTTGGATTGTAGTTTCAAGAGTAATCGGGACTGCAGAGCAGCTTCCCAGATCTCCATAAAGCAAATTAAAGACATAGCTCTTTGGCGTCCTGGACACGTGATGAGCAAAAAATCTTCAAGGAGCTAAATTCCGTGTTAGAAGGTTGAGTTAGGATTTGCATGAGGAGAGATTCCTCACCCCCAAACTACTATCAGACATTGTTAGTAATACAAGGCGAGAGATTTACATATTTCCATAAGGAAGGAAGAACAGCTAATGTTTAAAATCTGAAATTCTAACTATGCATAAATTATTACAGATGCACAAAATATCGACAGCTCTAGCTGTGCCTTTTTACGGGCAGAAATGTTTGGAAAAAGAATCCAGAGAGGAAAGGACCATCCTTGATCCGTAGTTACCAACAACCATCAGACTGCATTATGAAGTTTGATGCCAAACCCTCTGGCTCATATTTTTATTTTTAAAAATACTAATTAGCTAGTTCATGGAACGAGATTATAATTACACCTTTGAACTTCCACAGTGCAAATTGGTTTGTTCTGTATTTGAGAGGCAACGTGGTGGAAAGCACATGGAAATTCAAGTCAGGAGATTCTGGTTCCAGCTCAGCCAGGTCCTAGCTTTTGCCCTTGAGAAAAATCATTAACTTCTCTAAACTTCATTCTTGTCATCTTGCTACCTTATAGGATTATCTTTAGAATCCAATGTACATGAAAATATTAAACTACAAAGCACCAGAGAGATACATATTATGATTTTATTTAGCCTTTTGATCAGTGTTTTTCTTCAGCTGTTAACAGGGCAGAAGGATCCAGTGTCAAAACAGCCAAGCAATTGATAGATCATTTTTATTTTATTTTATTTTATTTTATTTTATTTTATTTTATTTTATTTTTTTGAGGGGCAGGGAAGAGGGGGGCGGTGGAGGAGGGACGGAGAGAGAGAATCTCAAGCAGGCTCTGTGCTCTCAGTGCAGAGCCCAACATGGGGTTCGATCTCACTAACCATGAGATCATGACATGAACTGAAATCAAGAGTTGGATGCTTCATCGACTGAGCCACCCAGGAGCCCCTAATAGATCATTTTTAGTAAAATGAATGATAGGGCTGCCTGGGTGGCTCAGTGGGTTGAGTGTTGGACTTGGGCTCAGGTCATGACATCATGGTTTGTGAGTTCAACCCCCATATTGGGCTTGCTGCTGTCAGCATGGAGCCCGCTTTGGATCCTCTGTCCCCCTCTCTCTCTGCCCCTCCCCTGCTCATGCTTTCTCTCTCTCTCTCAAAAAAATAAATAAAAATCGTTAAAAAAAAACCGAATGATAAATGTAACATGTCATCAGCAGGAGATAATTTCATTTATTTTTAAACATAAAATCAAGTCATTTTTTTGGTAGAGTTTCTCCCCCAAGAAGTTTGAAACCTGGCTTTTCTTTACATAATAAGAATTATTCCCAAACTTCTATTACCTGCAATAGAAATGATCTCTACTCGATCTTTCTTATGATGAATGTTCCTGCTAATAGACCTGGCCCCTGGGCATCCCAAGAACTTCCTAAGACACTGAATTCTCAGAGGTCACTCATGTCATGGGAGAGCATATGGGCTCTGTAGGGATGCTAGCAACAAAGTCAATGTGAAAATAGAAGAAAACTGACCACAGAATATTAAGAACAGAAAAGCAAAGACACATAACAGGTTAAGTTCATATACATTGTCCCTTTTTTTTTCTTAACAGCAAATACCAAGAGGACATTCCAGTACAAGTAGTTATTTCAGTCAAACCAGAGGTCTCTATTTTGGAATATTTTGAACAATATATTATAAAACCAAGTAATTTGTGTCTCCTATCACCTAACTTAGGATGTTCGAGTTTAATAGCTTCAAGTTATTTAAGGCGTTATCTCTTCTTTATAGTGTTCAAAGTGTATTGGGACCCACACTCACTGAGCTGTAATTCACTGAGTGAAGGCGTTTTGTAATGGCAAGAAAAAAACAAGGACTAAAGGTCTTTAAAATGTAGAAAACTGCCTGGTATAACTCAGCTATTCCTTTGCTCTCAGAGGCTCTCCACAGGCCCATCAAGAAATTGGTGCCTATCTGAGTTCCTGAAGGCTCTCTCCTGCTCTTGACACGCTAGGGTGAGTATCAAGTCCACTGAGGTGAGCCAGCTTTGCCAAGCTCAGGACTCTGCAGACAGAGGGACAGGCAGTATTGAAACACCCTTGTCAGTATCGGTCATTTCGATGTGAATCCACACAGTCACAATCATTGCCACCTAGGAGCCTTAATAAAATAATTTCTGCTACTTCATGGCATTCAGTTATTACAGGTAAGCTTGGACCATGAGCCGAGCAACAGGCCACCGGTTGCAGTGTCTCCACTCTTTGGTTACCCCCTGGCATACGCTCACAACGGCAAAAACAGAAAAATGAGAGCCCTGATCATAAATATTCAGGGGATCAAAAGACGTGAAATGGATTCATTTTCCCCACTGGGATTCGTACAGATAGCAGGGGTTCAAGAGATTCGTCCCACAGAAAAACGTCCACATATGCAGGGACATATATGTACACACAGTGACACTTACATTTCCATAAGGAAGACTGGGACGTGATGGGGGATGCTTCCAGTTAAGTCAAATCAAGTATCCTAAATTCCAAGACACATAGATTTACTTCTACTGGAAAAACCAACCAACCCAACCAAAACACTGGAATCCTTTCTGAGACAAAACGAACTGATGTGCTCTCCATCAAACCTTCATACCTGAAAGCAAAGCACCTTCACTAGGAACCTTAAAGATTGAGGAAGTAAAAAGTCAAGCTTATATTCTATGAAATTCTGAAGGATTAGACTGAGTTAGCTTAAAAAATATGGCCACACATACATACGCAATGCCCCACTTTTAATCTTTCAGGTAAACTGAGGTGGAATGGTTGTATACTTGTTGACTGAATCTGATACTTCACCTTCAAAAATATATGGTCATGGAGAGAAATCAGAAGACATGGTGGTGATGTAGGCTTTGAAGTGCAAATGGCTGGCTAGTGTTCAAGCAGCTCTGTGTATCTGCAACCACCGACTTAATAAATTGTGCTTATATGGGCACTTTTGTTTTGAAACTAATCCTTTATTTAATTAGCCCGATTGAGAGTATATCAGAGAACCAAACTACAGTGTATTTTTAACTGACCCTTGGAAGCAAAAGGAAAATTTTGGCATAATCTGACAAACTGCCAGTCTCTACACAAGACCCTTGTATAAGGCACCAACCGTCAGTGACATTTGAGCACAAAAATCTCAGTCACATCCCCAAAATAACACAGAGCCCCAGTCAGAGCTCATTTGCTATGAGTCCTATGTACCTGGATAAATGGGCAATTTTCAAGTTGGACTTTTGTTTTTACTTTTGATTGTCCCCCCCCGCCCCCCCCCCCCCACCATGTCCCCTCATCAACCGACTGTAATTACCCCAGGTCAGAAGTGCACAACCATGATGGGGAAGAAAGGCTGGGACAAGGGAAAGGAGGTGTGTGGAAGGCTGTGAGAGAGCTCTGCCAGGTCACTAATGGCCTCTGGGGCAACGACTTGGAGAACAGGCTGATGCTTTGCCTTTGATCTTCTAATTCACAATGATCATTAGTATTAACTCCGATTCTTCTGGGTGAAGAATTCCAGCTGTAGCCTTTTCAGTTTACCTGACCTAAGAAAATTCATCACCCATCCCATTAGGATTTCAATAACCAGCTAAGAAAAAGAGAAAAGCAGTTGCCCCAGAATCTAGAAACCACCCGCTTCATTATTAAAAGAGTTTATATGACATATATTGTGGAAGAATTGGGGCATTCCAATATTACCTCCAAGTAATTAAATAATCTATTCCATTTTTCCTCCTGAGAGAGATGATTCCCAATTGGCTGAAAGATAGTCAGGGTCTGATGTAATCAAAGTTGAAATATGCTATCTCCAAAATAGCAGAGACCTTTTAAAATTAAGATAGAGGGATTTGTAATCAAACCTGGGTTAGTTTTGGCAAAGTCTAGCTCTGACCCATCATCATTTTTTTTTTTAATGTTTATTTGTTTTTGAGACACAGAGAGAAAGAGCACAAGCAGGGGAGGGGCAGAGAGAGAGGGAGACACAGAATCCGAGGCAGGCTCCAGGCTCTGAGCTGTCAGCGCGGAGCCCGACGCGGGCTCAAACTCACGAACCGTGAGATCATGACCTGAGCCAAAGTCAGACATTTAACCAACTGAGCCACCCAGGCGCCCCTGACCTGTCATCATTATTAAAGGCTATGAAGTTGGCAACTACATGTAAGGGAAAAAGTAATAACTATATAGATATTCTCCTAGGTTTAGGAGAGCTCATTTTTGATAAGGTACATGGACATCTGAGGGGGAGAAAAATCTTCTCACCCCTACATACTCGTTTTCAAGAATCTTAATTTAATAATATATCTACAGATAACACACAGTGAAGAAGGACTCAAAGTTGCTATCTCCACAAACCACCTTCCTTAGGTCAGGCACATGAACATAAAGATAAATTAGGACTAGTTTGAAGGAGGGACTGTCTTTCTCAAATACTTTGTACTACCCTGACTCCCAGTCTATGCAGGAGTTCAAGAATATAGTCTTCCTGCCCCAATGTCTTCTTAGGACTAATTTGAGCTGAATCATGCTAGCTGGTTAAGCACAATGGAAATAATTACTCTTAAATCTATCAGTGTATAGAGGTGAGGGACAGAAAAACAGAAATGGAAAGAGAGGAGCAAATTTCATCTACTACCTACCTACCTGCCTGCCTACAGGTCCTTCTGTCTGCCTTTTGACCTTTCACTCGCCTTGATCAACAGAATGGGTTGTCTGGATACCAATGAGAAGCACTTTTTCAGTATAATAATAATTCCTAATGTTTAGAGAACAATTCTTCCAAAACTGCAAGCAGAGATATGACACTAAGATGTCGCCAACAGATCTTGTTACCAAAAGCAAAACCAATGAAACAACATCTGTCTCTTCTAGAGCATTCAATTCCCAATTCAATTCCATTTACTCCATCCTTAGAGTGGCAGACCCGCAGGGCACTTTTCATCTAATAGTGTTTCTATGGAAACGCCATTCTCAACCTGGAAGATTCTACAACCTCTCACTTTGGCTTTATCCACATTGAGAGGAAAGCCTTATAAATCAGAAATCGAGACATAATTTTGCCACAGACCAAAAAAAAAAAAAAATTGTTTTTCCAGGCTAGAAGTTCGCAAAAAGAAACAAAACCATGTGTAAAATATGTGTATCTGACATAGAAAACAAAGTGTCTCTATGAAGTACCAATGGGATCCCAAAGATCAGTGAAAGGAATCCAAGAGAATGTGAATGAAAATCAATTCACCTTCAGGGTCACCTCCCCTGCTAGTCAATGCCAGATATGTCACCCCTTGTATGGTTGCTTCACCTGAACCCTCAGGTGTGTTATTTTAACAGCCTGCATTCTCCCTAAATTTCAAGATTCCTGGGATACACAGCAGCTCCATGCAGGAAAATATATCACTGCATATTTTAAATAAGAACCATATTAACCGCTTTTCTATTTAGATTATATTTAAATCTGCAATATGTTAGGGTAGGAAAACAAAACAAAACAAAAAACACCTTGATTTTTACCTTAAACATTGTATTTGTTTATTCCTTCTCCTCATTTCTACTAGGCCCTTAGGCATATCTTTGTAACACTACCTAGTGAAATAACTAGCAATAGGCAAAACACATCCAGTTGGAACATTATGACATAGTAGGTTATAGTTGTAGTTGGAATAATGCCTTTAAGGGAAAAAGAAACTTTGATGCAGCATATGTCCCTGCACTGTCAAAATACAGTGACTCATACTCAAATATTAAGTATTTTTTCATTGTTGGCAGTAATTTGTCTTCAGGCAAATGCAAGCACTTCTATTAATAAATGCTTTTGTTTTCTAATTCTCTCTTATTATCTAAATAACGTCAGTCATTCTTTTCAATTCCAGGCAACAGTTTCTTTGGAGAGACCTTCTTTAGTTATCAAAACTGGCAAATGTTCAACTTGAAACTAAGGTAGAAATTTGCATCACTGAAATTTCCTTTTACCCATAAGCACCAAAGTTTAAAATCTGTTTCCTTTTTGATTATTTTCATCATATACAAGTTATTTCCAGTTCAGCTTGCTAGAGACTGTGAGTCCAAGAATGAAGCTTTCGTTCTCTCTTCAGGTAGAAAAATGTGCTGCTGATTAAATCTACCTGTGGACAACTGCAGAACAGCACATTTTTCTTATGCATCTGGGGTGCAAATCCAGAAAGTTTTTGTTTTGTTTTGTTTTATTCAGGCCCTTTTCTACTCCTCTAACACACAAATGCTAGAAAGCCCTTTCAAAGGCAGGTAGTTGCTGCTGCTGTTGTTGTTGTTAACTGAATAAGCCCAGTGAAAAGATTGATCCATTTATTTGAAAAAGAGGGGAAGCAATTTGCTTCCAAAGAGGTGTGTGAGGTCTTATAATATGCCCTTTGGCATTGAAAAGATTAGTTTGTACAGTTTGCTAATAAATTGTTATTGCCATTATTTTAATTAGCCAGAGTTTCAATTGCTCTTTTATATCTTGCAAGATTTCAGGCAGGATTTGTAGATAAGCTGCATTAATCATATAGCAAGAATGTGATCATTTAGGGGTACCCGGGTGGCTCAATTCGTTAAGTCTCTGACTTTGGGTCCTGATCTTGTAGTTCATGAGTTCCAGCCCCGTGTTGGGCTCTGCGCTGACAGCTCAGAGCTTGCTTCGGATTCTGTGTCTCCCTTTCTCTCTGCCCCTTCCCCGCTCGTGCTCTGTCTGTGTCTTTCTCTCAAAAATAAATAAACATTAAAAAAAATTGTTTTTTAAAGAATGTGTTCATTTAAAATTTGTCCTGTCTGCCAAATGACTGTCATTTGTGTGCATCCCTAAAGAACTTTCAGAACTTGAAAGAAGTTGCAACAAGACTAGTATGTAGATGTCACTCTTACTTACATTTGGACAAATAACAAAACTCTTTAGAGGTTTTTCCATAGAATTTATTATTTTCAGCTCCTGACTATAAGCATTACCTAAGCAGTCTGTGGATTTCTTCAAGAAGTATAACAAGACACAGAGACGGGTGTTCCTGGTGACTGGAGATCTATCTGCTCTTGCAATTGGAGAAGAGGGAAGGGAATCTTTTTCATTGCGGGAAGGAAAAAGGGAGAAAATTTGAATATATCTCCTTTGCTTTTTACATGATATTATGAGACATTTGCTTTTTAGAGATGGTTACCAGCGTCCATATTTTTGTGTGAGCACATGGCAGTGGAGTGGGGAACGTGGGTGGGAATGTCCAATGGAAACCACAAGGCAACTTCTGTGAGCATTCATACAAAGCCAGGGAGACATGGACAAGTGGGTTTCCCCTTTCAGGGTAGTGGTACAGGCCAGCACAGACCCCCAAACTGATTTCCTCAAGAAATCAGGAAGTTTATCAATAATTTCTATTCCCATTGCCCAAATAACCTATGGACCACAAAAAGCATTGCAATGCAGGTGAAATCTTGCTGGCTGTTAAGGACTTTTTTGTTTTGTTTCGTTGTAGGAAGATAACATAGCTCTCTGCAAGGTTCTTCACAAGGATATGACCTAGAAAACCAGGAAGTCTGGTGGATGAATAAAAGAACTTGCTCCTCTCTCTCCTGATTCTGTCTGAACCAATATTTGATTATATTTTATTCAGGGGCACCTCAGCTTCAAGTAAAGCCAAAGCTCCTTTGCAGATTGAGATGGAAGCTCACGAAATCCATTCACTTTTTTCTGTCAGTATAGGAAACAGACTGGTTGTAACTGCAGGGTTCACCTGGTTTTGTCCCCTCTTCCCCCCCACTCATCCTTCAGATCTGGTTAGCTGGTCAGCTCCAGTGATGAAATGTCAGCATGGTTGCATCAGCACCTTTGACCAAATGGCACTTCGTACCTCCTGCTGTTTATTCTTCATGCTATGCCCGCTACGCCCTCCAGACCCTCGCCCTTCCCCCCACCCTTCCGTAGTGGTTGATAATCCCCAGTAGCAAACTTGTACAAGGCAGATAGATCGCAAAGTATCCACACATATGTAACAAGTGTCAGCTAAGTAATGGCACTTGAAGTGGGTTTCAGGTAGACCTAATATGATGTTAAAATCAGTTCCACAGTCTAAATCTTCAACTGTCTACCAGCATGAACCAACCTCCACAGCTGATTCCAAAACCGGCAGTGTAGTCTAGTTGCTATTTGGAATCGCAATGGTTAGAAGAGAGGAAGGAAACTATTTTTTTAGTTACTCCTGCTGCTCTGTTTTTATTTTATGCACAGACACTGGAAATTCTGGATTAACTTATACCCTGGAGTGTTAACGGAGGCGCAGCCTCTATGCAGAGGAGCAACCAGCATGGCCTTCGATAGCCCCTGTGTATCCCCCTGTAACGGTACAAATCACCGAGGAACATGGCCCTGAAAGGGGGCAAGGGTGTGAGGGTCAACAGACCTGGATACGTTTGTGACAATGCAGAATTAACTTTAATACTTAAGAAAAATAAATAACTTCAAGAAAAGCCAACTATGCTAAACAGAGTCACATAAAAAGTTTGCTCCTGAAATTGTTCTTAAAAAGCCAAGATGGTTAGCATTGATTCATCTTAGGCTAGGCTAGGCTATGACCTGTTTAAATTCAATCTTTGTCCCTAACGTTGAATGTCTCCCTCACCGACAATTTTGCTGATTTCTAAAATATTTTTTTATCCATAAATTTTCATTTTGTCTTCTTCCTTAGATGTCATTAAATCAGTATGCACTTACAAAAATATCCACCACAATATTATGATTATCAATATTTTGAACATGAAATTCATTCAGAACAATAAGCAAACAAAACAAATCCCTTGGTGGCATAAAGCCCCAAATCTCCAGTTTCTCACATCTCCAGGAGAATTCCTGCAGTGAAAACAGCAATGCTCACACAGACAATATAAACTGTTACTCTGCTTGAAAAGTCACAGGGGACTACACAGGAAGAGCTGACTCTATATTGCTGTTTTCCTTCACAGCTCTAAGTACAGGGACCACTTTCACTGTGCAGCCGTGACTCAGATGAATGTTTTGTAATGGCAACCAAGTGCACTCAAACCACTTAAAAGCAAATTATGTGAGCATCTTGCCATTGCAACAAGATTTAAACTTTTTCGGACCATTCACTATAAAGGTCCACTAAAGCATTAGAAGAAATTAAGTCCTTCCCTTTGGGGTTTGTCTAAACTTTCTTCTTAGTAAGACTCGGTTCTAAGTACCTAAGAATCACACTGAGAAAAGCAACATCATTAGCATACATACCTAAAATCACAAGTCACATGAACTCCTAAACCTTGTAACTTACAGTTAACAAAATTGCAGTAGTGAACTGCAAATAAAACTCCTCACTTGGGGTAAGTATCTAGGAAATAAGTGCTAGCACTTTTGTAAAAACTAGGGGAACACAGCGATTTATGAAATATTCCAAGTGCAGAGGGATCATTTCCACCCCCCCTTGCTTTTCTATCACAACTGGTTCATTGTCCATATTTAGTTTACATATGTCATTTAGAATCCACTTACTGTTAGATGCTGGAACAGCCACGCCCTCATGATATTTGTGGCTACTTTGGGAAAGATGCCACGCTTTTTGTGACGCTTTTTGTCCTTATCTGGATCATCATCGTCACCTGTGCTGGGGGAAGCTACACTGTTGTCCAAGCCATCACCTGCAAACATAGTGAATCAAATTTTGACTGATGCTACCTTGACATGCTTTATTCAAATAGAATGCCTTTGGATATAAACAAAACCAAAAGAGCAATATAAATGATTAATAGTTTATTTGGTACCTTTTTTTTTTTTTCCAAAACAAAGAGAAAAACAAGGCCTAGACTCAAAAGTAGTCAGGTCTAAGGAACTTCTTCCAAAGAACAGTGGGGAAAGCCAAAGGGAATGAAGGGAAATAGCCAATCTCTTTGGTAGCTTTGTTGCCATGGTAATTATTCAGATGTGTAGAGCTGAGACATGCTAAGCATAACTCCTAGTGGGGAGTTAAATATAGTGGCCGCCATTGGCAGCGGCCAATGCCTGGGTATTCAAACCTCACATATAGTCGTTGATGAGGTCAACATGTGAGAAGATGCATTCAAGATATCAACTATTTCCACAAGTGATCTATCTTAAGACTAAAGTAGGCCATGGAAATGGTAGGTAATCCATCATCTAAGCAGTTTGACATAGGAATGCTTCAAATAGAATGTAATTTTTCTTGTCATAAAAAGAGAGCATCAAGTTTAGGAAGGGCAAAACTCCTGAAATAGTTTTTTAATTAGGAAATGATTACTATGTAAGTCAAATAAAGTGATGTTAAATTAATAGTCAATGGGAATTGTATTATCCTAAAAATCCAGGAAGTTTCTGAAGTTTCTTCTAGATTTAATTTTTTCTCATTGCAAAATCATCTGTTGACAAATCATCTGTTTCCTGAATGTTGGATCCTATTTTTCCATTGATTTTTGCCATAACATTTACGTTGCTTCTTCTAGAAAATATTCTGGCTCTGTGAGAAAATAAAATTAAAGATGTAGGACTCCTTTTACAATGTCATGTTTAATAAGACAAAAAAAAAAAAAAAAAAAAAAGAAATTTCAGCCCATGTAATCACACTGTCCAAAACAAGTCATAAGGCACAAGTGGAAACTAACTACCTTGGTTTGGACACAAAAGTTCAAAGGGAACGAGAGTGGACTGAACTCACTACACTAAAAAGGAGCTTAGCTTCTATCAAATGTGCTTTCCTACCTGCTGCCCCTGCTCTTGGGGGAAGCTACCGACTTTCAGAAAGGGATAGGTTGGTCTGGCCTAGGAAGAATTGCTACAGCAGTAAGGCTCTGGATTGAGGCAAGACATGCACCTGAGGGCACGTTCCCTGGGTTATGGAAGTCACTAGAGAGCAGTCTACAGGCCCAAACAATGAGGTCCTTTGGCAAGGCAATTTTCCTGGTCACTGTACATTGGAACTAGCCTCAGATTCAGTTACATCACTCTGTGAATTTCTTATTTCATATTCCTTATTTCTGTTACCTAAATACACTACATATGCAAAGAATTCTCTACTTTGATTCAGTTATTTCAGCCTAATCTTTAGTAATTATGTTGCCATTAATCAATTGTTCTTAACAACTCCCTTAGGACACCCCCCCCCATCTCCCTTCCCCAACAAAGAAAATTGCCCCCAAACTGCCTTAACTTGTACTGAGGTAAAGTATAAAAACTCTTGTTGGGTGAGGAACAGACTAGTTTCAACATTTCTGCTATGATTGCAGCATGTGCCGCAAATACAAAACTTTTGCAGAACTTTTCAGAGTGGGATTTTTATTAATTTTAAAAAGCACACTTTTATTATATTTAAAATCCATATACTTTGTTAAAGCCCCACAGAATCATTGCTGTGTTCTCAGTGGAAAAGATCATATAGACCCATAGTTCCAAAACCCTCACTGTACCAGTGAGGAAAGTGCTTGTATTCTGGTGGGTGACTTACCCAAGATCACGCAGCAGGGATGGGACTGGCCCACCTGTGCCCGACCAGACACCCGCACCCCTAAATCAGTGTCCCTTCCACCCCACCAAACTCGTTATTTGCATAGCCAAGTGTTGTATAAGGAGTCCCCTTGGATTTGCCTAATAAATTCCTTGAAAGTCCAGTATTTAAAGAGGCTTTTTATTCAGAGAAGCAATTCACCATATAAAATAACAATTCATTAAAGAAACATGAGAAAAGAAACCAACTCAACAGCATTTAAAATTTCAATGGGCTAATCCACTCTCAATATGCAAAAGGTAACCGAGGAAAAGAAACATATTACTTGATCATTGATTAAAAATGAAAAGCTTCTAACCTAATGACAGTTTTTTACCACCTCTCCATGATTGTTTTCCACCTTAAAAAAAAATAGCCTTTCTATCTGTCTCCAAACCCCTTCAGATTAATTTAGCAGGCAATGCCTAGTGCCTGCCTCGAAGAGAATTCATTGATAATTTATGGAAATATCTACTATAATCCAGCGGAGATGACTTTTTTCCAGCTTTGTGCATCAATAGATAATCAAGGCCTTAAAGCAGCCTTAGCTTCCCATTACCTCAGGCAAAAGAATTCCTGAAAGCGTGCCTTGAGGGCACCTGAATTATATACTCCATTAGGAGAGGAAGGCTTTCTGCATTCCATGTGTAACACTCACCAGAACCTTTCCTGTTTATTTCTGCTGTATGAAAGCAGAAGCATTAGGAACAGAATTTTTTAAGTGAAGACTTATGTAGATACAATGGAGAAACCTTTCAAGCAGGAGCCAGATCACCCCCTTCAGTCCCTGGCAGTGACCTCTCCTGAATAAAAGGTTTCTATTACATCATTAGCTCAAGCCAAAAACAGCCTTGGCTTAATGCACAGTTTGTTCTTCCTACTGTTTTTAGGCAAATACAGCTACTTTACTCCCATCTGGGAGGGAAATTACACTGCTGGGTTGTAATCTAAGACAAGATTTTCATTGGAAGCAAATGCTTTCAATCCAGTGTAAATACTGGTGCATGTTCAGAAAAGCCTAAAACAATAAACCCTGCTCCTTCCCGACACAAGTTAGGGAAATGGAGAAGATGGGGAAGGAGAGGAGCATAATAAAACAGACTATTCTAAAAGCAAACACGTTCATAGATTTTAATAAATTGTTTAACCTCTTCCACTTTCTAGAATTGAAAATTGATCTCGAAACGTCTCAACCTCAGAGGAAAGTCTAAATGGTCGATTGTACCTTTAGCATTCCCATTCACTCTGCAATTTGATACAGTCACCTTTATGCGGTCTCTGGAGGATTTATTTCCTTTTTTTATTTTTAAGATCACTAAACAAACTTGGAGAACCGCCGGCCGACCACATGGCAGCAGGCAGCGGCTCTGAACCACATTTGTAAAATGTCAGCAGTGACTTCATTCCTGGAGCTGACTTCTCCTGCCGCCAAATGAAGGCAAACTGAAAAGGTGGAAATAATCATAAAAATGATGCTAGTCCATAAACAAGCTTACAGCCTCATTAGGATAGCAGTAGGCTCCAGTGGGTGATTTATGCTCGTTTTGCTGATGCTATGAGGAAATGCCATAGGGCGACTTTAGCCAATTGCTAATGGTTTCTGACAGCTTCTTAGCAACTAGTGCAAGCAACGTTGTGGCGTTTGCTAGTGACAGAAACCGAAAATGTCATATTATCTGCCCATGTGTCATGAAGTCCGTGTGGCAATTAACTAGCAGGCCAGTGACTGAGGGGCCAGAGGCTCCCGAAAATGGCCTTTGGCTATGCAGTGGCAGCCGATGGGCTCAGAGGCACACACTGCCTGCACATATGCAACATTCTAATGCAGAAATCCACTTCCTTGTGACTTCCCGGCTCTGATGAGACCGGGCCACTCAAATCCCTTTTTTCTCCCTCACTCAAGTGAAACTCTGGGCTCCTCTCTCTCTCTCTTCTCTCTCTCTCTCCTCTCTCTCCTCTCTCTCCTCTCTCTCTCTCTCTCTCTCTCTCTCTCTCTCTCTCTCTCTCGGCACCAGCTCAGGCCTTATGAGAGGACTCCAAAGCAATCTGCTTTGATATGATTATCCGAATGGCTCCTTAATTGGCAATACCTGGTTCTGTGCTTTTTGGACGCTGGATTCAAAGGTGCTAGCCATTTTTCTGCTCTCTCACAAATTAGTCTAAAAGGATTTAAGATCACTGAAGCAGACTCATTGCCTGTCAGATTGCTGGGAGCAGAGGAAGTCTGTGCAGCAACAAGACACTATGTAAAAAACACCAGGCTTCTAACAAGCAGGGAGAGAATCTTGGCCACACTTTTCAGTTTCCGAGCTATCAAAACCATGCACTATATGTCAAACTGTCAAACCTTTCAGCGTGGGCCATTTGCCCTTTCAAATAATATTTAAGAATTGTTTTTACAAAATTTTATAGGCCATGGTCTAGTGAAAGAGGCCAACCAACAAAGAAAGGAATTTGTACTACAATTCGTCTACGGACAATTTCTTGTGAGACCTGGTCTGTCCCTGCGGAGCAAGGCAGGTGACCTGTGGCAGCTCCCAGGCTGTCAGAGAGCTCAGATTTCAAACACGCTCAACTCAAACATCCCGAGTCGCCTATTTAAGCATGCCCAGGCATTTAGACTGTGCTATCTCGTGCCTTTCAAGGCAGGATAAAGCGGCATTTACCGTATTCAGGCCATTCAATGGGTCAGACTGACCATGTCAGCAGGGGCTCCTCTCCGGCAGGTCACAGCCCTGCTCCCATTTTTCTCCTCCTCCTGACTCCCTCTCTCCCCCCCAGGACTGCCCTTCCCCAAAACCTAGTCTGAGCCAGGCTAAAACAAAACCCCAAAGTGCCCAAGATTCACATCACAACTGATAGGGACCTCCAGTCAGTGGGCCAGCAGGCATCAACAAAATGGGTTGTCTGCCAGAGGGTTCGTTACATCACAGAGGCAAAACTCCTAATTAGGGATATGAACTTTCAACTGCCAGGGCAAATGAAAGTGTTGGGTTGTGGACCTCCTTCTTTTGCGAGAAGCCATCCCAGCTCCAAGACGATTCATTTACGATTTTCTATTGAGACCCCACAGTTTCCAGCCAGGTTCTCTCCTTAACTTTTGCTTTACTCATCTTCAAGTGTTTGGAAACAGAATGCTTATCCCAGAAATGGACGGAGACTCAAAACCAAGGCCATTTATAATCGCATCTTTCGATACGGAGTAAATTCTGTCATGTCTTGAAAGGTATCCAAACGGTCAATTCAAAAGCATTCTTTAAGACTGTACAGCTCATGTTGTAAGGTGGCTAAATTTTCATCCAATATTAAGGGTTTCTTTTTTTCTCTTGTCTGTTTTCTCACACAGCACATCAACAAGAGAGAATACGGCATTTCACCCCTTACATAGCGTGTAGAACATTCCTGCCTTTCTAGGGGCTGCTGGTGCAAACATCCCATCAGTATGGAGAGGTCAGGTTTCTTTTGTAGTGGAGCTATCCGGGTGTGCCAGGTTGTTAGGAAGAATGTAAAACTACCCCAAACCCACTTCTCCAGATCATGGCTGTGTCTACTTAGCCAGAAGTCAGATGGGATAATGTTTCTGTGTTATGTTAAGAGGATAAATGGTGAGAATTATAGACAAGCCTTTCTCAGGAACCAGCTAAAATACTTCAGAGGTTATAAAGAAGTGTTTTGTCTTCATTGAGAATGTGTAATAGCTGCCAGAATGATTTTTCTAAAATACATATCTGATCCTATAACCCTGGCACTTCAAATGCTTCCGTGGCTATCATTTGCCTTCAGGATAAAGGTCACACTTTTTAGCCTGGCGTGGAAGGCCTTTCACGATCTCTCTCCTGGGTGTTTCTTCTGTGGGTTCCCCGTGTTCACGGGTACTCACCGCCCCACCCCAATCCTGAGCCTGTTTGACCTTCTCACCGTCTCCCTGCAGGTACTGCTCTCACACCTCTTTGTGGTTCCCTGTGCTAGCCCCTTGGTAATGTCCTTCCTGGGAAGCTCCTTGGTGACCTTTTAGGCTCCACTCAACTGCCATCTCCTAGAAGAAGCACACACTGGACTCTCGCTGTTTAGTGATACCCCTCTCCAATCCCCAATTCTTCTTTTCCTGACATTCCTGCCTCCAAACACACATCATACTCTACCAAGACTGTTGATTTCTGTCGTCTCTGTCTCCTCAACTTGATTACAGGATATATGAAAGCAGGGACAGGGTCATTCTCCCCTCTAAGATGATCTAGTCCCAGGCTTACCCCAGTGTACAGGGTACAAATTTGCCAATTGGGTATTAAATGAATGAGCAAATGCATTTCTTTTTTTCACTGCATGGAGAAAACCACAGTTTCAATTTCCAGCTGTTATAATTCTTTTTGATACATACTTAAACTCCTGAGGAATATTCACGAAGGAAAGTCAGTTAAACTATAAGAAAACATAAAGGAAACACATTCTACAAAGCTGGGAAGCTTCCTTGGAATCTTTAAGCTCATCTTGGACAAAAGATGGATTGGGTTAAAGTATTGGAGTTTTTCATAATGCTTGCCATAGTCCCTCCCTCAAAAATGCCCTCCTACGTCCTTCAATTACAATTTAAAACTATTTACCTAATTAAAATTTCTTGCTGTTTGTCCATTTTTCCTGAGTTCAACTTCAAAAAATAAACCAAAAGTTTTGTTTCTCTCTACATTTTTCCCAATGAATTATATATATTACTTTTACACGTCTTCCAGTTTTATCATAGCAAAGAAACTCAACTGTCTCTGAGCAGAAAATTTCACCCTCAACTGAGACTCCAGACTCAGATTATAGACACGGCGCTAAATACAAAACCCTAGAAACTCTGGCATTTCCTTGTTTTGCCAAGTCATGGATCAGTCTTTCCCATAGCATCATTTCTCCACACCTGCCTCAGCAACTTTTTAGCAACAGGTTATCTGAGGACATTAGTATATGATATGTTGACATGTCATAGATTGACATGTCATAGGGTCCTAGGAGACATTAGAAAGGGTTTTGTAAGACATACGAAAACCTACTATGACCTCTTGAGTTTTATCACACACTTTCAAGAAAAATGGAGCAGACTTCATATATCTTCAAATCTGCAGGCAATATACAAATACATAATAGTCTAAATCCAATGGTCAACTTTTAAGTTTAACTTTAATTAGGGTTTTATTTTTTTTTTTATTTTTTTAACGCTTATTCATTTGTGAGAGACAGAGAGAGACAGTGCGTGAGTGGGGGAGGGGCAGAGAGAGAGGGAGACACAGAATCTGAAGCAGACCCCAGGCTCTGAGCGGTCAGCACAGAGCCCGATGTGGGGCTCGAACTCAAAGACAGTGAGATCATGATCTGAGCTGAAATCGGACACGCAACCAACTGAGCCACCCAGGTGCCCCTAATTAGGGTTCTAGTAACTCAGCCTCCCTTTTGCATTTCTTCTCATCCTTAGGTGTTTAAGGATTCCTTCTTCTTAATTTAAAGTGATTTTCAGCTGATCAAAACAAAACAAAACAAAACAAAGGAAAGCACATTCTCCTATATTTTATGTTACCACCCAGGACTTTCCTGAAAATCCTGAGGTGGTTCCTTTGGAAACCAAGGTAAGGTGTTAGATGTTGGCACCTGTCATAGCAGTGTGAGGTTCTAAAAAGGGTGAAAGGAATGGCCAGTGCTACAGATACACTAAAGGCAGTGACTGAAAAGACAGAGGTAAGAAGAGTGGGGGAGAAGATTAAGAATAAGAAAACTTGGGGTGCCTGGGTGGCTCAGTCTGTTGAGCATCTGATTTCAGCTCAGGTCATGATCTCACAGTTCATAAGTTCGAGCCCTACATCAGCCTCTGTGCTGACAGCTCAGAGCCTGGAGACTGCTTTGGATTCTGTGTCTCCCTCCCTCTCTCTCTCTGCAACCCCCCCTGCCCCGCTCACTCTCTGTCTGTGTCTCTCAAAAATAAATAAACATTAAAAAAAAAGAATAAGAAAACTTTTGGGGTGCCTGGGTGGTTCAGTTAAGCATCTGACTCTTGATTTTGGCTCAGGTCATGATCTCAGAGTTTGTGGGTTTGAGCCTTGCATAGGGCTCTGTGCTGACTGTGCAGAGCCTGCTTGGGATTCTCTCTCTCTCTCTCTCTCTCTCTCTCTCTCCGCCCCTCCCCTGCTTGTTCTCTCTCTCTCTCAAAATAAATAAACATTAAATATATATATTTTAAAAAAGAATAAGGAAACTTTAAATAAACACATTGTTGGCCCTTATAAAAAGAAATGTCTAGGTACACTTCCTCAGATTGGCTTCACAGAGATTTGCCATGATGCTTTTCCTTTCTCTTTGAATTTAGGTCTGTTAAAGATGACAAATATTTGTTAATAGTTAACCACTGTGAGGGGCGCCTGAGTGGCTCAGTGGTTAAGTGGCTGACTCTTGATTTAGGCTCAGGTCATAATCTCATAGTTCATGTGTTCAAGTCCACGTCAGGCTCTGCACTGACAGCACAGAGTCTGCCTGGGATTCTCTCTCTCCCTCTCTCCCTGCCCCTACCTTGCTCGCACTCTATCTCTCTCTCTCAAAAATAAATAAACATTTTTAAAAAATCGTTAACCACTGTGAAATGAGCTCACAGCCTTATTCTGCCCTGTAGTGGACTCCTGACATCACAGAACCCTAAGAGAAGAAATGGAGATTCAGAGCCTGGAGAAAGTAACTCTCTCTATGAATATACTGCTTCCTTTTCTAAAGAGTGAACTGTTGCCTTTAAAAGTGAGCCCTATATGGGGTGCCTGGGTGGCTCAGTTGGTTAAGCATCTGACTTTGGTTCAGGTAATGATCTCCCAGTTTTTGGGTTTGAGCCCCATGCCGGGCTCTATGCTGACAGCTTGGAGCCTGGAGCCAGCTTTGGATTCTGTGTCTCCCTCTCTCTCTGCCCCTCCCCCACTCGCACTCTGTCTCTCCCACTTTCTCAAAGATAAACATTAAAAAAAAATTTTTTTAAATGAGCCCTATATAGGTAACCATCTTTTGTGTAAGGGGTCACTCTTATCATTCACTCATTTGTTCTTTAACGAAAACGTATTGAATACTCACGATGTCCCAAACACTATGTGAACCATTAGAAACACTAATGGTGAACAAAATCACGAACAGTCTTTGTTTCTATGGAGCTTTTCAGTTAGAGGGCACAGATGTTAAATGAAATAAACACAGTAATAAATGTACAATTGTCCTCCATCAGAAAGAAATGTAAATCTCTGAGTGTGTGAAACAAAGGAAACTGACTTAGGAGGAATCTGAGCAGAATCTGAAGGATGGAGAAAAGTCAAGCAGGTATGGTGAGCAGACTAAAAGGGCAGAGAACAGAAAAAGTATTGCAGCATCTGCAAAGGCCCTGTGTCTGGAAGCATGGCACAACGACAGAATTGGAACCTGGGAAGGCAGGACAAGATGACATTGGAGAGGGAAGAGGAGCAAGAACACTTAGAGCCTCAGGGGCCACAGTCAGGATTTGGGTGTTTGTCCCTAGGGTTCTGAGTAGCAACCCATACACGTATTTCTATGGTGTCCTCTCCATTGCATGCCCCGATGTTACATAAATTTTACCAAATAAAGCCTCATTCCCCAGTGTCTCTTTCTAGTTCAATCTAAAAAATCCTTTGATTCCAGATTAAGACTGGGGAATGAGGGACAATGGAAAAGCAATGAGTCCATTCAGGTAGACCCCAATGTAGGCACAGATGACACTCTGAAGTTAATTTGTAACTAAGTCTCTTGGACAGTAGAACATATTTTCACATGGAAGCAAGTTAAGAATGGTTAGGTCTCAAGGTTTGCTCAACAAAGCCAACGAAATTCATCAAGTGAATAAAGTTCAAACTGACATCTGAGCCCTGGGTGCAAGAAGTCAGAAAGTGTAAGAAGAAGGAGGAAGATGAGTTTTTTCCTCATATTCCTGTATACAGAGTCAGCCTAGGAAAATATTAAAACACGTGTAAGTGCCTTTAGCATCTCCTTTTCTCTTTGTCACTTCCATTGCACAGATCCATCTCCTGGAGGCTCTAAGTAGCCCAATGCCTTGGAGAGGCACGCGGCCTTCCTCCCACTGTGGACACCCCACCCAGATCTATCCTCTTCTTGCTCTGAGCTCACACTTATCATTCCCCAACAACCAAAATACCCAGCCTTTGAATCTAGTTGATCTAAGCCAGACTTTAGGTAGAAAGCCATCTGAAAGCACTAATTGGTTGGGACTAGGCAGGAATAACTGATGCCCCCTCACCTTCCCAGAAATGTTGGCACTTTGAAAAGGAAATTCGTTAATGCAAATGAATCTTTAAACGGCAGAATTTCAGGTAGAGTAATAAATAAAGCTTAAAAAAATTTTTTTTAATACAGCTGCTGTTGGGAAAGTTTTGTTGTTGTTTTAAGCCACAGATGCCAGCCTTTCAGAAGAGCCCCAGGATCACCTTCCAAACTTGTCATTACACCCCACCGCTCTCAACCACTCCACCCCTGTTCATCCCTGAAGACATTTGGGAAGCCATGCCTTTTTTACTGTTCTCAGTTTTTCTTTTTCTTTTTCTTTTCTCCACAGAGATTGTGGTGACAGTAAATGGGTCCCGGGGATGCACAGCAAGGAGACTAGGAGTGAGAGATCTTGGTTGAACACTTGTGTGTATATGTAGGACATTTGTACAATCTGGGTGTTTATAACTTAAGGATTGCCAACCCATTGAAATAAATTTGCAATCACTCCTTTACTACAATTAAATGTATTCTATTAAGCATCTATCACTTCACGATTCTTCACTGAGAACACAAATAATGCATAAAACACAACAGGGTAAAAAATATGAAAAGAATCCAATTAAATAACCAAGACACAGAATGAAAATGCTTACTGGATTTTTGTGCAATACAAAGAAAATCTCTTGAATTATTTTAATATGCCATCGATGGAATTAAGGGAAGAAATAGGACTTTCTAAATTCATGGAAAATAAGACTTGTCAGTCAGAGTTGGTCATTATTCAAATTTGTAGTTTACTAAAGATTTATTTTATGTAAGTATTTTTACAAGTAGAGTAATGTGGACAGATACACGTGCACCAAGAAATCGGCTAAATTTTCCAAGTTTTTTTTTTTAATCATTGTACTTTGTTCTTTTGAGATAGGAATACCTTTTTCTAGTAATTCAATATGACTTTTTGACTTGAATTCCCCTCAGGGGAACAACAGCAAATTAGTTACCTATCCACAGAGGACAAACAGCAATGATGAATAGGAAAGAAAAAAAAGCACAGATTTTTACTCATTTTTCAACCATTCAGCATTTTTTTTTTTTTACGGCTAAACACCATGGAAAATCCCTGCAAAAACAGCATAACTTCTTAATGAAGTCTTAGAAACTTCAGGATGTGAGTGCACTGCAAAATATTACTGAAACCTTTGTATTTATACCAACAGTAAAACAAAATGGAAATCCCCCCATCGTTTTCTAAGGAAAAAAGAAAGAAAATATGCTTACAACTGCAAAGGTAAAACAGTACAGAAGTCATAAACTTTTGTTTTAAATCAACATCTCAGAAAGCATTTTAGGAACTAGTACTTTACCTTTTTAATGTTATAGCAATGCATGACAAATTCCTCGAGATATTCTTCCCCAAATATATAAATCATATATTAATGAATGGTCACAAAATTCTTTTTAACCATGAAAATAAATAAATCTCTTAGTAAAAACAAAAGCAGAAAACAAATGCCACACATGGGATCTTACAGACAGGCACACACACACGCACACACACACACGCACACGCACACACACACACACCATTTATTTCTGTGAGATCCTCAAACCTTGCCATATAATTTATTTTTAAACTTCAACATATTCTGCATGTGTGCATGTATATATGCACGTGTGCGTGTGTGTATATATACGTACGCTTACACAGACAAGATAACATTCATTTATCAAAGAGGTCACTTCTCCAACAAACTTAATTATATAGAATACATTTGAAAAGAAGGATTTAAAAAAAAAGTTCCTGACATGCAGATTAGAAGTGGTTGAATTGGTTCTCAACTTTGGCTACACATAGAATCATGTGGTAGTTTTTACAACTCCTGATGCCTCCACTCTACCCAAGACCAATTAAATTAGTATTTTGGAGGGTGAGATCCCAGCATTAATGAGTTGTAAAGCTCCAAGATGATTAAAATGTACAGCCAAGTTTGAGAACCAGTGGATTAGAATCACAGATTATATGTGGCAAAGCTCATATATTTTTTACAGAGAAATGACCATAAGACCTTTAATCAGAGAATTGTTATGTGTATTTTAGATGAAGTTTTCAAAGGTTTACTCATCGGGTTTCCTGCCTCATCGTTTGTAGACTGAGAGTTTTATAATAATGTAAGATGATAAAAAGGCAAAAAATAAGAACCTAAGAAGCATAGCACACTAGGGCCCTTTAGCATAGGGGAAAACAGCCCTATAAATGCTACAGAGGCGGTAAACAAAGAAATATGTAGCATAGTGCCATAAATCAAATATCTACTGAGTTTTAAAAATTCTTTAAGCTTGTTAAAATTAGATATGATACGGTGTATGTGTAGTCCGAAAACATTTTCCTAAAAATGCCCTAAATTTTTTAATATTTAAAAAAGTAAGATTCTGTTCATCTGGACCACATCATTCTTAAATGGCCGCAGTTAAACCAGGATAACGTGTGTACGTTCCGTAGAAACTTTTCACGTGTCTGCCCTCACTTCACTGGTCTGCGTAGCTAGACGGAGCCTGTGCTTTACTCAGGGCACTGGTCTATCTTCTGACCCTCCTGGCTTCCTGGGGATCTTCTCTCAAGATCTTCATGGGCTCGTCATCCCTTTTCATCTGCTCTCAGTACATAAGGAGGTAGGAGGGAAGGGCATGGTGTGTGCAGGAAGGGCGAGGAGGCAGCTGCAGGGCAAGTGTGGTTTGGTGGAAGAAGTACCCCCTGAGGTAGGTAAGGTAAAAGTTGGAGCAAGAGGGAATGCTGTGGGTCAAGGGGGAAACAAACAGATGGCATTCTGTACAGAGAGGTTTCTTTGCATTCCAAGTAAAATGGAACTAGGTTGTAAAATGTATACTGGGAAGTCATTAAGAATCAAGTGATGTTGGGGCGCCTGGGTGGTTCAGTCGGTTAAGCGTCTTTCGCTCAGGTCATGATCTCATGGTTTGTGGGTTTGAGCCCCATATTGGGCTCTGGGCTGACGGCTCAGAGCCTGGAGCCTGCTTCAGATTCTGTGTCTCCCTCTCTCTCTGTCCCCGCCCCCCCCCCCCCCCCAGGTCATGCTCTGTCTCTGTCTCTGTCTCTCTCTCAAAAATAAACACTGAAAAATTAATTTTAAAAAAGTGATGTTAAGTTTACTTAGAAGGAAAACAGGCAAGAAAGCTGGAGTAAAAAAAATGAAAGCTTGTTTTTTTCTCTTATTGTAAAACCATCTGAAAATCCAACCATTTCTGAAAGAAAAGGTTTGAGAATTACTGGCATCATGTCTGTTATTCCATCTAAACTTCTCTCTGATTATCCAAGACTTCGGTTCTTTGGTAGAGTTTCTCTGGCACACATAAAGTCACTCGGCTAATTAGGGACAGGCGTAAGGTGCTGACTTGCTTTGGTGGGCATGGTAAGGATGAAGGAACTTCTACAGCAGTGCTGCTCCTAAGGTAATGTATTTACGAAGCACCAGGGATCCTGTTAAAATGCAGTTCCAGATTCAGAGGGGCGGAGCCTAAGATTCTGCATTTCTAACAAGCTCCCAGGCGCTGTGGATGCTGCGATGCAGGTCCAGGGACCACAGTGTGCATTGTAGCAAGGTTCTGGAGGATCTTCCCCTCTAGGCAAATAAAGCTAGGAAGTGTTGGATGTGTGCAGGTGCCTAGTTACAGTGGAAGGAGGGACAGTCTCCCCTCACTGCACAAGGCGAGGACTGGCCCCACACCCAGTGGACAAGAATGGGGAAAAGGCTGTTCAGGTCCTCATTTTGAGCATAACCTCACAATGTCTCTAGGACTAACCAGAGAATCAGAACAAGCCAGGATGTCTCCAAGGGACCACTCGCCTTTCTGTTAGTGCCACAGCCCTCTCTCTTCCTTCATCTCCTCAGCACATGGAACACCTCACTTCTTGCCCCGGAGGTAATACCGGAGAACAGTTTAGTCTCTGGAGTCGGATTGTCTAGGTTCACCGCTTGATAGCTGCGCGACCCTGAGGGAGTTACTTAACCCCCCCAAGCCTCTGTTTCGCCCCTCTGGAAAAAATAAGCATAGTAATAGTACTTATCTCTGAGAGTTATAGAATAGATGAAATAAAATAAGCTGCATAAAACGCTGAACGCATCACCCAGCAGCGCTGGCTTAGCTCAACAAATGCCCGTTGCTTTGGTTGTTTTGCTACCAAGGACTTTCTCTGAGCCCCGCACTGTAAGCAGGGAAACAATCATGGCCACTCTCGTCATGTCTCCCCATTTCCACCATCCCTTTCTCATTCCTAGAAGACACTTTTCCAAAATGTATACACCCATTCTCTTAGCACTGCATATCATTTTAATGTTTTCTTTTCTTTTTCCCCCCCAAAGAGTCCTGGAGTGACTTGTGTGCTTCAGAGGAAAATGGGTGGACGGTGCTACCTAACCCCCCCCCCCCACAAGACACTGGCAGCCTAGGGCTGGACAGTGATACACTGGAAACAGTTTTATTAATGCAAGTTCTCATCCCCCACACAACATAGGTCAATTCATAATACCTTGTCCTCTGTTCTCCAAATAACATTTCCGTGGTAATTAATAGTAAAGGCTTTTGGTTTTAATTTACAAATATGGAAACTCGTTATACCATTTAAGAAAGTATCTTTAAGGTCTAGGACAAGTGAGATGCACTATAGAAAAATGGGGGCGCCTGGGCGGCTCAGTCAGTTAAGCATCTGACTTTGGCTTAGGTCATGATCTCACCGTTTGTGAGCTCTAGCCCAGCTTCAGGTGTGCCCCGCCTCTCTCTCTCTCTCCCTCTCTCTCTCCCTTTCTCTCTCTCTTTTCCTCTCTCCCTCCCCCTCTCTCACTTGCACCCTCTCTCTCTCAAAAAAAAAAAAAAAGGTGGGGGTAGATTTAAAAAAAGAAGAAAAAAAGCTAATTTTCAAGTATGGTCCATGTCTTATCTAGACAGCAAGAATAACAGTAATAATAAAAACTAACATTTATTGAGCACTTACTAGACACTTGAAACTGTTTGGCCTTTATTTTTCATTGATTAATCCTCAAAAAAAGTTAGAAACCGAGGTTACTTATGGTAAAAACAAAGTTTTTTTAAAAAGTCAATTTCTCCATATTTAAAAAATCCTTCGAGGCATCTGGATGGCTCAGTCAGTTGAGCATCTGACCCTTGATTTCAACTCAGGTCATGATCCCAGAGTCACGGGATCGAGCCCCACACCAGGCTCTGCATTGAGCATGGAGTCTGCTAAAGATTCTTTCTCTCTCGTCCTCTGTTCCTCCCCCACTCTCACAGGCATGTGTGTATCCACCCATGCTCCCTCTCTCTCTAAACAACAACAACAAAGTCCTTCCCTTGTTGTTGTTGTTTTCAAACTGTTTTCATAGCCAATAAAAACAACTCATACTTACTGACAATGATGAGCTCCATGGAGAATACATACTTTACTGAGTGCTTTTCTGAATTACTTCATGGCATGCTTGCAATGGCCCCAGTGTACAGATAAGGAAATAGAGCTCACTATGAATTCAAAGCCAAATCAGATTCAAAGCTAAACTCCTAACCATTCCAGAACTACTCTCTCCACTTAACCCATGACATTAGATAACAATCAAGATGCATTTCTTTAACCTCTAGAAAGATCTTCTCGAGCAGTAACGGTGTCTTTTCCCATTGCTGCATGCTGTCCACAGCCAGCACAAAGCCTAACCGATAGTGCAGACTTCATAAACATCCCCTGAATCATACTCTTTTCTACTGAAGTCAGAGAAGGAAGAGACACGAAGTAAGGGGGCCACACAGGTCTTCCTTAGTCAAAGATAATGGAAGAGGTTAAATATGAAAACCACCTCTGAAGTGTACAAGGAAGAAAACAAATACCAAGTGTATATAGATCCAAAGAAAGTACGCAAGAACGGGAGGATGCCAAACAGCCGCACTGCAAAAAAGGGAGGCAATTGTCCTGAATGTGCCTCCAAAAACGAAAGGAGAAAATCCTACAGAAAGACTTGATGTAGGGTATGAACTTGAGTTACCAGCCATCAGCATGCAGAGGGGAGCCCTGAGCTACCTAGAGTACGGCTCTTTCCCTTGCTCAGGACTTAAAAGTGGCCATCTATGAAAGGACGGGGACAATAATGAACTACAAAGCGTACGTTTTCCAGCATCACACGAATGGTTTTCAAGTGTGCCTCCACACCAGAAACCCGAAGTTCTGTTAGTAGGAATGCAGGGAGGAAACTGCCCTCTCTGCAGACCACCATGCATTCTATGAACCTGGGAAGTCCACGCTGAATGGGCCACGGCAGAGAGGAAGAGGGGAAAAGGGACTGACCGCAAGCTCGCAGGAGAGTTTATTTTCTCTCACCGTTTATGTATCAAAGAAAAGAAAGTCTCCTCTCCAGGAGGGATACAGAAATGCAAACAAGGTTGCGTGGGTGAAATACCAGCCTGGAACAGAAGACACTCAGGCTGCCCCCCACCCCCAGGGGGGCAGCATTCCACATCCACCGGGGGTTTTCAGTGATGACATCACCTGCATGGTAATCTGAAATCCACCCGGGGCAAGAAGCAAGTAGCAGAATCCAGGAACTATTCTCATCTACAAAAGGCAGAAATCGTCTTTCCCCGCAGAAAGGATGTTAGTCTTTACAGCACTCTGCACCTCGTTTCTTCTCCAGCCTGATCTCATCTCATTCTGAGCTCCTGCAGCTGCCTCTACAGAAAGTCTACCTGGCACCCAGGCCCCCCTGGGTTTCCAGCACAATCATCCCACAGACACTGGAGGAGTCAGAGTGGCCTCGGCTCCACGATGCTCCCCTGGACCTAGATTCACAGCAGCAACTGCTGTCCTGTAGCTTAAATAACCCCATCCACCACCCCCTCCTCATGCAGATAAGATCTTCAGGCGTGGGCATGACGCTGGATTCCCTGCTCTGCTTTTAGTCCTCTTCTGGGCCTAGTCTTGACCCCAAAGGCAAGCTGGCTGGAATCTCTACTCTCCTCCCCTCCCCCAGCCCCTGCCGGACTTCTTTCCCGGGGCTAAATACTGCTCCCGTGAAGTGCCAGCTGGAGGGGATTCTCTCCCTTGAAAACAGACCTCAGGAACTCCAATCCCAGCCCTGCCTGCCTTCTGAGTTGGCCTGTGGCCTAGAATTCATTGCTGCTGGTCCCACCTATCAGACCGGGTATCCGAGATGCCAGGCCTGAACTTGCTGCACCCTTTGGACGCTATGTCTTGGACCACCCAGCTGCCGCCGCAGAGGCCAGCTTTCATATTCAGGTTAGGTACTCCAAGTCCTCATTCCTTTCAGTCACGAAAATGCTTCAGCCCTGCCCCAGCCTCCTCTTGCTTGCTGCCCAGTGGCTCTGTGTCACTGAGATTCTAGCAGGGCTCCTAAGCCTCAGCGTGCCCTACCTTCTTCCTATCTGGCATGCCAAACTGGGAAACAGCCCCAAATCACATCCATTCAAATCCCGATGGTCTGTGAGAGTACGATTTCCGGATTGGATGCTGAAAGGGATGTGGGGAAACATGGCCATCCTCTCTGTATCTCATTTTTCTTTCCAGAAACCTCTGAAATAACTCTCCCTGAGTCAGGCATCCCCACCATATTTGGGGCAACAAGTCTCCTCCCTAGTAGAGACAACCAAAGGAAAGGACAGGTACTGGCGCCATCCAGTCTGAGCAAAAAGACTGCTTGAAAGCTGTATGGTGGGTCACCACAGGCCCGAAGCTAGGCAGCTGTCTGCTCTCTGGTCAAAAAAAAACATGAGTATGATTAAGTTTTAAAAACACATAATCAGGGGTGCCTGGGTGGCTCAGTCAGTTGAGCATCCAACTCTTGATTTCGGCTCAGGTCATGATCTCCTGGTTCATGGGATGGAGCCCCATGTCAGGCTCTGCACTTAGAGCAGAACTATCAGTTCTGTTTGGGTTTCTCTCTCTGTCTTTCAAAAATAAATAAATAAACATTTAAAAAAATGCATAGTCATAGGGGTGCCTGGGTGGCTCAGTCAATTAGGCGTCGGACTCTTGATATCTGCTCAGGTCATGATCTTGGGGTCATAGGATCCTAGGTGTGGAGCCTGCCAGCGATTCTCTCTCTTTCCCTCTCTCTCTGCCCCTTCCCTGCTCACACACTCTCTCTCTCTCTCTTAAAATAAATAAGTACAAATTTTTAAAAAAGAACTTAAAAAAATACATAATGGGAAGATAATCTCCATCAGAGAAGCCTAAACACTTTCTTTTTTTTTTTTTTTAAGTGTTTTATTCATCCATGAGAGAGAGACAGACAGAGCATGAGTGAGGAAGAGGCAGCACAAGAGGACACAGAATCTGAAGCAGGCTCCAGGCTCTGAGCTGTCAGCACAGAGCCGATGCAGGGCTCAAACCCACGAACTGTGAGATCATGACCTGAGCCAAAGTCGGACACTCAACCGACTGAGCCACCCAAGCGCCCCTAGAAGCCTAAACACTTTCAAGGCATGGAATATAACTATTTGGAGCCATGTTAGCATGAAAGAAAGGATGAAAACCAAAATCACGCTGAGCTAAGTGATCATGTTAATTCCCTCTCTCCTACACATGCTTGTTTTCCTCATTTTGTTTTGTTTTGTTTTTTAATGGGAAAGTGGGTGTTTGGAGCCTGGGCTATTGGAATGTGGAATGACGGTTCCAGGTCTTCCTAAACTTAACAGTGAATCAGGGGCAAAATCCCAGATGGTCACACAGTGATTTCACAACATCAAGCCACATTCTTATCTTTCCAAGTTCCACAATTCCCCAAACATATGTAGTCATGACTGACCTACAGGTCAGAGCCTGGGTCTGAAGTTCCAGGCCAGTCACTATTGTCTGTGTGGCTTTGTGAAGTGACTCAATTCTACTAAGCCTCCATGCCACCATCCACAAAGGGCTAGTGGGAATAAGGAAGTAGCTAATTCAGAGGGGTGTTGTAAGGAGCAAGTAGAATAACATACAGGAAAACTCTCGGGAAAATTGTGAAATATTGTAAAGAATGCCCCTTCTTTTTTTACGTTTATTTATTTATTTTTGAGACAGAGAGAGAGAGAGAGAGAGAGAGAGAGAAGTGGGGGAGAGGCAAAGGGAGAGAGGGCGAGAATCATAAGCAGGCTCCACCCTGTCAGCGCAGAGCACGATGCAGGGCTCTAACCCACGAACCATGAGATCATGATCTGAGCTCAAGTTGGATGCTTAACCGACTGAGCCACCCAGGTGCCCCCAAAATGCCCCCTCTTGAGGAGAACTTCCAGGATCTGCTAAGAGAGAGGTAGACGCATTTTCCACGTGCAAATAATTATAGCCGGTATTACAGCATATTTCCATGGCCTGTGTATATACCAGTCATTCCCGCTAATTTATTAACTCTGCGAGCACAGTAAATAGGTCTTGTTCACCACTGGACATCCTCAGGGCCCACCACTAGCAGGCAGCCAGTGTTTGCTGAATTGATGGCTGACTGAAATCATAAACTTATTTAGATTTATGTGGAGTTAATGGGGCAGGGGGTGGGTGAGACGACAGAAAAGCAACTTCACAGTTTTCGTTTCTCTACAGAAAAAAAGTTAAATTTCTTGTCCGGAGTTAGTTCCACTCTCTCCATATGTGTGTAATATACAGAATTCATGATTAGGAAAATTTAACAAAGAATTTGGTCATAGATTCCAGGCATTTGCTAAATCCTCCTTTCTATACGAGGAGAGCTCTTTCTTACCTATGGAACAATTGATTGATTGGTTGATTCAACCGACTGAAAGGAGAGGAAAGGCCGAGGACACCTCTCACATCAGGCCACTCTGTCTGTCACAAGTGAACTAAAGAAGTGTGATCTTCATCAGCCTGCTTAAGCCTATATTTCTATACAGCCCACACACTGCCACCTACATATGCACCACAGGAAACAAAGAGATGGCTAGAAAATCATCCTTAGCTGAAATTCTACTCATATTGCCACGAAGCAAAATATAGACAGATGATCCACTTGTATCTTCATTCTCTCTCTCCTTCCATCTGCTTAAATGGGTGTGATTAAGTGCTGTATGGGTCAGTCACAGTAGAAGCAGTTAAAATGATCATTTTACATTTAATGAAGAACATCACTATTTTCAGCTGGCCCTATTTATTAGAAAGTACATTAGAGAGAGCATGACAGTGGACTGTTTGGTTTACTGTTGGGGGAGGGGGTCATCAGGCGCCACAAAAGGTGGGATCAAATGGCCAGGAATATTTTGTCCCTGGTCATTTGTAATGAATGGAAATTGACATCATAACGTGGATATATTTTTTTATGCACTCCACAGAGAGGCTGTGTGAAGAGTGATTACAACTTCTTGGCTTAATGTATTACTATTGATATGATGGTGGAAGAAAACCAAGATCATTTTCCAAAGATATAGTTGAAAAGGGGAATTCATTTATAAGGAAATAGCTACCACAATAATAATAATAATAGCTACCAAGACTTGAATCCCTCGGTCCTTAAGATGACTCGGGGTCCAACACATAACTGTAAAATAAGGTACAAATATTATAGTTAGGAATACAGCAAGGCCCCACGTTAAACTGGTAGAGGATGAATTACAACAGATGGAATCAGAGTATGCATTCTTGTTCAAATACTAATAATCATATCATTGGGAGAGTGGCAGGGGGATGAGGAGAGGCTTGAGTCCCAGACTCAATGGTAAGTACAAGCATTTCTGTTAATACCAGCTGCCTTATGGTGTTAAGAGATAGCAGGTGATCTCTTAGACAAGCTAGTCTTATGTAGTTTAGGTTTTTTTTTTTTTAATGTTTATTTATTTTTGAGACAGAGAGAGACAGAGCATGAATGGGGGAGGGGCAGAGAGAGAGGGAGACACAGAATTGGAGGCAGGCTCCAGGCTCTAAGCCATCAGCCCATAGCCCGACGCAGGGCTCGAACCCACAGACTGCGAGATCGTGACCTGAGCTGAAGTCGGACGCTTAACCGACTGAGCCACCCAGGTGCCCCATGGAGTTTAGGGTTTTAATACCATGGGTCATATGCTTATGTGTTTATGCTACACAGGCCTTTCTTCCAGGCAACAATGTCCCAGAGTCTACCCCTAAAGTTTAAAGGCCACCTTGGTGGGACATCAGCTTTCTCTGATTCCTCTTTATGAAGATGGGGTATGCCTGCATGGGAATGAGTGACATGACTTATCCAAAAGTAAGGGTGCAGTAACAGGCCCCAAAATGTGTTCAACAATATAACTAAGAAGATGCAACTCTCCTTAGAGCAATGAGACAAGCTTCCAATCTTCTGAATAGGAAAAAGAAAGAGTTTTCCAACTGATATTCCAAGTGTCCAACAGTCACCACGTAACTGCAATTTTCACTAGCATCCATGTGGGATGTCTGGCCGTCACATAGGACAGCCAACAACCAAGAAGTTCTGCACAAACAACCAAGAAGTTCCCGGGACCTCTGCTCTGGGGATCTCTAGGAACAAGCTGATGGAGGCTGGGAATGCTCAGCTTGGAATCCACTGGAGACTTGCATACAGGAATGAACATTTGCATTCTCCTGACAGTCTTCTCCTGTTGGACCCAGCCAGATGAGAGCAGCGATTTTCTTAGCTTTGTGCCCAGGAGGCAGTCTCTCAAAAGCAAGGCAGAAAAGGCAACCAAGTAAAAGAGGGATCGACCGTGTCTGTGCAGTGCTGAATGTAGAAAATGGAGCTGGGTTAGAAATTAAGACGTCAGCACTCCAGAGTCCCACTTCAGAAAACTGCCAAAGAAGTGTGCATCCTGCACTCATGGATCGAAACAACCTGCAGGCATAGCCTATTTTCTCACTCCCTCCTACAGGACACGTGGAGTTGTGTCTACAAGGGCAGTGACAGTTCACACAGACAGAAAGGTGTCTGTGGCTGTGCCTTTTGTCTTTGTAGGGCTTGCTTATGTTAGAGGCCCCTCTAGCCACCTTCCACTTGGCCTTCCCCCATCACATACACACACAAGTAAGTGAGCGGATGCTCACTCTTTGCAGTTTAACAAGCTACTTTCCTGTAGATCTGAATTCACTGTACTACCAGCAGTTTTAACAGATCCATTATTAACCATCTACAATATACTGTAGTTCCACGATGTTGTTCACATTCTAGCACGATAGGCGTTCTCTTCATAAAGGGTCATTTGGCTGGTGTTGGTAATTTTTCTGTGTGTTATGTATGCAATGAGCAGGGGAGAGGAACCCAAATATGATCACTTTCATCACGGGCTTAAGGGCGTGTACCAAGCCCCCCCCACCCCGCCCCCGCTGCCATCACGAGAGCGGAGAACCAGAGCTATCACTATCGATGGCTGTCAAGCAAGTTTTGAAAGCCAGAACTTGGTAACCCCCAGCCATGCATTCTCACAACATTTCTTGGCCTAACTTGATAGATTGATTCTGAAAACATACACTAATTTTTTAAATGCAAAACAGACCTGCTTGTGTTAGGGCCTGCACAAACAGAGGACTAGAAGAGTGGAAACAGCATAAACAATGTTGTTTATATCCGAGGCCTGAGAAAACCGCTGCCCTTTCCTCCAAAATTGCAGGAAGTATCAGAGTAACCCCCACCCATTAAGGTGGAATCAGAACCATATTTTCCACAGGAATGGACACGATTTTTCAGATAGAGTGACATTAAAGGACCTTGGAGCAGCGGCAGGATTAAGAAAGGATGGGTTTTCCTCTCACCTGCAATCGCAAAGGCAGAACCTCCCGGCCACAAACAATGCTGAACAGTTAAAACTAAGTGCCACCGAACACAGCAAAAGGGCAGATGTGGAGAAACACTGATCGTTTTCATTGTTCTCCTTCACTTTTGACCTCCTGTGAAGGCATAAGACGGGTTCCTACAGTTGAGTACCTAAAAGGAGACTTTTACTGCATCAGGGGTAACCAGCCATGTGATCTGAGCCCTGAAGTTTTAGAATCACATTGGACTAGACCTGCTTTATTCCTTGTTAATATCGGTTGGCTTCCTTAATACATTTCTCCATTTTTAAAATCGTTGTTGTTTTAACGGAACTATATTTAAAAGCAAGCAACAGGAAGCTTTTACTTGGGAAGCTGAGGTCGAAGCGCTCAGTGGCAAACAATGAACCAGGGAGATAAAGATTCAACGCAAATGGTTGGGAACAGACCCTTGCTAGTTTCCTGCCAGGGTCGACTTGTGAGCATGTGCGAGGCCACGATACGAACTAACAGTGCTGGTTTGCTTTTATTTACTCCAATTTATTTGTTCCTGTGAGAACCCCTATAAAAACAAAGTGTGGGGACAAACAATGGAAGCCTTGCCATCTCCTCCTTGCCAGGGTTTTTATTTTCCACATTATCAAATGTTTTCATCAGTGGAGTTCAGCCCATTCATTCAACCCTGTGAATCACAACCCAGATCATATTGCATCGGGGGAAGAAAAAAACCAATGCATTGCCTGTATCAGTGAAAGAAGAAAGAAAGAAATGTTTCCCTATCATCTACTCCCTTTGATACTTGCAAACAGATTTGTGGTCCTTTGTGATGCCCTAGGACAGATGCTTGGCCCCAAACAGTCAAGCAAACTAGAACTTTTAAAGAAGTCCGCTTGCAATTCCATAACATAATTTTATCTCCATTCCCCTTTTTGGCCTCCTTCTCCAAACAGGTATCCATGTCAAAGGAGAACTCTTGAGTTGGGGGTTTGTTTGACCTAGGTCACACAAAGGTCAAGCTTTTCACCAGTTGTTAACACAAAGCTTCCAGCCAACCCACCCTCCAAATCCGGCTACACAGTCTGTTTCCATCTGCAAATGCGCTATGCACATTGGATTTTTCTCAGTTTTGCAGGAACTAACAATCCCTTCACTGTGAAGTGGTCTCAGTGACAAATAAATAGGTCAAACACTCTTCGGTGAAACTGTAGGCGCTGAATTTGCCAAATAGGGAAATGTAATGGATTTTGACTTTTTCATTTTTAAAAAGGCTTTTTAAAGTGTTATTTTAAAACCAGTTGAACAGATTGCTTTATTCCTTTATGGAACTTCAAGGGATGCTGTCCTTTAAGCAGTTTTATGCAATCCAAACTATATTTTTGCCTTTCTGAAAGAGATCAATATTTATTCAGATTGATTTTTAAGATTTACATGTGAAAAATAGATAAAATTGGATCAAATATAAACCAAAACTAATTCTGTCAACTCCCATGAAAGTCAATAAAGCCAAAGTAAATTTAGCAGATTTCATCTACCTGCATTTGAGAATTGTTTTACTTCATTATTTCTTATAAACTTACTGAGCAGAAATTTGCTTAACTCTTATCCAAGCTTCTCTTACTGAAACAATAAGGCTCTCTATGGAATATTTTGCACTTGAATATTATCACCAGGATAGCATATGGCAAACTAGCGGTAGGCAGTTTATCTTCATCCTCTTTGTAAGCTAAAATTAGCACAATGTGTTTGCAGCGTTCTACACTTGACTCGGGCCAGGGTGGTATTCTCCACAAGGCCATGCTTGTTCCACATCCTGCTAGCTTCCAATATTTAAGCACACTGGTTGAAGGCTTATATTAACAACACAGATACATTTTAATGCAATAAAACCTCAAAATAGCACCAACGATGAAAAGTAAACTTGCTGTATTAGGAATCAGCCTGAAAAACCTTCCTTCATCTGCTTCCTAAAATATATAGTGTTTCAACTACAAAGTAGTTCAAATGTTTACAGAGGCTAATTGTACCAAGTGGGATATATACACAAGGCTCCAAAGGCAAGAAACAATTACCTTCTTAGACAACTCAGGCTTATTTTTCTACTTGTTTACCATATTCAGTTTTTCTTGGTAGTTCGTTCCTGATGCTAAAAATGCACTGTTGCTAAGAATTTAGTGTGTGCTTTCACAGGATTAAATGAAGGTGATCTGCCAATGGAAAGAGCTTACTCTTTAAACAGGAAAGCAGCTACTGGCTGGCTCTTTGAAAGGATTACAACACAAACAATGATTTTAAAAACAATGGAAGCGGTTCAAATAATACATCCCTTTTAGCTGGCCTGTAGCAGTGTAATCTTCTCATCAAATAGTTAAAAACAAAACAAAACAAAACTTGAGGAAAAAAAACTTGAGGAAGAATTAACTTTAGGGAACCCAAACTGGCAGGTAGGCAGCGGAAAGATATTTACATGAGGAAGAGAGAACACCTCTATCTCTTAATGCCATTTAATAAAACTGATGTTATATTAACAAGATTTTGCTGAAAATTTCACTAACCAATATCAGACTGCAGCTTCTATTATGTCTGTGTGCTAAGGGCTATGTATGCAGCTTGCTACCAACAGATTATATCCAAGATGACAAATAAATGTTCATATTGTCAACTGATTTATATCAAAAGATATAAAAAAAAGTCTTCATCACTTCTTGAAAGGAGAAAAAAAAAGGATAATTTCTCAAAAGCTTACTGTATACTTGACCTAGTCATATTATTCTCAGAAGTCTACATTTGAAAAAAGGGGGGAAAAACGTAAGTCTTCCCTAAACATTGTGAGGCAACTTCATATATGATCTAACTAAAATGATATTTCACTTGACATACAATATGAATCCATCTTTCCCAGTCATTCTTGACCCATGCCCCTCCCCCAGCACAGATACGGTATACAGAAGAAATGCAGGATACAGATGTTTAAATAGGTAAATCACTTGGAAGTTCCAGTAATAACCAAAGAAAGCAGCTACATACTCCACATCTATTCAAAAAGGTGGTAGGCATTTGGACCTTTTCAGCTGCAACTGAATGTAAAAGAAATCAAATCCACAACACTACTTTGCACCTAGGTTTTCTGAAAAGTCAAATATCAGGGATGGTCTGTCCTCTTTGATTGCTATTACCAGTGTTAAGTCCTAGATTCATAATTTCTCCTCACTGACCATGAAATTATGTGGAATTTACTGACCTGCAAATTTCAATCTATATGTAAAATGTTTCTTGAAAGTTCTCCACTCTATCTAGGTTTGTTCAACTTGGTTCTTAGAATTTCAGTATTTCAGAAGTGAAGGAAGCCGTTTCAATGACCTAGCCCAGGCTCTTTTACTTCCAGAAGAAATTTCATCCCGGTGAGGTTATATGAGTGGTCCAGCCCGGAGCACCGGGCTTGTACGTTGTTCAGTGGGGACAGAACCCGAACACCTGTGCTCCAATGATAGCAGGTCTCCGCAGCTCACCACACAGCTTCAGAGAAAGTCACTTAAAAGTTCCCAACACGAAGCACACATAAACAAATATTTAAAATAGAAATTGATTGGGTGCCTGGGTGGCTCAGTCGGTTGAGAATCCGACTCTTGGTTTCAGCTCAGGTCATGATCTCAGGGTTCATGGGTTAGAGCCCCACACTGGGCTCACTGCTGTCACCCTGTCAGTGCTGGAGCCACTTCAGATCCTCTGTTCCCCTCTCTCTGCCCCTCCCCCCACTTATGCTTTCCCCAAAATAAATAAGTATTTTTAAAAAAATAGAAGTTGATCACTGAGCTGGTCCTCACATAGAATCAAGCACAACTACATTCTCCTGATGTTTTAGCACTTGTTTCTGAGATGCCAAAAAAAGTGGTTCAACGCTTTGATGGGGGGATACAGGTATCAGTGATTTATCTATAGCCTCAGAAATATATAGATTCTTAAATACTCTTTCTTGCTGAAGAAAAATATATAATAATATATACACAAATGTGTGAGCATCTGTGTATATAAACAAAGCAAATATGGCAAAATATTAATAATTGTTGAAATGGACTGGTAAGTTAGGGCTATTTATTGTACTATTTATTCTATTTTTCTGTATGTATGAAAATACTCATAATAAAAAGTTGAGAAAGTACTAACAAATGACACGTGGAAAAAGAATCTCAGTACGAGGATCTGCCAGTGCTTCCCTGTGTTTTTCATCTTCTGTGTAGCATCCTCAGCTTTGCAGTGGAGTCCTGCATTGTGCCATGATAGAACAGAGTCATCACCACAGGTATAAGAAATTCCTCTCTTTAAAAGGAGCTGGATTGGGGTGCCTGGGTGGCTCAGTCGGTTAAGCATCCAACCTCAGCTCAGGTCATGATTTCATGGTTCATGGGTTCGAGCCCCGCATCGGGCTCTGTGCTGACAGCTCAGATCCTGGAGCCTGCTTCCGATTCTGTGTCTCCCTCTCTCTCTCTGCCCCTCCCCTACTCGCTCCCTCTCTCAAAAATAAAAGCAAACATTTAAAAAAATTTAAGAAAAAAAAAGGAACTGGATCATGTTTGGTTGTTAGGAAACCACCTCTACTCCCTGGAAGAGGGAGAGCTTTGCAACTAATACTGAAAATTCAAACACATTCCTGTGTCATGGGTGAGTGGTTAGAAAAAGAAATTAAAATAGTCAAAATGGGAAATAGACCCTCTGTTGCCATCATAATGAGGCCACAACAATGTGAACATAAAGAAGAGCAAGAAGAGATGCGAACAATGAGGTGAGGGAGAGGAGGAGGGGGCAGTCAGCACCACCAGTAATTTTGCAGGTGAAAGAAATAGGAGAGCTAATTTGCTATAAACAAAGACCTGCCTGTAGGTCTAATTTCGCCTCTCCATAACTAACCAGAATCAACCTTTCCTATTCACAATTGATATGCAAGAGATACCCCTTGCAACGACTATAAACCTAGTCCTTAAGATACATGGCATTTGGTAACATTTATCCATGAAAGTAAGGATTATCTTCCTATATCTTACAATTTTCTAGTAACATGGTATTCTGAAATTGAAAGGCCTGATATTGCCCAATAGCTTCATCAAAGGCCAAAGATTATTGTGACAAGATCAGATCAGAGATACAAAAAGAAACTTTGTTCCGTTCTCCATCTTCGCTGGGCTCTTGTGAGGCAATCCCACCTAGGTCCTCTGAGAACACAGAACCCTACCCCAAACTGATCGTCAACCAGAAGTATGCCATTCAACACATCACCTTGACTGACATTGCAAACCTTATCTTCTCACAAGCACCTTAATATGTGGTGTAGAAAGAAGCCTGGCCCTTGCTTTAAAAGAATCCAGTAGACCAATGGCCTTGTGGTAAGATAGGTGCCATTTGGGGGCGCCTGGGTGGCTCAGTCGGTTGGGCGTCCGACTTCGGCTCGGGTCATGATCTCACAGTCCATGGGTTCGAGCCCCGCGTCGGGCTCTGTGCTGACAGCTCAGAGCCTGGAGCCTGCTTTGGATTCTGTGTTTCCCTCTCTCTCTGCCCCTCCTCTGCTCATGCTCTGTCACTCTCTGTCTCAAAAATAAATAAAAACATTAAAAATTAAAAAAAAAAAAGATAGGTGCCATTTGTACCCATGTCTCTTCTTAATCATTCATTTCCTCCTCATTGCCTCCTAAAGTGAAAGTGACAGACGTGACTTGGGACATTTGAGAGTGGTGGATAATAGAAGGGATACTAGAGTGAAATCTCAGTGGCCCACCAAATTTAGAACGACCCCTTGTTTTGATACAAAAGGGCAGATAAACACTCTCCATTGTGAAGGGAATAGTACTAGATTCTCAATTCCTTGCTACAGTGTCACTCAGACTCAGAAATAAACACTAATCCTAACCAGAGTTTCTTTTCCATATAGAAAAACAAACCAAATGATGATGATGATGATATTGATGATGGCCGCTAACACATACACAAACACATACACAGATACTATGTGCCACGTACTAAGTTCTGTGCATCAGCTTGTTGAAACTTCTTGACAATCCTATAAATAGGTAGTAATACCACCCCATTTTATAGGTAAGTTTAAGTTGTTTTTCTGCACGAGGGAGTTAAACATACATCATTTTTCCATGAGGAAAGACCAATGGAAGATTGCTTCAGTTCAACTCATACACTGAAATCCCTTATCCCTGAATGCATCAAGTGAATTGTATGAAGGAGAAGGTAACTCCTAAAGAGAAAACATCATGAATAGGTTTGTCCCAGACATTTAAAAAAATTTTTTTAATGTTTATTTATTTTTGAGAGAGAGAGACAGAAGGTGAGTGGGCAAGGTGTAGAGTGAGAGGGAAACACAGAATCTGAAGCAGGCTCCAGGCTTGGAGCTGTCAGCACAGAGCCTGATGCAAGGCTCGAACTCATGAGCCGTGAGATCATGACCTGAGCCAAAGTCGGACGCCCAACCAACTGAGCCACCCATGCGCTCTCCCAGACATTTCTTAATTCAAGAGGGAGGGGAGAATCAAACATTGGACTGTAAAATCCTCGAGGGCAGGAATTGGTCTTACTCATGCTTGCTGTCTCAGGATTTAGCACAGTGCCTGGTATAAAGGAGGTACTCTGTGAGTGAGAGAGAGAGAGAGAGAGAGAGAGAGAGAGGGAGAGAAAGAAAGAAGGAAAGAAAGAAAGAAAGAAAGAAAGAAAGAAAGAAAGAAAGAAAGATGATGTTAAGCAATACTTCATCACTTCCTTCTAAAGATCCTTCCTATTTTATTCTCTTTTCTCTCTCCCCAATGAGAGAGAACTGGTGAATGCATTTCAGAAATAAGTGGACCAAAAAGGTATCAGTTACTGGGTTACTTCCTAACCTGGCACCAAAAAAAAGGTGTTGGAGTTGAAAAACCTGGCTGATTCAGGTCCCAGTGTTTTCCCACTTACACCCTGTCAGACCTTAGGCAGTTGTCACCTATAAAAGGGAGACATGGAGAGGTGTCCTGCTAAAAGATGGATGGTGGAAGGCCCACACATTTCATAGACTGAAGGCATGAAAAATTATGTTATTTTTAGGAAATTTTTCTTTTCCATACCTAGCATTGTATGTAGCTTACAGTAGGTATTCCATAAATATGTGTTAAATAATGGAAGGTGAGAACAAAACAGCTACCTGTCTCTGATACTCTAAACCCCAATTCATTAGACTTCCTCTGAGAGATTCAAAGTTGTCAGGACTGGCCTCTGTGCAAAGAGGTTTACTCAGGTTAAGTGGCCTTTATTTCTTTAGGTTAGAACTGGAAAAGTTACATACAACTTTACATCAAAATAAACAACACTGCCAGTCATTTTTTAAAAAAAATTTTTTAATGTTTTATTTATTTTTGAGACAGAGGGAGACAGAGCATGAGCAGGGGAGGGGCAGAGAGAGAGGGAGACACAGAATCCGAAGCAGGCTCCAGGCTCTGAGCTGTCAGCATAGAGCCCAGTGCAGGGCTTGAACCCTCAGACTGCCAGATCATGACCTGAGCCGAAGTCGGACTCTTAACCTACTGAGCCACCCAGGCGCCCCAACACTGTCAGTCTTACGGAGAAGCAGGACTGTCGGGAGCAAAGAAGAGACTAAAGGTACCAGTCTTGAGAACCAAGCCAATGGTCCTCAACTCTTGCCCCGGTCTTCTCTCTGCTCCTTCCCGCAGGACCCCCGGTCACAATCGGAGAAATGGCAGCGTCATCGCTGTCACTCTGCCCCTCTGAAATAGGAGCCTGGATCAGCTCTGGCTGGCTGAAGCTCAACCCAGATAAGTGCAGAGCAATGCTGATAGGCAATGGGAAGGAATTTGAGGAAGTGACAAGAAATGCCACGTCATCCACCATAAAGAAAGCTTTCCCACAAAGTGGCCTGGGAGGTGGCTTCATAGGGACTGGTGCTCAGAAAAATGCAGATAAACGCAGAAGTCTTCCTAGCAGCAGGATAGAGAGCCAGCCACAAACAATTCATGTCCTTGCCACATCCTTCAGTGACTGCTAGGGGGAAAGAGGGAACTCCCCACCCACATTCCCCCCTGTGCAGCCGAGAATGAGGAGCGTGAGCCCAGAGTCCCAGGCACCCTCCTGCTGCAGGGGACCGGGATCACGGAGGCGGCAGCCTCCTTTCTGCTCATTTCTAATGTATTAATCAGAGAATCCCCAGCAATCCTGAGGATGTGATTGTTAACAAAGATTCTAGGTTACAGCCTTTCTGTCACGGGGAAGGGTATGTGCCATGTCAGAAATCAACTCTTCCTAATTTCATTCACCATGTAATGGACATCATAATAATCTGCTATGGCATCTGTCATTGCAAAGATTTCCACTGTTCTTCACAAAAGTTTCATAGAAAAGTGGAAGTCAGCAAGCAGTTATTCTCCAAAGAAACTCACAAGGAAAGGGGCCTAGCAAAGAAGACCGGGGAGAGTGGAACTCTTCTGTTCTGACACTGTTGTTTTCTTAGACAGCATGACATTCCCTATTGGTTAGAAACAATACGGCATTTTTTACTTATGTTTTAAAATTTCATTCAACAGCCCCTATTCTCTCACAAAAAATGTATCCAAAGCTTGCCTCAGATACCTTCACGAGGAAATCTGTGCTTTGAAAAGTAGAGCAAAAGGTCAAATAGTTTTAGAAAAAAATATCATCTGTATTATTAAATAATACCAGTGGCTACTTAAAAGGGCATGCTAGACGGGATCCTGGATACCTATTCGATAAATCCTGCAGCTAGTGTTCTAAATCTCTCTGCAGGAAATTTGGTTGAGATTCTGCAATCTCAAATTGTCCCAAACTTCTATCTAGAGAGAAATCTGAGTCGCTAGTATCCCAGAGGTTTCTTAAGGGCCACAGCTGTCGGCAGACCAGATTTTCATCCCAGGTAGCCAGGGAGATATTTCAATACAGTCCATTTTTACTCAGAACTCTTCGAGAACACACCAAATAAGAAGTGATTAGAATTACACTTACTTACTCTCACACATTAGCATTAAATTATTAGTTGTATTAGTGGCTTACATTTCCATTAAACTTGCAAATTACATAGACCCTTATTCCCATTCTATGAGCATCTCAATTTTTTCCCCTGCGTGCATATCTAATCATTTGCTTACCTCTTATCACTCCGGGAACCTACAGTTTTTAATTCCATGGATTTCCACAGGGCAAGAATCTAGGCCACCGTTTATGCACAGAAATCAATTCATCCATCACTACACTATGCATCAAAACAACATTTTAAGAGCAAAAGTTGAAGCCAGTGGCATTAAGCAAAGTACCTCTCCTCGCAAAGGAAAATGCACTGGGATTTTTAAGAGCAGAAAGGATAGGTCACCGAGGCTTTCTGCCTCACCAAGAAACGGGGAATCCTTAATGGCCCAGAGTTTCTTGATTCAAATCTGGAACTTAAGACTGGGTGCCCAAGAAAAAGTGCTGATTGTCACATCTCCCGTGCACTTCTGTGGTGTCCCATGTAAATATATTCACCTGGTCAAATTTTCTCTCTCCTTGGCCCTGGTGAAATCACTGATCAATGACGTGTTTATGTTTTTAATTAGAATCTGAAAGAGCATTTTTGCACCACAGTGCATTTTTATAAGAGCTGCATCTCTGAAACACAATATTATATTAACGTGAGAGGTTCAAAAGAAATCATGTTACTATCGTAAGTCATAGAAACGTCATTGGCCTCTTCTAAAGTTGTATTCAGTCTGCTAACTACACCCCCATTCACAAGTTATAACAATATGCAAATATATATTAAAGCCATAAAAGTCCCCCCTCCCACATCCTTTTCCCACAGGCCAAATTAAGGTGAATTAAGAAAATCTGGCAAAGGGTACACATGGCTATTGCCATTTCCCACAGCAAATAGGGTATTTTCCTCTGGGAATAAAGCATTTTCTTTAAACTACTGTTTATAACCCTTATCAGCTCAACAGCAATAGAGCCATCAAGTCCAATCTCTTGTGGAAAAAAGTCAAGGTCAACAAGTACTTGCATTTTTGTTTATCTTTAGCTGCAATTGCTACTGACATTCAATTGGGTAATAAACATGAGGTCTGTCAAATGTTCCCACTGAACAGGTGATCCAAAAGCTATCTCAGAACAAGGCCATTGCCAGGTAATCAAACAATCCTGTTATAACAATTATGATTTGAGTACATTTATTTATAGATGCAAACATCAGTCAATCCTGAACGAATATTGCCTTACCATTCCCACCACAGGGTAATAGGATTGAGGAAGTGCAGGAGGGCCCTCCTAGAATTACTCACCAACAATAATGTGTGTACTTCCCCCCACCCAAAAAAAATAAAAATAAAATAAAATAACGTGTGTACTCCCATGAGCAGAGTACCATCCAAGAAAAGGCTTTCTCCCCTACCTCTTCTATTTAAAGGCAATTTTGTGTAGCTCGATACAGCCATGTCCTTTACTATGCCGCCCAGGTCCCTGATCCCGGCTGCCTCTCTCTGCCTGAAAACCAATTCTACGGTTATGTGTGTGTGTCTATTTGGAATTGTTGCATTATACCTTTAAGCCAGCATGGTTGCTACATTAGAAAACACTTCATTTTTACTTGAAAAGTGCTAGGATTTGTTCAGCATGCTTAATTCTAAAGAGTCAGATAGATATTTGGAATAAAGGCCACATACTTCTTTCCAATCCATCATGAAACTCACTGATATCAACAGGAACTATGCATTTGGATCCGGGCAGCACCTGGCTCCATGCCATTTTCGACTTACAGATTAAAAATAGAATCTGTTCCAGCTGCAAAGTAAGACACGTTAAACCTACCGCCTCCATTTGAAATATGAAAATTAAATCTAAGGACCATGGCTACTATCTAAGACGATAACTCTGACCCACATAATGCAAACCTATTGCTTTCACTTCAGTTACGAAAAATGAGCCTAAGGAACATTCTTGGAGCCTGAAAGTAATGATTCCACTTCTTGCTATGTAGCTTTTATTAACATTCTACCATTTAGCAGAGCAATTAACGTTTTCCAAAGCTGACTCCTTTCCTATCGAGAGCATCAGGACATCTGGAATCGAAGTAAAGGACAATCCTTCTAAAAATACACAAACCCACATCCTGGGAAAGAAAGTGAAAACTAAAAATGAACCAACAAAAAAATTCTAGACACACAAAATGAAGTACACTATTTTTAAGGACAACTTTCAGTGTAGGCATACTAAGTACCCCGTGACAGTGTTGTTAGTCTAAAAAATACTCTTTTGGTATAAAAAATTATCTTTCGTTCTGTAGTATTCTGGTAAAAAAGTAAATGTAACCAGAGTTGCATCAGCAGCCCAAGAGTATACTGTTTCCAGTCCTAGAGTCTCTTAAGTCTTGGGCAGGTGATTTGAAGATTCTACATAAACAGAAACATTAGCAGCCTGGGAAGTGGAAAGGCTGAAGCACACGCTAGGATGAGAATCCAGTGGGAGTCCATGAACACCAAGGCCCATGTAACAAAACATCTACTCTGCAAATACTCAGGAAATGTTCATCAGTCAACTGTCAAGCAAAGGGGGAAGTCACCTCATTTTCAGAGCAGTAAACCGATGAAATGAGTCACGGAATTCCCATGATAGCTTAGCTGGCCTCTTCCTTTCCACCCAGCCCCTGGTCCCCATGGAGCCAGAGCCCTCCGAAAGAGAGTGGTGGCCGGACTTCCGTGGGCAACCCTCAGGAAGGGGTAGGAAAAGTGTCGCTTCTGTCCCACCAGCGTGTGAGGAAAAAACCACAGGCAACAATGGCCATCTATATTGTTCCCATATCTGGAGAAGGGAAGCTAACACTTAAGAAGACAGTGAGCAGGCCAGAAGAGACCTGTGGTGTAGACAACAGTACTCTGAGACCTTGGCATCATCCCAGACCTTTCTAACCCCCATTGCCAAACCCCAGTCCCCTCTAGGTCTGGTCCAGTCTCCTCTCCCAAAGCTCTCCTCTCCATCCGCTTCACTCTGCCTTATGTCACATCCTCAACATTTCAGAATAACTGCAGCGTGACTCCAGCCTCCCTCCGCATCTATTCCTCTTTCAAGCAGGTCTGCCATGACACCAACCTAACGTTTTCAGTGACTCCCTACTGCCTCCCAAGCAAACTCCCAATTCCTTAAGACGACAGATTTGATCCCTCACGGTCTGGCCCCTGCTGCCTCTCGCTTTCCCTTGTAACTCCTCCTTTCCCACACCCTGTTCTCTGCTCGTGCTGAGGCACACACGCAGCTTCCAAGCTGTCATGCTTTCGCTTTCCGCCTCGCCTTCACACCAACTAATTTCTTGGCCTCACATGTCCTTCTACTTCTCCATCTGTCCCGACTTCCCATCAAAGACACACCCCTTTGGGAGAGCTAGCTGGAAGATTGGGGATGAAAAGCAGGTGGATGCTAGGACCAACTCAGGGGATGGAAATGCCATGTGGAGAAGGACCCACATCTGAGTCCCATTCGGGCTCCATGAAAAAGGGTGCTGTGATGGAGGAAGACGCTCCTGTGGAAGGACAGGGAGAGGCCACACCACTTTTTTAGGTGCCATTCCTCTACTTCCAAATTATACGGGACCTACTCAGTCCTGAGCCTTAATCTACCATATGTTAACAACCTGCACCGCCACTGGACTGTCAGCTTCTTGGTTCCAGGAACAGCCTCTTTGTTCTGAATTCTCACATTTAGCACTGGTACATAATAGACATTCAATTAATACTCATTAAGTTAGTGAATGGTACTATTCCTGTCTTCCTTCTATTACCTTTGAGAAGATTCCTCCCAGAAGCTTTAAATTCATGATATCGAGCAATATTTTCTATTTGCACTAAATGTATTCCTTTCCCATAAAGGGATGTTCTTGGTGCTGGGATGTAGTAAAGCAAATATTCATAACACACCGCCTCCGACTTTACAGGCTGAAAACACATTCCCTCAGAATGTCCATTTTTAGAGTGTGGTACCTGAATCTTCCCAAGCTGGCACCCCAGTTCTTCATCACTTAATGGATCTCTCTGGGGCCATTAACCCTATTTCAGCAGACAATAATCAGAACAACAAGAGCATTCTCACCTGCATCACTGGCCCCAGGGATGGCAAGAAAAGACTGGAAAACGGAGCTGACACACCATGGTCAGAAGAAGGAGATAGAAAAGGGGGAAAGGTCTCACAAAACAACCTGGGCTGAGATTAAGAGAGGCTGCCACCTATTTCAACCATGGAAATCAACACTAGCTTAGGTGCCAAGAAGTGAAAGTAAGATTGGGCTGAATATGAATCCAGGCGTCTATCTAGTCGGATGGGTCAATCACGTTTATCGGGTATCGGTTGTATCTGCAGCACTGTGCTAGGAGCTGAGGGGGGTGCAAGAGGGGCCATCTCACTGGATTCCCCTTGTGAGGACCCGTAGGAGAATCTCTCTCCAGCCTCACACCAGTCAAAGGGATTGTTCCAAACAACTTCCACGGACTCTGTCAATCTTGTAACTAATTATATTTCATTCTTCATTTTGGCTGCTAGGAAGCTCAGAGCCAAACTGGCTACTTCTAGCAACTGTACATGATCTCTTATGATTCCCAGTGTTCTGAACTACCCTTATGACTGGCCTCCTGTTGAATCTCCTTTGGTTCTTGTTTCTTCACATCTTGATTTTATTCTATTGTTTACACTTTTGTTAATTTCCTTAAACCCTTTCTCAGAACAAAGGAGAGAATATAGAAGTACGTTTTAAAATTAAGATATAGCCTCTTCTCCCAAAGCATCAAAATATAAGGGTATCAAGGTACTATCTGGCTGCTGTCATGGGGCACTCAAGGGAAGATTCAAACTAAGGCAAATGAAATATTTAAAGAGACAGCAGTGATCGAATGCTAATAAGCTAGCAACAAGCAAGTTGAGTGTTTTCTACATTCACTCTTCAATTCCCCCTTCCTTAAAAATATACAAATTGGAAGAAAACTTAAAGATTTTCTAGATATGTCCATATTCTCTTTTTCTCTTGATGTGGAAAGAAGTAAAAGAAAGTTCTACCTCTTTCACCCTTTGTTAGGAAATAAGATGGAGGGAATGCATATGGGGTTGATATTGGTAAATGGGGAAAGCCAAAGCTAATTGTACTAATCAAACAGAATGCTTTTAGGTTAAGTAATTATGGAAAATTATCTGCAAGACTGAACTAATCCACAAAGCCAGACACTTGAGCACAACCCAACTTACCAACTACACTTCTGGGACCAATCAATGTAAGAGGTAGACAACGCCTACCTCTTTTTAAGGAAAATGCTTGGCATAAATTTACTGTTTGGGTTAGTTTTCGCTAGGCCAACAGCCAAAACCTCTACCACTATCCTTAATTAGTGCTAGCATTCATGGAGGAAAAAGAGAAATTCAGGAGCAGAGCTGACTATCAAATCCCACGGGATGGAATTATGTCTGCTGCGGGGAATGGCATAGATATAAAAGCATCTTCCCAGGGTGAACAGGGGGTCCTGTCTCAGCGTTCATCCTTAACCCTACCCTAAGGTCTTTTAAAAGATACTAAAATGCTGCTGCCAGTCACCACCCATTCTCTACTAGAAGCCCATTCAGGGTCAGAGGATGGTACCCAAGAGTAGGAGTAAGCAGAGCAGGCAATTATGTGGGCAGCATGATTTAAGGTCCATCCCCAAACCCATCTACCCCCAATTCTGAAAGGACTATCCATTGAATCTTTTCTTGAATGCTTCTGTTAAAATGTATCTCTGGGAGTCAGGACAGGTAAGACCTCAGTATCTATTTACATTTTGACTGAGATTGCAATGTGATTAGCCATCTGGCACCCAGAAGAAATCAGTGCTGAGAGAACGTAGTGTAATCACAGTTTGAAAGCATGAGAGGGTTCCCAATCCTCTTTAATAAATAATTACCCACCAATGGCCACGTGCCCATAACTATTCTGGGCACAGGAGATTTAAAGATGAACAAGACATAGTCCCTTCCCAGGAAGCATCCTGGGGAGGCTGATGCATGAATGGCTCACTTCAATATATGAGAAAGGATATGCCACAGGATACCATGACAACACAGAAGAGGGTTACTTCCTCCAATCTGGGAGTTTACAGAATACTTCCTGCAGAGGACACTTAAATTAAGTTTAGAAGGTTTTAACTTGGGCTACATAGACCCTCCCCCACCAGGGGGTCCATGGTTAGAAATCAGAAGATCCATATAGTCAGAAGGGGAAAAAATTATATTTTATTCTCACTAACCTCTAACTGAAATTTCTTTCAAGTGCATATCTAGGTAAGTAACAAACCAGGAAACCATTAGAAGGACCTGAAACTCTGCCACCAAAGGAAATCATATTTACATATAACAATATAATTGTTCCAAAGATCTTAAAACATCGTTTACATTCATCACTATTTCAAAAATGTGGTAGACAATAGAATTACAGCTAGACCTTGTTATTTAACACATATTTAATAAAGCACTTCTATAATTATACTATAATTTGTCTTAAAAATATTTTGATAGGTGAATTTCAATACAATTGGTTTCCCTTGTAGTCCTATGTATTTTATTTTATGCATTAATAAAAATGTTACCCTGATAAGGTATCCATTGACTTTACCAGTTTTCCAATGGCATCCCCTCTCCCCCAGAATGTCAGAGTTCTCTGAAAAGGATCAGTATAAGTCAGCAGTCTGGTGACTGATGGTGGAGAAAGCAACGATAACCTCACTAGTTGAAGGCAGTGGAGGCCCCCGAGTGGCCGAGTGGCTATGCAGGAGGGCTGAACAAAGTTCCTGCCAGTGGGCTGTGGATCAAAGTGGACCTCACAGGGCCTGCCAGATGCTAAGCCTCTTCAGCAGCAGCCAGAGGACCAAAGTAGAGATGTCCCTCTGCAAGTTAGGCCAGATAGCTCCCACCTGGTCTTTCAGTCAACAGCCCTGATCACAGAGTTCACCACGTCTGGGTCATTAGCAACGTGAAATTTCATTCCAGCTATTCCAGCTCCCTAGGAACAGTCCATATTTAGAGAATATCCCACTTACATACGCTTGATGCTCTTGGGAGCACACACAAACTTCCTGAGGGCAAACACTGTGACCTGCTGGCACTTATAGCCCCCTACAGAGCACCTGCGACACAGTAAGTGCTTAATCCGTTTCTGATGACTTGACCAGAATGTATAAATTTACACTCCCCCCGCCCTCTTAAATACAACTCGGTGATAATATTTTCGCTCCTCCGCAAAAACAATTACAATTCTAAACTCTTTTTATCTCCTTGGGCTACATTAAATGGATACTTCCCTAAAATTAACTTCCCTGCTTCTACCTTGCCAAGAATGACACAGGGTGAAGAATCCGCCACCTGGGACAATGGGTTCTCTCCTGGTTTATTTTCTTGGGTAGAAACCGAAACACACGGTTAAGCTGTGCCAGGCTGTGTGTGGTAGCCTTGGAATGCCTAGGAAGGCTGACCTGAAAAACAAGTTATTGCTTATAGCTTAAAACCCAATGCAGAATCAAGAAGGGAAAGTGAGAGAGAATAAGAGAAAAGAAAGGCCTTAGAAGGAAACTGCATTAAATAATTAAATAACGACACATTAAGATCTGGGTTTTTAAAGCTCAGGTCACCATTTTTATTATTAACATGAAGCAATAAAATCCATGTTATTAATATGAGAGTAGGCTATATTCTTCTATATGTGATGCATCTGGGAAAAATACCTTACAGTTTTGGAAAGAAAGAACCGAGTGTTACGAACAATTAAGTCTGAGTCCTCTACAATAGAAAATACGTCCCCCTCCCACTGAAAAGCTAATGCTATGACAGCCAGAGAGGCTTTCTCTAATTTACAGCAGGCTGAGGGAAACGGAGAAGGTACTTTTTAAAAAAGTTTTCATAGCTTTTTGGCTGCAGAGACAAATGATGAATTGACACAGCATCATTATTCATATAATTCTTTACCACTCATTTTTTATTTAAAACTATCACCTGATTCTTGAGAGACCGCTATCATTAATTCTAGGAGAGTCAGAGAATTGGGGTGTAATTTCAGAAGTTCTACAAGTCCCACTGGAGTTGGTATCTCTTAAGAGACAACCACGACAGCCACCACAAAATTCCATGCAACATGCATGTTTCCATCACATGCAACAAAACTCCAGTATCTGCACAGGTGACAATGGCAAGTGTCAGTAGCGAAGTCTACATCACATACCGAGTCCACTATAACGTTGCAAACCAAAAGGGAAACAGAGTTATGGTTTTAAGGCCATACTTAACAAGTATCATGCCTTTTAAATTTCAAAAATTAGAGTATAAATTTGATAAGATATCCACACCATGAGTTCACACATACATAAAAATGAGCAATCAACAGAAAATATAAGAAATTATCCTGTTGACTAATGCCCTGTCTTTTCCAATTGAGGGTCAGACCTATTCAAAGCCAATCACATGAGGATGGAATCAGTAAAGGTCAATCAAAGGCAGGCTGAAACTCCAACTGTCTAGCTGACCTTCAGAGCTTGTGACAAATTGCTATCAGTCAATGTCAACTAATGACAGGAGCTCTTTGGCTAATCAATTGTTCTAAAAATGATCAAGAAAACTACTCACAGGACAGCTCATTTTCACATCAATGCCTGTGAAGTATGAAAAGCTCATTTTTTGAGTTTTTAATAAGCTCATAAGTAAAGCAGTTACTTGGTAACAGAGGTCACCTTACAGAAAAAGACAGAACCTTTGTCTGCCTTTTACATATTCTTTTATTACCATATTATAGTAAAATTATGCCATGGATATGCCAGAGGGCTACATAATAAAGTAGGTAACACTTCATCCATTTTTGAAACAAATACTTCTGTGTTGGAGGGAAATATGTCTGGGAGTAAATAATTTCAAATACATTTTCCAGTTGTTTAAGATGAAAAACACTGACCTCAAGTTTACCAGCAATATTGCCTAATAGTCAGAAGATGCACTTTCTGTGAAAACACCTATGGCCAAGTTCATGCCCCTAAATACACAGTTACTACTTTTTAGATGACGAAGTTATTTTTCTTTATTTTAAGATGACCTGCTTTCATGATGCTAGAAGTCAACAGAATGGAGAACAGAAGATGGTTACTCACATTTGATGAGTCAATAAAGGGAAAGGTGAATATAGACAGCATGGGGTGTTCTTGGGAAAACAATTCTCTGTCTTTCCATCTCGTTCAATGTGTTTGATAAGTTAATGATATGGACCTTTTGATAACAGGGATTTGCTGAGTATAATAACTTCCCTTTCCTTTTTACACCTGACTTTTCCCATCAGGAAATCATTTTCCTCTTCTGCCTGCCACTACATGCAAAGGCCACCCTTTAATTTGCAGTCCGACATTAAATGTAACTAAAGTAACACACGGGGCTGCAATGGTCTAAGGGCTAAGGCCTACGGTCACAATTATATTTTACTTTTCTCTCCAAAGTGTATTAGTCAAAAAGCATTACAGCACCACTGAAATACAAGATGTCCCCGCAGAAGTGTAAGGCTTAAGAAGTAAGTGTGAAAGAAAATAGATCATTCAAGTTACCCTGACCAACAGACAAATGGAATGAAAAAAACCCAAACAAACATTTTTAAAAATGTTTAAAAACATGTTTTAAAAATCAGGTGGGATTTAAAAAAAAAAAAAGCAAAGAAAACTGTTTCTAAACCAGCAGTATTCACTTTGTGTTCTCATCTGAAAAACTGCCGATTACAGATTACGTCCCAAGCCCGAGTTGCTACGGTAGTTTTTCAAATTAAAATATCTTCTGTGGCCTCAACCACTCTCAAGTTGTCCATAGGAAAGAAATAAAGGAGGGAGGGCAACACTTAAGCCGAGACATAATTGGAAGTATGTGAAAAATGAAGTGTCAGTTTGGTCAATAAAGGGCAAAGGTCAAGGGGAACTGCAGCCCAAACTCTGCGAGAAATGTGCTCATTAAGACATCCAATCAGAGCGCTCCTTCCCACCTATCCCATTATTCATCGGACAGCTGACTGTTTCAAATGCCCGGGTTTGGGCTGTTATTACTTTTCTTCTTCATGTAAAAAGGCGAGCTGGTATATAAATCGTTGCTTAGTCATCTGGAACATAATGTGGCCCTTCCCCACCGCCCCTCGCCCCACTCCCCACGCCCCCCACCACCAACCAGCTCTGCCTGCTGGCCTCCAAAGCCTGAAACCACTGCCTTGAGATTCCCTTCAATAATAAATGGGACTGCCTTCGCCTATAGGTTGCCTGAACTCACAAAAGCTGGTGTTGGGGGGCGGGGGGCGGTGAGGGACTCCGGGAGGCATTGCAACTATTGACACATTACTATAAAGAAATAGCAGTGCTTTTCAATTATCCCTCTTTAAAGAAACATGCTGGTCGTGCTTTTTTTTTTTTTTTAAGTGGGAGCAAAGATACTATTGTTGAACTGAGTCCTACCCCCAAAAGGAGAAGTTCATAAGTGGGTTTTAGAGGCTTCAGCAATCATTAAACTCCTTTAGAGTTGAAATGTTTTACATCAAATTTCAACATAGAAATACTACTTCTTCTTTTTCCTCACAAAAGAGGAGAATGAGATGAGCTTTAAATGGGCAATGCTCTGCAAGAGAAATGTCCTTATTTGTTTTGTATGCCCCTATTCTCCATTCAGTAAATCTGTGAATGAGCGAAACGGTATAGGCTCTTAATACATAATACAAATTAATCATATCAATCATCATGCTCCTCTGTAAATATCTCAATCATCCTACTTAACACAAAAAACTAGATTCTCCCTCCCCAGCAGAGTATAACCCCCCTGAGGCTAATGCTGATTCTGGCTTATTCGCAGCTCCATCACCACTGCAGAGACAGGGCCAGGCCTAGTACAGACACTGGGGAAAGAGACCTCAAACTGGTAAACAGAAAGAATGTCCATCAATGATCTATTTTCCACTCTTAGCCACACTAAAGCACTAGAGGATGCTGGTGTTAGGAACTTGGGCTCTGGAATCCCACTGTATGGGTTTAGGTCCCAACTCTACTACCTATCAACCTGTATGGGACTTTGGACAAGTCTCCTAGCCTCTCTGAGCCTTTGTGATCTCCTTTACAAAGCGAGGGATGGAAATACCTATACTGACGGACAGCCCTTAATATGTTATTGCATTATTTTATTACTATCATATATTCATCACTTTTGACTTTGAACCAAAAAAAGGAAGACATGCCCAAACTCAAAATGTGGTCAGTCATAGCTAAAGGTGCTTGTGAGTTGTAGAGTGACGCAGCAGCCCTCTTGGGGAGGAGTTCTAATACAGCGGAGAAAGGCACCAGATGTGCTTGGTGTTTTCCAGCTCCAAACCACATGCTTCCTAGAGTAGACCCTGATTATGGTTAGTAGGGCAGCCGCACACGGTAGGATAAAAAAGATACAGGGAAGAGTCACATATTAGCCAGTGTGTACCTCATCTTATGAGACTCTGCTTGGGGTCGTGAAGACACCCCATCCTAAAGTAGTTAACAAAAGCAAAGGCAAGAGACCGGATCCTGGAGCTGACTCTGACAGTTACTTCAATATTTCTGAGCTTTACTTTTTTCTCTTCTGAAGTGGGAAGAGGGCAAATAATAGACAAGGATAAAATCAGAATTCAATCTCATATCTTTGGAAGTGCTTTGAGGAAGTTAGAGAGTACACAAAATCAATGTCATAGCAACAGCGGCAGAACCCGCAACCAAATACAGATGTTAGGCTGGCCTTCTAAATGCCAACTTAAAGGAGTTTTTCTATGAAAGAATCAATTTCCTACAAATGTCCACAAGTGCTAATATCAAATGAAAGTAGATACCATAGGAAAAGTTACCATCGTAAACAATTTGAGTTGGGGGAAAGATGTATTACGTAAATCATGAACAAACATCAAATCCCTGAAGAAGAAGAATGTTTAGTAATTTCTTAATTATGTATCTCACATACACTCTTTTTAGAGTGCCCAGGATTGGATTTTCTGTTTTATTTTTTTATGCTTAGGTAAAAATTTGGATTGAAACTATTCTATCAATCACAACAGCCGCTAATTTGGCAAATCATCAGGCACTCAAAATCCCCAACTGGCTGGAAGGCTAACTAGGAGTTGTCACTGTATTTTGAAATCTGTCAGAACATTACAAATTCCCTGAATGACTTATTTTATTCTGTTTACTTTGAAAGTCCAAAAGAACAGGACTCGGTTGAGATATGGCCTATTATATGCCTACTTTGCGCACAGATAAGGTTATTTAGCAGAGGACCAGAGCCCAGGGATTTCTTTTTTTGTGCCACAGGTGCCATAATGAAGTGGTGAAAAATGAAAAGGAATGAGGAAAAAGAAACAGTACAAATAATACAGGAGAGAAAGTTTTAAAATATGTATTACTCTTGTCTGTGGGGGAAACACCTCTTTGGATATGTTCTTGACAGATTGAGTTATTTCTGTCTATTGGGTATGTATAAAGACATATTTATGGATTTATAAATCTTTTGAAGAGGGCTGTTATTTACCCAGTTGACTAAAATGGACTCAAACTGTGTAAATAACTATTTAGGACATGCACTACGGGCCAAATGCTGGCACAGCTCACACATCCATGGCTGCCAGAAAAGGCAGGCGGGAAAAACATGGAAGAGCCACTGTGCGCAGTTAATCCGAAGGCTGCACAAAGACCCAGCTCCACAGGTCTCAGAGATGCATAAACGTTTAGAAGGGTTGCGGTTGGCATGGAAATGCACAGAAGTTGTTGTGGCGACACTTGCGGGCCTCATTCGGCATTTAGCAAGGGCTGAATGGAGGACACCACCCGCCTCCCAGAAGCCACAGAGAAGGGCAGGTGAGATGAAAGGAGGGGCTCCCGCACCCACAATGATCAAACCGCTGGGTGGGGGACAAGTCTGCACAGAAAGCTTCTATCACCTCACCGCGGGAGTCATTGTCTTTAGTTCTTTGGTGAAGAGCCAGGAAAGAGGGCATGATGAGAAGAATCTCAGACAAATAATCAGGAGACTGAAAGTTTAGGTCTGACGCTGCACCTGGACCTCCACAAATCGCTCACTACATCCGTCCCTTATTTTCCTCATCTGTCAAATGGGGCCAGGATTGTTTTAGAAAGGTTCAACTGAGCTCATTCAAATGAGATCATTTCTATGAAAATTCTTAAAAAAACAGATTAGGCGGTGAACTTCTGTGAAAAAATATCAAGAGAAACGACATAAGTAGCCAACTCAGGTAATGTGAAAGAGAGATGTCTCCTGGTTACAATCAAACTCCTTATTAAATTGGCCTTTGGAGAACACCTGCTGAAGGAAAAAGAAACATGCACAATTCCTAATTCCCTGTTGTGACATGTCAGAGGGGAAGAACGGGGCTGGGGCCTTTGCCCTCTCAAAATCCTTTTATCAGATTATGTTTAAGAAAACATATATGCTACCATTTTAAATTCAAGTACATTTCAGCAGTTGGCAAGCCTTCAAAGCAACAGTTATGCTACCTGCCTCTTCCTAGATGATATGTGTGTGTGTGTGTGTGTGTGTGTGTGTGTGTGTGTGTGTGTGTTTTAAAAAGCAAGAAATGAAAAAGAAAATGAAACAAACAAACAAAACAAGAGGCTATGACCCCACGTAGCAAGTTTGGAATACAGGAAAAAAGTATTTATATTCCATTGTCACCTTTTTTGAAACTCATGGTCTGAGTTGAAAATAGGGCTTTCTGTTGAAGGTGCCACCATCCCTTAACTATAGCGCTGTGAGCAGCGACACATAACATGTACGTACACACACTTGAAATAAAAAAGGCCCCATGGATTTATGCTGCATATCATCTTCCAGTAAAAGTCAGAGGTCAGAGGTTACCTGTTTCAGCCTCAGCTCTGAACTAGTTTACTATTCTGGCTCCGCTTTTTACTAGTCTTATAGTAAAATGGTGAAGTCAGCAATTTTTCTTTGAACAATAAAGTATTTCAAATGCTTCAAATTCTATGTGTAGAAGTTATTCCCAGTCCAAAGAACATACACGTGCCTTAAAAAAAAAAGAACTTTCTTGGTGTTGTTTCCAAATGAATTATGTCAAATTCATTTTAGACTTTGCAGTTCTAATTGGTACGGTCCAATTACGTAAGAAAACAAAATTCTTTTGTTGTCTAATGGCACTCCAATGAAACATGATCATCAAACCAGATTTTAAGGTAGGCACCTCTACTGTGGACTCAGACTCAACTTCAATAAAGCCGTCTTTTTATAATCAGATGGAGAATACTCTTTAAAGCTTTGGTTGCACTGATTGAACACAAAATACCACTGCAGTCAATCTCACCAAAGGCAGTACAAGAAAGACATCTGAACACTCAGTCACCTGTTTGCTGAAGATTAACTTTATGTTTAAACTTTATTTCCTACTAGCCACAGTCAGACGTGCACATCCATGGACACCCAAGTACACACACAGGTATGTGCATTCAAGGAACAATACAAGCTAAATTGATCTGGTTTCTTTTCATTTCCTCCTAATTCCCTGTAGTCAGTTTGCAATGAAGCCAAGCACTTAAGAGATTCGGATAAGTAAATCCAGCAAAATGTCTTCAGCCCAGCGGAGAGGGAAAGCCCAATGTGAGTCCCTAAAAGGCCCACTGGCTTCTAAGCATCTGAAGACATCGTTAACTTGGAATCTTGGAAGGTGTCTCTTCACGATCTCTTGAAAAGCCTCAAAGGGCAAGTAATCATAATACTTTTCTTACTTGTAGAGCAGGGCATTAGTGGCATACTGTTCACGCACATTCGAACTTCTAATCTACTCTAATCTTGCCCTCAGTCAACTCGCTGGCCCTGTTTTATGGAGGTGGCCAGATGACAGACAGTTAGGCAGCTAGAATGGCACAGAAGAAGAAAGGGTCCGGAGGGTAAGCTAAGCTGATTCTCATACTGTAAGGGGTTCATGTTCTAGAAAACCTGTATAAATAGTCACTAACTAGACATTTCTGGTTTTTCAGCCCTTAAAAAATGAAACAAGTAGCGAAAGAGAGTGAGATCACCTCTCCTACCTTGCTCACTGCTGTTATCCCCACTGTGTGATGTGTGACCACCGCTGGAAGGGCCCGGGGTTCCTCCTGAACGAGTGGATGCCGTGTCATCGTGATCTCTGTTCCAAGAGGGCTGTGGGGGCACAAATCAGAAATCCAAATAGAGTGGTCTGTTAACACCGGTCCGGGGGCTCCCGTGGGACAATGACAATGCAATGGAAGGCCAGGACGGACAGCCATGTCACCTTTCCCGTTCCCCTTCACAAACGGTGCCAGCCCGGAGCTGCACTGGCACATTTAAAATCTGCCAGTTTCTGCCTCTAGCGAAAATAATATCTACAGATAGTTATTCTGTAAGTAACTGTATGTTTTATTACCAAGGAAAACAAAAACATTCCAGGCAAAGAAGGGGGGAGGGGGGAAGAGAAATGATGCCACTTGATTCTGACTATATTTTTAACGTCAACAAACCCTCTGGCACAACAGTCTGCTACTACTCTGAACATGCAAAATAAGAGCGGTGGTCTATACCACTGCGGTTTATAGAGGCCCCGGATTCATCCTAGAAGCCAAACATGGCAGAGCTTTTAAGACCTTACAATTAGGCCGGGGTCCATAATAGCTAGTATGTGTCAGCTGTTTGCCGGATGGTACACGGCAAATGGACCAGGCACGGGGACAAAAAAGAAATGAGAATAACAATAGATTCACACGGACTGTGTACACTCAGCCCCATGCCGAGCCTTCTTGTACTATGGAACGGAAAACAGATGTTGCTTCTTATCACTGGGTGCATTTGAAAGTAACGTTCAGATAGGAAAAATTGGCAGTAAATTAAATTCTTGGGGAAAACAATCATGGCAACACTTCTCCCAAATCTCCGTTTATCACCAGAAAAGATTTTAATTAGCTTTTAGTGCTAGCTTTCAAAAACAGCCTTATGAGTCACTGGTCATCCTGCACAGTAGGAATAATGCAGAAAAGAAAGCTGGTTCTTGGCTGGGAAGTGATATTTGTCTTCAAGATTATTAGTGGAGAGGCAGGATGATCTTGTGTATAAAATATGTCTACATCATTTCAGTCACAGGATGTCATGGTTCATGACTGGGTGGTGGTAAAGTTTACTGACCCTCCCAACGCTTTAAATATGCCTCGCAAAATCAAAGTGCCCTTTGCTTACGTCCTGAAAAGTATTTTCATGTCCCAGAGAAGATAAGAAAGGCTGAGAAGATCAAAATGTTTCTGACACCCACAGAGAGAAAAGGAGAGATCCATCTAAGAGGCACACTGTATAAGAATGAAAGGAAGAGTCCCTGTTCCTGAAAAGGATGCTTGCCCACCACCTACTCTATACTCTTGGCCGGAAGGTTAACACAGCCCCCCAAATTAAATAAAGTCACAGAGAGATTCACCACTTGTGCGTTTGACTCGCCCATTATGCATATTCTCAAAAACAGTGCTAATTGATCTGCTGATTCAGCGACTGGAAGATAGGCGTGCTGTGAAAGAAGTGCCTTGGACAAACACACATTCTGCAGCGTGCCAGAAGATGCATGCTGGAAGACGTAATCTGGAACGCACGCTCAGAATGCAAACAGTTAATGCATAAATTTTCAGTTTGTACAACTGCAGCTCTAAAAGGGGGACTTGTTTATTCAGAGCTCTGCAGAAAGAATGGTACAGCACCCAGGGGACAGACAATGCCAGGCACAAAACCCCGGTGCCTCGACATGTAAAAGGATGTTTTTCTATGTGCTACAAATCCCACTTGAAAATATAATTAGAAGGAGAAAATGGCAAACTATTGCATTAACTGTAATTGAACAAAAGACCGGCAAGGCATGTGGGAGGCTGCAGGAACCCGTGGGAGTTTCAGGATGCATGAGATCCTGCGAGTGACATCTCCTGGGCTCTCTCATTTTATTTATGTTGTCCCTCACTACTATTGTTGACTGGTGATCTGACTCGTAATTAATAGAAAAGCCACCGATAACAAGCTAAAATACAGAGCAACAGAATAACCTCATCAGAAGCATGTTTGTTAATCTGATTAAGACTAGGATTCCAGAAAGGTGACTTAGAACCCAAGAATTATTCCATGTTACACAGGAAACTGTCCTCCTTTATGCTACAACAGACCTGATATATTCACTATCTTTTAATGAGCTCCACTGATTTATTCAGCTCTGCTCTGCTCCCTCCCCCACTTTTCTACTGTGCAGGATGTAGATTAATTCAATGCTTAATTGTTTAGTAAATTCAATTTTCCACATTCTATTCTGCATAGCTTTAGCTAAGGTTCTTAAATCTTCAGCAGTGAGCCCTGAGCCCAGTGTTTGTGATCTGTGCCTACCTTTTTTCATCACCATTTTTCTTCATCCACCACTTAATTCACCATGAAAAGATTTTCCTTGCTGGAAATTCTGATTCCGCTATGATCTGTGAGCCATTCCGATTCATTGCATTTTCATTGTGTTGGGTCTTAGATGCCGGGCTCCTCTTTTCTCACAGCTATCGCCACATTATACAGGCATTCATGCAAGAAATGTTGGATTCCACCTCGGTTTATCCAAATTTCGTGCAACCTATATGTTTAAATTTGTGTGTTCACCAAAGGTAGGAGCCAATATTTTCCACCTCTTCCAGAAAGGCCTGTGAAGACTGAGTGCACTTCTCTGAAATGAAATCTAACTTTTGTGGTCCTCTCTTGAATTAGCATTTTGGGTATTAGCATTTCAAGAACGGTGGAGTCACACAAAACTGAGCATTAGGAGAAATCCACAAGGTTACCAAAACAGAACAAGAATTATGTTTAGTTCAGTTCATTAAGCATGATTAAAGTCTAAGTATCAGAAATAGCTCATGAACTCTCTGGCATAAATATGTAAGACAGCTCTAATCAGAAAAAACTCCCCCAAAACCCATCTACCCGAGAAACTCAGTTATGATAACGAATCTCTGTGACTCTACATGGTTATACCAAACAGCATCATTATTATTTTTAAAATAAAATATGTGCATACAATTATGCACATATATCTGTGAAGTTGTGAGTTGCTTGGGGCCACTTGTAAAGTAAGACTGACAGAATAAAATCAATGATGTATTGCGTTAGATGTATAGCAAACCAGAGTCATGGTTCTAAATTAAGTCCCAAGGAGACTTTTTTCTTCAATGTGTATAATTTCAGAGCAAGCGACGCATATGTTCTCTCCTATTGGAAATCCATTAAGACGAGAGGTCCTAACTCGAAGTCCAGAGACCTCCTAAAGACTTCGGGGGTCAGGGGTGTTTTGTTTTAACAATAATTTTGTTTATGGACATACTTGCATTTTTACCCCTGGGGAGAGTGTCCATAACTTTTCGTCAGATTGTCAAAGGGGTGTGTGATTCTTTCAAAGTCTGAGAACCAGTGCTCTAGGAGACATTCACAGAGCCAGATGGAAAAGTCAGGGCTGGAAAGACCTTCAAGATCATGGAGTCAACACTTTAACCCGACATTGAGAGCCAATGGTCCTTCAGACATTATTTCTTTTGTCATAAATGGAGGCAGTCACTGGGCAGTCACTTTGATTCTCCCCAGAGATGTTTTCTCTCTGCAACAGTTTGAACACTCCCATGCCTTCTATCATTTCTCAAGAATGCTTGAAAATAAAGGGTTTTTGAACGATAATAAGGAAGGTTCATCAAGTGCCATTTTTTAATTTATGAGGTAATTATACAGGTGTTTTGTGGTCAAACAGAGGTAATGACCTCCTTGACCACAGGCTCCTCTAGGGCACAGATAATATCTGGATCTTTCCTACCTTGTTCTTTCTCAGCTCAGCATAATGTATGGTGTGTGCTCAGCACTTGGTCAAGGCTTAGGGAACTAAACTGAATCATTCATTATTTACTGTTCTACCAATATCCTAACAGATGAGCTGCAACTTCCCAAACGATCCTTCCTCCTGAGTAAAGCCATCCAGGGATAATTTTTCCTCTCTCCATCTTTTCCATTCTTTTTCCATCTATGCCTTAATTTTGGACATACATCCATTCCTCACATCACTTTCCATGTTTTCCTTAAACAGTTCCTTTCACTACTGTGATCTGAGTTATCACCCATATGCCATGAGATTTGTGTCTCTGGATCTCTTCTTTGGTCTTTAGACTTGTATGCCCAACTACCTGCTAAACCATCTCCATGAAAGGATGTTTGCCTCACTCAACAAGTCCAGTGCTAAACTCTTCATCTCCCCATCAACACCCTACACATTCTTCTTTTATTGATCCTAGTAGGTATAACCCCATGCATCCATGGTATAAACCTGAGAACCATCCATGACACCTCTCTCCTCCGCTCCCCCCTCTCTACCTCCCGTACAATCAGTCCTCATATCTTGTTCACTTTTACCCCTAAATAGTTCACAAATAAATCTCTCATTTTTCACCTTGGTGATTGCTGGTCTTGTTAAGGCCCTCCCAGCTTCAAAGAGTTCAGTCAAATCACTTCCCAGATTTAAGAGTTTGATTCCACTAGAATATAAACTCCATAAGGATAGGAACTGGTCAGTTTTGCTCGCCATTGCATCCTGTCTATCAAGCTCAGTGCACAACACTTTGGGACATGTTTGTTGAATGAATGAACGGCCCCCTACTGCCTACAGAACCCCACAGTCTCGGATCCTTAGCCTCATATAGTAAGCCCTCACAGTCCACCCACTGAGGACCATTCCTCAACCTATTCCTTGTGCTCAAGCATGTGATTTCTGGCAGATATGTTCTGTTTGTCCCTCTAGGCCAATCCTCATCCTTCCTTCCTGCCTGGCTCCAGCCCCTAATTACCTCCTACTTGCTAATTAAGTTACAGATCAGATACTACCTCCCCCAGAAAGCCTTCCCTGATACACACACACACACACCACACACACACAAACTTCCCCCAGGATGAGTGAGGCTGCTCTCCCCTGAGCATGTAGAGCACCTCATGCACACCTCTGTCATGTCAAACCTTGTACTGTTTTGTGATGACCTGTAGAATTCTATACTATGAGTGTTTTGAAATCCTACTTTATAGCTTATTCATCCTTATACCCTCCATCCCAGGAAAGTGTAACACATTAAACACAAATATGTTCCTATATGAACAAATGAATAGCTTAAGTGATTATATATAGAGAGAGAGGATCCCTGTGTTAAATTGTCATCTGATACTGTGATCTTCTATCTGAAAGATCATAAAATATCTGAAAAATATTTGTGCAATTTATAAACATCTCACACACTTGCATTCACACAAACACACATCACCATAAAAAAAATATATGTTAATACTCAGTGACAGTAGAACACAGTCAAAATAAAGGAAATTTGAAGGTAGCCATATCCCAGTTTGAAATCTGGCTGCACCAATTACATGGTCTTAGACAAATCACGACCTCCCTAACTCTTAATATCTTAATCCATACATTGGAAAAATACTCCATTGTCAATCCACTTCAATTAAAGAATAATCATCTATAAGTATAACATATGTATACTTCCAGGCATGCAGCAAGCACTCAATAAATGATAGCTACTAAAAATTTTAATGTAACAACATAGATTGACCTAGTTAAACCTGAAATATCTACATACAGGTGTATTCAGTTTATAGACCTTCTGGAAAGAATAGTTAACCTGAGCTGACTTAGTGTATAGTTCGATATGCCTTGGGCTATCTCCCAGCTGGTGTGTGCTCCGGGAATGCACACTGATCTTATTTTCACCTCCAAATAACATGATTTTACAGGTGGGTTGCTCCTCCCCACCCTATCAAGTTTAATTTGATGCCTAATATTTATAAATCACTTTACAGTATACAAAGCACTTTGACATATCTTCTCACTTGGTCGTTTATCACATCAGTATGATGTCAGAATCATTTCTTTATCAGACCAAAAAAAAAAAAAAACAAAAAAACAAAAAACAGTGGGGTTTTGGTTTTCAAAATTTCTACCTTACCAGTGCCATTCAAAAAAGGTAGATAAATGAAAGTCTAGTGATCTTGACTCTGAAGAGGTCAGCTAGCAGCTATGTAGAAACTGAAGAAATAATCACAGGATTCAAAATGTGAAGTTGGTCTGCACCAATCCACGGGCGGCTTTCTCTTTGGGAAGTACATTTACTTTTTCAAACCACCAGGGTCTCTTTAGCAAATGATCCCTAGTGGCCTGAAAGAGCTGGCTTATCTCCAAAAGTGAGCAATTCAGTCCCTCCAGACCAGGGGAGTCACCAGTCCAAGTGGGGGAAGGCACCAGTGTGCATGATGCTCCTGTGTATGCGTGCTCACGTCCCCACACCTTCATGGTCCATACCGACATTCACACTCAAAGATCTACACTTGTCCTTGAGCCATGGCAGGAGGGGTCACTGACTACCACCATCACATATTGCCTGGGGGGTCACATCTAATTAGTCCCCTCCCCTAGACTTTTCACTTCTGTCTAAACAGAGTCTCTCAGGAAGCTTCAAGGCAGAGAACTTCAGCAGATATGATGCCTTATACGTCTCCCAATCAATGATGCCATTGGAGGAACCAGAGACAGAGGAGGAGACCAGAGACATCCATACACAGAGAGATGGGGAGAGAAGGGGTCCAGGTACTGCTATAAAAGGTGCCTGGGTGGCTCAGTTGGTTAAGCGTCTGACTCTTGATTTTGGCTCAGCTTTCTCATGGTCCCTGAGATCGAGCCCCATGTCAGGCTCTGTGCTGACAGTGCTGGATTCCCTCTCTCCCTCTTTCTCTGCCCCTCCCCCTTCAAAAAACCAAAAAAATAAACATGAAAAAAAATAAAAAGGGATAAATTTTTACCAATGTGTACTTGAAGTTGAGAACTCAGAAATCCTGAGATTTCTTTATTTTTGAGTTATTTAAAATCCGATAGGCTAAAGCCCTTATTTAAAAATCTTGGTGGGTCCCATTTGCATCTGCTTGATAACCCAAACATACAGTATGAACTTCAACTCATTCAACCACCAAATAGCACCTACACTTTGCTAGAGCCCTAGATAAACCCAGTTCTTCTCAAAGGATACTCCCTTGAGGGTATGTCCATCCAACTTCAAATTCAGGTCATTCGGAAAAAAAGTATAAAATCCTTTACACAGATTTCCAAAAAATCCCTGGAAATCATTAAGCAAATTCATTTAACTGTGACAAGTCTGGGCAGTATGTTTTGTTTTTAACACAGTGAAACTGTCCTCTTACCCTTTAAGCTTTTAGATATTTTTAAATATCAGAAGCTCACAGATTAATAGCCGAGTGTGCCCACAGGCTGCGGATTCAGGGACCACGTTAAACTGTGCCGGAAAATCGCCTGAAAGTAGAATCTTCTCTAAGTCCACATTCCATCCTGCTGAACGATGATAAAGTCGGGGAGGCAAGTATTGTTCTGGGTGAAGACTGGTGGTGGCCTGAGGTGTCCCTCGGGGTGGCCCACACCGTCTGCGGGGAGGCCCATTCCCCACAAAGTTATCTTCCTGACACACTTCTTCCTTCGGCAGCCCTCCTTTTTCTCATTTCCTTCCCTGTCCCCGCCCCCACTCCTTCTCCTCTGCCAAGTCTGTAGGCCTGCCAGGGTTCCTGTGGAGCCCCTTTTTAATGCCGCGATAAAATGTGCTTGTTACCTCACCTAACAGACGCTCGGCAGGTAATTTTGGTGACTCAGGGCAGATGGTAAATTAGGGGTGAGACGATGGAAATCCAGCATCCCCACTCAGAATCTGCAGCTCACCCCAAGATGCTACCCTTCCTCTTCCAGCCCCACCATAGTTGCCATTGTGAACTTTCATCTAGAAACACATCTTGATGATCCTCCAATTTTCCCTTGGTTATGGTGCTTACCATGTTGGAGCCAGCCAGTACACATGGCATAAGGGTGTCTACTTCAGCATCAAATAAGGTAAATTTCTAAAACCTTAAAACTTGGCAATTCTGATGTATTGCTTTATATATATATATATATATATATATATATATATATATATATATGATTGTACAATAGTAGTCGTGGGTAGTTTGTGGAAGCAGAGACAGCATCTGTTAAATTGAGTTCCAGATTTCCCAGTTCTCACGTACCACAAATAAAACCTACAAAAATGATAATTTTTCAAACATTGAATCCTCTATCTCTGTGTAATGAGGCATGTAGAGAGGAGGAGAAGAATTTTTGTGCTTTTTTTGCCTTTGGTGAAAATTCTCCAAGGAGTAATTTCATCTTTAAATGAAAAGTTTTGTATCAGGCGGCTGTATGAGCTCCAGGAATCCCCGAAGCCTCAGGTTCAGACACAGGGAGACGCACAAGTGCACACTCACGGACACACAGCAACGTACACGCACCATGTGCATGAGGAAGAAGGCAAAAGGATGTGGAAATAAACTAACTGTAATGTTTTTAATCATGTTGTAATGAAATTGAAAGCAGTTTGGCAGCCAGATGCATCCTTAGAATCTACGAGCCCTTAAATATTTTGCCTGCTCTCCTGCCAATGTCCGTGCCTCACTCTCCTCCCCAGGCTCTAGGGTAGGCTGCTATGGCAGGTGTCACAGCAGTGGTCTTAGGAGGCCAGGCCCAGCACGATGGATCACTTTCCTGGTACTCCTTAAGATTTTACTTAAGAAGCCTGAAAGCTTTTAGGACTCAACTCTGACACTCTCAGGTCGTTACTAATCTGCAGAGTTGAATTAATTCATCCACAACATTAAAAATGAATCGACAAGGCTGAGGAAAAAGTCTGCAGATGTAAAACACCACGCAAAATATTCCAAAAACTTTCCTCAAGAAATCCACACACAGTGCTGATACCTTTTGCCCAATTTTTCTACATTGAGGACCAAGGCTAGCACCATTTCACAGCGACCCCACTGTGGGCTCGGAAGACAATATAGATTCTTACATGGGGCAGGTAAAATTACATGGGAAGGGGCGCCTGGGTGGCTCAGTCGGTTAAGCGTCTGACTTTTGGTTTCAGCTCAGGTCGTGATCTCACAGTTTGTGAGTTCGAGCCCCACATCGGGCTCTGTGCTGACAGTGCAGAGCCTGCTTGGGACTCTGTCTCCCTCACTCTCTCTGCCCCTCCCTGGCTTGCTCTCAAGCTCTCTCTCTCAAAAAATAAATAAACATTTTTTAAAAACTACATGGGAAAAGAATAATTACAACCAAAGGGAAACTGCCAACAAGGGATCACGAGAAGTTTTACCAAAATCTCAAAACTGGAAAGCAGATGAGTAATTTAGAAATTATTTGGGTGCACCGAACGTTCAAATTCTACTAAGCAGTTTGTTGCAGAGAAAAATGGCATGAACGGAAGAGACAATAAAGCCTTATTACACTAGAAATCTTAGTAAAAATACTTATTAATATTTCAATAATCTTTCCTTTTCCTGTGCCATTGTATTTTGGCTGGCATGCAATTAATAAAAGTAAACCCTTATATTAAATGATTTTAATTATTCTGTATACTTCTCCTGAAATCATACCTGTAAACTGTAATTTAGAATTAAAATACCTAAACAAACAAACACTCTAACCCAACTGGCACCACTGTATCTCCAAATATTTGTATGTAAATATTACAAACTATACTCCCTATTTATCTTCTGAAAGCTTTCAGCTGAAATTTAGATTATTTTCTATCATCTCTATTTAGGAGTGACAGAAGAAACTATAAATTTTATGCCAGTATACTTGATGTTATAAAATCCCTTTTATAAGACTGCTTGCCTCCCAATGTTTTATTTTACATTTGTAACTCAGTTATTCAATGCTCCTTGTTCTGCAAAGAAATTAAGATAAAATAAATTCAAGCGTCTTATATAAAACAACTTCAAACCAAAAATTTTCTAGGCAACCATCCTAGCAAAAAGAACATCCCAATAATGCAGAAAACATTGTATCCTTGGCACAAGTAGATAATAAGACCTAGTAAGCAACTGGCCCCTAGCCATGAAGCATTTGCACTCAGAAATGTGGAGAAAAGTACTTAGCACCAGATCTGCATGTGACTGTTACTTGAAGTTGAACGTGAAAGCGAATCTGCAGTGATTCACCGCACTATCTCAGCAACACATCTGAGTGCCCAGGCTCTTTTTACACAATGATGAAATCAGAGTAAGAGTGTCCCCTTCTAACAAGAATTAAAAAGACATTTTTCTTAAACCCTATGATTATAAAATGGTCTATAAAATAACACCTCATTAACAACCACTATCTTCCCTCCCCAAATCAAGCTGAAGCTGTTGGAGGCTGGGCAGAATACAAGGGGATAAACATTATTTAATAGTCTGTTTATTTACGTTTTGCTATTTTAAACGCTCTCCACTATTCAGTTTTCACGGTAACTCAATATGGTGGGTTCTTTGTCCCCATGTTACAGATGATAAAACTGAGGCTCATGGGAGAGCAGTGCCTTATCCTCTCACAGCAGAGCCTAGAGTCAAATGCCAGTGCTCCAACTCTAAACTATGTCTATTTTATTGAAACACTCCCAGCCTGAAAGGTTGTGTAACTAAGTTACAATCAGCACACTTAATTGTTCTTTCTCAAGTGTTTCTGAAATCTCTTCTTTTCTACTCCTAAACTCTCAAATCAGAAAATCCACAATTTTGATGCTAGAAGAAAAAAAAAAAAAAAAAAGTCAGCCAAGATGTACTCTTGTTTTTTTCCCACTACCTTATAGCATTACACTTTGAACAAGAGAATCATGGAAAATTACATTTACCACAGATTTCCACTAACAATTAGCTGTTCACTAACTTCTCTGTGGTTTTTTTAGACACACTTCCAGCTTTTGATATTCTCAACCAAACTATATTTTCAAAGTCATTCTTCAAGGATTTTTGAATCCTTACGCTCTCTCTCTCCCCTTCCTTCATTATTTATCTTTGGTAAAATCATGAGAAAGGCCTTTATCAAGGCATTTGAGATTTAATTTACATTTCTGATTTTCAGAATGGCCAACTTCTCTATATTTCAGGCACTTAACAGAGATATCAACCAAGGCAGCTGTGAATGCAAGAAGCAGGAGTCCGAATTTTATCGCTGGTGCACTTTTTAAGAGATTCCAGTTCATCAGAATGCCATTCTTCAGCCATATGCAAAGCTATTGTTCTTGGAGGCTATTCATACATACTATTTTAGCAGTTACAGAGTATGTGGAGTATTAGAAGTATACTACAAGTGAAGAAAAGCCCCATAATTGATTTGTTAATGTTTTATTCTCCTCTTTTTCTATTGGCATGTTCTTTACATGCCCTCGATAAATATTAAACACTCAAACAACTCACTATTAGGGTGGCAAGCCAACCTTTAGAATGTCGAAACAGAGGAGTGAAGAACAATGTACCTAATTGAAATGGCAGGGTAATTTGGAAAATAAAATTGAGTTGCTGCAAATTCCAAATTCCGGAATAAAAATGTTTATACTCACTCAAATGCAGATTGTTACTGGCTTTGAATAATTATTAGAATAAAAAATACTTGAACACCAACAATACACTTGATATGCAGAGAAAAAGCACAGTCTAGATGTCTCTATTATTTTGCACAAGAAAGTGTGGGACGCAATGAGTCTGATATTTCTCCTGGTGGTTTTGTTATTGAACACACCATATAAAATCCCAAAATGCAGTGAAGCAATAGGCCAAGCCAAAAAATACACAACTAGTGTGAAAATTTCGTGGGCAATATTCTTCAGAAAGTTATAAACACATCAAGGGACAGAAGTGCATGGAAAGAAATGAAGGGGTTAATGTTCTGTTACTCAGTATCTTTTCTGGCCTCAATTTATCACCAAGACGAACTCAAAACGTAGAATTCCTGATTCTATTTGGCAGAAGCTAGCACCAAGAAAACTATGACAAAATGAAAATGGGAAAATGCATTTGCATCTGGAATTATGACACAAAAACACGTAACGACTCTCTAAGAGATGACAGTTATCTGTACACTGGGGGGTAACCTGATTATCTACTTAGGGTTAGGCCACTTTGGGCAGAGATACCACCTCTATCTCTGAAAGACAAATTCCATATGCTCTGTGCAGTTATAGCATATTTCCCATAAATAATATATACAATAGACTATAAATAAATAATACATTTATCTGAACTGTTCAAGAGTGAAAGGCAGGGTGGCTACTCATGAGACTGGGTTTCTTATGAACAATTTCAAATAAAAGTCATGTCCAATGGGCAATTATCACAAAGTTCTTACACTAAAATATTCCGAAGCACAAGTCAATGTTCCAACTAAACCCAAAATACCCCATTTAATTTTATCACGTAAGTTTCTATTCTGATTGTAGCATTGTAGCATCATAGCTAATAGCTACCTATTTGCTGCAACTTTTAATTCTCTTTCTACACTACTGATTTTTACGATCAGTAAAATAACTAGATTTAAAATGGCATGTATGGGGGTGCCTGGGTGGCTCAGTCAGTTAAGCGTCCAACTTCGACTCAGGTCATGATCTCGAAGTTCACGAGTTTAAGCCCCGTGTCGGGCTCTGTGCTGACAGCTCAGAGCCTGGAGTCTGCTTCGGATTCTGTGTCTCCCTCTCTCTCTGAATCTCCCCTGCTCTCACTCTGTCTCTTGCTCAAAAATAAATAAACATTAAAAATAATAAAAGACAAATGCCATGTGTAATGGGTGCCTGGGTGGCTCAGTTGGTTGAGCATCTGACTTTGGCTCAGGTCATGGTCTCAGTTCCTGAGTTCAACCCCACATGGGGTTCTGTGCTGACAGCTCAGAGCCTGGAGCCTACTTTAGATTCTGTGTTGCCCTCTCTCTCTGCCCCTCCCCAGCTCATTCTCTCTCTCTCTCTCAAAACTAAATAAACTTAAAAAAATAAAAAATAAAAAAAATGTCATGTATATGTTTTTGTCTCATGAGACACACAGTGTTTTTATTTTTTTCTTCCATGTGAATAAGTTTTAGCATTACAGTGAATAGAAAAGAGGGGTACACTTAAAAAAAATCCCCAAAAATCCCACCTGCACTAATTCATTTGCTAGGATTTTACATTGTAAAAATTCTTAGTCCCCACCCTCAAAAAAACTTCCTTTGAAACCCTAGAGCTATACAAACTATGTCCACTCCTTGTAAATAATGTAAGTAGGCCTTTAGAACGTCAGACACTGTATACCATTTAGTTAGAAATTAAGTTTTCAAATTGCTAAGGAATAGTCCCTGAATAACAGAAAACACTATAGGTCATGGTTAATTATACCTTGCCTATCAAATTAAGTTAATGTTCGAGAACACATCCAAATAGTTATGGAGACGTTAGGAGGTATTTTATTGTCAAAGAAATTCTTATTCATTCAGCTTCTATTTTTTTTTTTTTTTTAAAAGAGAGATAAGCCTTTTACAAGTTGGGATGGCATAAGAAAACTCTGGGTTTACATCAAATTGCTCCCTTCATCGTCCTTTTGATGACTGTGTCGATTTCATTACAAACTTCATTTTGTCGAGTTTCATAATAGCCATAAACACACTTCACTTTAAAGAGTTTCTGTGGGACCTAATGTGAATGCAAATGCAGAATAAAATGCAAATCCTGGAGGCCTGGGAACAAATATGGACTATCCGTTACAAATACAGTCACTGAAAATAAACATTTAGGCCTTAAGAGGAAGAATGCAAAGGGGCTGATATGAATCTTTATATCAAGGATTCAGAGCCCTAGGGAAGGCAAACAAAAATAACAGTTTTCAGTTTTTCACCTAATTGTAAAGCACAGGTTGGGAATATTTGATGACTTTGGTCTCGACTCATGCCTGCCCCATAGTGAGTAATGTTTTTCATCTTCACAGGAAAATAAACCCACGTGTAGGTAATAGGGAAATGAGACCTAGCAAACTCATTCAAGCCAAGGAGATTCACATCTCAAGCCTAGGATGTTCACCAAACAGTGAAAAAGAAGTGATTAGAAAGAAAGAACTACAACTCTGCTTTGCTAGATAATAACCACCAACCCAGACATTTACAACTAATAACAAACATGCTACCATGTTGTGTCGTAGAGTCTGAGGGAAAAGTCTAGAGAAATGGGAATTCATCAGCAACAACAATTAATTCTAAGTTATGTGTTGTCCGGGAATAATTCTAATATGACTCAAAATGTTAGTTATCTACTTACTACTATCTTCTATGTGAGTCAAAGTAATGTATGTTTAAATCCATTGTAAAACTTAAGACTTTGTATTGTGTCAAAATGAAAAAAAAGTAGCGAGACCAAAGTGTTGCTTTAACTTGTTAAACTCATAAAAAGTTATGGCAATTTTAAGAGTATTACTTAGTAAACTTATTAATAGTAACAGCATTTCCCTTCTGAGGAAAAATATGATTTCATTTAAGTTTTTTAAGGAACCATAACATTTTACATTCAAGTTTCTTTACCTCATGATTATAAATCCTATTAATTGTAAACAGACTCATAAAAAGTACCAAGGGAAGAATCAATTGTAGGAATGTACTTTTGAGGATTATAGATAATATAGAATTTATTTTCACAATTTATTTATCCTCCATTAGTTTAGGGCATATACAGTGGGGCATCTGTCATGGAAAAGTCATGGCATGATTATTGCATATCTTGAAGACAGTTAATGACTTAGTTCAGGCTATAATTTGTATTTAACTGTATATACTCATGATACCAATAAATGACAGGTGTATAATTCAATTAATGTAGAGAAAAGCTTTTTTCCATCAGAGAATAAACTTTTAATGGTATGTTTTAGTCAATTTTAGGAATTCTTAATGAAGAGTCCAGAAATATAAAATAATTTCAAAAGATTTGCAGTCTTGTATTTTGTTTTAACAAGAACATATTTCCTAGATTAAGAAATGCTATTTGGAAAAAAAAAAAAAGTGTTCAGAGAGAATCTAGTAAAGTGTTGCCAATTGCTTTAATTCTGCACACATGAATGCATCAAATTGATTGAAATTGGATTCTAGTGACAAATTTTTAAATGACTATATTCTTGCTTATTTCACATGGTAGCCTTTATACCATTTATTAAAATGTCAAATTTGCAAGTGTGGGAAATCCAGCAATTTGCCCAAGATAGGTATACTTCCTAGAGAGGCCATTTAAGACTCCAAAAAGCTCTCCTAAATTCCTATACCCTTGAAATCATGGCACTTTTAATTAATAATATGGTAAGAATGTCTTTTATTTTTACGCTACATACACACATTCATCTGCTTGAATTTTTCAAAACTGATTTTATACATGCCAGGTTTATTCACAAATATTAAAGATAACAAAATAGCCAAAATTTACTGGATCCCAAAGTCAAATAATTTGGGAATTATTATTAAAATTCAAATTGGAAGATTGTATTTTATGTTTTAGATTCTAACTTTTAAAATAGATATTATATGCTGATGGTTCCTGCTGAGTAAGAACACCAATCCCCACATGACTTACAGCAGTGTTGTTTTACTTTGGATTTTGAACACCTTTAAGTTTGACATCTACACAACTGTCAGATACAGCATCACATGTATTCTACTTTTATTCTTTTATCTGTAAAAGAATACTGTCCCAGAGTTTTGATGTAGCTTTTAAATATTAAGTTAATTTTTTGCACTTAGGAGCAATGACAAAAGATTTTGTTTCAGTTATAACATAAATTCGAGTAATACTTTGATACAAGTATGACAGATATCATAATCCAAAAAAGGCCATGTAAAATGTTACAAATGCAAACACATAAGACTATGTAACAGAAATGAATGAGAATGGTATCAGTTGCCTATCATTCAACTATTTCCCTGAAAGTGGAGTCAAATAATGTTGAATTATAGACCCTCCTTACAGAGTCTTATTTTGTGTTCATTTTTTTGTCTTTTCCCTGCTAGTCTCTATAGGAATTTGGCTGTATGCCGACTGTCCTTTAAAAGTTTCTGTATACGTACTTGGGTTGTGTCTGATGATTAAATGATCATTTATTAAAACTTAAGCATTTCACATTTGTTTGACATATTTATATTTCATAAGAAAATATTGTTATTGCAATGGAAAGCATAACATCACGGATACCAAAATACTTCATTTGAATTCATGTTGACAATATTTTCATTTCTGACAAGTGTCTTAATATAACTCGTTAGGCATTCTTCAGTTCCTCCCAGTCTACCTGCGAGGGAAGGCATGCTAGTTTTACTACAGTAGGCCTCGTGGCAATACTTCAGCCTATCTGGTTGACAATAAACCTGTTTCCACTGTAGGGCCACAAATAGTCTTTGTTTTTAAGAGCATGGAGTTTTACTGCATAATTTTCCTTCCTTCACCCAGTAACAGCTGTGTTTTAAATCTTTCGGACTCTGACAAACATTTTAACATTTAAACATACAAGGATTTGAAAACATGATTTAAAATTTGTTTATTTTCAAAGTCGGGCAATTATAACATGATATCTGTTACATTTTTTTAGAACAGTGCCCGTATGTTAATCCTTTTTTTTCCTTCCTCTACTGTGCAAGCTTCTCCATGGTTTCTAGTAAGAGTCTCTAAGGTAGGACTGACAGCAAGAGTGCACACAACCGCTCTATATGTTTCCAAATCATGAGCAATGGAGTCATTCTGGTGGAAGAGGTATTGCTCTTTGAGTGACCATGGCTGCAGCGCTAGTTAAATCACTGAACGCTAGTTACTGTTATGGCTTTACTTGGTACAAAGTAGCATTAGTATCATTGCTTTCCATAAGCCATGGAACTTGCACTGGGGACTTCCACTTGAGAGAGAGACACAGAAAGAGAGAGACAGGAGACAAGAGAGAGACAGAGACAGAGAGAGATGCGCTATGAACAGGGAATAACTTTCGTAGTATTAGCGTTTACACTTACAGACGGTTAACAATGTAATTGATCTCAGCCTATTTGCATACACTCTTCACCTGTTTTTCATGAAATGTTTTTTTAAGGGCCCCTATTAGGAATCAATACATCCCTACTCTGAAATTCACACACAGATACACACTAAAAGCCAATCAGATTAAGAGTACACTTATCTTGATGAGCACTGAGTAACGTATGAAATTGTTGAATCACTATATTGTACACCTGAAACTAATATAACACTGTATGTTAAGTACACTGGAATTAAAATTTCTAAAAGCCAATCAGAAAGCAACAATAAAAACACACCTGGTAAACAACTAAGTTTTAATTCAAAGGATACTAAGCCATAAAGGGCCTAGAATGAACATTCCAATTAGCCAATGGAGTGACAAGCACTCAACACCTTATTATTTACTCATTAAAGAGAATCTTGTCATAATTTCCCTCTGACATATTAAAAAAAAAAAGGAATTAGGAGTACAACACATGACCCACAACAACAATCAAAAAGTAAAGTTAGAGGAATGTAAGACCCCCATGGATGCCAAGGCCTGTGGACTGAGAGTTTCCAAGACAAAAGCATTAATTGTGACCCTGTGAAGTATTTACAATTTAAATAAGATGTGTCTATGTGTAAGCATTTAGAAACAAACTACCTGACAAAGGAAGCATTTTCCTGTCTCTTGCGTTTGTGGCCAGTTTTCTTATTGGATGAAAACAAATTGCCTACATTTCTAGTATTAGTAAATAACCAATGGCTTCATCTATTTGTTTCTAAAGCAGCAGATCCAATTCATCAAAGACATCAGGCTATCCCTTGCCCTCTCATCCCCATTCCTTACCATAACCCCCCCCCCCCCCACAAAAAAAAGAGAAAGCTTAAATCTCCCTTGCATCCCTACCTCGCTTTGCAGGGAGGGGGCGTTTTCAGTCAAGTCCAAGTTCAGTTTTAAGATTTTTTTTTTTTTTAACTCAAACGATGCTTTAGAAACAACATCCCAGACTTTTAAAATAAAACAACCGCCATCAGCGTTTTCCTAGCCCACTTGGGAACCAAAGCTCACTGGCCCAAGGCTGCCCCGTGTCCCCGAGGCCCGGAGGCCCAGAGGCCTGGCGCTCTCCAACCTGGACCGCACAGCCCCGGAGGCCGATCCTCCTCCCCTGGGGGTTTAGCAGCACTTGGCATTTAACCTGCCTGGCGTGCGTGGCTTTCTGGTTCCATCTCCTTGAGCCACATTACTTCTCCCCAGATGTCAGGCACAAATCTGGATTAACATGCAACAGGGCGCCCTGTGCAGGCCGCCAGCCCTCGCCCAAGAGCTGTTAAATGCAGATTCAGCCGAGGACCCCCCGGAGAGCTGCTGTTGAATAAAAATTGTAATCCAAAGGGACCATTTCTTTGCCTCCCGCTGCCTGTGGGAAACCAGGGCTGGCGCCCGAGCACAGGCCCAGCTAGTCCGCTCTCGCTGCAAGCGGGCGTGGCAACTTCGGGAGGCGGCCTTAGGGGCCCGGAGACTCCTCACTCCTCTCTCTCCACTCTCCGTTCGGGTTCTTGGAGTGGGGAAATGCTTAGATTCAAGGAGTGGCGAGCCACAGACAACCCTGGGAAGGAAGACTTCATTCGACGGCTCCTTCTGGGAGCGCAGACTAAAGTCTAGCGTCTGGGCGGCCAGGCTCTTTCCCGCCTAACTCCTCTGGACGCCCCCAGGTCCACCCTGAATCCCTCAAACAGGCGTCCCGCCTCCCGAAGGGCCCGCATCCTTCTCCACTGACGACCAGGCTCAACCCTCGCCTCGACGCCTCGCACGGTTCTTCCTCTCTGCTCTGGTTCCCGGGGGCGCAGCCCTGCCCTCGCCCAGGAAGCCCCCGGTGCCCCTTGCTGCCCCCAGTCTCAGGGCGTCGGGAGCTTCCATGCGGAGCGGGGAACGAGACCGTCGGGAGAGGGCGCCCGGGAGGCCTGCGCCCACGAGCGGTGACTCTCGAGCCTCGCTCCTCGGGGTCTGGGAGGGGGAAGGGGGCGGGTACGAGAGGTGGGGGGACAACGAGATTACGGTTTCTACCGGCGTCTTAATCTGATATATATTTTTATATTTAGAAAAAAGCATCACTACAAGGCCAAGTGGGTATTTGCCGACTTAGCCCTCCGGGAAACCGGCTGGTATCAAAGTCGTCGATTCCAGGTCCCTGCGCGGGTGGCAGCCTCCGCACCCTCCGAGGATAAAAGTAAAATAAAATAAACCGTGCTGCCAGCAGACCCTAGAGACAGAGGGGTTAATGAGCTAACGAGGACCAGCGCTCACACTACACCTGAAGCATCCCGTCCCGGGGCGCACTCTCTGCGGGGGCTCAAACTGGCTGGGCCTCATTCGCAGACAGGTGGCGGAGGTCTGCCTTTCTGGGCCCGGCCCCCAGGGCATCGCACTAGGGGTCTAGCGCCCCCAGGGACCGTCAAGTAGGCTCCAGTCCAGAGAACTGGCGCCCACAGGGGGGCCCTAGTTCCTGGTCTCTGACTCCCCACCTCCCAGAACAGGGGACTCCACTCAGAGTCCAGGTCGGAGGCAAGGTCCCCCGTGCTCCCCGAGCTCTGCGCTCCCAGCTCCAAACAGAGCCCAGGCACACTCGCTCCTGGCTCCCGGGAAGGGGACAATTAGGAAGAACAAACTTGGGTTTGCTGCCCACGGACCAAGACCTAGATGAACTGGAGGGGTCACGCGAGCTCGTCCGCGCATAGGCCAACAGCGCCACGAGCCCAGCCAAAGCTGCGAAGCCCACCAGTAAGCGGTGGGGGGTGGGATGCACGCTTCTCATTTTTTAGGTGAGGGAAGAGACTAAAATGTCAATTTTTATCCACTACTATCGCCTGCCAGTCTACATATTTCAAATTAAGGTAATTGTGTAACAAAAGTTTACCGAAGGAGTAGGGGGGAAATGCAATGATGTTATACCAATTTTGTGCCCCCCTCAAAAAAAATCCCATAGCTTTGGTCCTTTATCTTTGACTTTAATAAAATAATGATTCGTTGAGAAAATGGGGTATAAATCTTCATTTTGGAGGCAATTAAAGTGTTGATTTCATTCATGCCCCTAAGCGATTCTTGTAATTTGCTCAAATAGCTTTATGTACCCAGCACTCCGGAGCTCTTAGAATCCCATTTTCTAGTTAGGCTTGTTGGATTACAATTTTTACTCAACAGCAGCTACCCGAGGGTTCCTCAGCGGAATCTGCATTTAACAGCTCCGGGGTGAGGGCTGGCGGGCTGAACCAGGCGGGAGGCCCGGCAGCCCGCAGGGCCCGGGCCGGGCCGGGAGCTGCCTGCAGTGTTCCCACCTCGGCGGGGCCGCGCAGGGACTGAGCAGACCGCCTGTACTGTGCACTCGTCTACACTGCCGAAAGTTTGCAACTTGCCAAATAATAGTAAAGACCTGGCGCTCTGGCGCTTTTAAAGCTCAGCTCTGCCTGCCCTCCACTGCTCATGGGGAAAGGAGGAATTCAGCCCCGTCGCGGGATTACCGAGAGAAATCCAAGCTGGGAATGTATTTTAAGAGGGTGATGTTGAGAGAAGAAAACTTCAAGAGGACACCAAGACCCAGGAGTCGGACACTCCTGCAAGCACTTTACAAGATAGCCGCTAGCCAACAGTGACCATGACAGAGCTTGCAAAGGAAAACTCTACACGCCCGCCCGTCTTTTGGCTTAACAAAGGCAGGCTGATCTCTCCCCCCACAAGAAGGAACTCACGTGCCAAGTCAGAAAGAGAAACGACTCTGGGCCTTCACTCATTTATGGAGAGGCCAGAGGAGACCCGCAACCCAAATCTCTATTCGCGTTGCAGCAATTCGCAACGGAGAGCTGTTCTGAGCCCGTTTCATCTCACCCGCTCCTCAGGTTTTCACTTTCATTGCATTTTTGCAACTTCTTTGGGCCAATCCAGAGACGCAGCGACAGGAGAGGGAGAGACTGGGAGCAAACAGTGGTGCTGGGTTGAGAGAGGGAGAGAAACCCCCCCCCCCAGCAATTCCAAATAAAAGTCGTCCCCACTTAACAACGCAGCGGAAGAAGGGCCTGCAGGGACGACCAGAGAGGAGGGGGCGAAGCAAGCAAAGGCTGGCAGTGGAGAGCGAAGGCGGCGCGAGGTCCCCCACGGCCACACCGAGGGAGTTTCCCGGGGTGCCCTTGTCGCTTCCAAAAGCTGCCAACCCACAGGGCCCAGTGCACTACCAGCTGGAGGATGAGTGGAAAGGAGGAAGAGAAACGTCCATATTTATCTGTTTTTATAACCTCGGCCTGGTCTTATTTTTTCTAGTAAGTACAATAAAATGGGCGAGCTTGCAGCGAGCACCGCACAAAGCAATGTTCAGTGAGGTCTAGAAGCGTTCGGCCGAGGAAAACTGACAAGACAGGCTAATGAACCGTATAGACAGGGAGAAAATAGCCAGCATTTGCTAGATTTCAAACCCTCGCTGTCTCTCTTAGACCACCTATCTTGGGTTTATCCCTAATAAAATAAGAAATAAGCAGACCCTACCCTTTCCTTTTCTTCAAAATAGAAGGGGGAAAAAACGCTCCAGAACAGAGCCCTGCAATCAGGCGGTCACTGGCAGTTAACACTCCCATTATTATACAGGGTAAATAAAATAAAGACAAAAATTAAAAGCGACAAGAAACAGGTCAAGTTTGCAGGCAAAGCTTTTACAAGCTCATCTCTCCAGGTCGAATCCCAGAGCCAGCCTTAATGAAGCAATAATAGCCACATTATTCAAAAATTTTCATTTCGATGGAAATGTATCTAAAAGGGACTTAATCATATGCAAATAATAAAAGGAGGTGGTAGTGACCCAGCAAGCAATATGCATACAGATTTTTTTTTTTCCCAGGGATGTTGAAATTGAAAAACGCATACCTGGTCGGTTAGATTTGCTGATCTTGTTATATCTTCACTGTCTGATTTTGATCCTCCTTCTCTATCGTCTATCACCAAATCGATAGGCATTTTCCCTTTCAAACAGCTAATATACCGGTGGCAGAAATTGTCACATAATTCGTGTACCTACATTATGACAGAAATAAAAAAATGGAAATATAATCAGGAGTGCATAAATGACATTGACAAGTGCAATCCACCCCCCTTGTGAGATCCAAACTTCCAAATAGGGAAACACAGAGCAATTGTCCTCCAGAGACCCCCAGACGCATCCAGAATTAGGAATAACTTTCTTTTCTTGCAAAATAGAGATATCCCAGAAAATTGACAGTGACAAGATGATTCACAGGCTACAACATATTCAACACCCGTGTTAAATTCATCTGCTCCCAGGGCTGTGGCCATTAGAGAGGTGACCTGCGTGGGTGACATTTAAGGTAAACTATTTAATTTCATCCACTTACTTTATCATAAGTCCTTTTCCAGTGTGTCTAAGAGAAAAATGTGAAGATATATATATATATATGTAATATATGAAGACATATATTACTATATATGTGGGTGTATATACATATCTATATCTATATCTATGTATCTTTCTCCCTATATATATCTATATATCTCCAAAGACCAGTACTGTGGTGGTATAGGGTATATGTTTGATAGCCCAAGTCCCGATAACATTTGTAATTAGGGATTCTACCTGAAAAAAGCATATTTTAGGACACTTTAAAAAAAATAGAAGAAAATCAAATTGCCAGTACTCATGATATGAAAAAAAAAAAAACCCTACAGCCACGAAAAGGTATCAAACTGATCAAAAAAAAAAAAAGGGGGGGGAAGAATGCTTCGAAATATTTAGGTATAAGTGGAGCAGTCTTACAGGCCCCAGGCATCACTGACATGCAAAAACTCACAAGAAACCCCAGTGTGCTTGCAATTTAATGTTAGTTTGAATTACAATGCATTAAGTTTTTATTGCTGAGATTTATAGAACAGCTAGCAAAATCATGTTATCCCACACCCTTTCTTGAGTGTGAAGGTGGGGTGTGTGCAGGATTCACAGATTCAAGAAATTGACACAACTATCAACTCTGCTTTGTCTCTGCAAAAGGTTTAATGTGCCTCCCCCACTACCTCCTCCAGACTCCCTGCCCACTCCTCCTCCTCCCCCTCCACCTCTCCTCTGTGTCTGACCTGCTGCTGCTCTCAGACTGTCTTCCAGAAACTCACTAAAACTAAACAAAACCCCCCTCCCACCCACCCAGAGGTAGCAAAGAGGGGGAAGAGGCAGAGAAGAGATCACAAAGGTATAACCTGTGAAGCATACTCACAACAGCATTCTAAACATCAAGGGAGATGCATAGAATTGCAACTATTTATACAAAGCTAGCAAAGTATTAAGAATGAATACAAGGCTAGGGCATTTGAGATGCGGGTTTTAGTGGCTGAAATTGTAATTAAACCGCAAAGAGAAATGGACGCTAAGATTGGCCTTGACACTAATTACCAGAAAGAAAGACATTTATGCAAATGTCTCAGAAGCCTGAACTTCAGCCATTCAGAACCTCCCCCCCACCCCACCCCACCCCACCCCCTTGAGTTTGGGGGTGAGGGGAAAGCAAAAGGAAAAGAGGCTAGAGAAATTACCTTCTCTAATTCCAACAGATGAAACCTTAATACTTGTATGGCTTGAATCATCTGCAAAGATACAAAAAGAATGAGCACCCTATTCCTAGTTTGCAGAAAATTGGCTGTCACAGCTCTAGCATCTCCAGCCTATCCCCCCCCCCCCCCAGTAAATAGAGTTATTTTGATTTATGGCAATAACACTAAAAGTTAATAGCAGTGACTGGGTACCATCTAGAGGTTTATATTTCTTAAGGAGAAAAAAAAAATAGCTAAAACAACAACAAAGCATCTAAGTAGGGATCATAAACACTCTCCTCCCCCATGGCTCTTCCCTTTCTCAGCCCCACTGGCCCCACCCCACCGAAAGGGCCACATCCCTGGACTAGATGTTTCCAAGTAAGGAGTGCACGGAAAATATTCCAAACAGTCCCCCAGTTGTGGCTTTTCACACTGCAAACTTTCTGCTGCTTTCCTCACACCTTTCAGGCACACTGGTGGTTTGGGGGCTTTTGCCCAGTTGCTGCCCTCGTGACGCGACTTTGAGGGCTGGGAAATCCGCAAAGTTTAAGCACATACGCTGACAAGCCCGGAGATAAATCCCCGCGCTGATTAGAGCTGTGCTGCCCGGCTGTCATAAAAAACAAAAGCTCGCGTTTCCCTGCGCGGGCTTGCCCGGCCCCTCTCGAGATGAATTTATTTCCCCAGGATCTTGTCCGGGACCACTTGTCCGTGGACAGAAACGTTTGCAGCCGCCTTGCAGCTACGGGAAGACCCGTCTAGAAACCTTGGGGCTCTTTAAAGCAAAGCTGGTGGCTTGGGGGGAGGGGAGATGGGGGTGGGGAGGTAGGGGTCCGCTCTTACCAAGTTATCCAGTTCTGGATTAGAAGAAAATAGAGGTTTTTCTGCGCGAATCTAAATACAAGTGAGAAGGGGGGGGGGGGGGGAGAAAGAACATTTGAAATCTGGTCGCTTTCCTGGTTTCTTGCCTCATTACACTGTCGGGGGCAAGATGTAACCTCCGGGAAGGACTCGGTGACACCGAGTGCATCCCTCGCAGAAACACTTCAATGTGAATCAAATAAGCCAACAACAAGCCCAGAGCTCAGGGTTTCTTCCACCAGCAAAAGTACGCTTCTAGAGGACGCTGCCCTGCTCGCCAAGACCAAGGCGGCTACAGCGTGTAGGGTTTGTGATTTTATTTTATAGAGTGGGCTTTCTGCGTTAGGTTTTGGAGCGTGAGTTGGAAAGCCTATGGGTGATTTTGAGTCGTCCGCAGACACTCATATAGGAAGAAAACCCTAGGGTAGATGTCACAGGCATGGCTTAGGGTGGACTAATTTGCTGGTTACTTTTGAAAATGTGCTGGATGGGGGAGGGAGTTTCTCTTTCTTTCTTTCTTTTTTCTTTACTTTTTAAACATATATTTTGCTGACCTGTTTGGCGAACACGGCTATATCTTCATTGAATGACTCTGACGAGCAGACGTCCCCGCCCGCCACCCCCGGCTCGCGGGGGGTACAAGTAGCTAATTCACATTTCTCAAAAATCAGTGCTAAGAGAGGGAAGAGGGGGTGTCTGCAAGAAAATACAACAGTCACAAACAACACAATGGTTAGTCCGGAGTCAGTGAAAAAGGCGCCCAAGAAAAACAGCCAGAGGAGCTCGAGGCAGGGACCCTCTCTCTGATTTTGTCATCTACTTTTTTCCTCCCCCCTCCCCGCCCCCAGGTGACTGCTCGCCTCCCCTTCCTCCTAGGCCACCGAAACCGGAGGCCCTAAGCCAGGGACCTTATCTGAGGGTCGGTTCAGCCTATCTGGCCGGAGAAATCAGTAACATTTGCTAAGAATAAAACCCAAGCGGTTCCAGCAGCCATTTTGAATTAAGTTTCCCACCCCGACAAGCCCTCGTCCCTCCGCTGCACATCTAGGACCTGGTGGAGGAGAAAGGCGCTGGGCGCAGGGGTCGGGAAGACTCGTGCAAGTGGGTTCCTCCAAGGCAGCCTCGCGGAGCCCAAGACTCGGGGGACCTCGGTGGCAGGCGCTCAGCTAACTTGGGGAAGGGACCTCTGTGGCTGCGGGCCGACTGTCAGCGGGCTGCGCCTACCCATCCTGGACCCCGCGGCCCTCGGAGAGCAGGAAGCCTCCTCCACAGCCCCCTGCACATGTCTCTCCCTTAGTCAATGGCCCCCACTCCCCGCAAAAGAAAAGTTCCTTCAAATGTCCCTGCGGTAAAGCCTTTCATTTTTGTCTCTACGGAATGGCAAAGCAGCTAGTATTTCCAGGGGCCTAGATGTCGCTTATCTCAACCCATAAAAGAAAAAAAAAAAAAAGCTTCTCCTAATGCTCAAGGAGGTGTCTCAAGTCTTTTATTAGCTCTCACAGCCCAGCCGGAAATTTAACAGTTTGGGGTCCTTTTGAAAGCTTCCCCAAATGTTCTGTCCTGGAGCCTAAGCCATTTGCAGTTAACGCTGCGGAGAGAACGCTGGGATTTAAACCGGCCCATCGCACAAGGGACCAGGAGATAAAGCAGAAAGGGTTCGCAGCTGGGGAGGGTCGGGGTTGCCGGATATTTTCAAAAGAAGACATAAATAGAAACAAAAGTTGCTGCAAAGTAAAAAGAGGTCCCCAAATTCATGAGCACACAGTAGGCATAAGTGACTTTGGAAAGATTTTACCAGCCCAGGGTCTAATCGACTGGCCTGGGAGAATACGGTGTAAACCACAGTCTGAAAACCACATTGGCCTGACAGCACCCCACACCTACTTCCAGATCCTTCAGGCTTTGCCTTTGAACACAAAGTACTAAACCGGCTAGAAGTTTCTTGATGTCTATAACAATTCAGAGCGAGCTCTCTCCTTGCCTACGGTGGTCAAACTCCCTAAATGCAAAGCATGTTCCCCCTTGCCTGACCTGCAACTGTCCTCCCTTGATTTTTATTGTGCGGCGGCCGAGCCAGCATAAGGTTGCTGAGTAAACTTAGCAAGTCAGAACAATCAGTGGCTTAAAAGATTTTCCCTTAAACTAAAAGTTTCGTTCCAACACAAAGGCGCCTACATTTAGAAATCCCCAACGCTCTCCCAGCGAAGCCCAGCAAGCGAGGACTCCAACCCGCTGAACTACAGAACCAGGGTGTGAGAGGGGACGAAGGACCTTTGGCAACTCCTCCTGCAGGGCGACCCCTTCGCCGGCACGGCCTCGGCGGAGCTGGACGCTGGGCAAGCGCGGAGCGTGTGTGGAGATGGGGGGCGTCCGGGACGGCAGGCCGCCTTCCCAAATCCACCATGCAATGCGAATGAAAAGTTACCGAATAATGTACCTCCAATCCACAGAGCTCTGGCTTTCCTTTTACCAAAGGCACAGGGAAACAGAGGAAACATCGCGTCTCTACCACTTAACCTGCTGCCCGTCGTACCTACCCATAAATGGCATCTTTATCTCTCTTTAAAGCGTCATTGACGGAGGAACCCATGCTGGGGGCCATGGCGTTGGTGTGAGCTGTGTGCGGGTACTGATGCGAGTGCAGAGGAGGCCCGTGGTTCAGGTGGTGGACCGGCTGCATGGACCTGGCCGCATGCGGGTCCCCATACATCGTGGAGGGGATGCCTACTCCATCCATGCCCCCGTAATGGGGTAAATCGTCGTACTGCATGACAAACAGGAGAAAACAAGGTTCAGAAGGCCAGGCCGGCAAAGGGGGAACCGGCAGGGCATGGAGCTTATATAATGTCAGTCCAGCTGGATCCTTCAACCCAGAATTCAGTGGCCTTGCATCTCTCAAGTTGAGGGTTTTTATTTTAAAAATAATTTCTAAAGTAAAAATCCTAGGATTCTCGGAGTCTCAGCTGAGATGAACGGTCTTGCCCTAACTTGTGTCCCTATCAACTAGTTCAGAAATTCAGAATCCTTTGGCAAGGAAGGAGGGAAGAAAGAAGGAAAGAAAGGGAGGCATTTTCCCAGAGGGCGGAAGGTAAAACGTGCATGTCTCTAGAGGAGGAAATTCAAAATCACAATAATAAAACGTGCCAGGACAGTGCAGCAAACCCGCCTAGTTTCACAGCCCCTTCCCATCAGGGGGAATTAAAAAAAAAAAAGTTACGATGGGAACAGCTAAGCTAAGCACATGAATTCAGACAGGCTTCTCATTTTATTTCTCTGCCAGTGTGGGGTTAAGGCAGTCCTGCAAGACACTGCATTTCCTTTGCTTTCCAAGACAAACTCTGCTAAATTACACAAAACTAACTGGCCTTCTCAGAAGTGAAACTCAGAGAAAGGTAGTTTTTCATGTTCATTAGAGCTGAATTTAGAATTGGGCAATTTTCCCTCAAAGTTAAAGGAAATCTATAGTTGGAGCAGTTATTCTGTTTTCTCCACTGTTAAGAACTTTTCCCCCAGACTAAAAGTCAATGAGGCAAATGTAACTCATCAGGTGTAAAGTAAATTCAAAAGCAAATGCATGTACAACCCCTATCTTCTTTCTTCAGAAAAACTACTTTCATATTGATTGTCATTATTTTGGGGTGCAAAATTTAGCTATTTAGATTTTTCCCATTGCTTCATTCCAGGTAAGTTCTTTTCCCAAGAATTGGAGGCACGGAGAGTGAAATGATTTTCAAAGAAAAGAGGAACTGCCACTTTCACGTCCTTAAAGCCAGAGGTGTGAAAATAGTTTGGAAGAACGCTGACATTTGCCTGAACCAAAGGAGTAAAGAAGAATGTGTCAGCCTAGTAACTTTCTTTTGCAAACAGGGCTTTGAGGGCCAGGACGCAAATTATGCAGGGAAGGCTTTCTGTAGACCCCCCTGTCTTTTAAGAAACTACCTCAGTTGGGTTGTCATTGTCTCACTTGACTCTCACTACATTTCCATTCAAATAGGAATATTGGGGAAATTAGTATTGCATTTTTAAAGTGAGTCGCTGTGTGCTTAGTATCCAATTAGTGAAGGGCTTTTCTAACAAAAACTTTCCAAGTATTACCTTTTATAAAAATCCATGCACATTAAAATCACTTTTAAAAGATGAATGTTTTCCGACCCCAAAAGCCATTACACGATGACAAAGTTATTTGCTTAAAAAAAGCTAAATACTTCTAATGATATTAAAAGATGAGCATAAGCAGTAACACATCAGAAGTTTCTAGCTGCTTATTTTACTTTAAAAATAGCTTTAAACTTCTGCTCCCTGAACCACTCACTTTATAGCATTAGGTATCTAGCGCCTTTTGTTTTTGTTTTTTAAACAGATGATTGCCTGAGCTTGTATTTTTATTTAGATAGCTGCTGGTTAGGATTCTATAGAAAACTTGATTACTTGAATTAATTACATGTAACATACATAAGTCTACAAATGCACTGAATAAATTCTTTCGCTTTAGGCCACGGCTTTAGGAGCCTCATTCAAAAATACAGAGAAAAAAGGAAACTTTTTAGCAGTGTCTTTCGGCCACGTTTCAATTTAATCTCACATTTGAGTTCCACAATTGTTTTTTAATACGTACCCTTTGCGCCATCGGCCTCCCTGGCTCCCTTCCTACTTCAACTTCTAATATATCCTCTTTAAGGCCAGTGTGAAAAGAAACAAATAAGCAAACTCCCCCGGAAAAAAAAAATGTAAAGCACGACGAAAAATCCCTTAACGTCTCCAGCAACGTGAGCTACTGGTCCCAGATCTTCGGTCTACGGGACCTGAAGCAAAGCGCCCGAGTCACTGAGCATAAAAGCGCTCCGTTTCCAAGACAGCAGCGGGGGCAAAAAGAAAAAAAAAAAAAAGCAGATCTTCTCTCCCCCAAAAAATCAGTTAAAAAAAAAAAAAAAAGAGCGCCCCTCAGACCCAACTACCAAATCTCATGGCTTTCTGCCACTCCGGCTGTCAATCACAGGCGAGGTTGTCAACGTGGTGAATGAATGATCATCCGCTCTGTCTTCTTCTGGTCAGAACACCTCAAATGTTAATATTCAAATGCACAAAGCCCTAGCGCTCGCTTCCCTTGAATCAGTCCTAATTCCTAATCAGTTTCTCTCTTCTCTCGCTCGCTCTCTCTTTCTCTTTCTCTCTCTCTCTCTCTCTCCCTCTTTGCAACTGCTGCACTGGAGGGAGATTAGAGGAGGAGGGTTAAAAAAAATGTCTGTCTGAGTTTGTCTTAAAGGAGCCACGATCGATGCTGCCCGCTTGCAGTCCCCGTGCGTGTGTAAAGTGTGTGTTGCACAGGCGGAGAGGTGGATTCCGACCAGAATGCTAGAACCCGGAAGTAGTGGTGGCCATAACAGGTCGCGTCTTACACAATGCATTGGGCTGCAGCAAGTAGGATCCTCGGCAGGGGTGGGTGCGCGAAGCGAGCTCTGGCCGCACTGGAGAGGCAGAGAGACGCTCCATTAAATCGCACGCCCAGGCACAAACACACACACACCCAGGGCACACGCGCACAAACGCGGGCAGCAACCCCCGGCCGCAGGCTTTATTTTCCGTATTCTTTTCTCTCCCTCCCCCTCCAGACTCTCTCCCCAAAGCCGACTCTCTTGAAATAAATTGGGAATAAACGCTGGGCAGGCAGCAGCAGGAGTTATTTTGCACAGGGCTCTGAGCACAGACTTCATGACTTTCCTCGAAATTATTGGGGTCTGCCAGTTTTTTCGGGGGCAGAGGGGGCTAATGCAGAAAGTATTGGATTCTCAGGACGGACCACCCCAAGTAGAAAAGTCAAACGGGGAGACAGAAGACTGAGCAGGAGCAAGGCTTGGAAAGGCTCTGCTGAGTCCCGAGAACGTGGGGTGAAGAAGGCTGGGGCTTTCTGCAGATCCAGCTTAGAGTTGCTGTCAGAGGTGGACACCCGGCCCAAGGAAAGGAAATGCTTGCATTTTCTCACTTTGGGATCTGGACACCCCCGCCCTCCACCTCCTAGCCCCGGAGGCCCCCAGCCCCAGCCCCGGCGTCCTGCGCGAAGTGGGAGAGGAAAGGAGGGAACAATGAGCTGAGAGCCGGGAATGTGCCCCCAGCGCCTGTTTACAAACACGAAGCTATTTATGATCGCCGGAAAACGAAACCCGACGCGGGCTCGGAGCAGCCCAGACCTCGCGGGTGGAGCCCGGGCCAGGGAGACTCGGGGAAGCAGGCTGTTTCTCCGACCCTCTCTGGGAGAGGCAGCTGTGCGCCCAGGGCGCGGCGCAGCAGGGTCTGCGCGCTCGGCTCCGGCTCCGGCCGCGCCGCCTTTGTCTTCGAAGCGCCGAGGGGCTCCGGCCTCGGCAGTGCTCGGGGCCTGGAGGGACCCTGCGCCCCAAGCTCGTTTGCCCCGCGAAGCTCCGCGCTCTCCTCCCCAGCCCTTCTTCTCCCCACCCCGCTTTCCTGTCCCCAACCCGGCTCAGGGAAAACTCCCAGTGCCAAAGAAAAAGAAATTCACTTCGGGAGCTGAGATTTCAGACAAAAACCTGCCCCAACCCACAACTCAGAGGCTCCAACCAGCCACTGATTTTAACTTTCTCCCTTCAAATACCTATTCTCTGGCTTAACAACAACAACAACGACAACAACAACAACAACAACAGCACAGCAACGAAATCCTCTCCTTATTCTCCCACTCTAAGCTTGCCTTTTATTATTGTATTTAGTGGTGTTATTTTCGTTTTTATTTTTCTGCGCGCCCGGCTCTATACGCCGAGATGGCTCAGCCACAGCAGTTCAACCAGCGGGTTGGAAACCTCACATCCTCGAGCAAGGCTCGCAGCTCGCTCGGCTCGGAGCAGGATTTTTTTTCCTCCCTCCAGCTGAAACCTCACAGAAAACTCCCCCTGCGGTCGACTGGAAAATGAGCTCACCCAAATCTCGGTAGGCAGCCGTGGAGGAGGGCTCGGCCAATCAGGGGGCGCTCCTGCCAAGGCGGCCGCGCATTGGCTGCGGGGAAAATCAATTATCAAATAATCGATCAGCAGGGAGCTTCGATCTGCCGGGAATGCAAACTGCCAGTCCCGATTCCCGCCCTGATGGTGGCCAAAAGGCTGACTCCTCCAAAGCCTTCGGCCGCTAGTTTCCATCGCCCCCACCCCCCCATCCCACTTCGCCAGCTGCGGACCGAACCCTCATCCCAAAGGGGGGTGTAGATAAGAGAAAGAGTTTTGAGAAAGATTAGGAGGCTCGTATCTGGAGAGGTTGTTTGGACAAGGCTAGGAGCTCTCAAATGTATTGAGGCTAACTCTAAATGCGCAAACTAAAAGAGAATTTGCATCAGTTTGAGAGGTAGGACTCAAGTTTTTGTTAAGTGGGCTTTCAAGAAGCCAGAGACACTGGGCAAGCATCAGAACATATATCTGGAATCAGGTTCCCTCCAGCACACGTAGCCTCTATTCCTTTAGTACTTAGCAGGAGTCAACGCCCAGTCTCCCCCCCCCCCCACCCCCACCGAATAGTGGAATTTTCATAAAGCCGAAGCAGCTGAACCTTCCCAGCCTCCCGCACACCTCCCCAACGCCGACACCGCACTCCCCCCGTGTGCACCTAAAGGGCTGACACATTCACCCGAAGCCTTCAGATACACTTTGCCTTTAAAGAGCTCCGACTGTTTAAAACACATCCTAGGATCCGCATCATTTGCATCTCTCTTCTTTCTTCCTTTCTCTCCCTCCCTTTCTACCCCCACCCCCAACTTTAGGATCTTTAACTTTTTTCCATCGCAAACATGGGTAAAGTTTTTGGGTACCGACGCCCCGGTACATTACGCAGGAGGTTAAAGCAGGCCGCGTGTCAAAGCCGAGGGGATCCAGGTGAATTACCAGCTTCTTTACGCCTTTGCCTGACACTCCCACCCCCACCCCGCTCGCCCCAACATGAACTTGGAAACCGAACTTCAGGCCAAGATGGAACCTCCCGGTCTCCGGAAGGCGATTTCTCTGTTTAATTCGCGGGAAGCTGCGCTGGCTGGGCCAGGCAACGCAATCCTTTTCCAATTACCGGGAGGACCAAACAGGGCCGGCAGCCTGCAAGCCCTCTCCGAACCCCAGGCGGCTTTGGCCCTCACCTGCGCCTTCCGACGGCTGCACGCGGACGTGTGACCACTGCAGTCCAGCAGGCCAGGCTTCGGCGCGGCTGGCTGTAGGGGAGGGACACAAGGAGGGGGGGTCAAGCCAAACATCGAGATGGGTACATCTACGTTTATGATCCTTAAATGAACTGTGAGGGAAATGGTGTAAGTATAATTTAACGGAGAGAAATTTACTGCGAAATACATTTCGATGATCATCGTCTTTAAGAGTCCTTAGGGGCTCTCCAGCAAAGGCTTAAGTAACCGGTTTGGAGTTACCTCAACTCTGCGGCCATGTTTTCAAATTTGGAAAAGGCCAGTTTTGGTAAAGATTTCTTTGACAATGGAGTTTATTTTGTATTGTTGCTTTTTGGTAAATTTGTTTTCTAGCAGAGATGAAAAAAGAAGGTTCAGGTAAGTCACTCCTTTTCAAACATAACCAAAAACTTCAAAGCAGTTGGAAAACTATTGTGAGCTTCAACCACGATGTGTCAGGTTACCGTAAAAGTACTTTCAATTACCTCCACACAGGTTTTCCTCAAAGAAAGAGATAGTTTGCGTTTGTTGTCTTAAATAAACTCTTTATAGTTTTAAAAAGTGTCTTCTTTCTTCTCCCCCACCCCTTTTCCATTTATAACTGCTAACCTAATGCTACTCCTAGGTCTTTATAAGATTGATTCTGGACAATCAAGGGACTAAAACACTTTTACAATGTAATTACAGTAGTACAAATTGTTTGCCCAAACCTCATTCTGGATAAGGATTTTACAATTAGCAAACAGTTATTACAGTTGGGGCTTGCTGAGAGAAATTGCACAGAGGAAGTCTAGAGTTGTAATATAGTAGCCATAAAAAAACCCCTCCTTTAGCAAGGCAGCAATTAATCATCTATTAAAAGGAAAAGGCAAAGGGATAGTTCTAGGTATCTTAGTAAATTACTACTGATATTTACCTGTTCTGTGATAGCACCTATCCCTAACTTATTTCAGATACTTCCTTTCTGAAGTAATAGCACGTTTATTTTGCAAAAACTTGGCCTGGTGAAGGGTTCTGGCACTTGCCCGTAGCTCTGGAGACATGTGCTTTCCATCCTCAGCTTACTCTAAACATCCCAGAACATCTTCCCAAAGATAGAGAACTAAGACTTTAAAGGGGCAGGCTGGGGCCTAGGTCTCTATTGTTTAGACCTTCCTAGCAAGGAGGCATTTAAAGCAAGTGGTGCCCCTTTCCGATGTTGGTACAGTCCTTTTTGAGCACTCCCCTCTAATTTTCTGTTCTCCTATAAGGGATTGTGTCTCTGAAAAGACATATATCCTGAATTAGGCTTTTGTCCCCAAAGTTCACACTGATGAGTCAGCTCCAAAACCCTCAGAAATTAAAGAGGCATCTCTGAAGGTAAAATGTGTGTGTATTTGCTAGCCCAGAATAAACAAAAGACTGTTAATCAATTGAGTTTGGCAGCTGTGTTCACAGAATGATAAGAGTTTATCATCTGCCACCTAACTTTAAGATGCCTGTTAAAATGTTGTGATTACTCCTTAGGTTGTCCCGTGGTGCAGAGGCTTGTGGTTTGTCCTTCAAGAACATTCACCGTCTGCATCTCAACCCTCCACATTAACATTTGCATTTCAAAAAACAGAAATAGGAGGAGGGAAAGACAGTTTGAAGAAAATGGATTTAAAATCTAGTAGAGATAATAGAGGAATGCTTGAGATAAGAGCCTGGATGTGATATGAGAGAGGTACCAAGAAGTCAAAGCTAATGAATAGCTCTGAGAAAAGTGAAATAAACTATTTAGAGGTCTATAAAAGGGGGAACCTGGTCAGGTGATGTGAAAGGGGGTTAACTGAGCGGATTAGGGAAGACGTTAATCATGTGCCCCAAAGCCATCTGGGCTAGAAGACCTGGGAGATTTGTTTACTGCATTTTGCTTCAGAAAACAATGTCTGGGTCCAGTTCAGAAGTCAATGAGAGGTCAGTTCAGGCTCTCCAACCATTGCGGGGGAAAATACCTAAGTCACTATATTCTAACTGGATAATGCAAAAGTTAAGAAAAAAAAATTTTTTTAAGTAGGGGGAGAGTTGTTTTCATTACTACCTTTCTATTTCAAATCATTAAAATGCTTTGGTCTCCAGAGGGGGAAAAATTACACTGGTTAACATAATTACTAGCTCTGACATTTTCAGAAGTTATAGAGGTCTTTTATTAATTAAATGGAGGGCTTAATAAAATATTCCTAATAAAATTTATGGTTGTCTTAAAACTTTCTAAACAGTGCTATAAATTCTTAATAAAATTAACTGGGAAATGAGTTATTAGCCCACACTTTACCCTCCCCCCCCCAACTTCTACATAAGGAGCGGCTGCAGAATGCAAAAGGGAAATAGAAGCCTTTTAGTAAAATATAAATATTAGCCAAAGACACACATTGCTTTAGAAGATGTGAGCTTTCAACTAAGTTATTTCTAATGGTTTCATCCTCCAATATTCCCCCAAAGCTACTCACAACAAAACTTAGAAAACTCCTTCCCCTTCTCTACCACATACTATATATGCCTGTATACGTAAGCTCATTTGAAATACAATGCTCGATTTTCTGGTCTGAGTTTTGTGTTAAGTTTAATAAAAAGCACAGATGCCTCATGCAAAAGTCCAATATAGGACTTCTGAAGGTTCAGAGAGTAAATATTTTATCAATTCAAAGATAATTAAAAATGAAATGTCTTATAATTTCTCTCAGTATAATTTCTTTAAAGGTAACTTTGAAATAACAAATTTCTCAACCTTCAAGCTCCGCATGTATAACAGTGGTGCATTATCTGAAGCAGCATTTTGTCGAGCAGATATACAAAACTTTTTCATATCACTACGTTTTAAAACCTTGGCGAGTTATCTTAAGTTTTGAGATACTTCTCTGCTTCACAGATACAATACTGGCTGGTTGGCTGCTTAAAATGAACAGGACTCTCAAACATACTTCAACCAAATAAAACAGCCTTGGTGGATTTTTCAGCTTCTGAAGGCTTGATCTTTTGTGCCGTCTACTGGACAATGGAAAAACTACAGCCTCTATGACTTAAGAAACTTTTCTAGTCCAGTATTGGGGGAGGGGGAGGAGGGAGTGGCAAGAGAGTATGATTTGGTGCTAGTAAGTCGTAGGAGAGGATAACAGGACCCAACCTAGACTCATGGGACAGGTTTTGTGGTCTAATCACATCTATGTTTTCATATCCAAGTTTAGGACCTTATATTAAGCCCAGGCACACCTAAACGACTTGACTAAGGCAAAAGGCTGTATTTAATACAACTGTATACGTGTCTGAGTACACAAAGTTGGCTTGGGAATAGAAAGAAAAGATGATAGGACAAGTTTAGCATCTCTGAAAAACAATATTGGTGGTTTGCTTGGCTCTGAGTGTGCATTCGCTTGATAGTCAAGGTAAATGTATCTACTGCCTAGATAATCGAAGATGCACAAATTAACTCTTGGAATTTGAAACATGTTCAGTAACCAAGAATTGTACTTTTAGGAGGAGGGGAAATGAAACTGGTAATTAGAAAACTTTTAGTGCCGTTCTTTTTGGCAATCTTGAATGAAAATGTGAAACTTCAGTGTTTTCACTTGGAGACCACATGTGGGAGAAAGTGGGTGAAATTCATAGTCAGATGCCTTTATGTAGCAGAGGCTGTTTGATGATCTATTAAACATTTAAGATATATTGTATATATTTTGGTCATGGTTTAAAAAATATATTTATGGAGCCCTAGCATTCCGGAAGCTTTGTATAAAAAAAAATCTTGAAGCTAACTTTGACCTGTTTGATATTGACATAGTTTCTGAATAATAATTACCTTAGAGAGGTTATTTTGTGACTTAAGAAACAAATAAACAAAACCCAACACCAATAAAATGCAGAGAACTCAAGACGGTTTTGGTGGAAGAGACATAAACTTGGGTGCAGGGCTCTTACAACTGTTCATCTGCTTTTCTGAAGTTAAAAATTCTTTAATGCATTTTAATAAAAACTACTAGCACATGACTAGTTATTAGGGTGCCTTTTAATAAAAATTGAAGAGTGAAAAGGAGACAGCTTTAGGACATTTTATTGATGCATAAATATATTTCAATGATCTACTTCAAATATACATTTTGATGTGGCACTATGTCAGAATGACTTTAAAATATTGTATTAAATATAGATATATCAGAGAACCTGAACTGACATTGCCTACTTAAAGCAGTGAGATTTCTTGCACTGCAGTGTGACAGAACAGGATGGTTTCAATTGTGCTACCCAGATGGAGGGGGTGGTGGTGTGGTGATGGGTATCTTTTAAGCTTTAGCATAATCAACTGAACTATGTGACAGATTATTACTTTATGAGATGCTATGTGGAGCCATTGGTCCAGATTAAAACAACAAGGACAACCACCACCCTACCCACAATCGCTAGAAAACATAGATAATTCTTACAAGAACCAATCACAGTTGATGTATTTTAAACAGCTGAGTGCTGTGAGAGGTCTGGGGAAAGTGCTCTAGTCACCAAAGGCAAACATTTACCTTTCAAATAACAGGATGAGCCAGAACGGTCATGACTAGTATCCATGTTCGGCTGGATAAAGGGACATATTTTGCAAAAAACCTTCAGGCAAAAAAAAAAAAAAAAAAACCCACAAAATAAAAACAAAAAACCAACAACAACAAAAAAACACAAAAAAACCTGATTATTCATAAATAAATATTTTAACATTTCACTGACTTATCTAACGAATAAGAAAAACATCGAAGGCTTCCTGCAGTTCAGAAAGAATTCTAGTAGCCTGGAAAACACAGAAGGAAAGAACGAGAAGCCCAAGGACGCCTGCTGAGTAGTGATTCACTTGTGAATATCTGAAAACGTACTTTTCATGCCCTTATTTAAAAATGAAAAATAAATATCATCCTTCCTTGTCTTTTTGTTTTGTTTTTAATTAACATCAGACTATGGTTATGCTTGCTAAAAAGCATAATTCTTTCCAGGGGGTTTCTGCAAGAAAGGGCCAGTTTGAAAGCTTATAACTAATGGCAGAAGTGGACGTATAAGCCGCAAACAAATCGTTTCGCAGCGGAGCCCACATCCCTGAGAGACGCCCCTTCTTGCGAGCTCATCAGGATAACTTCATTTACTGGCAGGTCGGCGGCCACTTCCGGGACTCTCTGTCGAGCGGTGTCCTTTCACCGCGGAGTCCTCAGCAGGGCTGCCCTGTCACCTGTGTGTGTTGAGGTGGCAGGTCCCCACGGCGCCCTGCAACGCAGGCTGGTCCCCGCGCCCCCAGCCACCCAGAGCCCCGGGCCTGCCTGCACCCCCGGGCGCACGGACTCCCCGGGCTGGGTGGGGGACCCTGCAAGGTACGCTTCCTGGGGGTGGCGGCCGCGGCCTCTGCTCACACCTAGCTTGACGCAGGGGTGGCGGCCTAGGGGGAGGGGTTTGGGAGAACCTGTTCCCCGGGGACCTCGAACCATCTGGAAAAAGCAAAGGGTGAAAAGGCCCCCCTCTCCTGCCAGGGTCCTCCTCCCCGCCATTTTGGACTCTGCCGTCCCACCTTCTCTTTGGGGTTCGCCTTAGCTTCTGCCGGAGCGAGTGGGTCAGGCCTGGGCGGCGGGGGGGTGTCAGGCGAGGCGGGAGCGCGAGGACCCGCAGACCCGCGCGCCGCGGCTCGGGGCCCCGGCCTCTGTCTTCCGCTTCTGCGGACTCGCACCCAAGGGCGCCTTTCCGCATCTGGACTGGAGGACCCCGGCTCATCCCACCCCTCGCCCCTTTAATGCAGTTCCGGAAGCCTCTGGCCCCCGCTCCTGGACGGCTCTTTCCCGGGGTGCCGCCCATCTCCCGCTTCTTCCTCCGAGGCCAAATGTGCGCTGCAAGACTGTTCGGGATGCGGGAGCCTTTGGGGACCCCGGCCCCCGTGCCCCCTGAGGCCGCGGCGGGCCCCTTCCTTCGCAGGGGCTGGAACAAGCCCGCGTTTGTGGCCGCGGTTATTATTTCAGGTGCGCTAATGGGATTGGAGGCCGCGGATCACCGTGTGCGGATTGAAGCGGTTCCTTCTCCGGGATTCCAGCAGCCGCCGGGTGGATCGGAAGTCACCGCCGGGCCCTGGTGGCCTCCCGGGGCAGCGCGGCCCGCTCTGTGTGCCCGCGCGGGCGCTCACACCTGGGCGAGAGGTGGGGGACCCGCGCCCGGGGAGGGGAGGGGAGGGGGCGGGGGAGGGGCGGGAGTGCGGGAAACGATGGGAGACCCGGAGGAAGGGAGAGAGGCGCAGAGTGGCAGTGACAGAGACTAGGAGAGAGGGAGAGGAGATAGAAAGCGGCAGAAGGAGAGACAGTCGGGGAAACCGACCGACATGGAACCTGAACGGGTCGTGTCCGCCTCCCCACACCAGCCTCCACTGCGAAGGAGAAACGCGCCCTTAATTCTCGCTTTCAGCTTCCGAGGGAGCCTTATCATAGACTTCTGCATAATTGCATATTGACTTTCCTAAATAGTTCCGCAGAGCTGTTTGCTGCTTTCACTTGTTCAGTTGCAAACAATTCCCTTGGGGAAAAAGAAAAGGGGTGTGTGTGTGTGTGTGTAGGGGTGGGAACTAAGGCCAGAGGTAAATGCTCCCGTGCTCTGTCACCATGTCCCTTTAGCCATCCCAGAAATGACCATCCTGCTCTAGGAAGTGCCTGTCGCCATCACAGGTACGGTGAGGTGATTGCTCTGCCTTGGGCCCACTTTTTGCAGCCCCCTTTCCACCATAGAGTACTGGAGAACGTTAGGGCTAAGCATTTAGTTCCATTTGCCCATTTCACAGCTGAGAAAGAGGAGACTAAGAAAGGTGAAGCGACCTATTCAATTTCTTCTCTTTCTCTTCTGCATGTCTTAAAGTTCTCTTTTTTAATTTATATCTCCCAACACTTAAAATTCACAACTACACAAGAAGGCTTTCTTACTCTTCTTTCTTAAGATCACCGGAGGTCAGTGTGCCCATGTCTCCTGTCCGAAGCAGCTGTGTGTGCAGTTGATGGTGGTGTGTGAGTGTGGGGGCTGTGTACTTGCTTCTCCCTCCTTCCCGGCTCCCACGCTGATTCCATCACTGGACCCCTGGAGGACAGCAGCAGGCAGGGAGCTTACTGACCTGTGGAAGACCCCTCCACACAGCAGGAAGAAACAAGCCAGGAGAGATTGTATTTGGTGGTGATGGTGCTGGGGTCTCACAGGCTTTGCTTTTCTCCAATCAACCCCCAAACAAATAAACAAGTCCTGCCTTTTGCATCAACTTCCTGTGGACGGAGTGACCCTAAGTCACCCAGGGAAGGAGTGGGGAGGTTCAGGCCTTATTTACCCCAGAATTAAAAACAACATCCCCTCAAACTGTCCCTCCTCAGTAGCTTGCCTTTTAAGGATGTGAGAAGGAGTTTCTTGGAGTCTAAGCAGACATAATAACCCATTGAGATGTTTAGGTTTCAAGTTTACAACAAAGCATTTTACCCTGCTTACCCGAACCCCACTACAGCCTAGACCCTTTACAAAGACATTCTGTATCTTCTATGGGCAAACTAAAGTTTTGAGTAGACACTTCTAATTCTGAAACATTTTTATTTTTAGCTTCAAATTTTTGCTAAAACAAATCAGTTGTTTACTGCCTTCTTCTCCTCATGCTCTGATTTTCTTTCATTCAAAAATTTTGTTACTTTGAATTTTGTATTGATTTGGGTGTTTGGTATAGAAAATTTGTTTGTAGGTTATCTTCAGTCATATACATTTATTTTATTTTGTGAAAAACTGCAGTTTACTGTTTGTTTGTTTTTTACTTATTGAATATTAACAAAAAATAGCCTAATGTTCTTTGAGGTTTAAACCTTAATAATGTGTTACATCCCAGCCTAGCTTTTGAGATAAGCCCATTGCATTTTCTTCTTGTTGAGTCACATAGCTTTTAGTTAAAAATCTTTCGTTTTAAAAAAGATTTTATTTTTTAAGTAATCTCTACACCCAACATGTGGCTCAAACTTATAACCTCCAGATCAAGAGTCACCTGCTCTACCGACTGAGGCGGCCAGGTGCTCCATCGTTAAAAATCTTCTGAGGAAACCAGAACTTTTTGATATACTGCACTATTAGCTATTTTATTTGCAACTATTTAGTGCTCGCAGGCTGAAACTGAAGAATGATTTAGGAAATTGGTTCTATCACAATGAGCTCTTAGCATGTACAAAATTACTCAGTCGAGATTCTGGGAAGTGGGAATGAGGGAGAGTGACAGAGCTGAGAGTTAAGATACTCAGAGTCAAATTTGAACTCAGTCACTAATAGGCTGATGGCATTTGAAGAAGTTATCTTCTGCAAAAGGAACTGGCTAATATTATTTTGTTTTCCAATTGTACTTTGGATTCTTGCATTTAATGATTCTGTATTATAAAGTTAGATACACAGAAAATGTGTAGCTTCAAAATAAACAAAAATGTTTAGCGTTAAGACATTGCATTAATACCTATTTCACAGTACATTTTACAGAGGTTGATATTTGGATTTGGATAGGAGAACATTATCCTAAAGCAGTGTTTCCCTGCCTCTACTTCAGCCATTTACATACAACCATGGGCTTTCTGCCCTGCTTTAATGCCCTATGAATTACCATTTATTTGTTCTTTACAAAAAAAATAGTCTCACCTATAATAAGACACATATACGTATTTTAAAATGAAAATTTATATCATAGGATTTCTTTTATATTTTTTCCTAATGCAGAGTACAATAAATACAATAATAAATTTAAAACAATGTGTTGTGATCTATGCTCCTAAATCATCTTTACTCCTCTTTAGGAAGCAATGACCTAAGGATGTCTTAAATCTGCTTAATGTGCCAAGTTCTAAACAGATTCTACTTTATATATCAGCGTGACCAAGTACCACTCACCAAATATCACACAATGAATACAGAAAGAAGAGGTATTCAGTTGAGAAAGAAGTGAACACTAATGATTAGGAAAAATGAACACTAATTTTAGGAAGAAATCAACGCTAATGTCTTGCAATTCAGCTTTGGTATTTAAAGTGGTAATGTATCTTGTAAACCTGTAACTGCAAACTTGATATTGATGAAGTACAAAAGTCCCCATTTTCTAAGACAGCATTTTGAAATATAATCACACAGATTTGGATATGTGTGAGGCCCAAATGTATGGTAATAATAAGCAATTTTGAAAACTATACTTGATTCTACAAAAATTACAATAATTTCTCATAAAAACCTACAAAACACTGAGATCTGAAACTCTTGAGCGTTATATTCCAGGGAAGGAAAACATAAATGCTTCTACTTCAGACTTTTTTCCCCCCAATTTATTCATGCTCAACTCCTCCCTCTTTTGAGATTCCCCCCCCACAGGGAACTCAAGGATCAGAAGAATTCCTCCTTAGGCACTATAACCTCCAGATATTACTTCCCAAGTTTGCAAATGACATCTTAGGTCTTTGTTGAAAAGTACACCTGAAAGAACGAAAGTGAACAGAAAGATGTCAAAGCATAGGGTTATTTTTGTTACTATTACATTTTGTCTGGATATTCTTTAGTGTGGTTTAGAGGGTAAAACATTTAATCTTTCTTCACTGGCCAGGCACCCCCCTTTGGAGGCACTTTCTTTCCTGATTTCACATTTGTCTTTTCCTTGTAACACTGCACACTGAATCTGCCGGGCAAGAGGTAATTTACACACAGGTTTTATTTCCTTATGCCTAATCGCGGTTACACATCTCAGCAAACCAAATGCCATTCACTGGAAGCTTTTGTTCTGCCTTGTTTTTTCTCAAACATGGGATTAAGTTAAAATAATAATTTATTGCAACAACATACCACCTGACCATATTAAAAATCAAGAAAAATCAAAACCAAGAGGCATTGCTTAGCACAACCAGAATGCTGAAGAACTTAAAAACCACAAAATTGAAAATGGGTAGTTACGGCTCTTTTAATAACTGTCGTGTTCTTAATCAGTATCCGAGCACTGTGGGGAGTGTGGCTGAGCCTCAAGGGCTCTAGAAACCACTGTTTTGAAGGTCAAACTCAACCGTGGTTCAGTGTCCAGCTATACTGTGCACTGCCAATCTTTGCCTCCATGGGACCAAGCACACCCCTGACCTAAGGACCAAATGCCATGGCCAGTTTGTTCCCTGACTTGTTATTCTGTCCCTGGCAGTCACCACTTTTCTTCTTTGAGCATTTAACTCTCTTACTTTTGTACATTTGCATTTCTATGATAGTTGGCCAGCACCCTTTTTAACCCTAAACTAATTTAGACCAAAAAGTATTATGTGTGTTTTCGGATACTCTTACTCATTCAATGCTTAGGGCTTATTTGTTCGAGACCCTCAGCCAATGAGCCTTCCTCGGTGCTTTTAGCTCTTTACCCCAGGAGGGGATAGTTAGAATTTGTTTCAAAATTCTCTTCTTTTATTTGCTTTTTCCTTTCCTATGAGTCTGTAATTTAGTTCTGCTGACACAGTTGGTTAACCCCATACTGGGGAGCTGATTAAAAACACTTTCTAAAAATGTCTGTTCCTATTACTGGTATTAATCAGCATTTTTTTTTTTTGGCCTATCCCTTTCTTTTGACTTGTTTATCAAAATCTTTCCACCCCAATAATTCTAAGTGGGCATAGTTAAAATGCTACATACTCAGTTCTTTCTAGGATGAGCGACTTCTACTTCCCCTGTCTCTGATGTACCTGCTATACCGGAACGATTCCAGACAGCAATTTGTGGTCTTAGAGATTCTATCAAGCTGTATATGTGCCAGAGCAAAGGTGAGCAATAATCAGATTTGTTCCCATCCCTGTGCTTAGAGGACCATTCAGTTACACAACAGATCCCCCTCTTGAGGAATACATTCTTGAAAAATCTGAGTCGTTGTCATAGCTATGCTGAGGGAGGCTACCCAGGGTCCCTTTACCCAGGCTACTTTATCCACTCTGGTTAACCTAGATACCAAGGCCAGCCCCACTGTCCTACCCCCGTTCTTGTGGAAACTTTCAAGAAGACACAAGGTCCAAAACAGTTTCAGACTTGCTTTTCTCATTGTCTGCTTTTCTCATTGTCACTGACATTTTTTGGATAGTGATAAAAAGGCAAGTCTGTTGCAAATTTCATAAATCAGTTCCTTCTCTCTGTTCTACTGTCAGGTTGCCCTTCTCACTAATGTCACCATATGTCACTGCTTGTCCCAGCCAATCTCAGGTTGATGGAAAGTGTTTGACTAACTTTTGGGTCCCATTGCCTATCATTGTGAGACTGAGCCAACTTTTTGGTTTTATACTGCTCCGTTTAGAACTGTGCTATTCAGGTAAAGTTCACGATATGTCCTAAACTAGTCTTTGATATTGAGGGATAAAACTGAGAATTTAATTTTTGTTCCTACTTAAGAACTATTTTGTAGTTTGCAAAGCATGCCCCACCCCCAGGCCTAGTATCTTACTTTGCTCTCCCAAACCTTGTGACATTGCATTATCATCTCCATTTCACAGAGGAAGTTGAAAGTCACACAACTATTCAGGATCAAAGGCTATATACTGAGTTATGCTATCACTCTGGAAAAATATCTTTGTAACTGCATCATTTTGTTATGCTAAATATTGGGGGGAAGGCTTCAGAAAAAGTGAGAAAGGATTTTTTTTTTGCTTGAAGTTTTTAGTTCTCTTTCTTTCCTATCATCTGCTGGAAGATTAAAAATATTTAAACTCCTGGAATACATCCTCCAAATTTTCACCATTTCCAGTGTCCAGACATTTTGAACTGTTTAGCCATGTTGAATATGAAATTTTTGCTCTATTTCAAACTTATTTTTTATTGCACAAATATCTCTTTTTGCATAATTTTGTTGCACACATATCTGTTTTTGAAAAATACTTGAAATCGTATATAGAATACAAGTTACTAAACAGAATTGTTATAATTCTTTCCTTCTACAAATATATTTGTTTTATTTTGTAGTTGATGTGTCTTTTTTGCCTTAAAGACTATACTGTGTATAAGTCAATTTATGACATGTTACAGCATGGTTTTCAAGGAGATAGCATTTCAAACTTTCTTCTTTAAAGAGAAAGAAGAAAACCACTTTCAGGAAATATTAGTTAACCGGCAGGAGTCCTTTTCAGAGCACAGTTACCATGGGATTGAGAAGTATTTGCTAATTATAACAGTGCACTAATTATCTGCTTTTACATCTCATCTTTCTGTCTTTCTGTCTAAATTCCCTTCTAATTATATGGTACCCTTTTTGCATATGACACATCTGAAAGTATTGCTTTTATCAGATATGAATTCTTTTCCTTGGAAATATTAAAGACATAGTTTCACTTCCAAAATATTTTCTCCTACAATGTAGTGAAATCTTTTGATCGTGGGTTGAATGATCTGTCATGTTGAGGGGAGGGAGGGACCAAGATTTCAATATTAGACATTTTGTATCTTCCAAAAGAGAATAGAAGAAATGATCAGCCTTGTCACAGTTTCTATTTTTCCGGTGCAGTTAAGCAGAAATAGCCACATCACCCACTCTTCCTCATCACCATCATTGTCATTATATTTTATTAATATTCAGAATTTAAAATATTGTAATTGATGGAAAGATATTTTAAATACAGTATAATAAAGGAAAGGTCACTGGGTCACCAGGACTTATTTTTGTGGGATTACTGTGTCATCCAAACTGTAGAGGCAGGCTTCAACAAAAGCAACAACAACAACAGCAACAAATGTCGATTTCAGTTCCTATATTCTGATTCCCTCTGGACTTGTTGAGCAAATAGAAACAAGGATTCACTTGATGTGCCAAGAAAGTGAGTCTCACTCATCCCCCCCCCCCCCAAAGCAGGACTTTAGCCAGGGAAAATTACAGAATCGGGGGTCTATATCTTTAGGATACCTCAGGTTTGATTCCCAAACACAGGCTCATGTGACAGCTATTAGTCTGACTCACTCGTGGCTATCACTTCCTCTAACTCCACTCCTGATCACACTTTTTTGATTATGAACTTTAATGCACACATATTCATTTTAATGTTTATTTGTTTTTAAAGAAAGCTTAGAGAATAATTTATAAGCTTTTAAAGAAACATCTGATAGTACTTGAAGCTTCTGCAAACATAAACAAAGTCTGCTCTACCCTATTTAAGGCACATAGATATGTGCATCAAGCACTTTTAGATCTTGGACTCCAGAGGGGTAGAAGGGGATTCAGTGGTAGGGGTCTGGGTGGAGCACAAGAGGAAGCATTTATTGAGGGCTTTCTCTATGCCAGGCAATGGGATAGATGCTTTTGCATACATTATTTCATTTTGGTAGCACCCAGCCCATTGAGGGTTGTTCTAAGAATCCAATTAGAACTTTAGAGTTTGATACATTCTTTTTTCCCTGAGTCGCAACTAGCTGAAAAGTTGGATCTTCTGCCATCAGTCTCACTTTTATGCCAGACCACAGAATCATTTACATCCATTCAACTCAAGATGCTCAACTGCCTAGCAAACTAATGGTGCAGTGAGGGCCTTAGGGACCATGTGGGGCATTCTCTGCAACTACAGACATCTCAGCGATGGTAGAGCCTCTTCACTATTTGGCCAGGGACCCCTTTCCATCCTTTCCATCCCCTTGGGCCTGAGCCTCCTCATCTGGACATCAAGAGGACTTGACTCTATTTTTGATATACCTCCCAGCCCCAGTGATTTGTGAATTTCATATTTGATTCTGCTGATGCCAAATGTTTACAGCTGAAATGGGGAGGGCAAACTAATTATACACAGAACTTGCCCAACTAAAATCTCAGGGGGTCAAGAGAAATGACTTAAATGTTTTCTGACTCTGACAATCAGAAATGCATTCTTTGTGGGCAACAATAGGACACACTGAGGGAAAAAAAAAAGTTTTAAAACCATTTTAGCTATAATATGTTATAGAAGAGAAAAGCTTCCAAAAGGGTGGAAAAACAGTTCTCATATCAAGACACTGCAGATTGGGGTTCTTTTTTCACTGCTTACTGTGTGCTTTGGAATAGGAAAACAGTCCTCTCTGGGCTCCATAAAATAGCATTAATACCATCTCCTTTAAAATGGCGTTCTGATGTTTAATCAATGTTCATAAATCTCTTCAAGATCCTTGCATGTTAATTGTGACATTAACTACAAAGTATTATTCCTACAATGGGGTAATTTTATCCAATTAAATCTCCTCTGAGCTACCACCTGGGTAGGAAACATTGTTATTACTTTGCAAATTACTTTGTACTAAGGTTCCTTATGTTCCCTAACTATGAGCAAAAGTCCCATCAGAAGGTGTAGAATATTTAATATTTGCAACATTGACTTTGATGGGACATTACAGCAAAGAACAATATGCTCCAGTGCTATACTAGGGGCAGGGCAGAAGGACCTAAATCTCTCCAAGGATGCATCTTACACAGTCCAATTCACCATTCTTGGAGCAGCTGTGTAATTAATAACTGGACACAGCATATCATTAGTTTGAATGGGATCACAGGAGACTTTGAGTTTTAAGCTAGGAGTCAACCTAGTGTTTTAGATTTGCCCTAGTGTTTTAGATTTAGGTTCTAGAGACTGGAACCTCAGGCACAGTTGGTAGTGTTTGCTTTTTAAAATGTAGCCAGTCCTTCAAAGACAATTGCCAACCATGGAATTGACACTCAGTGTATTTAGCAAGCACTAGAAATTACCTGTCATGTATTATTTTTTATTTTTAAAGATTTTATTTTTTAAGCAATCTCTCCACCAATTGTGGGACTTGAACTTACATGTGCCACCAACTGAGCCAGCCAGGTGCCCCTACCTGTCATGTGTTAAATGAATCAGTCTAGACACTTCTTTTCATTAATTAATGCATTTACCCAATAAATTATATATTGATTACCCATGTGCCAGGATCTTGATTAAACATGATCTTGAGAGACACAGGAGGGTGAGAATCTTGTGGAACTCTCCGATCAGTAGTAGTTGCCTTCATGGCAGTTCATGTGTCACTTTAGCTGCTGGTTTTATTTTGAAAGTTGCTCTAGAAACGTATATTGTCACACTGAGTGAAAATGACTCCCTACCCTCACCTCAATCCACAGCTGGGGTCAATTCATCAAGCATTCCATGAACTTTCATTACATTCAAGGATAAAAGAGACATTTATGATAATTAACATAGAAAATGAGAAAAGAATGGCTCATATTTTAGGCCACAAATTTTTGAAGTTTATAAGGCAAGTGGAATGAGAGAATTCCATCATTTTTAGTGTAGGCAACTGCTTAGTTTTTTCAGTAACAACGTTCTCCTTTTCTTTCCCCTTCTGATCATGTCAAAATTGTAGTGACTATTTAAAGACTGGATAAGCACACCAGCAACTTAAATATTAAATTATCAAAATGGTTCTAAGAAATAAATGTTACAGAGAAAGGAAAAACATCTCCAATGCCACCATTCAAACATGCCCCATAGCACTTTATTTCTTCAAATGTATGTTTTTATACAATTATGCGCTTTTGCTTTGCAATGTATTGTATATTTTTTTCAAATAATTACATGCATTTTATATCTGTTTCTAATGTCTATTTAATGTTATAAAGCCTAGGTATATCATAATTTAGTTAGGTGTCCCCTATTTTTGGATATTTAGTTTGTCTCTAATGTTTTCCCCCCATGATTTTAAATTAAGCTGCAGGGCATATTGTGTGTATGGAGATTTCTCTATATTTTTAAGACAGATATCTGGAAGTTGGAATTCTAGGTCTTTAAAAGATATTAAATTTTTTATGGCTTTAAAGATTTTTTTGCTGAATTACCTGTCAGCATTGGATACAATGATTTAGATATCCCCCCTACAAAAATTTGTAGGTAAAAATGAACCCTTAGTTTTTTAAATTACATTTTTTATTACATGCATATTTTAACCAGTAAGTATTTTGCAGTTCCTTTCCTTCCTTTTTGAATTGTCTGTTTACTTTCTTTGTGAATTTCTCTATTAGAGATATTGAAGCTTTGAAAATTCAGGATCCTTTTTCTTATCTCAAGGAATACATGAAGCCAACATATATGATGATGTTTAAAATGTTTGTAAAAGTAAAAAGCAAAACTGAAAATAGATTTATCATAATTATGTGCATGTTTGAGTATATCTGGGGGGGAAATCAACAGAAATATATAACTATATTAATTGTGGTTATAAGATGATCAAAAATATTTACTTTTTTCTACTTTTCTATGTATTCAAGTTTTCTAAAGTGTATGCATACTATGTTTCTTAAACCAGAAAAAGCTGTTATTTGGAGGTATGTCTATTTTCTCTCAACTCAATTTCTTTTTCACTTGGATAATTTTAGGAGCTCAAGTTTCATTGAAACCGGTGGGAATATGCAAGTTTGGAAGCTGTGGACAGATGAAAAAGTACTTTCTGGAAGATCCTTTCCTTTGTGAAACCAGAAATCCCTAAAAACATGATTGGAAATAGAGACCAGATCAGTTCCTCTGAGTGGGTGAGGGATATTCAAAGTGGGTTTTCTGGGGCTGAACCATGTGGACAAAACGCAACTCAGGCGCTGCTCTGTCATTTTCTAGGCTGTCCTGAGGTGTTGCCCTGTGAGGTCTCTGTGTTATCTCTGCCTGAATTTTTATAGTGATAAGTTATCATGGGTGAAAAGGATACACAAACATATACTTAGAAGTCAACTTTTTAAAAGTTTGTCCTTGATTTAAAACATTTTTTTTTGGAGGAGATATTTGCAAATGACATTTCTGATAAAGGGTTAGTATCTAAAATCTGTAAAGAACTTATCACACTCAACACCCAAAAAACAAATAATCCAGTTACAAAATGGGGCAGAAGACATGAATAGAAATAGACTCTATTCCAAAGAAGACATCCAGACTGCTAACAGACACATGAAAAGATGTTCAACGTCACTCAACATTAGGGAAATACAAATCAAAACCATGATGAGACATCACCTCATACTTGTCAGAATGGCTAAAATTAACACAAGAAACAACAGGCGTTGGTGAGGATGCAGAGAAAGGGGAACGTTCTTGCAGCGTTGGTGGGAATGCAAACTGGTGCAGCCACTCTGGAGAACAGTAAGAAGATTCCTCAAAAAACTAAAAATAGAACTACCCTATAACCCAGCAATTGCACTACTAGGTATTTACCCAAAGGATACAAAAAATACATATTCAAAGGGTGCATGCACCCTGATGTTTATAGCAGTATTATCAACAATAGCCAAACTATGGACAGAGCCCAAGTGTCCACTGACTGATGGATGGATAAGGAATATATATATATATATATATATACACACAATGGAATATTACTCAGCCATCAAAGAATGAAATCTTGCCATTTGCAATGATGTAGACAGAGCTAAGTAAAAGAAGTCAATCAGAGAAAGACAAATACCATATGATTTCACTCATAGGTGGAATTTAAGAAACAAAACAGATGAACATATGGAAAGGGGGAAAAGAGGAGAGGGAAACAAACCATAAGAAACTCTTAATGATAGAGAACAAACTGAGGATTGATGGAGGGAGTTGGGTGGGAGATGGGCTAGATGGCTGATAGGCATTAAGGAGGGCACTTGTTATGATGAGTACTGGGTCTTGTATGTAAGTGATGAATCACTGACTTCTACTCCTGAAACAAATATTGCACTGTATGTCAACTAGAATTTAACTAAAAATTAGAACCAAAACCAAAACAACAAATGAAAAAACATCCTTTTTTCTATATTTGGTAAACTTGAATAAAGAAATCTATTGTGTGCAAAAGCCTTCAAATTTCCTTCTTGGTTAGTTAGAGTAACAGCAGAAGCCTGATCATCCTGACCCCCCACTCTCAGTAGGTACCCAGCCTTACCTGACAGTGCTACACTGATTACAGAGAAATATCGGAGAGGAATTAAAACAACCTCTGAGATATTGAACTAAAAAAGTCTCAGTAAAGTATGATATCCAAGAATGTTGCAGAGGTATATATTTTAAAAATCCCTCTAAATCTCCAGGCTAGCCCCAAAATGATCAGAATTCCACAGAAATAATAAATTCATTATTTCTCATTAGTGCAGGTATTTGGTCCTCTACATTTGGGAGTTAGGTCTCCATGACAGCATACATACATATGTTAATAGGGATTTTGTCTTCCTCTCAGGGTAATATTCCTGGATTAGGTAAAGGGAAAGGGCTCCCTTTGTTCTTTGGGTGTGCAGTTCCTACAAACTTGAGTGAAGGAGGGCATGTTGGGGTTTAGGGGACTGATGAATAACAACACTCTTGCTCACCCCCAAAACCCTGGGTGAGGAACAAATGAGAAAGTGTGTGCCTAAACTGGCATCCTTAGGACTTCCAGAGGGAAGTTGGCGGGGTATTTACAAGATGATAATTCTCTTCTTCCAAAACTAGAAAACAAACAACAGCAAAGCTGTTGGAGTTCTGTAGCACTCCTTAAACAATTCTTGATAAAGTTTGCGAAGGCAAAAGATACTGGGAATCTTATTTTTATGTTTATTTATTTATTTTGAGAGAGAGAGAGAGAGAGAGAGAGAGAGAGAGAGAGAGAGCATGAATGGGGGGAGAAGCAGAGAGAGAGGGAAAGAGAGAATCCCAAGCAGGCTCCACACTGTCAGCTTGGAGCCCAACCTGGGGCTCCATCCAACAAACCATGAGGTCATGACCTGAGCTGAAATCAAGAGTCAGACACTTAACCGATTGAGCCACCCAATTGCCCCAATACTGGGAATCTTAAAACACAGATCCTATCTCACTCCTCTGGATCCAGTACTATAGGGAACATGAAAAGGTATTTCTCAAAAACTCACCTTGTGCCCTTAACTTGCAAGGAAGTGGAATATGTGTAGTCAGCCAAGGGGAGACCATCTGAACAGCTCCTTCTAGAGTGTAAGTTCCATGGGGAGTGGGTGACTCACTCAAAATGGGAAGAATCACCAGGAGTAACAACTGTGCCTTTATCTGTTTGGGAGGAAGATGGGAAATAGCCCAGAGCAGGGTCACTCAGAGGTAGTGGGTTCCAAACACAAGCTGGGATTTTACATGAAGAAAAGAAGAAAGCAATAAGACAAAGACTTTTCAAGGTATAATGGCCCAAGAGAATAGCACAGTCAAAGCCCTTGCAAGTTTCTTCTGTTCTCTACTGTAGATTAAGATTGTCAGTTTTAAATTCCTGAAGTTTTGCCCATTTAAACATCTATCCCTTATACTTCGGTCTCCAGGGATGAGAGAGGAATGGTAGCAGGTCTTGGGAGTGGGGAGGTGGGGAGGATGAGGCTGGGGAAGATATTTGAATGCTGTTTCTTTCTGAAGATTAGATGTCTGCTGTTCCCTGACTTGGGAGAAAAACCTAAAAATCCATGACTATGCTGCAAATGAAGAGGCTAAACTAATTAGGGGAATAAATCCAAGTAGGGAGATTTAAAACATTATAAGAAGGAGAAGGAGGAGAAAAAAGGAGGAAGAGGAGGAGGAGGAGACGGAGATGAAGAAGAAGAAAACAGAATCACTCTACTAATTATAGCTGATTCAGCCTCTGGCCAGCTCACTATCTCCCCTTACATGATAGAAATTCAGAGTCTAGAACAGAAACTCTTAACATATAAACTTCAAAGAGAATCTACAAACGGGGCCCAGATGAGGAGGCATAGGGAGTCACTGAGAATTCATGCACACAGTATCCAGACCAGAGAAAGTCTGTGTGGATCTACAGCCACCAAATGAAAAGAAAAGAGCCAGCATCTATTAAAAATACCATAAGACAAAAAGGAAGAAAGAGAGAGAAATGCTAGGGCAATGATACCAAAATCCAGTATGAAGAAAGATATGCCACAGGAAATGAAAAATATTTTTGTTTGCAAATGCTAGGCACAGTCAAATTAACTAAAGGGAATATTAACTTTTGAAACAAGTCATCAAAGTGTTTAAACTCAAAAGGGTTTAAAAAGAAAATTGAAGGGGTGCCTGGGTGTCTCAGTTGGTTGACGTCTGACTCCTGATTTCAGCTCAGGTCTTGATCTCAGGGTTGTGAGTTCAAGCCCCCATTGGGCTCTGCGCTGGGCATGAAGCCTACTTTAAAAAAAACCTGAAGAGTAACTAAAATAATAGAGACAATTAGGAAGAAAAATCTTGAAATTCTACTGGAAGAAGATAAAAAGAAGACTTAAATACATGGGAGGGCATATCTGTTTCCCAGACAGGAAGACTAAAGACATTTACTGTCACTAAATTATTCCATAAACTCAACAAAATCCACGAGTATGGTATTCAACAGGATTTGTAGGAATAAGCAAGTAAGAATATTCAGAAATAGTTGTAAAAGGGAAAAAAATGGTGTTGGTCTTGCCGGCAACAGCAGCTAATATGGTATTTGTCTTTCTCTGTCTTATTTCACTTAGTATAATGCCCAGTAGGTCCATCCATGTTGTTGCAAATGTCAAGATCTCATTCCTTTTAATAGCTGAGTAAAATTCCATTGTGCATGTGTGTGTGTGTGTGTGTGTGTGTGTGTGTGTGTGTGCACCACATTTTCTTTACCCATTCATCCATAGATGGACAGTTAGGCTGGTTCATATCTTGGCAATTGTATATAATGCTGCAGTAAACATAGGGATGCATAAATATTTTTGAATTAGAGTTTTTGTTTTCTCTGAGTAAATATTCAGTAGTGGAATTGCTGATTGTATGGTATTTCTAATTTATGGAGGAACCTCCACACTGTTTTCCACAGCGGTTGCACTTATTTGATATAGTTTTAAGGTGAGATTTTCAACACAAAAATGTCTGTAAAACAGAATGTAAATGTCTTACATTTTCAAAAAAGGAATCAAAACCACTTTAAATTGGAAAAAAAAGATACTATGTTTAAGACCATTCCTCCTTTACAAATCTTTATTTCCTTGTAATGTGAACATGATATATTTTTCTATGAAGTTTTCTGTATTCTACAGAAGGAAATTTGAATTATTGGAATTACATTTTTCACTCCGCTGGGTATTGTTTGCTTAGCAAGGGGGAAAAATGAGGAGATAAAGACAGTGCAAATTCATTAAATTCAGTTTCTCATCTTGTTATTATCATTACTTAAGTTATCTTTTTCTGTTGATGACCTCTTTAACCAGAAACCTAAGAACATAATTTCTATTGTTAAAATTCTAAAAGGTTCTCAAAAACAAGAAGAAAAAATCCCAACATTACTAGCTATCTCAAATCATCTTTTGGAATTTTTTTTTTACTTATTCAGGATCTATTTCTTTAGGCTTAAAAATCTTATTCAAATGGAACAATTTCGGAGGAGGTTAGACATCTATGGATTGGAACAATTCTCCTGTAGTGAATTAACAGCAGCGTACTCAATTCCCTCTATTAAGGTTTTCCTAGAAGTGAGTGATTCCTGTCTACTTTCCATACCACCTGCCATGCCCCCTTCCATATCCATTTTGCTGTCTATGAGCTAAGGCTCAACCTTGGTTCCACCTGACCTGGGACAGCCAGAAGCTATTGGAATCTTTTTGTTCAGAACACAGGCTATAACACAGGATTTGGAAGAGTAGCAAAAAGAGGCACAGGAAGAGAGGAAGAGAAATCCTTCCCACCATGAAAAGCAAAAACTAACTTGGAATTTTTATAATTTCTATATGGAAACCAGATAGGAAAGAAACGGAGAAACATGAGATCATAGAATTATAAAGCTAGAATAGCATCTCAAAGGCTATCTCGTGCAGGTTAATCCTCTTACTTATGAATAAGGAAACTGAACCCCCAAGAGTTGACTTGCCCAAGGGACCATATATTTGGATACTAGCTAAAACAGAAGTACTGATTTTTTTTTAAAAATGAAAGTTTATTTATTTATTTTGAGAGAGAGCGAGCGAGCATGAGCAGAGGAGAGGCGGAGAGAGGGAGAGAGAGAATCCCAAGCAGGCTCCACACTGTCAGTGCAGAGCCTGGTACGGGGCTCGAACTCACAAACTGTGAAATCATGACCTCAGCTGAAATCAAGAATTGGATGCTTAACCAACTGAGCTACCCAGGTGCCTCCAGAAGTACTGATTTTTTTAAAAAGTTGGCTCTCTTCTTCTGTGAAGAATAAGAAACAGTAAGTTAGAAGTGGAGATCATTCTTAAGCAATTAGAATGGAAAAAGAGAATTCTGAAGCAATTCACATGTTTTCTTTTGTCCCTTTTTAAAAAAAAAAATTATGACTCTCTGAAGACCTTGATGGTAACAGGATAGAAATAGAATATAGTAAAACCAAAGCATAGGAGAAGGGTAAGGAAACTGTTTGGGAAGGTCAGTCCTCCTTCCCCCTTCTCTATCAGTCTCTATATTGTGTACACACTTTTGCAACCATCAATCCCCATACTGCCTCACCCCAATCATACAGGGGAGGCTTGCATGGGGAGTGGGACCTAGATTGTACAATCAGGCAGATTTCTGTGCTTCCCAGCCTAATTTATGACTTCTCAATCTATTTAAAACAATCTGGGGATGCCTTAATTTACATATATTACATAAAATGCACTATTAGGAGCATGGAATGACACAGTCATACTGTGTAAGTTAATCCCAGTTCTTCCATGCATCAACTGCGTGACATCACTCAAGGTACTAAAACTCTGTGCCTCAGTTTCCTCATTTGTTAAATGGAGATGATCACCGTTGTAGCCACCACATAGGCTTGTTAGTAAGCATGCAATAATGATCACACTGTGTGAAATGACCCCTAAGGTGAGTTAGAAGGCTCCCTGTAGGCGAAGCAGTGAGAAGGCTAAGGTGAGACGCTTTGGTTCAGCCTCCTTTCTCCGAATTCTACTTCATTTATTATTATTCAAAACTGACTCTCTGAGTGAGAAGATAGACTGGCTCACACAGCAGGCAGCATCCTGTAAAGTGCCTTGGACGTAGCCAGGAAACACTATTTCCAGTTCCAACTAAGTTGCTGGATAGCCTGAGCAACCTTCTTGAACTTCCTCGTTTTCACTCCATTTGCCTTCATTTGTCAAACGGCCATATGGAATAACACCCACCTTATGGACAATCCACATGGAAGGGCAAAAATTAGCCAGTATATGATGATTTATAGAAACGAAGTTAAGCTTACTATCCTATGAGATAGTTCACTGATTCTTAGTTTTGACTACCCCATGGGAACAAAAGAACTTGAAAACAGGAGCATATGAAAACAAGAGCTTTTCCTGAGGTTACCTGATGATACTCAGCCAGCTGTTTGAGGAAGAAAAAGGTGGAAGAAAGACAGCATCCTCAGTGTCTGATCATCTATATACACCTGTCCTTGAAGGTAACACTTTAAAAAAAAACAGCTTTACTGGTATATATTAGCATACAAAACCATTACCACAATCAAGAGAATGAATATATCCACCACCCTCAGAAGTCCCCTATCTCTTTGAAATTCCTTCTTGACTCCAGGGAAGTGCTGATCTATTTTCTGTTGCTATATATTAGCTTGCAATTTCTAAAATTTTATATAAATGGAATCAGATTTTATGTATTACTTTTTTAAGTTTTTTTTTTTAATGTTTATTTATTTTTGAGAGAGAGAGTGACAGAGCATGAATGGGAGAGGGGCAGAGAGAGAGGGAGACACAGAATCCAAAGCAGGCTTCAGGCTCTGAGCTGTCAGCACAGAGTCCAACGCGGGGCTCGAGCTCACTAACCATAAGATCGTGACCTGAGCTGAAGTTGGACATTTAACTGATTGAGCCACCCAGGTGCCCCTATGTATTACTTTTTTGTCTGGCTTCTTTCATAAAGTATAATTACATTAAGACTCATCCACGTTGTGTATATCTATCAGTAATTTACTCTTTTTTCAAAACAGTGTTCCTATTTTGTTAAGCCATTTTGTTTATCCATTCGCCTATTGATGTTTATTTGAGTTATTTCCAGTTTTTGGTTATAATAAATAAAACTGCCATAAACACTTGTGTAAACGTCTTTTTATGGACATATGTTTTTATTTCTCTTGGGTAAATACCAAGAAGTGGAATGGTTGAGTCACATGATAGATGTATGTTTAACTGTTTAAGAAACAGTCCAACTCTTTTCCTAAGAGGTTGTACCATTTTACCTTTCTACCAGAAGACTATGAGAGCTCAGGCTTCTCCAGATCCTAGCCAATACTTGGTATGGTCAATCTTTTTAACTTTAGTTATTCTAGTAGATCATAGTGATAACTCATTGTGGTTTTAATTTGCATTTCCATAATAATTAAAGATATTGAACCTCCATGTATTTGTGCCCTTCCCAGATTTTTTCTTGTGGTTGATCTAGTTTCATGGCATTGTGGTAAAAAAAAGACATATGGTAGGTCTGATCTTTTTGAATTTGTCGAGACTTGTTTTGTGGCTTATTAAGTGATCTATTCTGGAAAATGTTCTTGAAAAGAATGTGTATTCTGCTGTTTTAGGATGGAATGTTCTTAATATATCTGTTAAATCCATCTGGTCCAGTGTGCTGTTCAAAGCCTCTGTTTCCTTGTTGATTTTCTGTTTGGGTGATCTATCCATTGATATAAGTGGGGTGTTGAAGTCTCCTACTATTATTGTATTATTAATGATTCGTTCTTTTATGTTTGTTATTAACTGCTTCATGTATATGGGTGCTTTCATGTTGGGTGCATAAATATTTACAATTGTTATAGCTTCTAGTTGGATTGTCCCCTTTATGATTATATAGTGTCCTTCTTTGTCTCTTGTTACAGTCTTTGTTTTAAAGTCTATCTTGTCTAATATAAGCATTGCTACCCTGGCTCTTGTTTCACATCCATTTGCATGATGAATGATTCTTCATCCCTCACTTTGAATCTGCAGGTGTCTTTAGGTCTGAAACGAGTCTCTTGGAGGCAGCATATAGATGTGTCTTGCTTTTTTATTCATTCTGTCACCCTATGCCTTTTGATTAGCGCATTTAGTGCATTTACACTCAAAGTAATTATTGATACATATGTACTTACTGTAATTTTGTTACTTGCTTTGTCGTTCTGTGGTTGTTTTTGTAGTTCTCTAATCCTTTCTTCTCTTGCTCTCTTCTCTCATGGTTTGCTGACTTTATTTAGTGATATACTTGGATTTCTTTCTCTTTATTCTTTGCATATCCATCACCGGTTTTTGATTTGTAGCTACCATTAGGTTTGTCTTTTCTGTGCTTATTGGTTCTTTGCGTATCTTGACTAGAAAATGTCTACTCAAGTCCTTTGTCTATTTTTAAATTGATTTATTATTTTTTTAATGTTTTTATTTTAGAGAGACAGAGCTCAAACAAGCAGGGGAGGGGCAGAGAGAGGAAGACAGAGGATCCGAAGTGGGCTCCACGCTGGCAGCAGAGAGGGGGTGAGATCATGACATGAGCCGAAGTTGGATGCTTAACCTACTGAGCCACCCAGGCGCCCCCACCTTAATTTTTTACTGAGGTTTAAGATTTCTTTATACATTCTAGACATAAATTTCTTGTCAGATATATGATTTGCAATTATTTTCTACCACTCTGTGGTTGTTTTTTCATTTCCTCATTCAAAAGTTTTATAATTTTGATGAAATCTAATTTATCTTTTTTTCTTTTGTTGCTTATGCTATTCGCATCATATCTAAGAAAATACCTCCTAATCCAAGGTTACAAAGATGTTTCTTCTCAGACTCCTATAGTTTTAGATTTTACATTTAGGTTTATGGTCTATTTTAAGTCGATTTTTGTATATGTGTATATGACATATGGATTAAAGTTCTAGCACCATTTGTTGAAAAGATTATTCTTTCTCCACTGAACGGCCTTTGTACCTTGTCAAAAATCAGTTGTCCATGTATGTGTGGATCTCTTTATGAGCTCTCTATTCTGTTTCGTCGATCCATTTGTCTGTCTTGATTTCTGCAGTTTTATAAGAAGCCTTGAAATTGAGTAGTGTTAGCCCTCCAACTTTGTTCTTTTCCAAAACTGTTTTGGCTGCTCTAGGTATTTTGCATTTCCATATGAATTTTAGAATCAGTTTGTCAGTTTCTATCAAAAAGCCTGCTGAGATTTTGACAGAGATCATGCTGAATGTATAGATCAATTTGGAGAGAAGTGACATCTTAACAATCATGCGTTTTCTGAGCCATGAATACAGCGTATCTCTTAATTTATTTACGTCCTCTTTAATTTATCTCAGCAGTATTTTATAGTTCCAGTGATGGTGCTTCTATATCTCTTGTTCAGTTTATCTCTGAGTACTTTACATTTTTTGTCTTCATAAAATAGAAATTAGGTTTTAGAACCATTTTAGAGTAACAGAAGAATTGAAAAGATGGTCCAGAGTGTTTCCATATATCCCACACCCAGTTTCCCCTATGTGAACACCTTACACTAGTAGACTACATTTGTTACAATTAATGAACCAGTGTGGACAGAGTATTATTAACTGAAGTCCATACTTCATATTACCTTAGGTTTTGTTTGTTTGTTTGTTTGTTTAATGTCTTTCTGTTCCAGGATCCTACCCAGGAGACCATATTATATTTACTTGTCTCATCTCCTTAGGCTCTTCCTGACTGTGATAGTTCCTCAGACTTTCCTTGTTTTTGATCACCTTGACAGTTAGGAGGAGTACTGGCCAGATATTTTACAGAATGCCCTTGGGGATTTGTCTGATGGTGTTCTCACGATTAGCCTGGGGTTATGTGTTTTGGGGGGGAAGACCATAGAGGTAAAGTTCCATTTCACATATAATATCAAGGGTATATACTGTCCACATGATTCGTTACTCTTGATGCGGGCCCTGATCACCTGGCCACGGTAGAGTGTATCAGGTTTCATCACTGTAAAGTTAGGAGTCTTTCCTCCCTTTCCATACAGTACTCTTTGGAAATAGGACACTATGCATAAGCCAGACTTAAGGTGCAGGGAGTTATGCCCCCTGACCTTGAGGGTAGAATGCTGACATAAATTATTTGGAATTCTTCTTTTTAAAAAAAGGTTTATTTATTTTGAGATAGAGTGAGAACAGGAACAGGGGAGACAGGCAGAGGGTGGGGAGAGAGACAGGGAGGGAGAGAGAGAGGGGAGACAAGTGGGGGAGAGAGGGGGAGTGAGAGAGGAAGGGAGGGGAGTGGGGAGAGAGAGAGAGAGAGAGAGAGAGAGAGAGAGAGAGAGAGAGAATATCACAAGCAGGCTCCATGGTCAGCTCAGAGCCTGTGAGATCATGACCTGGGCCAAATCAAGAGCTGGATGTTGAACTGACTGGACTGAGCCACCCAGGTGCCCCTATTTGGAATTCTTCTGCATGGGGATTTGTTTCTTCTTTCCCATTTTTTTATTGAAACATCTATTTACATCAGGATGTACTCAAGGGTATTTACTTTATACTTTGAATTAAAATCCAATACTATTTTTGTTGGTCAAGTTGTTCCAGCTTTGGCCATTCAGAAATCTTTCAGTTGGCTACTGTATCTCTTTGACATACTTCTATCAACATGTGTGTGTGTGTGTGTTTTCATACTTCCTTGCTTTATGGTATTATAAGACGCTCCAGAATCATCTTGTCTATATCCTGTGCCCAACCCAGAATCAGCCATTTCTCCAAGGAGCCATGGGTCCTTTTATTAAGAAATGGCATCAGAAACTAAGATCAATGTGGACAATAAACGTAGTTGTTGTTACTGGGGTGTTCCCGTTACTGCTTCCAGGCCTTCTCAGCTGAAGAAAATATTGTGCATACATTCACTTGTGTATACAACCTGCATACATTTATATATGTAGCCCTATGATCTACATAAAGCTAAACATAATTCATATTGATATTTCAAACTATAATCCATTACCACTTGGACCTCTCTAGGCTGCTCCCTTGGTTATCTGTAAATTCTCCCTCCACAGTGAGAAACCAAATCCCACTGCCCATTTACTCATAGTTCACTTCCAGTGCACATGTACAGCAATACCAGAATTGTTAACTGTACCTCTACTAGAAATGCCTTCATCAACTAGAGCGCACTGCTTATGTGCGGTTTCTTTTGCTTTTAGCTTTACACACTCACTCCTTTCCAAAGTTGCTTAGGTTAGCACCTTTCACCCATTTCCTTCAGTGAGGTCCTTTCACACATTTGTAAAACAGATTCTTTTATCAGTCTTCTTTCCACCCTAGGATGCAGGACCTCTCAAATGACTGTTTTTTATTATTTTTAATTTATTTTTTTTAAGTTTATTTATTTATTTATTTATTTTCAACGGTTTTTATTTATTTTTGGGACAGAGAGAGATAGAGCATGAACGGGCGAGGGGCAGAGAGAGAGGGAGACACAGAATCGGAAACAGGCTCCAGGCTCTGAGCCATCAGCCCAGAGCCTGACGCGGGGCTCGAACTCACGGACCGCGAGATCGTGACCTGGCTGAAGTCGGACGCTTAACCGACTGTGCCACCCAGGCACCCCTTTTAAGTTTATTTTTAAGAGAGAGAGAGAGACAGAGAATGAGCAGGGGAGGGGCAAAGAGAGAGAGGGGCAAAGAATACGAAGCAGGCTCTGCACTAACAGAAGAGAGCCTGATGGAGGGCTTGAACTCATGAACTGGGCGATTATGACCTGGGCCAAAGTCGGATGTTTAACCACTGAGCCACCCAGGTGCCCCTCAAATGATTGTTTTTTTAAAATTCAAATACATTAAATTTCACTCTTTGTGCTGTAAATAACTGTGAGTTTTCACAAATGCATAACATCATGTATCTACCCATACATCATTATGGCATCATACAAAATCATTTCACCACCCTGAGAAAACCCTGCACTTCACCTAGTGAATGCTTTCTCCTTAGAGACCATTGACCTTTTTGCTGTCTGTGTAATTTTGTCTTAGAATATCATACCGTAGGAGTTACAGAGTAGGTAGGCTTTTTCAGAGTGGGCTTCTTTCACTTAGCAATACACATCTAAGACTCCTCCAGGTCATTTTGTGACTTAATAACTCATTAAACAAAATCACTAAATAAAATTCCATTGTGTGGACGTATCTCAGTTTGTTTATTCATTCCCACATTGAAAGACATCTTAGTTGCTTCTAGTTTGGGGGAATTATGAATAAAGATGCTATAAACATGTCAGGTTTTGTGTGGACATATGTTTTCAAAATACTTGCATAAATACCTTAGGAGAGCAATTGCTGTATCATATGGTAAAGGCATGCCTAGCTGTGTAGGAAGCTGACAAACCATCTTTCAAAGTGTCTATACCACACTTTCAGAGTGCATTCCCTCCAGCAGTGAATGGGAGCCCCTGTTGCTCTGCATCTTTGTCAACATTTGGTGTCGTCAGATTTGGGGGTTTTAGTCTTTCTAATAGATATGACCTAGTGTTACACTCTTGGTTTAATATGCAATTCCCTAGTGGCAAATGATGTTGAACATCTTTTCATATGCTTATTTGCCATTTTTTTGGTAAGGTATCTATTAGATCTTTTGCCCACTTTTCAACTGGGGCGTTTTTTGCCCCTACTGTTGAGTATTGAGATGTCTTTGTGTATTTGGGATACAAGACCTTTCTTTATCAGATATATGTTTTTCCTAGCTTGTTAGTTGTCTTTTCATTTTCTTAACAATTTCTTTGTCAAGGCAGAAATTTTTAATTTTAGTAAAGTCCAATGTAACAATTTTTTTTTCAAGGAATGAACTGGGAGGTATTCCTTACTCTTCAGTTCTCTAGAATAGTTTGAGGACAGTTGGCATTACTTCTCCTTAAATGTTTGGTAGAAATCATTTGGGCTTGTTGTTATTTGCTAATTTTTTTGTTTATTCTTTTGGTGGTTAACTTGATATTTCCAACTATAATCCATTATCATCATTCAGATGATCTATTTCTTTTGAGTAAGCTTTGATAAATGTGTCTTTCAAGGAATTTGTCCATTTAATCAAGTTGTTCAATTTGTTGGCACAAAGATGTTCACAACACTCCCTTGTTATCCTGTGGTGTGGCTCCATCCCATTCCCTCCCCTCTGGGACTCTGTCCTGCCGCTGGCCCCCTGCATTCTCAGCTCCCCATTCCCCACCCCCCTCCCACCCCAGAGTTCACCACGCTCTGTCTGGCTTCCTCCCACATGCACGCAAGGCCTGCACCTGCTTGGAAATGCACTCAACACAATCCTATGGTTCACCTCACTTTTCCCTCACCTTTGCCGATCACTGGTTTTCATTCCTTGATACCCAGTGCTTTGAAAACTGCTATTGCATATATATTTTTTGGTCTGTTTTTTTTTTTTTTTTTTGGTTGCCTCAGCTAGGAAGATAAATCTGGTCCTTTTTACTCCATCTTGGTCAGAAGCAGAAGTCCAGAAGTCTTACTCCGTTTTTAAGGCCTTAAAAAAATAGTCCCCTCTTTAACATCACGTTGCTTGAATTTCCCCAAATAAAGCTGACTTCTTCCAGTGTCTCTGCCAAGAGTTTTCACAAGCTAGTGTTTTCAGAATCGCCCAGGAAGCTCAATAGAAATGCATATCGCGGTGTCCCAGTCCAAAAAATTCAGTTTGTGTAGTTCTGGGTTTGTCGATAATACATCCCTGAGTGTTCTGATAATAGTGGTCCGAGGAGCACACTTTCGGAAACATGCAACTATTTTACATACTATTTCCTCCGACTAGAATTCCTGTCTTACTTTTAAGTCAGCCTGTCTTCTGGAAAATCTTCATCAGCCCCTTCGGGCTGAGTTAATTACCGCCTCCTTTGTGTTCACATACCACTTAAAAAACACTCACACACATCTTTATATCTATACTTGCATAGTGCATTAGAGTTACTTGTATGTTTATCTCCATCACTAGATTATGAACTCCCTAAGGTCCAAAACGTGGCCTGGCACATAAGTGATACTGGTCAATTTATCTTTTTGCACTGTGTAAACAAATGATTGGGCAAGAAGGACGAAGACTTCCAATAGTTCCACATTCAGACCCCGAGCTCCATCTGCCCACAGAGTTTGTCCAGCTCCCCAAACTCACACCCGAATAGCTTCTGATGCTTGTTAAAGCACAGAGTCCTGGGCTTTAGAGTCTGTGGACCATTCAGTCTGGCTCTGGGGCCAATGTTGAGACTTGTTTGGGATGTATAAGGCAATCGTTTCAAAATTTGGCTGTTAATCAGAATTACATGAGGGGCTTGCAACACCACATATTCTGGGGTCCCATCTCCAAAGATATGGACCAACTCACTGTGGGGTAGAGACCAGGAAGTCGTATTTTTAAAGTCCCGGGTGATTGTTATGATTAATCAGCTAGTTTTGAGAACTACTGGTTTACAGCTCTTCTGATCCAGAAACACAGGTCAAAACCAAAACTAACCTCAGGAAAAAAAACCCTTAGCGTTCACATGACTAGTTCTCAGCCCCAGGGTGTCTGATTCAGAAGTTTCAGGATAAACTCCTGTGTATATGACTTTGCTATTCACTCCTGGTTGAGGAATTTTAAAACTCGATGAATACTGGTAAGAAAGGAAGGTTTGGTTTCTTTCCCTTCCTTCGAAATTAATCTTATGTAAACCACTTGATTCTGGGCTTGGTTGCCCCTCCCCCCACTTCTCTTAAGGCTAGCCTGGCAGGGTTGAAAGGCTCAATAGCTTCCTTCATTCTCCTTTCCTCACATCTTGAGGGGTTTTGCTCTCCATTGTTTAGTTTCTGGAGCCTGTGTCTAGGAACTGCTCGGTAATTGTTTTGAATTAAACTGCCATTATTTGGTTATAAGGGGGGAGAGGAACTGGCGTTGCAAAAAGAGGTTGTCCCCTCCTCACCCCCTTCCTCCACCAGGAGTTTTTCTTTCACCCTCATCAAGATTAAGTAGGCTCTTCCAATTTTCAACTACCACCCTCTTCAAAGCACTCAGAGGTGCCATGGCAGAGCAAGGAGAGAAGACTGGTGGTCCTGACAGTGGCGGGCAGTGGGGTGGAGGGGAGGGGGCCGAGAGGCCAAAAAACCTGAGGCATGCATGTGAACTTCAGGAAAGCTTATTTAACCCGAGTCACAAACTTGTTCAGGTCTGCTTTGCTGTAACACAAGACTGGTGTAATCGGGCTCCCTCTGGGTGTCAAGGAATAGAGGTAAAATATGGAAGAAAATGGTTTGATTCTCTCCTTCTCTTTTGCTGGGACACCCCTTTGCCTCTGCCTTTGGGCAGCTCCGTGCACCACTTTCTGCTTGGCTCTGATGTCTTGACCATGGACCAGACCATGTTCTACTTCAGTGGAGTTATTTACCCTCAGTATACATGGATAGCCCTGACAGCTTAACAGCTAAGGACTGCGTGTTTCTTTGGGAAAGGTGGTCATTTTGAAAAGTTTGCCAAGTGCTCCAAGAAGGGGCGGAAGATGCCTCCGGCTACACTCACAAGGAGTCTGACTATAGGTCACTGTCCCGACTCAGTGGGTAAGAACTATGGACCTGGGCCTGGGTCAGTGTCCCCCTTTAGTAAAATGAATCTTAAGTGAAGCATACTCACCTGCACAGGCAGTTTTTAATCTTCCTGTGCTCCCCTTGCTAACCAGAACTGTGACACTCAGGGACAAGCAAGTTGCTTGTGGTGAGCTTCTTCAAGCTAGCAGGTTTCGAGCTGTTTGCATGTCATGTAACAATTCATCAGCTGGGTTTTTTAAAGTACTCGTAAGGTGCCAAAATACCACTGAAGCGAGTGGAAAAGTGTTCAGATAGGGCCATTCCGAAATAAGCTTTCTGCATAGTTTTGTCTACAAGAGGGCCCTTGTTCAAAAGGCCTAAAAAATAACTGCAATGAAAGACGTTACTTTGCACTGATACCGAGATGCAGGATACAGTCACATTAACTGGCTCCTTTCCCAGTAAGTCTCCCTCCTGGGAAGCTGTATTATTGGAAAGTGGCAGTTATCAAGAGGACACTTTTGTCAATTTTAGTGGATTGGATGCTCAGCTTCAAATTAGCAGAGGGCTTTTTTTTTTTTTTCTTTTTTCATTTAAATGTCCTTGTTTCTTGAAACACTAATAGTGGGAAAGGACAGTAAGTGATTGCACATGGAAAATGAAAATGCTCACTAATATAAGCATGAAAGGTTGGGGGGGGGGTTCACATAATTATGCTTAAGTAAGTGGTCTCTAGCTTTCCACTCTGAGTTCAGGTTACATTCCTTTGCACTTCAGAACTTTAGTTCAGATTGCATGTCTACCTTGTACCAAACGCGTATGGCCAGTATTACTGAAGGAACTATTTCCTAGGAGGAAAACGCAAAGGTTTGTTTATTGTTAAAATGAGCAGTGTCTTTGTTTCTTCGAAAAAAACATAAATCATACTGTAAAACAGTATTCTTAGGAAAAACCAAGTCAAATTTCCTCTTAGAGAACCTTCAGATTGGCTCTGTAACTGGAAAATTGCAAGGATGTAACACCTTTGTTTATCTGCTTTTTGCCGTCAGAAAGTGTGGCTTTCCATGCCGAAGTCTTGAATGCATTTGCCTGGTCGATGACGCTGGGAACTTCATGGGCATTCTGTATGTTTATGTAACTCAGACTTGGGGCTGGGCATATACATTTCCATGTGGAAACATTTACATTTCCGAGGGACTATTTTAAGGACGCCATACGTATTTGGGGTCTCAGTGTACAGACTCAGATGACCAAATCTGCAATTGAAAGTATAAATTTTGCTTTCAGAAATTATGACTTATTTTTAAAAAACAAATACGGTGGCAAACCAAAGTTCATTTTAATACTTCTTATTTCTATAAAACGACAAAGTGGCCGCATCTCCTGAATATAGGTATCTGCCTGTCTCTAAACGTCTATCGACCCCCCTGATCCATCAGTCCTCCCTGACAAATGCCGATAGCCCCACAAGCGTGACCGACAGAATTAAATACCATCTCTCCAAGGACTGATCAAGAAGTATAATAATGGCATGATACTCATATTTTTTCTTTACCTGTAACTTCATTGAATATAAATACTGAACAGTGATACAAGTAATAGTAATTTTGGGGATTTAATATGGCATTTTCCATCAATAAAGTATTTTATCGCCATCAGACAGTTAACCTCCTAACACCATTGTGAACCGATTAGTTTAGTCGGGTTCATATCCTCTATTGCTCGAAAGGAATTTTCCTATTATGTCTGTTGTACAGTCGGGAAAAGGACTGAAATATTGCTCAGTGAGTAAATGCACAAATTTAATACAAAGGCAATACTTAACTCTGCAGTCCCCATGTGACCTCTTTAATTGAACAGTACGTTAAATTGAAAAGTGTATTCTATTTGCAGAAAGCCTTATTTTGAAGGCTTAATATTTCTCTCCCCGCACTTAATTAGCTGTGTAACTTTTAGTGAATCACTGGAGACTTTTATCCTCAGTTTCCCCATCTGTAAAATGGTGATAATAATATATCTTACCTACTTTCCTAGTGCTGTAAAGAGATCAAATAAGAGTATATAGGAAGGGGCTTCACTACTGAATCTTAATAATTATAAAAATCTGGCTGAAAGGGGAGAGTGCTTATTCTTTCCTCATAATTGCTTTAACATTCTTTGGCTCAGGGTTTTCTAGCCTTTAGCTATTCACAAATCGCTTTCACGATTATTGCCATATCTTTTGCCTCCCTGTGCTATTATTGGCATAATTTTTTAAAAAGCTTCTTTAAATACAAATACATGTGTTTTAAAAGGGAGTTTTCTGTCATTATCATAAATGGGATTGTGATACTACTGCTATGAACAGAAGGTAACAGTAAACATAAATAAAATAAAAACCAAGTAGTAATGTGGTTCTAGGTAACACTCAGTTTTATGTGCATTGTGCTTTGAGAAGCACTGACTTGGGTGGTGGTGATGGTACTTGTTGAAGCTTTGATCACAGAAGGGCGGATTCTGAGTGGGGCAGACAAATGGCCCTGAACCTCAGGCTTAGTCTTGCCTGCCTTGGTCTTTCCAGGCCAGATTGCCTGGCCCTAAGGGTGACAAATTGGAAGCCGAGAGGTTGTGACACCAGGGGAGTTGGAAGGGAGAGGTCGATGGGCAATTAGACTCTTCTCTTTCCTTATACATAAGGGATATTTTTGTGGCGTCTGCTCAATTGGAATGTGTGACTAACTGCCAAAGAGGGTCACAGGAGTAAAATAAGAGACGCCGTTAATGCTTAGCCAATAAATAGAGCATTTTATTGGATCTGTGTCTGTGAGAAGACCTGCACTCTGTTTTGAAAAACAGGGGCAGATTTGCTATTCTCTGTGTTGTAAAAAGTAAAAGATTTGCCTGATTTCCAAAGTGCTGCTTTTAAAATAGAGAGAATGCAGATTCATCTTTAAGCTACTCAGCCACTGTGCATCTGTTTTTACACGGAGTCAACTTAAGATGTATACTTTCCACTGAGGTTTCCACTTAGAACATCATGGGGGGTGGAAATAAAGCCTTTCTTCCTGTCCTCCTCCTCCTGCCATTTAGTTGGAGTAGGCATAGAAAACATAAATATATTAGTCCAATTGAACATACATAAAAAAAGGAAATCTGCCATAACATCACATAAAAAATTGTAATATATATACGTATATGTTTAATCTGTAAGCTTTTGCACCATTCCCCAGTTTCAAAGGGCTTGGAAAATTCCAAAGTTACTTGAATCTCAGATTGAGATAGCACAATTCTTTCAAAGAGTTAAAAAATGCTTTCATATGTTATTTAATTGTGTTTACCGTTCCACAGACATAGAGAAAAGATGCTATAATTCTTGCTAAAAATAGATACTGCAACCCCACTTTAAGAACAGATAAAACTGAGGTCCAGAGAGGTAACATCATATTTCCCGGAGTTAGTGTGGATTAGAACATGAGGTTTGGTTCATCAGAAGTTAAATTTTTATTTCAAAATGATCGTTCCTTGCATAGGGTTGTCTACCCTTGTGTTGATAATCATAGACCCTCTGAGCTCTTGATCACTCTGCTATCTCTCTTGTTAAGATTTCAACAGCTTGTACTCATCTGAGCTAGGATTTTAATACATTTCTACGCCCACATCGTTCTGTATTCAGTGAAGAGACTTCCTAGAAATAATTCTAATGATAATAAAGATTTCCGTGTCAGTGCTAACAATATCAGATATTTCAAACTTTGAGAGATGGTCATGTTTTGCAATTTGCCATCCTCAAACTCGTGTGATATTTCTCCCAAATACATACAGACTTTTGCAGATTGTACAGGCTCATCAGGGGAAGTGTTAGGAGTCCAAAGGTAGCTCTAATGACAAATGGGACCCTCCTGCAAACGTTCATACGTGCGATATGTATATTTGAAGGGCCACTGATTCTTTTCAATTTTCTTTATTAACTCTTGAAAATGTAGCTTGCTCAAATAATTGTATTCAAGCATAGTTGGATGCAGTTACATGTTATAAAAGAACTGAAAGCCTTGAATTTCCAGCACTTTCATTACTTTCTTCAAGCCATTTTAAAAGGAAATTAATAATGTGCTTAAAGTTCTGTTTCACTGTGCGTAGACTACAAACCCATGAGCGCCGATTATTAGTACACATTAAAAATTCATTGATGAAAGTTTGAAATTCCTTAAAATCATTTGAAATGCCAACAGGCAATTCTCCATTTCATTGCCATCGATTATAAGAATTCTAAAAATTATTTCCTTGACATCTGCCTGCCTAAAATTACATCCATTGGACTCAAGAAGCACAGATTAATTCTTCTTGTTTTCAGGGCTGGAGCTGCAAATGCTTTGAAAAGAAATTGGCCCAATGTACTAGGCACATTACTAATTCAGAAGTGGAATAAAAATCAGTCTCCACATTATGAAAACAAATCCATAAGCACAGGGAACATCAATTTCAGGCTTTCTTTGCTAGTTATATTTAGCTCCTTTTCTTTCTGCTGTTATCACATGCAAGCATATCCTGGCTTGACTGAAATCTATTTTGCTCTCCTAACGAACTTATATAGCATCTCTCCATACGACGTTATTTCTCTTGTATTCAGACACGTCTCTGAGGCCCACATAAAACCACAAGACAATGGAAATGATACACTTTGTAAGGTCTGACTGTTGTTATTCACGACTGAATTAAGACATATACTGGAGCTAAAACCACATATAACAATTCACAGAGAAATGTTTAGATAAAAGTGAGCAAAACAAAAATTATAAAAAAAATTACGAAGTCTTACTAGTAATATAGCCTCAGTCTTCATGAAAACAAACACAATTAAGGCAATGAGTAAGCGAAGAGAAAAGAGCACTAGCTATATTTTAAGAACACAAATTTTATGGAGGTGCTCTTCTTTAGGCGAAAAGCTTGAAATGATTCCCAGTTTATCATCCCAATTTTTAAGACTGTGATTGATTTCATTGTTTAAATTCACCTTTATTGCTTCACAAAAATTCTCACAAATGATCTTGTAGACTCCTTTCCTTCTAAGGTAATATGCTAATTAATTTCAATTAAATATATGTAAAAGAAGATATATTTTGAAAAATGCATCTTCCCTGCCATTTGTTAATATATCGAAAAAGTGTAAACCTTGAAACAGTTAGCATAGAAAATATTCATTTTTGGTAATTTCTCAAGGGGGCAATTTATTAAATGAAAGGCTTTTAACATTAGCTAAAAGCAGCCCTGTAAATCATGGGTGTCATCAAACTGCTTCATCACTTCATTAATTTAAAAGATTATTATATGCGTAACTGACATAATTTTGAACAATGTTACATGGTTAATTTATTAATGTAGAAAAGCAGAAATGACACGCTAACTTGATTTATTTTTGTAATTGTATAATTTTAGAACTTTTGCCTATGACTTTCACTAACGGAAGAAATGATTCAGTGTTTCACTGCTAATTTTATCGAGGTTTCTTCCCTGCTAATGCTTTGCCAGTAGAAATGCCTTCTGGTCACTTAATTTTAAAATACATTTCTAAGAGTGCAAGACAAAGCCATTAAAAAAAAAAAAAAAAAAAAAAAACCTCTTCTTTTCAAAGTCCAGCGGTCAAATATAGGATGTGTACCTTTCCACAAGGATAATTATGAGTTTCTAATTTTAAAAAATGTGTTTTGAGCTTTTAGGGAAATGTCGTATTATGAAAATAGTATTGTTTCAATTATGTCCGTTTGTAAATTATTTCTGCCTTATATTTTATAATAATCTTTTTTTTTCTAAACACCTATGTATTTATGAAAATCACCTCAGAGACATGTATTGTAATGATCAGAATAAATAATTCTTGAATGATTCCTGGTCTTTTGTCACTGGAGTTGGTAAACCTTCTTAGGTGTTTTGTGACAGGCTAAGGAAGTAAGAGAAGTTGCCGGGTTAACTTTTATCTACGTCTGTTTTTGATCATGCCAGAGAAAAAGGACCACCCCCCCTACCCCCGTTTGATTCCAAACCTGAGGCAAGTAATGTATATGTACCATCTCTTCCTTTTCTTCCCTTTTTGTAGTTATTAAACAACAACTGAGATAATTTATATAAAATTGACTATTATTGTTTGCAATAATAAAAATATTTTGAAATATGAACTTGCAAAACATTCGACTGCATTCTTTTCCTTTAAGCTTATCTTAGTCACAGTGCAGCAAAAATGCAAGTCTCAGAGAATCTTCCGCCTAGTGTTAAATTTCTAGTCTTTTTAAGCTACAAAATAGAGATCAGGACGGAGGTCATAAAACCTGTATTTCAACTATAGAGCACTGAATTTCCCAAGCGAAACACACCCATCAACTTAATTCATAGACATAATCAAATTAGTGACCATAGGGAATGCTCCACATCTCTTATTGTTTTAAGTGCATACACAAAACTGGGGGGAGAAAGCTGTGAAAATGCACAATTTGCACATTCTGTTTATTTAGGTACATATAATAAATTCTACCTTAAAGTCTTTTATTTGGCAAGTTTCTAAAATTATAGTGAAATCTCATTTCTCTGTTATGAAATCTCAGTTTGCTACTAACTGCTCAAGAAGGATTATATACAATATAGTTGTAGGTAGAAATTTCCAAGGGCATATGACTGAAAATAAAAGTCCTAGATAGTATTTAAAGCAGTCTAATTTAGCTACTTACCCTGGCGTTTTGTCTATTGATGCTGAAGCTGAAGTGTACTTTACAGTATCTTTCTTAGATTGAAATTGCTAATTATCCAAAGAGCAGCTTCCGTGGATGGTAATAATTTATTCAATGATTCATTGTAAGCACCACATTTGGCACAGGGCTGGTATCTTCTACTATGGTGGTGCTCAAGCTCTCAAGCTATTGCTCAAAGAAATATCTGTTAACACGTTTGCATGACCAGAGACAATCTTCTACTAACCCAGAAAGATTTCCTGCATTTATTTTGTCTGATTAATTCTGATGTTTCTCAGTAGGTACAAAGGTAAGAGAACATTTCAAAATATTCCAACTGAACATTTTGAAAAAAATTTATTCAACATTGGAGTGTGTCCATTTACTGAATAACTTTTTTGCTTTTTTTTTTAAGTCATGTCTGCACAATATGGGGCTTGAACTCACAACCCCAAGATCAAGAGTCACATGTTCTACTGACTGAGCCAGCAAGATGCCAAACTGATTAATTTTTTTTTAACAAATGGGATAAGAAGAAGGAAATGAATGCTTTAAAAATATATTAAAGATAGAAAAAGTTAGCTGTTTCCAAACATTGTTGATCCTCAACAGGCTATGTCTTGCCCAGTTAAGAAACAAAGGCTACCTTTCAGTCTCACTATAACTGATATTGATTGATATGACCCTCATTCTCTTCCTCCCTTCTTTTCCTCCTCCCTCCCTCCTTTCCTTCCCTTTGCTATATACTAGGGAATAGATCTCAAATGAATAATTACAACTTGACTTGGAAAATTCCTACCCACTCCAATAGTTTAACGGAAGGACAGTGGACAACACGCCCTGAAATTGGGAGGTAGGATAATAAAAGGTAGCAGGGAATGGCCATGGAAGATGTATTGTTGTTTAAGATTTACTGAACTCATCAGCATATCGTTACTCTAAGGAAGATGCTCTAAAAATACACGGTGTCTGCCCTGAGGGGTTAAGATCTAAATTAGACAGGTGAGACAAGCTGGATAGAAAGCCACCATAAGAAAGCCTATGTCCACGGAGTGAAATATCTGAGGTCTATGCAGTTTAAAAAAAATTTTTTTTTAATGTTTTATTTTTGAGAGAGAGAGAGAGGCAGCGTACGAGCAGGAGAGGGGCAGAGACAGAGGGAGACACAGAATCTAAAGCAGGCTCCAGGCTCTGAGCTGTCAGCACAGAACCCGACGCGGGGCTTGAACTCGTGAAATGTGAGATCATGACTTGAGCCGAAGCTGGACGCTTCACCCACTGAGCCACCCGGGTGCCCCGAGGTCTTTGAAGTTTTAAGACTCAACAAAATTCAAGTGGAATTTGGCTCCGAGGGGATAAAAACAAATGTCTCAGTTCTCTTCACATGAATTTTCTTCAGTACAGCGTCATAGAAAATATCTTTGGGTCTCAACACATCTGTGTCTCTGTTCTACTCCTAAGGTGAGTTGGAGAAAATAAAAATCTGTATTACTATCTGGGGCTAAGAACACATCTCCTCACAATGCCTCCATGAAGGCATGAACCTTGAGCCCTGAACCGAGGTGCCCACTCTTTGTGAAAAGAGCAGAGCAGTTAAAACAACCGAGTTGCAGGTCTTTGCTCAGGAAAGATTGGCAATTATGCCAAATTATGTCTAATAGTTTTAGAATGTGGAGAAGTGTTTATTAATGTCTGAGGGGAGGTCCTAAATCTCCTTTTGCAGTTTTGACTTTAACTCCAGTTTTGACTTTCACTGTCATTTTAAAAGAAGAAAGAACTGGCTTCATTAAGGAAAGGAGCCTTGAATTTCATTTTTTAATTTAAAACACACATGCACCACACCTATTTCTATTTGACAAGACTAGTTATCTTTCGAAGTTTCTGCCTCATTTGCTCATGACATTTTATTGGATGTTAAACACGAACATCATTCTCTAGTTGAAACCAGTTGTTCCTTTTTTTGTCTTTGTTAACTTGCACTGTTGGCTACTGTAGAGTTTTTCATTCTTTGTGGGCTTATAATTGATATTAAATATTTATGAATTTCATTATCCATTTTAAATTTTGAATTCCTTTTCATGAACAGTACTCATAAACTCTGGAAGGGGAGAGAGAAGCATAAATACAAAAGTCACCAGACTAAAAAAATAGAATTCCTGGCTCTCTTGTTTGTAGTATTTCAGATTTGCAAGTATTTATTAGCTATGTTATGGCAAGGTTGTGTGTGGGTCCTAGGAAGCAGTTTAGCAAAAGAGCCCTGCCCAAGGCTGGGACAGAAGACAAAGGTAAAGTCAAACATTAAGCAAAGATTTAAATAACTGACAAAAGCCAGAGAGGAGACATCACCAGACAGTCCCTTGTCAGTTTAACTGAGAAAACACGTGCAGCCCTGGTTTAGAGGAGGTGCGTTTATATTAGGCTGAGGTGACCCGGAAAGTTTTAGAACGGAACTACAGGTGGATATTGAAGTGTAGGTATGATTTACTGGGAGAAGAGAAGAGGAAGGGCCAAAGTTTTAAGGAAATAAGGATCTTTATATTGTGCTAATTGTGGCACCATGAGGGGCTCTAGCACTTTCCCTCAATAATGGCCAGAGCTCTCCATTGCTCCTTGAAAAACCCCTGCTTAGCGTTCCCTGGGGCTGGATGTGCTTCCACCTACTGAATGGAAAAGGACATTGGAAAGTTGCACTGAGTGCTCTCTGCAACTTCTGGGGGCCGGGGTGCAAGATGTGCTCGTCTTCTGAACAGGGCAATGCAGGCAGAGTCTGCCCAGATCTGCCGTGTGGGTGCACAGTTCTGCCCAGGCTTGGTTGAGGGAAGCCGGGTTAAGTCTCAGGAGCTGTGGGTTGTATAGGAAATGTCCTCTGTCCTCTGTCTAGTTGGCTGTCTTGGTGGATTGATGGGAAGATGTGGAAACTTTGCCGGCGTCCTCCAGTGCCCCTCAGCATCGGCGTGGGCATCACAGTCCACCAAGGTTTCACATGAGTGCCAGGGACAAAGCTCTTACCCATCTAAACAGCAGCAACAAATGATTTGGCAGGAAACTAAACTATAGGAGAAATACATGATTGTGAGAAATGGAAACACTCCTGGGTGGCTCAGTCAGTCAAGCATCTGACTTTGGCTTAGGTCATGGTCTGACGGTTCATGAGTTCAAGTCCAGCACTGGGCTGTCTGCTATCAGCATGGAGTCTGCTTTAGATCCTCTGTCCCCCTCTCTCTCTGCCTCACCCCTGCCTATGCTTTCTCTCTCCAAAATATAAATAAACATTGAAAAAAAAAAAGGAAACACTCCTGAAGCATATATAGTAAAACGGACAAGTCCCTGTTATTATATCCTCCAGTATTATTTCCTTCCTCGGAGGCAGCCATTATTGAAAGTTTAGTGTTGACTTAAAACACAAATGGAAGCATGATACATTTTTTAAAAATTTAACAGTATGACTTGGCTTTCCAGATCAATACATGTAGATCTACTGCATTCTTTAATTGGCTGCACCATTTTCCATAGTTTGATTGAATGGCGATTTATTTAATGACCTTCCTATTGGTGGGTATTTAGGTTGTATCCCAGTTTCCACTGTAATGAACAATACTACAGTGAACATCCTGTAATATATTTTCGTTCACCCGTTCAAGCATCTGTATGCCTAGGTGCCAAGAGGGCTATGCCACAGTGCACTAATTTAGATGTCGCATCTAACATGTCAGATGTCACATGTCACTAACATGTTAATAAATATTGCTAAATTGACTCAAAAAAGATGGCACCAATTTATGTTCTCACAAAGAATTTATGGGAGGACCCATTTTCTCATTTCTTGACAGCAGTAGGCGTGACCATTCTTTTTTTTTTTTTTTTAATTTTAGCACTCTGATGGGGAAAAGAACACATTTTTAGTCTAGATTATAATTCCCTTAGATTATATATAATTTCACACGTTAACTGGTAACTTATATTTCCTCTTCCATGAATTGTCAATTTGTGATCTTTATAAAGCTTTTCTACTAGGTTCTTTGCCTCATTGTTTTTTAAATCTTTATTCTCTTCACAATTTATTTAAATGCCCTTTCAAGACAACTTTGGTCTCAGGGAGCCTGATTATTTGAATGAAGAAGACAGTTTCCAATGCTGGCTTATCATTTGCACCTTCTGGGATGCATGGAAAAAGCCACTGGCCCTGAGGATCAAGAACCTCAGGTTTTCTTCCTATGACTATTTTCAACTAATGGTGTGACCTGGGGCATGCCACATAACCCTCTTTTATTCCCCTCCAGTTTTACTGAGGTATAATTGACAAATAAAATTGTATATATTTAAAGTGTACAATGTGATGACTTGATATATGTGTACACTATAAAATATCTACTACAATCAGGTTAATTAATACCTTCATCACTTCACTTAGTTACCTCTGTGTGTGTGCTGAAAAGCATTTATAATGTAGCCTTAGCAAATTTCAAGTATACAATACAATATTATTATAGTACCTTATTACACAATTATTATTATATAGAGTCACCATGCTGTACATTAGAGTCTCAGCATTTATGCATTTTAAAATTGTATTCTTTGACCAATATCTGCCCATTGCCCACATCCTTCAGCTCCTGGAAACCATCATTCTACTTTCTGCTTTTACGAGTTTGACCTTTTCTTGTTTGCTTAGATTCTACATATAAGTGATATCATACAATATTTGTCTTTCTCTGCCTGGTTTATTTCACTTAACCTAATGCCCTCCAGGTTCATCCATATTGTCGCATTTGACAGGACTGCCTTCTTCTTTATGGCTGAATAATATTCCCTTATATATACATAACACATTTTCTTTATCTATCCATCTATCAACAGACAACTTTGTTTCCATATTTTGGCTATTGTGAATAATACTGTAACGAACATGGGAATGCAGATAATTCTTTGAGATATTGATTTTTACTTCTTTTGGATATATACCTAGAACTGCAATTACTGGATCATATGGTAGCTATATTTTTAATTTCTTGAGGACCTTCCATACTCTTTTCCATATGGCTATACCAATTCATATTACTACCAACAGTTTTCAAGGGTTCCCTTTTCCCATATTCTCACTAACATATAATCCTCTTATATTATATTTTTTCCTATTAATAAAATAAAGGGGGATAAAACTAGATAGTCTATGGTGTCCTATATATGAATAAGTCCCAGATTCATAGTCTACCAATTATTCATTCATTTATTCAACAAATGTTCATTAGATGCTGAATGTTTTGAAGCACTATACTAGGAGCTGGGCATACAATAGAATGACCCCAACTTCATGGAGTTTATAGTTTCTAGACAGCAGAGAAGCCACTCTTAATCACACAGGTAAGTCTGTAACTACGTGCTATGAAAGGCCCTTGAAGGAAGGCAATGGGATTCTATGAAAGCTTATAGCAGAGACATGGCATAATATGAAAGGACAGTGAAGATCTGGGAATGCCTCCGTGCAGATATAAGTAGTAGTTGACTGTTGAAAGGGCTAGGGAGAGCAGAGTGGTCCAGCAGAGAATAGCATGTGCAAAAGCCCTGGAGGTAAAGGAGCCGAGTTGACCAGCAGTCCCTAAAGCAGCCTGTGTGAAATGGTCCCAATGAGATAGGTATAGGAAGGAAGACCCTATCAGGATTTTTAATAAAAATAAGAAATATACTTTGATAGTACTTAATAGATGGATGAACACATGTGGCTTCATTCATTCAATGCCACAGTTTCATGTGGTAACTGAACATTCTAAGAAAGAATGGAAATTCCCCAAACCTCTGGGTCATCCACAATATACTAATTTTTTCACTAAGCACAGGGAGACACATTGTAGTTCATACCTGTGGCGTGCCAAGTGGCAATTATAGCTGATAATATCAGTTTAAATTAATTCTCACTAAATAGACAAGTAGCTTTAAAAGATTATGGCAAGAAAATCATAAACTGAAGAAGACACATGTACGAATCAATGAGCAACAAGCTCATAGCAGAACTGGCCTCTCTGGTGCCTCAAATAAACTCTTCAGTAGATTCACTACAGGGTAAATGCAATGATGATCTAAGTCAGATCTGATCAGAACTTAGCAAAAACAAAAACAAAACCCAAAATGATGAGGAAGACTACTTAAAATAGGTATTTACATCTACTCTGAAACTTCCCTTAAGCTAATGTTGGCTTTAACACTAAGGAAGAAGAAAATGCATTTTGAAAGAAACTTGGTAGACTGAAGAAAACAGTTCCAAAATGGAGGCTTAGAAATATTTCCAACTCTAAGTGATTTTTTTCCTGAAAAAATCATGCGTGTCTCCTACAAAATTCCTAGTATCTCTGCAGTTTAATAACTTAGAAACAAAAATGTTCTAATCTGTTTTAAAATCCTTCAAATAAAGTTTCAGTGAACTTTGAACTCATGTGTTAATATTAATACTCCCCACCTTCTGATTTGTTTTTAACAGGGAAGATGAAATTCTCTTGCTGAATTTTATTTTATTTTTTTTAATGTTTATTTATTTTTTGAGAGTGAGAGAGAGAGACAGACTATGAGAGGGGGAGGGGCAGAGAGAGAGGGAGACATAGAATCCAAAGCAGGCTCCAGGCTCTGAGCTGTCAGCACAGAGCCCCACGCGGGGCTCAAACTCACAAACCATGAGATCATGACCTGAGCTGAAGTCAGACACCCAACCGACTGAGCCACCAAGGCGCCCCAACTCTTGCTGAATTTTAACAAAAGCTCTTTGCTTATTGGAGGGTGTGACTGAAAGCCAAGTATGTTATATAGCCAGCCAAGGATGTGCTTCTTCCATTCAGATTTACACATCTTTGTGAAGTAACTGTTTTAGTTTTGACAAACAATAAAGTCAAGTATTTTAAAACAAAACTAGATTTTGAATGATAATAAGAAATAGTCAGCAATATTTAAATTCAATAATAATTTGAATATTCAAATATTCAATACATATTAATATTTTAAGTGAGAGTGAAAAAGTTTTTTGTATTGTTAATAAATAAAATGAAAATTACTTTATTTATGTCATCTTAGCCCGTCCTTTTCTAATTTCTATTTACTGTTTTATGATGTGTGACTCTTAATTTACAAATGAACAAGTCTAATAAATTGATGGTGCATGCATACTTCTTAAAAACTGATTTAATCATCAAAATGATTGAAGATCACTGGTACTGGAAAGTGTTAAGAGCTTCTGGAAGAGATGCCACTATGGGTTCAAGGGTTCTGGAAGAGGGATTTGATATATTTGGAAAGCATGGGGCAGCTGAATCAATTGTTCAATGATCTCGTCATACTGTGGTGCCATTTATAGCTACATATAGATTCCTAATTCGTAATTCACTCCACGCAGGACAATGAACCAACTGTCTGATGATAGCCGATGATAGTAATTTACTAATATTTGTCATTTCAGCTCTCAAGCAAGGTTCACACTCCACCAAGCAAATGGACCATTGATCAAACATAGGTTTGTTCAGGTGACAACTATATTATAGGGTCTGTTTATCTCACTGGCACTTAGGAAATTCAGTCTCTAAATGGATCCAGATGATCTAGCTGTTTCTCTTGTGTGTGTGTGTGTGTGTGTGTGTGTGTTGAGAGATATACCAGGGAAGCTAAGAAACAAAGATAGCAGGAAAAGAATAAGAGTATTAAAGAATAAATCCTGTGCCAATACTTTGTCTTTGCATGTGCGTGTGGCAAGGCTCCTTTCTCATTCCCATTCAATCCTGGTTCCTTCTTTCTGTATAGTGACTTCCACTATTTTCTTAAATGATACATTCGATGGCACGAAAGCATACTCTCCTGCATGTGCATGTCACATCCGGGGTTTAATCAATGTTAAAAATGGTCATGAGTTGCCTCACATTGTTTTAATGTGTAGACTCAGGCTGACCGAGAAAAGTCATCTTTTTAATCCAGGCCCTTTTCTATGAGGGTTAGCATCAGTCATTCACAAGGCAGCAGGAATGAGTCATAAATCACTTTATTTCCTATGTTTCACAGTTTCTTCTTGATTCTCCTCCTCAGCTCTTTGGTTGCCGGGACTGATGACTTGCTTTGGAGCTTTTGTATCATCCTTCTTGGAGATCATTGCTTTATAAATGACAGTATCTCATCAAAATGATCTTATGTCCTTTGGCTTTCAAACTGAATTGTATCCCATTAAAAAGAGTTGTTTAGGAAGAGTAGGTCATTTTTATCACAAGTTTCATAGAAGTAAGGTAATGCAAAGAAATATTTTAAAATCAGCCTTCTAGAAAATAAATACTTTGATTTACAGCTAATTTATGATTGCTTCTAAAATGCTTCTTTCTCTCCCATCCCACTACTTCTGCCACAGAAGCCCACCAAAATCATTTTGCTGTGCTGTAATTTTAAAGCTGTAGAGATGGTGTTAGAGTTGTACGTGAAGACCACAGAAACATCGGATTAAAATCACCTAACATGTTAGAAGCAAAATAAGAAGCAAAGTAGGAATAAGCCAAATGAGTTGTTACATTAGAAGTAACTGTTTTGCCAAATAAATAGCTCATTAAAACGCCACAGAGTCAACATTAAGAGGGTAGTGCAATATCAAAAAGGTGGAACTGCTGGGCTGCTAATGAATGAATATATGTAAACACACTTCAGTGTAAATAGGTAATTTCTCTGCAATCCTCCTTCTTTCCCTACCCCTTAAACAAAACCTATAAACCAGGGGCACCGGGGTGGTTCATACAGTTAAGTACCCAACTGTTGATTTTGGCTCAGATCATGATCTCAGGGTTGTGAGATCAAGCCTTGCATCAGGCTCCACACTCACACTCAGCACAGATTCTCTTAAGATTCTCTCCCCCGCCACCCCCCCACCCCCCACCTCTCTGTCCCTCCCCGCTCACTGTCGCTTTCTCTAAAAACAAAAAAATATCTGTAAATCTGTTAATAGTCTGTTTTGTTCTATGGGTAATCCAATAGAGAAACAAATGGTCCTAAACAGTGGTTCAACCTAACAACAACAACAATAACAACAACAACAACTAACTTGTCAAGAGCACTGATTAAATGCTATGAATCATGCTAAGAACTCTACTTTCATTATCTTATATAGATTAAGGAGCAGAGTTAAGCAGCTTTACCAGTGAATGCAGCTGGTGAGTGTTGCACTGAACGTTGCATCCAGGCTTTCTGACCACAGAGTTCACATGTTTAATTAGTATGCCATTTTATTTTATCCACATTTATGTCCTGATGAATTGAATGAGCAACATTCACCTGTCTGTAATACTTTCCCTCCTATAAGTGCTTGGCACTCAATGTTTATAACTTTTCCTCTTGTCTGGCCCCTGTTTCATAATTACCTACTTTCCAAATATATTTTGTCTACTGCTGTCCATGTGGTCGCAAACATGTCTGTTTCATTAGAGCTCTCAGCCCAATACCTTGCACAAAGCAGGAACTGAATTAGAAGAGGGTTGAATGAGTGAATACTTAGCTGTTTCTCAGCAAAGCCTTCTCTATCCTATGTCAAAAGGAACACTTTGTTTTGATCACTCTGCTTTTTAAACTCCAGGTCACCTTATTGGTTTACTTGCCTCTTATGAAAATAGTTGAAATCCTCTGTCTCTTGTAAAAATCAGTTCTTGCATCTAGCACTTTACAAGCACACACACATATTTTATCTTTTGCAAAAGTAGGGCTGGCAGCTTGCGGTGGGTTTTAAAGCCATTGCTGGCTTCTTGCTCAGTAGTGCTGTAGGCTGACTATGTAAAGTTCCCTCATCCTTTCCTGGGAGGCGGGCACCCCTACAGCAGATGGTTTTCCAATTTTTCTTCAGTTTACTAAAACTCAATTTATACCGGTGATCTAACTCCATGAATGTATAGTACCCACTGAGTAGCAGACATTCAGGAAACTATCAGAAACTGTCAGAATTCCTTGCAGTTTTGAGTGAGTGACTGATGGAGCAGCCCTAGGTATCTCTGAGACTCAGTATGAAAAGAAATATCCATGGATTTATGTCACCTTGTGGAGTTCCTAGTGATTAGCTCTTGGGCATTGTTTAAAAACTCTTTCAGGATAAGTGATGTTTGTAAATTGATTTGTGCAAACACATATATATAATTTATTACCTTGTCATTTGCATGATGAGTTAGTTTGTTTTCTTCTGCTGAATACTCTTCATTTCCTGAGAACGCTGAAGAACAGTATCATTCTGAGCTGGAAGACAAAATCAGCAGAAGGGGCATTGATGCATTGCTAATGCTCTTCTAGGACCCTCTGTTCCAAGCTACTATTTCAAAATATTCAACATACAAGTGAATCTTACAACTTCAATTTCTTTTTATTATTTGTTCCCCCATGGGTACTTTCATGTATATGTATGTGTATATGGATGAATGTGTGTGCAATTAAAATTATTGTTAGAAATAGTCTCTGCATGTATTACCACGCTTTTCTACACAAGTGGTAGTATATTGCAGTCATGCTTCTGTACCTTGCCTTTTGCATTGGTTTCATCCTCCTATACCATAGTGGACATTTGATGGCTGCCTACCCAGTATCCATTCTCTCCTCCTTTCCCAAAGTACTCAGGTTTTCATTTACTTATCTGTGCTCCCCTACAAAGCTTCTAGGAGGCATGCCACCCTAGGCTGACTGCCCAAAAGTAACCAATATTTTCCATTCTCATGGCATATGATTTAAGCTCGAACAATCAAGATGAACTTCAGGGCTCCTGTTTGGAATTCTGGGGCAGACGCACTCTCTTTTCCTTTGAAATGGAGCAAGAAACCCTAATTATGGTTGATAAGTCTCCCACTACCATGAGAGAACCAGGCTTGGGATGAAGCTATTATCTTTAACAGCAAAAGCAGAGAGATGAGAAGAAACTGAGTCCTTGAGGATTTCCCATTTATGTGACTCAATAAATCTCCTTTATATTTAAATCAGTTTGCAGTGGATTTGCTGTTACTTGCAACATAAAGCCTCTTATCTGATTTAGGTATGTATAAATCTACCTTATTCTTTTTAATGGCCTTAGGATGAACACATCATAATATACTTAACGAACATTCAGGTTATTCCAGTTTGCTGGTACTAACCATACCATAACAGGTAACCTTACATGTATCTTCACACACATATTCAAGTCTATAAGCAGGATAAATTCTTGGAAGTCGAGCTGGAGATCTTGGGATATGTGTATAGTTAATTTGATAGATTATATTTGGGAATACAAAGAAGTAGTGAAAAAGTTGCCTTTAGGGCATGGAATGTAGTGAATGGGTATTCTCTGTATATTCTTATTAAATGAATTTTAAAAACCATGTGGAGGAGCAGTGGGTGGCTCAGTTGGTTAAGCATCCAACTTCAGCTCAGGTCATGGTATCACACGGTTCATGGGGTTGAGCCCCGCCTTGAGCTCTGTGCTGACAGCTCAGAGCCTAGAGCCTGGTTCAGATCCTGTCTCCATCTCTCTCTGCCCTTCCCTTGCTCATGCTCTCTTTCAAAAATAAACATTAAAAATTTTTTAAAAATAAATAAAAAATAAAAACCATGTGGAATACTACATCTCTTAGAAGAGGAAAAAAAATTGCACTTAGAAGCATTAAACTGTGTATCATTAAATTGTCCCTGGGTGGCTCAGTCGGTGTCATATCTTACTCTTGATCTTCGCTCAGGTCTTGATCTCGGTCGTTGTGAGTTAAAGTCCCGGGTTGGGCTTTGAATTGAATTGAAGCCTACTTAAAAAAGAAAAAAGAGGGTATCTTTAAAGGCATCTTGGAAATAATGTGTTCCAGGGCTCCAAGTTAGAAATGAGGAAACTGAACTCCTGGGCAGTTCAGGGAATTGTTCACACTGCAGTTGAGAGCAGGTCCAGGGATGACAGTAGTTGTACCCATATGCAGAGGTGACATGTCTAGCACGAGTTCACTATCGCCGGCACCCACGCTGGAGCTGCCAAGTGCCCTGAGCTACACAGTGAATCAAGCATATAAATAAATCCTAAAACAATGAATTCTTGCCATGCTCCTGCAGGGAGGGGGCTAGTTGTATTTTAGGAGTAGGAAACTGAGGAACTGAGACTAGCTCCCTACCAGACAGTGCACAAGAATCAGGCCTCCAGCCCCACAGCGCCACAAGCTGCATTTACATCTGACATTTTCCAAGGGTCTCCTACTGAGAAAAGATGTGCAAAAGAATGCTAGGTTTTGTGATGCTAATGCAGAGAGAGGGGCCCCAGCCCACTCCTTTTTATTGCTCTGAAAGTCAGAGGGCTCCTCGGGTGTGTTCTCTGCAAAGGTCTACCCAGACTGCCCTGCTCCAGGAAAGAACAATTACGAGAATCAAACAGTCAAGCAGCTATGCAAGGACTTGGAAAAATTATAATACAGAAGTTCATGCCTGGGAGATACAGGGTTTTTCGGGTTTACTTTACTTAAACAAAAGGTCACAAGTGTGTTTATTTATTGAACACATTACAAAAATCTCTTAGTGTTTCTTCCCTTAAATGTCCGCAGTTCAATTTTTCCTCAGTCCAATGGCTAATACTAAATCCTTGGTGTTGCTCCCATCCTTGAATTTCTTTACTTGCGGAAAATCACTTGTTTCTCTTTGCCGGCAGAAAAAATGTGAATTTTAAAATGAAAAGTATCCTTTAGTGCGACACCTTTTATTTTACAAATGAGCAAAGGGGACTCCAGTGATTTAAAGGCTATCCAGCAAGTCTATGCATAGCTTTGTGGAACAGCTAGGTTTCTGGGCTCTGTGCCCCATAAGATCTCCAAATATAGAATCATAGAATTAATTTTCTTTATTTAAAAAATTGTATTCACCAAAGAATAGAAGCATCTCACCATATTTACAAAGTCATTTTTCTAAAACATACATACTGTTAGCTCTGCTTAAGAGAATCTTTGTTTTTAGAGGTTCATGTAGAAGCTTATAGGTAGGACATTTCATGATCCCAATCTATTTTAAAATGCTTCAAGAAAAAAGATGAAGCAAAATGCAAAATGTAAACAATTGTTAAATCTAGGTGATGGGAAAAGGGTGGTCCTTACACAACTTTCTCTACTTTTTAAAAAATATTTGAAGATTTTTTATAGGACAGGAAGAAAAAGCATATTAACATATTAAGCATAGGGCGCCTGGGTGGATCAGTCAGTTAAGTGTCCAACTTTGGCTCAGGTCATGATCTCACAGCTCATGAGTTCGAGCCCCGCACTGGCCTCTGTACTGTCAGCTCAGAGTCTGTAGCCTTCTTCGGATTCTGTATCTCCTTTTCTCTCTGCCCCTCCCCTACTTGCACTCTGTCTCTCTCTCCCTCAAAATAAATAAACATTTAAAAAATTTTTTTTAAAAACCATATTATGCATGTCCTGGAATTCACAAGTTCCATTTTTTTGAAGTAATACATGTTCACTGATGAAAACAGAGAGCAATGGTCCACAAAAGAAAAACAAAGTAACTGTAACCTGTTCACAGCCCCATTCAGAGCCAATTATTATCAACGTTTGGGGGGTATATCCTTTTAGTCAGTGTTCTACATATAAATTCACAAGCATGTATCCACAAGTGTGGTTAATACCTTACAGTCCATTTTATAATCATATATTTAACAACATATAGTAAATATTCTCTCATTATTAATTATTTTCTGTATCTTTTCAGGGATGTATAGTGATTTGTTATTATTTATTTAACCCATCTCCTCTTCAGGCAATTGTGAGATTTCCCCCAATGTATAGGTAATAGCAAATCTCTGATGAGCATTCTTGGAGCCCAGGCTGAACACACCCGTGATTATTTCCTCAGGAACATTACAGAGCCTTTTTTACATGTCAGGCACTTTAGTCAATAAGGGCTTTACATGCATAATCTTATTTAATCTCCTAACTGATGAGTTATTCGCTTTTATCACTCTCATTTTATAGATAACAATTCTAGGCTGCAAGGTAAGTACACGGACTTAAGCCTGTGTCTGGCAGTCCCCAAAATTCATGTTCTGAGACATGAAGCTCCCTCTTTTATGTGTCCTGGATGTGAAATTGCTATGAACTTTTCAGAGATTGTGTATATGTATCATTATATTGCCTTCCAGAAAGCAGTAGCACTTATCTTGCCCCATTATTGGGTTAAAAAAAAAAAAAAATAAGATGCCAGATTGATTTAATTTTGAATTCTTATGGCTTATAAAACAGTTGACTTTTTTCTTTTTTAATAAGACTTTTCCTTGGATAAAGAAAGTCTCCATTTTACTGTTGAAAGTAAGACCACTGTTACAGTTTTCTCCTCTTCACCTATGTTTCCCCTTTACTTCTCTTGGATTTAAAACACCAACTAAGTGACGTTCATTGGCTCAAATGTATGCATAGCTGGCCTGGTATCCCACCAATGTCTGATACTGCCATTGCAGCCGGATCACGCTAGTCACCACTCCTGGTCAATTAAAATCGGTGTTTTACTCCTTTTCCTGGGCACACAGCTACCTTTTCTAGGCTTCCTTGCAGCTTGGTGTGGCCATTTGACTGAATTACAGCTAATGGAATGTGAGCTGACGTGGCCAGTGGAAACCTCATCTACATGCTTTTCCATCTCATTCTCCCTCCCAAATGAAGAACAGGGACAAGCTCAGGGAGCCCAGAGAAACCATGTCCTGAGGATGGCACATCTTTCTGCTGAAGTTTCTGAACAAAATCATGGCATAGAGCACTGGACTGTTACATGAAGAAAGAATAAAATTCTTTTTCAATGTGTGGAGCCATTGAAATTCTGAGGTTTGTTATAGCAGCTAACATGATTTTGACCAATACAAGGGTTTTTGCTTTATATGTTTTGAAGACCATGGATACTTCTGTTGGATTCTTTCCAATTTGTCATGGAAATCTGATGCCTTTGCAGTGATGCTCACTTGAATCATTATTATATAAGTCTGATACTTGCTCAGAGAGGTGCTGTGTTCTTGGGGAGGAATAAAATAACAGTCTAGTTTATTTTTGTTTTAAAAAACTACTTTTTAATTTTTATTTATTTATGTATTTTTGTACTTGGGGGAAGAAAGGTAAGTTAATCATCCTCATCAGTGCCTTGTACAGGATAATCATTGGCCTCTGGAGGATCCCTCACTTGTTATAATTATGTTTTTCCTTCATTCCTGATACTCCCATTTCTTTCTCTCTAGTAGATATACATTCTAAGGTGTCTGATGTATTCACTTGGATTTGTATGTATTCTTTTTTTTTTTGAGTTTATTTATTTATTTTGAGAGAGACAGAGACAGCGCAAGTCGGGGAGGGGCAGAGAGGGAGAGAGAGGGAGAATCCCAAGCAGGCTCTACACTGTCAGCACAGAGCCCGATGCGGGGCTCAAACCCATGAACTAACTTTGAGATCATGACCTGAGCTGAAACCAAGAGTTGGATGCCTACCTGACTAAGCCACCTAGGTGCTTAGTCAGATTTGTATGTATTCTTATAGCATTGGTTTTTGTGTTTAAATAGTGCTATAGATCTCATTTCATTTCTTACCATTTTCACTCAACAAACTTTTCATAACCCATTTTATGTATTTATCTCTAATTTAATTCTACTTGTTGCATAGAATACCACCTGTCTTCTCCTAGAGATGGATTTCTAGACTGCCGTGACTCACCACCACCATACATAATACAATGGTGAACAGTATGTGCCCTGTTACGGCTCTGCAAGAATTTCTCTGGGAGATCCCTGAGGTTGTTGGGTCATGGGACATGAGTGCTGCCAGGCTGCTTTCCAGAATGGCTCACCAATTTACATTCACAGTGTATACAACCTCTCATGACTCTACATTATCCTCACCAATTGGCATTACCCTCCCTTCCAACTTTTTTCCATTCTGATAAGTGCAGAATAAACTTTCATCTGTTTTAATTCATATATCTCTGATTAATAACATATGTGTGCAACTCTTAGGTAATGTCTTAGCCATTCAACTTCCCCTTTTGTGAATTGTCCGTGTTTCCAGACAAAACAGTAGAGCCTTCCATTTCCTCATAATCCACATGGAAATCCTGTAGGAAGTGTGAAAAAAAATATATTCTGGCTCTTTCTGGTGTCCAACAAAGTTCTCTCTAGGTAATGTCACTGGTTATCTACAACCTGATAGACTCATTCATTCATTCACTCCAGAAAAATGTGTCAGGCACTTTATCATATGTTAGGGATACAGAGGAAAATAGAAGTTATGTGGCTCCTGGCCTCTTGGCACCCATGAAATGATAGAAGAGATAGATTTGTGTTTGTTGTTTTACTTTCTGGAGAAGTAAACATCAAGGTATGAGCTACTTATATCTTGATACTTGGTAAGATTTCTCTTCCATCTTTCTTTTTTGCAATTGAATTAGAAGTGTCCCTGGTAAGTACGAACTGGTACAGGTCAATGGATGCTGCTGACAACTAACAAAAGAAAAAACCATATTGCTTCCAACACTTATTAACTAAAAAACTCAATGAGGCATCTTTTCTTAAAAAGAAAATCTTAAGTACCAAGATGTTTTACCAGCATATACCCTCCCTAGAAAAAAAGAGCTGTAATCTAATCCCCCCCACCCCCCACCCCACCCCCACCAGATTTGCAGCTCAAGCAATGAAGTTCAGAGGGATGTAAAAAAATCCTCAGTGTAGAGCCTTCTGGAGCTCTTCCCAATACACCACCCTGGTTCTATTTTTTTTTTTTTTAATGTTGTTTTCATTTGAAACTAGATTCATGCAGCTTGCTCATGCAAAATGAGAATGAAAAAAAAAAGTTAGGGTCTGGAAAGGAAGAGAAGGATTAAATTAAGAGTTCTGCTAGGATGTAGCCATCATGATCTAATGCACCACGGGCAGTGCAGCTTCAGGGAATACTGACTTTCAAGGGCTGGCACTCCGGAGGACAGCTGGCCCTCAGCTGGTCATGTTGCTGGCCTCATGTTGCCTCATGAAGTGTCTCCCATAAACTCAACTGATGCTATTTAGGATTTTTTTTTTTTAAACATGCGGCACAGGAAATTTTTCCTCAGTGCGTGTAAGAGCTGTTTGATTCCCCAAAGAAAAAGATTTGGCAAGTCAGTTGAGAGGAAAGTAGAAGCACCGAACACATGAGCACATTTTAACAATGTCCAAGTGTAACTTTTACTGCCAACAGTAGACATGCACTGGAACTTGAAACGCAGCCCAAATGCTAAAAGCAGTTGTTTTTATCTGTGAGGAGAATGTTGTGGTTTCATTCTGAGATGAGTCACTTTGTTCTGATTTATCCAGTTAGTAAATGTATCTGATTTGTTTTCATTAGGGAGTTGAAAGTTTGTTTTTGTTTGTTTTGTTTTTATTTTTGTAACAGTAAAGAAAACTATTAGGTCTGGTAAGAAAAAAATGAGGAAACCAAATTTGAGTGAAATGCTCAATGAAGATAAAGCCAAGATATCACCTGCCATGGACAATGAAGAGGGCTTGGAGTCCTGGCATTAAGAGGGAGACTTTGGCATTCAGAAGCCTAGTACTTTGCTGTCAGTATTTGACAGCATCTTTACAAGGCTATCTTGGGTTGCCAAATCAGAAAACTAAGCCTTTTGTGCGGTGTGGTCTTAATTTTGCCCATTCTATTAAATGATTTCATGATGGTATACAGGTGACATTTATGCATTTGCTAAACAAACAAACAAACAAAAAAACAACTTTGTTTCTCTAGGCCTACTCTGCAGAACTAGATCACTTGGTCTAACTAATCAGTTAGCTAACCAATCTGATGAGAAATATTTACTGAGTGCCTACTACCTGCAGGCATTTTATGGGTCAGTTGATGCTATGACTTTGCTGGCAGGCAGACACTGTGACCAAAGAATTCAACCACAGTTATATTAAAGTTGTCAATTGTTTTCCTATGCCTTTTGTTTCAAACAAATTACAACTACAACGGCACTTTTTCCCATTAACTTATTTTTCTTCTTATTCTTTATCCTAGAGACATAGTGCATGATATAGAATTTTAAATGTATATATTTTCAAGACCAAAACCACTTATTTGAACAATTTTATCCAACAAATAATTTCATCATATAATAAATAGTCTGTATTATATTGATATATAATGCAGGTTTTATCTGGTAATAAATATTCTCACTGAAGTATAAGCAGTGCTGAGCCATCCATGACCTGGGTCGACATGTTTTGAAGACATGAAGTGATCAGGTGCCATTCTGAGTTCTCATTTAAATCTGCTGTGTTGCAGGGATAGTGGATCTAAGCCAACTTTGAGACTGTAAACAATTTACTCAAATATAAAAAAAAGGAGGTGGGGGGGAACAAAACTGCTTGGAAACATTTCTTTCCATGGTTGTGTTTCAAGTCACCTAAGATTACCAATGCATGGTGAACAGTATTTTGTCTTAAGCTTAGTGGAGGGGATTGTCATTGTAGTGGCTTTTTGTCCGTGAAGAATTTATCAGGCTCACTCTCTGGCTTCCATCACTCTGTAGGACAGAAAAGCCTATTTCAATATCTCTGGGCATACCTAATATTTAGAAAGGTAAGCCTGTGTAGCAAATGTGAAAGAGCTCCTCTACACACCCTGATGGCTTTACTCAACCATGTTTCCTCTTTTATCATTTGTTGGAAAAACCCTTTACTATCTCTTCTTAGTTCCTTGTCCTTTGTTAGCTACAAAGAGCAGATTTTCTTTTGTAAATCCTTAGTAATTAAATGAGCACTTCAGTGGCTGTAGCCTTCAATGGCCTGTTTCCTAGGTTTTTGCCTTTGACAGTCATATTTTGCAAAGGCCCCTGAGATGACTCGGCATCTTCCCCTACTTAACACTAAACCAATTGAAGCCCGTGCTCACTGCGAGAAGGAGGAAAAGATTCATTAAGGGCACTTCATTAAGGAGCTGAAATGGGACGCTCTAAATGCGCCCGAACCAACTGCAGCCCAGAGGCGCTGTCTATTAGGAGAGCCACAAAGACAGTTTCGGAAACTGAACTCCAGCTCCAGTGCATCGGATTAGGGAGAGTGATGGGATTAGTGTTTAATGACTTGGGGCAGGAGACAAAGGGAATTTCGACAAAGAGGCTTAGATATGGAAGAATTAACACTCTATTCCAACCAGGCCTCTGATGACTTCCAGCATTCTTTTCAGACTCAAAAGCCAAGGGAAGAAGAAAAAAAAAAAAAAAAAAAAAAAAAAAAAGATGAGCAAAGCTTTAATACTTTCCTAACTTTTTTTTTTATTACAACAACAATACGGAGGAAATAAAAGAACCCTCTTCAGTCCCTTGCACTTGAAACCTCTTTTAAAAATAAGCATCTACAATTGTATAATTAGCGGCAAGGTGAGCTTGCCCAGGGCTCCCAGCATGTGCGCCAGAATGCCTCTCTGCTTCCCAACACTAGAGTAAGTCTCATGCCAATGCGGACACCAAAGCAAAACCCATGGTAGCAGAGGACCAGCTAAGTGGCTTTAAAAGTGCTTCCCTCTCCCTGGCTGTTTATGTTACAGGTGCAACCAAAGGGCCAGAGAGAAACTGCTTCATTGTAAAACCTCCTCCTGGCCCCATCTGGCTCAGACTCCAATGATTCCAGTGTCTATGGCCTGAGAAGTGCTTCATGAAACGAGGTGATTATCCTGCGTACGTGAGGGGATAACTTTGGAAATGTGCTTGAAGGTTGAAAGTGCTCTTGAAAAAGAATCAAGTCAACTTGGAGCAGGGCAGGCAATGTTGGAGCTTATCTATAGCATTTCTCCTTGCTTGGACAAGAACACAGTATCATTATCTAAACACGAAGCCAAATTTAAGTGGCTGACCCTGGAGTGGAGTATTATTCCTCAGGCTGTTAAATAAATAGACTCAGAGCACCAAATGCCTTCGAGCAGTAAGTGTGTGATTATGCCCTGCTGCTGCAAATGGCAAAATGCAGGTGCAAATGTTACTGTAGGCAAAAGTACAATCCAAATAGTGCCGTAAATGAGCTCGCACTGTAAACCAATTCAACGTGTCCTTATTTTTAACCGAACTAAATCACTTGCAGAAAAGCTGGGTATTCATTTCATGTATTAGCCTGTATGAAATGGTCTTGGAGCAGTTCTAGACACCAAGGTATTATTTAACCCGTGTGGTTTAGTGGGACAATGGCAGCCCCCTGCCGTAATCCATTCAGGGGCAATACCGGCAGTCAGTGTGAAATTAAATACATTACAGGGAAAGAGCTTAATGCGTTTTATAGGCAGTTGTTCATCCACATCAAACTTTAGTTTTTAAAATCCGAACATTTGATCCCACGACAGGAACCGTGCTTCAAGTCGGAGATTGCCACACTGTGCTGCTGGAAGGTAGAAAAGAGGCAGAGCCCAGACTTCAGTTAAGGTCCAACTGGCTGAAAGGAACCATTTCTAATCATCTCAGCTCTGTTGGGCCACTCAGATGCCAAAGGCCCAGGTAGCATCTGATCAAGTTGCTACAGGGCTCATACCTGCGTTTATTGCCCCTTACTTTTCCGCTAACATTTTTGCTTGAAGGATCGATGTTTTTCCAGTGTAGTGCAAGTCCCTTTTCTCATAGCTAAATCGTAGTAGGGTATAATGGGCTTCCCTCACCTCACTCCCAGTCTCTCTTGACCCCAACATGGTCTAGAAGTCTGTTCTTTGTTAAATTGAAAATGTGTAGAAATTTTTATAGAGATCTTCAGCTATATAAATAGCTTTGAAAATTGTTGTAACTTTAAAAACAGGTCAAAAAGGAAATTGAACAGCTAGTGAGTTTCATACCATCCAGTCAGCTTTTTGAAGGGCTGCATTGGTCTTCCTAGTAAATGGTTGCTTTCATTGTTGGGGTTTCTGCCATTTTTTTTTTTTGAGGCAGCTTTTAATAGAAAAGGGAGCTTTGGTGGAATTTTCTGATAGAATGTCAAATATATCACTAATGGCTCCTGCCACCACATTCAAACGTCAAGAGCAGTTTTTGTCATGGGAGTGTGACCTGCATTCCATGACACTCCTTGCTGAGCATCCAATTCTCCATGAATATTGATGACTTCCTCAGATGGGTGGTGACCCCAATGTGGTTCCCAGGCAAGTTCCTGAACTCTGTTGGCTCACAGGTGGATCCTGTGTCCTCATAGATGGTGGCTTTGTGTTTTGGGAATTTTCAGACCAAACTCTGCTTCTTTGGGTACAAAATTTATCAAAAGGTTATTCTCTGGTATCTTTTTTCAAAAGTGGAGCAGGTTTGTTTATAGCTCTTTAAAATATGGTGAAACTTAGAAGTGCTTTTTCCTTAGTACTGTGTTGAAAGTGTAAGAACTTAAAAACAGTGATTCTTAACTTTGGATGGGGGGAAGGAGGAGCAATACAATTATGCTAGGGGTCCAGTAATCCACTTGTTGTAAGCATTCTCTAGAACCTGAATAAATAACATGTGTCACACATAGACGGTCATTTTTAAAATAATGTCTATAGATGTTATTATGATTAACACATTCAAAGTTATTTGAAAAGGTTTACTGAGATTATAGTCATTTTTATCATTACGTGTTTTCTCAAGCCATACCAAAAGTTCAACTCATATCACATAGGGGTCTGACACTTTTTTGTAGGGGTGGGAGGGTATGATATGGACCTCTATCAATGTCAGTAATAAAAACCCAACTCAAACTAGCTAAAGACAAAAGTAATTTTTCTCTGGGCTCAGGGAGCTCAGAGATATGTTGAGCTCTGTTTGCCTTTTCTTGGCTTCAAGCAGGCTTGTCCATGGGGTAATGAGAGGGTCATGGTCCTTGCTACATGATTACATAGTCCTAAACTCTGTTGAAGTCAAGAGAGACTTTATGTCAGCTTCCATATCAAACTCTAAAACAGAATTCAGATTACCCAGCTCTACTTAATGGGCCTATCTGTGGACTAACCACAAGGGTTAAGGTGAAGAAGGCAATCTGATTGGTCAGCCTGAATCACATAATCACTTCTGTAAGGGGAGGAGAGGTAGAGTCCCTTGATTTATAGCCCTAACAGAGTCACATAGAGAGAAGGAGGGGGCAATTTCCAAACAAAAAGGAGGTGATGAACAGGCAAGCAACACTGGCTGACTGCAGGAGGGTTTCTCATATTTACACTTATATTTATAAGGCTTCAGAACCGCTATTCTAGTGTTATTGTTATTATTTTTGACATTTTAACTAGGATCCTCCAACAAGTATTACAAGTCAGCTAAGCACAAAGGAGGCCATTGGGAATACCCTGAGGGGTACTGTTTTGCAGCCAATCCCAGTTGTGGTTTGTGTACCTGCATGTGCTTCAGAGGAGAAGAAGAATGAGCTGTTTGAAGGGCTGCTGCCAGAAGACAAAAAAATCATAATTTCCTTAAGATTCAAATCTCAATTCTTTCCTGTAAGTTTAAGGCAAAACAAAATAAACTCTCACTCTCTCTCTTTCTCACACACACACACACACACACACACACACACACACTCCACCACCAACATCACCATTACTGCCCCCAAATGGATACAAGTTATAAGGGTTAATTCCAAAAACACTAAAGGTATTTATTTTTTAATTAGTGTTTACTTTTGGCACAGGCACCCTCGATAGGAAAGGTCATCCCTAGATCCAGAGCTCTGAATACCATGACTCTCCTTATTGCTAATCTCTAGGTCAGTCCTGTCTCTGCTTTTCTTCCTGGATAATTCGTTCCTTCCCAGGAATTAATACTTCTGTAATTAGTGCTTATTTCTATTCTTCATGCCCTTCTCCACCAGTCTCTCCACCTTTACCCCTTCTGGCCTGACTCCTCATTTCCTTAAATTTCCCTATTTTTTCCCATTCTTTGAAATCAAATCATTTTAAGTCCCTACTTTACCTTTCTCAGCTATAGGCATATGGAAACTGGTATAATGTGAAGAGTACATTACTTGACTTTTACAATCATAATGATGATGATAATGATGATGATGATGATGATGATGAAAATGAATATTAAGTGAGCTCATTATTTCATAAGCACTCTCTCAATATTATATTATATAATCTTTACACTGACCCTGTTAAGTTAGTAGTTGTATGTTAATTTTATTTATAAGGGTTACTCAGTTTTTGAACCCATTTATGATGTTTGAGAAGTTCCTTATAATATGAATTGTGATGGAATTTCCCAGTATAGAAGCCAAAAAATGTTCAGATACTTGTTGCCATAGACTCTCTTGCACCTACGGTGTGGACACATGACCTACACTCAGCCAAACACAGAGGTACCTGCCTTAGACTTTAAGTTGATAGCTAGACATACAAAAAAGCAGGCAAGTAGATAATTTATTTTTCAGGTAATTGTGGCTTCAACATTCCATTTCCAGGGTCTTCGGGAGCTGTGTAGTAGGCTGTGGCATCCAGTGTCCAAGGCTAGTAGCAATAGTGGATAAATCCCATTATTCAATGTCAGCAGCTCCATTGACAAAGTCCCTGTCCAACTAACTTTGTAGTATACTTTGGGCTATGCTTCTGGCTATTGCCTAGACTCCTTTCTTCTGCCATTTCTGAGCCTGGCTCTCCAGTTTCCTAATAGGTTCAGAAACGTAAAATATAATATAGATGCTGTTCCGGAGTTGGGCAATGTAGAAGCCTTATCCTTGAGTTCCCTCAGATCCTTGCAATAAATTCCCTTTTACCTAAATCAGCAGCTATGTTAGTTTATATTACTTGAAACAAAGAATCCTGACAATACCAGGATGTTATTTTTAATTTCATTTTATGGATTTGGAAGCCCAAGCTTAGAGAAACAAATACATTGTATAAAGTCAAACAAATACTATCAGACTCAGGCTGACTTGAGAGCTTACATTCATCTACCACCCCTCAAACAAGTGGGAAAGAAAAGACTATATCAGTAAATGAGATTTGTCTGAATATAACTTAGAAAGAGGTAGGCACCCTTGATTAAAGTCTCAATTCTGGCAATGTCTTTTCCAAAGTCACAGCTTATTTGGATAACCTTTCTTTATCTAGAAAGTAAAAAGTTTGGTCTAGATCAATGGCTTCTAATTATTGGGGCTGGGGGTCATAGGACCATGAAAAAAAACATGCAAGCTATGGCTTTCCTTCTTGGCAAAGCATACATACAAATGTGTTACATCCAATTTCACCCCAAGCCCATCATCCTTTGATCTCAGTGAATCCCAGGCTGAGAACCCAGAACTAAATGACCTCTCACTTTGGTCTTTCCAAGTAAAATGCTGTATGATTCCATTGTCTGGGTGAATTTGTTATAATGATTGAGCTCAACTTCTCTCTCTCTCTCTTACATACACACACACACACACACACACACACACACACACACCATGATCTCAGGACAGGGGTTTGAATTAATCACATTTCTCAGTTTATAGTGTACTATCATCATTAAGACAAGACATTTGAGAGTCCTGAAGTCATGCAGTATTAGGTGGCAACTACCTAAAGGATCTAGGGTTATATGGCCTTGAGAAAACACTCAGACACAATGATTTGTATCCGTTACTTCAAGTAACTGATAGTTGCTGCAAATAACTGAAAATCTAACCAAAAGTGGCTTAAGCAATAGGATATTTACAATCTCATGTAACAAGAAGTTTGAAGATGAGAGATACAGAGTTGGCAAATGCACTTAAGGACATGGGTTCCTTTCTTCTCTCTGTTCTGCCGTGTCATAGGATGTGGCTTGGCCCTAGCTCCTCAACATGGGGTGGCACTTCTGTAATTTTTTTAAACATTTATTCATTTTTGAGAGACAGAGTGTGAGTAGGGGAGGGGCAGAGAGAGAGGGAGACATAGATCTGAAGCAGGATCCAGGCTCCAAGCTGCCAGCACAGAGCCTGATGTGGGACTTGAACTCACGAACCATGAGATCATGACCTGAGCTGAAGTCGGACACTTAACCGACTGAGCTACCCAGGTGCCCCGGCACTTCTGTAATTTCTTTTTTCATGTTTTTATTTATTTTTTGAGAGACATAGAGAGACAGCACAAATTGGGGAGGGGCAGACAGAGAAGGAGACACAGAATCCGAAGCAGACTCCAGGCTCTGAGTTGTCAGCACAGAGCCCGGCGGAGGGCTCGAATTCACAAACTGTGAGATCAAGACCTGAGCCGAAGTCAGACGCTTAATGGACTGAGCCACCCAGGCGCCCCCACTTCTGTAATTTTTTAAGAAAACATGTTGACTTCGGCCGTTAACCATTATACAGTAACTAGTGTCAAACTTGCCCTCTCACTGAAAACAACTATAAAACTTGACAAATATATAAGGCAATTCCTTTCAAGTACTGGATAACAGGCAGGGGACTATGATCCTCGAGAGAAGGGAAATACACAAAACTAGCCATGCTTTTTTGCCTGGTAGCACTTTCTTGTTGTAGTACAAGGAAATGGAATCAAACAGAACAATAGCTCTGCTGAGCTGAGGAAGCAGAGATCAGAGTTCTAGGCTCCTGAAGTAGCTGGAATTTCCTGGGTAGGGTACTGGAGAAGAGGAGAGCTGTGCACAAGGGCATGTACATTTATGAAAATTCCTTGGCTGAGGGCTGGGCTATGCAGATAAAGGTTGAAATTCCAAGAGACATGGCACAGATAAACTGCTGTGGGGATAAAAAATAAATAGTAATAACAGAGGCCAAGCACTTTGGGAAGATGTTGGAATTCTCGCCATTGAAGAAAGAAAGATTTTGGGTATTCAGGTGAGACTCCATAAAGGCCTTATTTTATTTTATTTTTTTAATTTTTTTTTCAACATTTATTTATTTTTGGGACAGAGAGAGACAGAGCATGAACGGGGGAGGGGCAGAGAGAGAGGGAGACACAGAATCGGAAACAGGCTCCAGGCTCTGAGCCATCAGCCCAGAGCCCGAAGCGGGGCTCGAACTCACGGACCGCGAGATCGTGACCTGGCTGAAGTCGGACGCTTAACCGACTGCGCCACCCAGGCGCCCCTAAAGGCCTTATTTTATAAAGGAATGAAAACTATGCCCTAGAGTGCCTGCACTAGAAATAAGTAAACAAACAAATAAACAAAAACTAACAAAAATAGCCCACTCTATTAAAAAATAAAACTAAACATAAAAGGATCAATAAACTCTACCAATAATTTGATAAGACAAACCCAACATGAGGGGGGCCTGGGTGGCTCAGTCGGTTGAGTGTCCAACTTCAGCTCAGGTCATGATCTTGCAGTCTATGAGTTTGAGCCCCACATCAGGCTCTGTGCTGACAGCTCAGAGCCTGGAGCCTGCTTTGGATTCTGTGTCTCCCTCTCCCTCTGCCCCTCCGCCACTTGCACTCTGTCTCTCTCTCAAAAATAAATAAACATTAAAAAACAAAAGACAAACCCAATACGCTTAAAAAGAAGATGATATAATTTCAGATATAACATATCTTCCAAATTATCTAATACATAATTAAACATTCTTAAACATGTAAAGAAGGATAATATGACCCACAATCAAAGGGAAAAAGAGCAATAGAAAAAGACCATGAGATGATTCCTATGTTGGTATGCTCAGGCAAGGATTTCAAAGAGGGTATTATGAATATATTCAAGGACTTAAAGGGAAAGATGATCATAATGAATAAACTGATGAGGAAACTTCCACAGATTTCACATGAATTTAAATTATCCTTTTAAAACACTGATTTTGGGGTGCCTGGATGGCTCAGTCAGTTAAGTGTCTGACTTCAGCTCAGGTCATGATCTCACAGTTTGTGAGTTCGAGCCCCAAGTTGGGCTCTGTGCTAACAGCTCAGGGCCTGGAGCCTGCTTTGGATTCTGGATCTCCCTCTCTTTCTGCCCCTCCACTTATACTCTCTCTCTCTCCCTCTCTCTCTCTCTCAAAAATAAATTAACATTAAAAAAATTTTTTTAAAGGAGTAAAAAATAAAACACTGATTTTAATAAAAAATGGTCTGATGCTACTTTTGATAATGCTGAGATCTTCATTTCTGAAAGTGCTCACCTAAATATTCCCAGGTGAGGATACTGTAAAGTAGCATTCAAGCCACAGGTGGGATGACATAAAAGATGGGAGAGGAGAGGATGGATTTGATAATTTATAATCACTTCCAACTATCAGAGTCTGTTTCTCTCATCATCACCACTGGGAAAGGGAAGTCATTAAACACATGGGATGATCTGGGCTCTCTAGTCCTGCTGTGTCTTCTTCTGGTTGAGTCCCTACTGTGGTAACACTGGAAGAGCAGGAACTTCAGGGTGGGATGAATCAGGCTGTCATGGAACAATATAGAGCTAGATTTACCTCTAACCACATTGCTAGATGTTCCAGTCACAAACACCTGGAGTTTACCTTTTCCTGTACTCCTAGATTATTCCAGCCACATTCCTAGAAAGCCCATGAAACTTGTGTGACCAGATCTAGGATAGACATAGAGCTTCAAGCTCTATGTACCAGTACAATGAGTGATTCATAGAAGATGCTTGATAAACAGTTGTTAAATGAATGAATGCATTCTAGCCACCTAACGTGTTTAACTTGGCTTGAACTTGCAATAAGGCATATTACATATTCCAGTGGTCTCCAAAATTCACTAACACTCTCTCACCCAATCCCCTCAAACAGTAGGGCACTTCATGCAGAACCTCCCTCAGAATTTCAGTGCTGATTTTGAGATCCCTTTTAAAAGGTCATGAAGAGATACATTAATGTATAAGCAAAACCAAGGATGACTGTTAATGAGAATTTTAACCTAATAAAAGTGATTATTTTCCCCCCATGATTTTTCCTATCTCAAGGGCATGGAGGATGATGATCCAAGTAGTAAATAAATGGCAAGAAGACTCCCCCTGCTTCCTCAAACTACTTCTGCTCAAAATATTATCAAGAGGGCCTAGCATTCCTCTCCATTCTCTGACTGTTAATGATGCTAAAAGGTTAAGATAAAAAAATACTCCCCTTCTATGTTCAGTGCAGACAGAAAGCAATCCAGTGACTGCTGTAGGAGAGAGATGGAGACCCTTCCCCTGTTCCCATCTCTCCTCCGTCTCATCCCTCTTCACCCCCTCTCACGGTTTTTCACTCTTCTCTTTTGATCCCTCCCTCCCACCCCGCCCAAACCTTACCCAGGGTTTACAGTAGTTATCAGAGCTGGGCATGCCCATTAGTTAGTTGCAGGCAAATCTTGTTTGCAAGCAGGAAACTGTAGGAATTCTCACCTAGTGGGGTTTTCACTCTTTGTGTGAGCTTAATCTTGGGGATTAACAAATGCATCAACTGGAGACCTCTTACTATGACAGAATGGGCAAGTTCAAGCAGGAATAGTCCCTGAAATGTCTGGTTCTGTGGGAGCTAAGAACACAACACCTGCCAGGTACTGGACAGGGTGTGTCCCTAGAGGAGGCCTGGGTCAGAGAGGAAATAGCTTTTCTGTCATGGTGTCTCTGTTGCTGCTGACTTCACTTGTCCCCTCCTTCTGCATCACTGCTGTCACTGTCTTGCAGCCCTCATGCTAGCGTGACCACCCCCCTATCTGGTCCCTGTGCTTCTCTTATCATCTGCCACTTACAAACTTCATGGTTTCGCTTGCTTCTCCCCTGTTGCCTACATACCTACCCAGAATCCATTTTCTTCCTGCTATGTCCTGTGTTCCATGGTGTCTTCAAGTGGGTTCCTTAGAAGCAGAACTTGAGACAGGAATTATTAGATAAGTGATTTTAGTGGGAAAGTACTCTTATGGGAAGGGCTGTGAGAGAAATAGGAGAGACCGGAGGAAGAGAGCAAAGCAAGGATACAGTCTCAAGTAGACAGTAGCTTCAGTCTGCAGGCAGGTCTGGAGGAGAAATTGCCCCCACATAATAGGTTCTCTCTTGAGGCAAAGGACCTCATATTTTGTACTCTGTACTAGTCATGCATTGATTGTTAGCATGAAGGGGGAAGATAACCTTCCAGGTGAGAGAGCTCCCATTCATCCACAATTCTCCATAGAAGAGGGCAACTGTGGGATGGGCACAGCTCATAGTGAAAGGGATCTAAGTGGGGTACTGCAGCATCCACTCTATATGGAAGAGGTGGCTTCAGTGGCTTTAGATCAGACTCAGCTCATACCAGAGCATGAAACAACCAGAGCACAGGATGACAGGGGAGACAGAAAAGGACTGGCAGCCCTGCCCAAGGGATGATGCCAAATTGGTCATCCATTTCTAGTAAGTGTATATATTTTTTCCACTGTTTTGTGTAATTTGATCCCCCCCCAATTCCACCTTCTGTTACTCTGTACACAAGTAACAAAAATCCCAGTTCTCCCTCCTGTATAACTTGGAAAACGTTCTTTCCCAAACGTTTCTTGGCTTTTCCAAAGAGTGCTGCATTCTCCCAGCAGTTGCATACCATCCCTGCAGCAGAGCCACTGCTCTAAGCTTGTTCCCCACATACATCTCCTCCACTAGTAATTATTTCTTTTTGTTGCTTCAAAAATATGACTTTCTCCCACCCTTCATCCCTCAAGTACCAAGGATAGCAAGTTGAAGATGACTGAAAGGAATTATAAAACAAGAAAGGAAAACCTAACCTAGATATCAGACTCCTAAATAACCTGTATCTCAACCCCCTCATTCCATCAGCCATGGCCTTCACTGCTGGCCCCTCTCCGGTTAGTTCTCCTGTTCTCTTTGCCCTCAGTTGTATGCCCCAGAAAACAGCCTTCTCTTTCAGGTCTCACTTTCCCAGGACTCCTTGAATGCCAGTCTCAAGTTTACTCCAAAGGAAAGAGCATGGTTTGGTAATTCTTCTGGGTAATCATATTTTGAAATCACATTTTACTTTTTACGCATTTGTTTCCTTTTTGGGCTTACTTTATTTTATATTGTGAAATGTACATAATCCACTTTAAACAGAGAAGTATATGACTAGATAATTAGGAAATTATTCTCTCCATATCTTCTATGGAAGTTATTTCCCTGATCATCTACTTCCATGAAGGTAAGATTTAGGGAAAATGTGGCCATCCAGCTAAACCCTACATTTTCTAGTCTCCCTTACAGCTAAGTGTGATGTCCTAGCTAATTACATATTCATAGAAGTGATGTGTATCATTTCTTAATCACGTTGAAAGGAATGAGCACAGATTCTCTTCTCTCCCCACAATGTCTTCTACTGGCTGTAAGCCATGGCTTGTGTAGACAAACCAAACTGTGGTGCTTACAAGTGGTGCTTAAGTGTGCACTATCTTACCAGCTTTCCCACCCCATCACCTGAGTCCAGTATAGAGCTCCACTACTTCTGTGAGCGCTTAGAGCTAACGACAGTAGTTACTCCATGTCCTTATGAAAGAGACGATGATGGCACTACTGTCCGTGTGAACAAAATGGACCCCTGGGGATGGCAGAGCTTCAAGAGAGAGGGTGCCTGAGTTTTCAACACTGTAATAATTACAAATCAACCATGAAAATGAAACAAACTTCTCTCTCATTTAAGCCACTGGCTCTAGTTCAGCACTCAAACATATATCCTAATTAACTCAGCCCAGTTGGGCTGGGCTTTGTTCAGAGACTGGACCAACTGAATGGAAATCATCATAGCTGAGACAAAGAGGGAGTGGCTGGGGAAAATATAAATCATTCCAAAATAACAAATAGAGAGACTGGAAGAGTAATTGTGTTTGTTTTTTTAAATTTTTTTTAATGTTTACTTATTTTTGAGACAGAGGGAGACAGAGCACAGTGGGGGAGGGGCAGAGAGAGGGAGACACATTATCTGAAACAGGCTCCAGGCTCTGAGCTGTCAGCACAGAGCCCAATGTGGGGCTCGAACCCATGAACTGTGAGATCATGACCTGAGCTGAAGTCGGACACTCAACCGACTGAGCCACCCAGGTTCCCCGAAGAGTAATTGTTTTTAATGTCAAAGCTGTCCCCTAGTCAAACGTGATGTGGAAAAAATACAAGGGAAATATACAATTGAACCAATAACATCATAACCCGTTTCCAAGAATCCATCTAAGTTATACCCCATTTTTTACACTTGCAAGAGAAAACAAAACTCGTGTTGCAAGTATATTAGCAGTATCAGCAGTTTGATTGATTTGATTTGATTTGGGGCAATGGAAACAATATAAACCCCTTTTGTCTTATTTTGCACTTTTGCAAATAATATTAAATCAATTTCTCAAGTAAAATCACTCCTTGTTGGCTCTCTAATATTCAGGTCACTATAATGTCACTTGACACATTTTGACAATATTTCCGGGCTAGCCCGACACATGATACACACTCCAAAATGCCTAAAATGCCTGGTATTAACTGAGAGAACTAAGATATCTACAGTCTATGTTTTCCCTTTACAGAAGAATTTTACAGTTTTATTAAGAGGGTATATGTTCAGGGTTCAGTCCAAGGAGGCTTATCCTATACTACTACCAATGGGATGACTTAGCTGAGATGGACTTGTTTAGCTGGTTTCTTAAGTCCTGGAAACCTCTCCCCATTTGCTACCTCCACGCCCATGCCTGTGTCTGCATTTTTGAGCCCTGTTTTTATCCGTAGTTCCTCTTTTGGAATGCCTTCTTACTCCTTTTTCTTAGTCTTACCTTCTGTCCATTCTTTAAATTTTCACACCATCCATGAAGCTGCCTTCTATTGTTTATTAAAGCTTTCTGTTCCCCGCTGGGGTTTCTGAAGCCCATCTCTTCTCTGTGCTTAGAGTTCGTACCACAAGATTCAGCGCTTAGGCACATTATAGCTTGTATTGATCAAGGGTGTTTTAAGCGTATAGTTTTTTTCCCCACCTAGCTGCTGCTGCTGCTGCTTTTTCTTCTTCTTCCTCTTCTTTTTTATAAATGTTTATTTATTTATGAGAGAGAGAGAAAGAGAAAGAGAGACAGAGACAGACAGAGAGAGACAGAGAGGGGGAGAAAGAGAATCCTAAGCAGGCTCCTTGCTGTCAGTGCAGAGCCCAGCTCGGGTCTCACTCTCACAAACAGTGAGATCATGACCTGAGCCAAAATCAAGAGTCAGATGCTTAACCTACTAAGCCACCAGGCACCCTTCTCCCCACCTAGATTCTTAAAGGCAGAGATTACACTTCACCCAGAGCTTCTACTTCCTGTAGATCTGGATGAATAGGAGATGCTCAGTAGAGAGCTAGTAGGTATTTAGTTAAATTGATGGATTAGTTGTTAAAACTTCCAAGTATGTACCCTTAATTACTCCTTCTATAATGTCTTTAAAATTTTTCTCTTTGGGAGGGGGTATGTACATTTAAATATGTGTGTTAATTCACTTAAATATATTTATTGAGTACTTACTATGTGTCAGGCACCATGTTGACTGCTGGTGATAAAAAAAAATTGGATATGACAAGACCTTGGTTTTCTTTGCTCTATGTAGCTAAGGACTGATTATTTAGAGAACGAACAAGTCAGAGGCAGGAGCAGACTTGAGCAGAAGAGACAGGATGGAGATGCATTGTGCTCAAGGTATGAGGGAGGCATCCAGGTGGTAATTGGGAAGGCGATTCTAGGAGTACAGTGGGGGATTCGGGCTGGATGTAGATCTATGGGAGACATTTGTCTGTAGATGACAGTTGGACCCATGGATCTTGTTAAATTTTCTAGAGGGATAGGATATAAAGAAAGGCCTAAGAAGGCAACAGTATTCTATGACAAGTAAAATATGTGGAAGGAATACCACAGAGGTTCAGAAGATGACCTGAAAATCTTAATTAATCTGTAAACAACATCTGTAGAAATGGCTTGCAAAAACAGGGGCAATTCTGGGTCTACTGCAAAGAATTTCCTGCCCCTCATTTGTCTGAATGCTTTGAACCCCAGTCTTATGATGGCTGGCCTTGCTGGTAGATATGCCAAAAGAGAGAGGACGACGTAGGCTCTGGCCCAACGCTATCAAAAGAAGCAGACAAATAGAAAGAATCCAAGGATGTTGGACTATCATGTATCTGAGGATCAGAATGAGGGTTTCACACATGTTCCTTTTCCCCTGAAGCAGTGCTAGGTGGGCAGTCTGGTCCTAGTTCGCTACAAGTTAATGCTATTACCTTGGCAGCTACCACCTCTTTGAGTCTATAAGTCTCAAAGTCTATAAGTCTATAGGGGGTCTTAGAGTCTATAAGTAGGATGGGCAAAATAATCTTTTGGTACCCTAGACAGTCTTCAGTAAAAGAAACAATCAGAAATCTTGCCTCCCAGGGGCGCCTGGGTGGCTCAGTTAAACATCCAACTCTTGATGTCGCTCAGGTCGTGATCTCACTGTCTTAGGGTCGGGCCCACTTGGGATTCTCTTTCTCCCTCTCTCTGCCCCTCCCCCACTCTCTCTCTCTCTCTTAAAATAAATAAACTTTAAAAAAAGAAAAAGAAATCTTGCCTTCTCTATAGCTGAGAGCCAGGAAATCAGGATGCTGGAACCCATGTCCGTGCCTGCCTTGGGGTTTAGCGATATCATCTCTGCTGCCCAAATTGATGTGTGAACTCATCATCAGAAAGGGTTTTTTTTTCTTTTTTTTAAGAGTTCTGCTTCATGACTTTGGGTCCTCAGACCCCCAGGGGATAAGTGAGGCTGTACTCCAGGTGGTATGGGAAACTATAGGATAAATGTTGTGAATCACCTCAGGGCATCGCTTTAAGTGAAAAATTTAAGAGCAAAAGCAATTTCCAGTTAACATAAACACTACTTGCTATAAAAGTAGAATACAAACTTTGGTCCTAAAGATCGCACAAGAGATGGAAATGAAGCTCGGCATCTTCTCGTTGCACTGGACTACTTGCTTTCACAAGGACTGGAAACTCTCTCTTCGTTAGGAAGGCCTGGCAGCACTGCAAGGCACTCTTTGCCCCGGGAACTTATTATCACTCTTGGGGACCTGAGAATTTCTTCTTGAGCTAGAACAGTTCATGTTTTTTATTTTTGGTTTTGTTTTTGTTGTTTTGTTTGTTTGTTTTGCCTTAGAAAATGCAAGGGTTCAGATCTGGGGAATTTTGGCGGGCACTATGTTGACAATTTCTGTCTTCACCAGAACATTCTCCTGAGGAGGGTTTGGGGCAATTTAGCATCGAAGGATCTGGTTCCATTAGTTATATAATGTGTTCATAAAAGAAGGGCTGGCTATGGCTTTCGAAGACCTAACCTTCCCTTCAGGTCATGAATTGATTATCATCTAGAAAATGCAAAGTATCTAATCATTCGGACTCCAACAGTTAGTTTTGCCCTTGGAAACTCCTGACTGAAAGCGATTATTTCCCAAGTTTTAGAGACAAATGAACCATAGAAGAGCAGCTGTAGAACTTGTTGTAAGAAAATATGATAATTCCCAAGTTTGACATGTGCTTTGACAACAGTCCTTTGCTAATCAACAGCTTCAGTCTTAACACAGACATGGAAAACATGTTGGGCAGCCAGTTCTCAATTCTACATGCCAGTGGGAGGGAGTGGTAGTACAGAAAACCCTACGCAGCAGATAATCCCCAAATCATTGTTGTTTGGCCTGGGGAGGTATCATATTTTTTAATTTTAAAAAAATTTTGGCAGCAGATTCACGCCCTTTAATTAGATCCTGTGCAAGTTATTGTCAATATTAGCTTCACTTTTTGAACAGACACTCAGGGCTGGCAGGAAAGGCCACCCTGGGCAGCAGGAGAAATTCATTTGGGGATTAAGAATTAGCAGGAGACAATTCTGACATGGCTAATCCTCGTGTGGATAATTGAGTGTTGACTGGCACTTTAGGGAAATGCATTTATGGCAGAGGATGGCGTGGGATGCTGTTCTATAATCAGGTTGGTAGAGGGAACCTCTTCACTTAACAGCAAGGAGTTGCTCCAGGAACGCAAAGCAAAGCCAGCAGCCTGAAGGCCAACATTTCGAATCACGTGCTAAAGCAGCAACTGAGAACATCTCCACCCGAGGTTCTCCAAGGGCTTGAGGCTGGAGGGAGGAGTTGGTGGTCATTTAAGAGTTTTCAAAGAATATGAAATATTAATCCAACCATGGATCTTTTCTGAGGTTGCTTCCTATCTAAAGCCCTTCTGGTTTCCTGTTTTTATCTCTAGCTAAGGCTTTACAGAAAGTTTGTGTTTGTTTGGTACACTTGAAGCAGCTTTGGGACAACCCAGTGAGGAGAAAATGGATGATGGGGGAATACTGGCTTCCCTACTTTCTCCTACTTTGAACAATGGGAACAATGGTATCTATTGCAGGAGTTATAAGGATTAGAGAAAACACATGTAAAGCACTTGGTACCGCTACATCGTGAGCAACAACTCTGTGATAGATAGGTCTCATTCTTATTAGTAATTAGAATGATAAGTATCTTAGTCTTGTTAATGATAAGGATATCCCAACAGTAGTATCACCTTCTACTGACATGTAGAAGAATAAAGTAAATAATCTAGCAGATGTGCTCTTTGAATACACATAGCATTACTCCACAGAATTCACTTTTCCTCAAGGAGGTTCAGTGGCAAAATTAAGATTTTGAACTATTTTGGTAAGGAGAGTTTAGATGTTTAGACACTAGATGGAAGATTACAGAAGGTCCTCTACAATTTCTTTAAGAAACAATAAATGCCCACCCATCCAGGGTAGACCAAGAGTGGTTGTGACTTCTGGGTATCTCGCTGTTACCCACTGTCTATTTTTTTCTTCCCTGGCTACTGCTAAGAAGGCATCCACTGGAACTTGAGCCTGCTTATATAGGAAATACACTAAACCCAGCATGTTCAAATTGGTTGTTCATAATTCATTCATGTAGAGTTGTGAAAACTAGTTCCTGCCACATGATATATCCTCATAAATATTTGTTGAATAAATGCAGGAAATGAAGGAAACTAATCAATAGGTATGTGACTACAGAATCTTAACACTGAAAGGAATCTTAGAAATCTTCAATTTCAAGTAAAAAATAGATAAACAATTGCTTTAGCCTGACTGGGCTGCTATGGCAAAAGATCACAGATTGAGTGGCTTATAAACAATATAAATTTGTTTCTTATAGTTCTGGAGGCTGGAAGTTCAAGATCACAGTGTCAGCATGGTTGAAGGAGGGACCTCCTCTGGGTCACAGACTTCTAACTGTACTCATCGTATCCTCATCTCTGAGGTCTTTTTTTAAAAAAGCATGAATCCCATTCATAAGGGTTCTCTCATGACCTAATCACCTCCCCAAGGAGGCTCCCCACCTCCTAATACCATCGCCTTGGGCATTTAGGTTTTCAACATATAAATTTGGGGGCACACAGACATTCAGACCATAGCAACAATGTAAATATTTTCAATAGAAGATGAATTGAAATTATACACAGCCATTTAATGGAACACTATATAGCTATTAAAAAGGTATGCCTACATGTATTGTCAAGACAAAGGGTTCATCATACCTTGTTTTAAAAAAGTCAGAAACGGTACTATAAAATTTCATTTCCTTTTTAAAGTATAATATAAAATGTTTGACTAAGCCCAAGCAACGTTTGGAATGATAAAAAAATTTTTTTGAACAGTGGTTATCTCTGGGCATAGGTTGGGAGGTGGATAAAGTAGGAGAAATGAGGGAAACTACCATTTTATTTCACAAAATATTGTGCTCTTTGAGTTTTTAAAACAAGCACATATTACTTTCATAATAATTCAAAGAAAACCAAATCCCCACATAGTTCAACTTCCTGCTTTGAAGGTTTCTAAAAATATACTCATTTTTATGTTAGATTTATTGACGTTTGACAAATAATATTGCAAGACATTTAAAGTGTACATCATGATGACTAGATACATGTATTCATGGTGAAAGGATTTCCCCCATCTACCTACCACTGGTCTAGTAATTTTCAATGATATAATATAGCATTATAAACTGTAGTCCTCATGTTTTACATTAGATCCTCAGACCTTATTCATCATAAAGCTGACAGTTTGTACCCTTTTACCAAACGCTCCCTATTTCCTCCACTCCCACCTCCAGGCCCTGGAAACTACCTTTGTACTGTTTGTAGGTTTCACTTTTTCTTTCTTCAGATTCTACACATAAGTGACACCATGCAGCGTTTGTCCATCAACTAAGGAATGAACAAAGATGTATAAACACACACACATACACACACACAAACACACATAGGAATATTATTCATCCACGAGAAAGAAGGAAATATTGCCATATGTGACAACTTGGATGGACCTGGAGGGCATTGTGCTAAGTGAGATAAGCCAGACACAGAAAGACAAATACTGCATGGTATCAATCACACGTGGAATCGACCTTCTTCTTTTACAGATGAAGAAACTAAAATTCAGAGAAATTCCTGATCATAGAAACTTGTAACTGAAAGATAATTTTAACATCATTAAATTTACCTTCCTTATAGTACAGATAAGGAAGCTGAGGCACAGAGAAATGAGGTGAGTTATAGTTTTGAAGACTGAAGTCTGGGGAGAAAAGAAGTTGCATATGTTTGTGCTGAAAAAATTGTAGGTACTCAGCACATACTGTAAATCTATTAAAACTGACTCACTCATTTTGGATGAGGTAAGTGTTGACATTAGACAATTTGGTGGGCAGCATTTATTTTCCTATTTATTAAAATGTCAGAAAGAGTACCAATGGCACCTCCTAAAAGGCTTGCAGGTGGTGGTCTTCAAAACACAATCCTCAATCCTTGAAGAGGATTAAAAACTCTAATAATCTAGCTTAATGATAAAAATAAGGCTGACATGAGTACATTCAGGATATCAAAGCACAGATGGTTCATGAAAAATTCTACAAAGGTCAAAGACAGACATATATGTGTATGTATCTATATGTAAATATAAATTTATAAAATACATTTATGGAATAAGTTTATAGATATATGGAAAGTAAATCAAATTTAAGAGTCACAGAATATCAAACTAGAAAAAGTCAGACTTCAAAGAAATTTGCTCTTTGAACAAATTCACCAATGCTCATTCAATAATTTACTTCTTCTCAAGTTACATTTTGTATATGTCCCAGTGGAAAACAAGATCATGTCTGACATTTTCAAGGGAGCACAGAGAAATCCAAATTTCTTTATATGCTCTTGGTTAACTGGTCATATTAATGTAAGGACATAGTGACCATACTTTGAGGCAGTAAGACTGTGTCTCTGATTACACACCACAAACCAGTCTTGTAGCTAAAACATGTCACTCTGGGTTGGCTGAGTTGGTTCTGGTCTTACTGGCTCTGCACATGCTTTGTCTGTGTTACTAATACACAGAGAAGTGGAAAACTGAGACCATTCCCTGAATAGCTCAAGCCTCAAATTATCATTTGTCCAATGATCTGGAATATTTTTATTGTAATAGAATAATTCCCAATTTGCCCCAATTCTTCACCTCACTCTGCCCCTGCAGAACATAAAATAAACCAAGTTTACGTAAGGACCGTTATCAGAAGAAAGGGTTCTGAGAAGTTAATGTACCTACGTAAGAATTCAGCCCCAAGTGCTGAAGCAGTACCTGTATTTAAATCATTCTGGTCATGTTTGAGGAGATGAGCTGTGTCCACCATTCTCTGGCTCTCCGTGAGATCTCCCAAATGAGACGTTGGCATTTTCATGTGGCAGGAAAATAGAAGCTGAAGTCAAGAAAACCACAACATCTGGAACAGGAGGAAAGACTTCACTGGAAAGAACTTGACAAACTCTGAAAACAAAGTTCTAGACTTTACTAATTTATTTTGGCTGCAAAGCCGAGCTCAATGCAAAGCTCAAAGAGGATTTGTCCGAGGCTCCTTTCAAAGAAGTAAAAAGCCAACCCGCACTAAAATTAATGCGTCGACTGCATAAACAGTCAAGATAGTTATCTGATACTGAGGGAATAGAGCCACACTAGGCCTTTTTGTTATTTATGGGATTATTATTGGAGGAAACAGAAGCAATTAGATATCCCCCTGCTTTCAGAGCAGGGGAAGGAAAAAAGGTGTCAAACATAGTTTTTCAATTTGGTCTCTTGATCATTTCATTCTCGCTACATCTTAAAATCCAAATATACATACGCCCCGAGTGCCCCACTCACTGGCCTCTCAGCTGCTCCTTTGACTGTTTCTCCTTTATCCTTTGAAAGTTTCACGGATTTTGAATGATGTGTGGAAAGACTTAAAAATACCTGAAAAATGCAAGTTGTATCTTTAAAAACAAAGTGCATTGCTACTGTATGTAAAATACATATGTGTACATACACATGGTAAGTAGAGAGGAAAAGAACCTTAAAGAGCACTTGTACTATAGAAAATACTTGCCACTCTTTGCCCAGGTTTTCAAGTCACTTTTTGGAAGCTGCTTCACAGCGTGAGTCCCTTCAAGAGCCCAGTGGGGAGGAGGCGTATACCCATGGTGCCAGTAGATGCATATCCTGGTCAGGTGTCTGAATCTGAACCAAGTGACACTGAAGCCAGCACAGTAAGGAACTGATCTGGGTGGGAGAAGACAGGTCTGTTCTCTGGTGCCTGGAGCAACGGGGTGTGGGTGGGTCCAGTATTGGCAGGGGCCACGATACCTGTTGGGACACCCAGAGGGCAGGGGCAGTGAGGTTCTCACCCTGTGATCCTGTGGTAGGACTTAGGCTGTGGTCCTGGCTGCTGTGAGATTCCCTTGTGTCTGCCTGTTTCTCAGGCTTGTTCCTCAGACTCCCCATTGTTTCCGTGGGCTCCCCAGTGGACTCCCTAATTCAGTAAATTCTTTTTCTACTTAAGCAAAGAAGGTTTTTGTTCCTTGCCGCTTAGTTGTTTTTTTTTTTAATGTTGTTGTTTTGTTTTTTTAATGTTTATTTTACTTTTGAGAGACACAGAAACAGAGACAGAGCACAAGCAGGGGAGGGGCAGAGAGAGGGAGACATAGGATCCGAAGCAGGTTCCAGGCTCTGAGCTGTCAGCACAGAGCCTGACACGGGGCTCAAACTCACGAACAGGGGAATCATGACCTGAGCCGAAGTCGGATGCTTAATTGACAGAGCCATCCAGTTGCCCCTTGCCTGCAACTTAGAATCCAGACAAGCACTCTCATAATTCCTTTACTCAGAAGTGACCTCCATTAATATTTTAACTGATGGCACTCTGGCCTTTCTTCTGTATCTATAATGTTTCATTTTGCCATGGTGAGTGCAGAGCTGTCGACACCTGGCTCGGAGAGCAGCAAGAGAGGCTTACCTTCTGCCTTCAGTGTGCATACGGGGGGGGGGGGGGGGGGGGGCGGGGTGTGTGTCCCACTTTTTTCAGAGGTACTTAGGCATACTTATAATTTTCCTTAGCTTCTAGCAAAGGTGACTGATGGTATGAAAATCTGCAGAAAAGGCAGTAGGGCACCTGAGGCATGTGATATTTGTCTCTAGTAATCATGGGAATAGTTATGATTTCATTTCTGAGTGCCTACTATTCATCAGCTTCTTTACACTAACTCCTCACAATGTTCCATGAGGTAGACATTGTCGTTACTCCCATTTCACAGATGAGTAAACCGAGGCTTAGAAATATTAAATAACTTATCTTAAGTTCACTAAGCAGGAAGGGACAGCTCCAGAATTTATACCCATGTTGGCTGACCTCAGAGATGTCTTTACTAACTAAATCACAAGTCTGACCCCAGGTACAGCTGCTTGGGTTGTTTGCATGCTGGCTTGTCTCCACTGCCCACGATTGGCTAGTTAGTATGGGAGTGTTTGCTATAATCCTGCTCTGTGTGGGGCACTGTTTTAATTCTAATAATGAAGGCATACTCCTTTAATTCAAGGTTCAATCATAAAAGTAATATGCCTTTAGAGAGTGTATTATGGTTTACACAGCATTTTAATATGGATCATCTCACTTAATGTTGTGAAATGACTAGAGAATAATTACAAAGAATAATGCCAAAATGTGCAAAGTAACCTGGAGCTTAGAGAAAAAGAGAAGATAGGAGGTAAGGTTAATGAGGGTGAGCTTCTGAGGGAAAATGGGTTTTTAGAAATTTCTTGAAGGTAATTCTGGTGCTTGATGGTGAAAGAGAGGTAGAGGGAATTCACTGTTGGCAGGTCTGTACTGAGTTTTAAAATCTGAGGTGACTGCTGGACTTGGCATTCCCTGGTTCTGTTAAATGGCCTTGTATGCAAGGACTGGTTCAACAGGAGGGCTGAGTGGATGTGCTTCATAAAAATCCATCAGAGCCATGATGTACCATCATCCTTTGAATCTATAAAATGGCCCTTCCATGAGGTCTTATCACTGGTTGATGCTGAGCCCATAATGGACACAACAGTGTTGTCTTTGTCCTCAAGGTGTCTTCTGTTGGGGAGAAACAGATACACTTGAAATAACTGGGGGTCTTGTACTGTTCTGGCTCTGAGGCAGACTTCGTGGAGGAAGTGTGATAAAGAACACTTTCTGGTGCCCAGGGCAACGAAACCTCCCTGGAAAGACACATGTTCTAGCAAACTTGGGCCTTTAAGGTCAGTTATGATAGGCTTCCTTGGATGTATGTAAACAGAATGTGAGACAAGGTTGAAAATGTTGCCAGAGAGCTTAACGCATCGGTAATTTTAAGAAGTACAGTCCAAGGGTTATTGGCTTGCATCAGAATGAAGGAATTTCATCCTAAAACAGAGAAGGCAAAATGCTGGCCTTGTCCTTTGTCTTTTTTCTCTTTTTCCCTCTAAATTGCTTTCTTTCCCTCCAAATGATTAAACCTGAGTAACTTGCAGGTGGCTGCAAGGGTAACAAGATTTCCCTCCCTCCTTTTTCTTAATGAGCTTGTATTCTCTCCATAAACATATTTGAAGGTTGCTCTTTCTCCTCTTCGAGATTTGAACCAAGATGAAAGGAGACCAGTGTGGCAGAAGGTGCATGTGGGTAGGTGGTGAAGGGAGCTGGCTTCAAAGGGCTGACCTCGGAGGGTGAGTCATGATGCTCTTCACTTGCCCTGCCAGCGGTTTCCTCCCCTGGTGACAAGTCAGCCAAGAAGCACAAAGCCATTTGGAGGATCGAGCCAGTCACCAAATCTGAGTATGTAGTTTGAATTGGACACAAACTAAGACATTCTCCAGGGAATACTTGATGATGATGATGATGATGATTTTGTCAATAACTTGCCAGGGTTGTGCAAATTAAATATGAAGATGTTGGCTCTGGAGCCTTTGATGGATCTGTGTAGAAGGGGGTGTTGTGCTGAGGCCAATTCCCCGGTGAATGGCTCTGCATGGCAAAAATGTGTCTTTCCCAATCAGTTTCCCCTGCAGCCCTCTGGGCCCCACAGTTGGTGAACCAGGAGGTGCTGCTCGTTAGAAGGGAAACAGTCACGGGAGAAGGAATTTACTTTGTGTTCCTTGTTAAGGTGCAATGTCTGTTTTGCCTTAGTGACTGTCCTATGTCCTGTGGCTTTCTCTGCAGGAACTAGAGGCCAGAAATGGTGCTGGCAACCAGAGTGTTCTTCCCTGAGCTGCCTTACTAGCAGGCAGGTGAAGGCTCCACAAACTTCACTGCCCAAAGGGAAGCTCCCCCCAGGAAGAAAGTGCTGCCCATGGCCCCAGCTTCAGAACAGAGAAGGTGGGACACATGGCAACCAGATTTCAGGTATTCGTCGAGAAGAAGAAAGGAGCTGTTATTCTCCATTTCCTCTGGGAGCCTGCTAAGGCACAGGCCTAAGAGTTGAATGTAAGAGCTGGTTCTGAAACAGTGACTTCCCAGGTCTACCTCAGCATTGGACTTGAGGACCAATAAGGAAATGTTCCCGTGGTGGCGACTACTCCTCTGTGCCTTGCCCAGTCTTTGAGGACCAACTCCTGTCACCCACGCACTCTACACGATTCTTCTCCTCCTCTGAGATCACACAGCTCTGTGAGAATCACTCAAATGACAAACGTCTTGTGTGGCAATATATTATTTGTCTATTTCCCCTTCCCTTCAAAATTGGGAGTCCCTTGCTGAGACACAGCAAGATCTAGCAATGCGGTTACCAAAGTCTATCACTGTGATTTTTGTTATATCCGACTACTGCCCAAAGTATCAAATACTTGATATTTTTATTTTGGCGTTCTTTGCTTACGGATTTGTTGTTGTTTTGAATGCTCCTATTTTTAAATTTAGTAATAACATAAAGTAAAATGAACTGATCCTAAGTGTACTGCTCAATGAATTTATTTATTTATTTATTTATTTATTTATTTATTTATTTATTTATTTCACTCTATAACCTCTAGCCAAGCTAAGATATACAGCATTTAAATGTCTCTTTAAGGGGCACCTGGGTGGCGCAGTCGGTTAAGCGTCCGACTTCAGCCAGGTCACGATTTCGCGGTCCGTGAGTTCGAGCCCCGTGTCAGGCTCTGGGCTGATGGCTCAGGGCCTGCAGCCTGTTTCCGATTCTGTGTCTCCCTCTCTCTCTGCCCCTCCCCCGTTCATGCTCTGTCTCTCTCTGTCCCAAAAATAAATAAACGTTGAAAAAAAAATATCTCTTTAAAAAGATAACTTGATATCTCCACTAACAATATCTTCAAAAGCATGGTTTGATGTGCTAGTTCAAGTTTCTCTAACACACACTATAAATTACTATAAATTATAAATGCTTCTATTTCATCTAAAACCATCTTGTATAGTAGTAGGTGTGATTGTATCATTCATTTAACCCATCCATTTGGTGTTTATGGAGTATGTGCTATGTGTACAGAGAGTCAGGCATACAGCAGCAAATAAAACAGACCAAAATCCCTGTTCTTGTTAAGTTCCAGTCGAGGAAAGTGATGGAGAACAAAATGAGTAAGTAAAAATATATAGACTGTCAGATGGTGACAAGACTTTGGAGCAGAATAAGGCAGGAGACGGGGACAGGAAATGCAGGGTTTGGCTAGGGGGAGTAGTTCTGAATACTTAGGTAAGGTGGTCAGACAGGGCCTAGGATTTGAGCAAAGACTTGAAAATACAGGGAAAAGGCCCTATGGGGAGATCAGATTTCCAGGTAGAGGTAACAGCAAGTGCATAGACCCAGGGGTAGCAGATTGATGGGATGCAACGAAGCTAATGTTCCACTCTTGGGAGTACCAGAGTGGCTAAAGCAGGGCCATAGCAGTCTGGCACACACAGGTTCTTATCACACCTCTGCTACCCTCTTCAGTGTCTTTGGGCAAGTTAATCTCTCAATAACGCAGTCTTCAACTGGAGTAAGAAAAATTCCCTTTTGTAGTTGTGTGCTTATATAGTATGTGTATGTTAGGGAAAATGTATGTGACACAACTAGTTTAGTATCCTCTCTGTATCAGGGGCTTGGAAAATTATAGCTGTTATTGTGCTCAGTAAGCACCTAATAAACATACAATGATTTATATGGTGGCTACAGTGCTTTGATCTTCCAAATTATCATGCCTTTTGCTTTTTATTCACATTATAATAGTTAATGAATAATACGTGTCTTGTGAAGCACTGTGCTACACAAATTTCAAGTGAAGTATGACTTGGTCTTTGGCTTTCAGAAAAGTTTAATCCAGTTTTGGGTAAGAAGAAGAAGAAAGAGGATAGATATCAATACTGTTTGCAAATTATCCAGGTTGTCTTTTAGGTAAATGGAAGGGGTTTCATTTCCCTGGCCCTTTGAAGTTAGGTGCTCATGTGACTTGCTTTGCCCATGAAATGTGCATGCTAGTGATGTATATTAAGTCTTGGGCAAAGCTTAAAGCACCAGTGCATAATTTTCCCCCAAACAGGTTTTGAGATGGGGTCTCTAACAGCCTGAGTCCCTGGGTGATTAGAGGAAGCTAAGCTTCCCTACCAACCTACATTGGAAATGCAGCATGAGCAAGAAATAAACCTGTGTCAAACCACTGAGATTGGCAATCATTTGTTACTGAAGTTAAAAGTGCCCTATCCTGACAGCAAATGTATGTAAAATAATCAGAGCACACAATCTAGGGTTGATGTCATATCATTATAATAGTGGTAAAAATATAATAAAATCAGAATAACATTCTAGGATAAGAGAGATGAAAAGAGATAGATGTATCATAACTGTGTTCACAAAGAGTTGAAAAAGGCCAAATATATTGTAGCTTGATGAAAAAATGTTTTTCAACCAACATGTACATTTACTGAACTGCCATTTATGTTTGATGTTTGATCCACTAAAAGTCTGTGGCAATATTTCAGAAAATTACAAGTTGATCCGAAAACATATATAATATTCTAGAATACATCTTTTCTGTTTCTTGAACTTCACTAGCATGTTCTTTCAATGATTTTATAAATTAGTACTTATGTTTCAGTTGCACTCCAAAAAGGAATAGAGTGGTTTAAGAAAGCATTGATACAGGAAGACTAAAAACTGTTACCAGAGTAGAATACATACATGCTGTGTTTTACTAATAAAAAGAAGTTCTGAGATAATGTCTATCTAAAATAGAAAGTACCATTTGCTTTCAAAATTTGGTACTACCCCAGTTCAGGATCCAAGTGTCATATCTTCTCCAAACAAACATGAACTTAAATTTTTTTTAATGTTTATTTATTTTTGAGAGAGAGAGAGAGAAGAGAGAGAGACAGAGCACTAGCAGGGGAGGGGCAGAGAGAGAGAGGGAGACACAGAATCTGAAGTAGGCTTCAGGCTCTGAGCTGTCAGCACAGAGCCCCATGCGGGGCTAAACACGAACTTAAGAAGCAACCCATGGACTACTGATTCATGCCTCAGTGAAAATTCATTTGCCCCTCCATTACTAAGCTCTTTGTTACTAGTAAGTTTCATTCATTCTATCACTCATTTTAAACACCTTTCTTTCCTTGGCTCATTCTGTCATCACAGGCTATGGAAGAGGGATACAATGCTAATCTTAACTAGGGGGCTAATGATATCCGTCTAGAGAATTTTCATCTTATGGCGTTCATTCCAAACAGGGACACAAGGAGACTGTTTTCTCATGGTGCTTCTATTCTTTCAGACCTGAATGAAACTGCTCAAATCTGTGCTTCTCTAAATACAGAGAATAATAGTTGTAAAGAGTGAGGGGTGGCAGACAGGAAATCCCACCTTACAAAGACAAAATAATGTTAAGGAATTTATTTTCAACTTTCCAAAAAAAACCAAAAAACAAAAACAAGAAAACAAAACCCCCACAAAATTCCCTTCAAAAGCTACACCTGATTTTTAAAAGTGTAAGGTTTTTATAGACTATTACTTTAAATTCAGAACACCCAAAATAATCTAAACACGGTACCAAATTAATCTTAGAGCACATTTCAATTTATTCCCCCTTTAAGCTTCAATAAAATTTCTTTTTTTTTTTTTAACGTTTATTTTTGAGACAGAGAGAGCCAAGTGGGGAAGGGACAGACAAAGAGGGAGACAGAGGATCCAAAGCAGGCTCCGCATTGACAGCAAAGAGCCCGATGTGGGGCTCAAACCCACGAACTGTGAGATCATGACCGGAGCCTAAGTCAGACACTTAACCGACTGAACCACCCAGGCACCCCAATAATATTTCTGTTTTTGGTTGGATTTAGCCAAGTAAGTGTTGATGTCTTCCCTCTCTCAAATAATCTTTCTTCCCCCTCATTGAATTGCTAGCAGGTGAGAATTTTTTTTCACTCTCATTCACTGATGGTCTTTTTATATATTTTTTTATCTCTTCTCTTTTCACACTGCCCCCATCTGCTATCCTTTTATGTGCTTTGAAGCTCCATACCAAAACCTTTTTGATTCAAAGATGAAATCTGTTTTGATCAGAGAACACTAATGGAGAAGACCCCAACAATGAGGTTCCCTAAATTGGAAAAGTCAAGGAAAAGAGGGTGGGGTAAACCAGGCAGAGTAAATAGGCTCTGGAGAGCAGGGATTTTGATCTCCATTCTGGCTGTATTTGGAGACAGCCCAACTCAGGGAGCAGTCCTGCTGTCCATTTTCCCAACGGGCCTCTTTTCCACTGTTCAGACCACAGTTGCCCCGCCTTACCCTGCAAAGGGAGGCTGCTACTGCTGCCTGTGTTGTGCCCATACTCCTTTGCTTCTCTCTACCCACTGATTCCTTTAATCCCTGAGAATTCAGATCCCTCCTCCACATCTCTTGCTTCTCAGATCCCACCCTGACCACAGCCTTGCTTACCCTGGGCTCAGAGTTGGGAAGTGCAGCCCTTGTTTTCTCGTGTCAACTTTTTAAAGCCTCTTTCTGGTGTTGGAAACACACCTTGCTTAGGTGCAGCTGTTTTTAGTAAGGGTCTCAGGACTGATGGCAGTTGATTCATAAAGTATAAATGGACTTGGTGACTCTTGAGGAGGCCCCTGTGCCGCTGGTGCTGGAGGCAGAGTGCAGAGAAGGCAGTGAGCAATGGGAAACACCTTGGCTGTGCTGGTGGGCTTCAGATCCACTTGGGGTCTGGTCTTGTCCACCCTGACCATAACCTTCTGCCCTCTTTCTTCTCTTTGGACTGTTAAGGAGTCTTTTGGTGGAGTTCCTTTGTTCAGAGTAATGATTTCCAAGTGGCTAAAAAAGAACTGAAAAAAGAACAAACCAACAAAACAAATTTGTGAATCTCCTGAAAATTTCTCCCACGCTTATGAAATGACTAACTGAAATGTGAATAAAATCTGTTTGTTCAGAAAATCAGGAATGCATCTATCATCTTGCATTTTAACATTTAAACTCCTCTGTACGCATTTCATGCTTGGTTTTTTTGTTTTTGTTTTTGTTTTCTTTTAGTAGCAAAACTGTAGGTAAACCAGGGACTGGCTCAGCTATGAAACTGTGGAATGCTCTGAAACGGCCGGGTGAAGCGCTCTTCCGGGGGCCCATTTAACCGTGGGTAGGGCCCAGGTTAACTGAAGTTGGGGAAAATGGAAATGTTGACATTTCTTTAAACAATAAAAATTACAAGTGATTGCCAAAGTGCCATGAGCTGACATTTATGGAGATTGTTCGCCGATTATATATATGAAATATCATAAGTAATTAGCTCGTGGCAATTACCTGCCCCTCATTATTTTGCTTTTAGAATATTTTTAAAGCTTAGGTTACTAAAATTTCAAATAATCCTGGGCTGTGCTGTCATGGGTCTTTATCCAAATGAATCGTGGTCTCTTGTAAACAGTCCTATGATCTGATTTCCATTGGGACAGGAGTTGTAAAAGGCCAGGGATTTTCGATGGATTTACACATATACTGTTTCAGTTAAGTTACCAAGGTTGACTTTACAGCCCTTTTCCTTGGAGTCTTAAATGCACTTGCCACCCAGTCTCTTCCTACCACATTGGAGGGAATGGGTGATGAGATTAAAAGGGCTCAAGGTGGGGGCCGGAGGAGTCTGCCTCCATGAAATTTCCAACTGGAAATCCTTCTGCAGTTGGTGGTCTCAGTTAACTAGCTTGGTGGCATTTATTGCTAGAAAGCTGACTCTTAAAGATACTTCAACATGGAGGCAGGCATTGGAGCATTTTTCTCTTGGAAAGCTTCGTTCTACTGATACCCTTTTGCAAGGAAGAGATGCTTGGGAAGAAAGTTGGCAATTGTAATCTGAATGTGCATGAAGCCACTGAAGCAGGGCAGGCCAGATCCTCCAACTTGGCTTCTCCCTGCTTCCCAAACACAAGAGAAGATGGGCTGGCTTTCTTAAGATTTGCTCAGCTCAGGCTGGAATCATTACAAACAAATATTAATGGCACTCCATTACTGGCTACATTTTCAATGAAGTTTAAATAGTCTGAGTTATGATGATTAGCGAGAAATGCACGGATAATAAAGGTAAATGAGATTCATATTTAATCCCCAACTCTAAACGACTGGTTTGATTGTCTCATTCACTTGGCAAACAATTTCGTTTCTAAATGTTATTTAAGCCACAGATACAATTTCTTTAACACAGCAGAAAGGAGGAGATTAAACTATGAGATGGAAGCAGCACTTACCTTAGGCTGATTAATAGGCTCAGGCTGGTCCTCTGCCGCCATGCTTAAAAGCATCAAGACATGCTTTGCTATCCCAGCCTATATATATCGATACTAACTGGGTGCCAGGAAAACCACTCTGATTAGTCATGCTAAACCACCACTCAAGTGATGTGCACGCCATGGACAAGTCATAAATTTGGGAACTCTCAGGAGCAGCACCCCCTTCCCCGAGGAGGTATGAAGGGGTTCGGTTCACTGGAAGTTCTCTTATCCTTAACTTGGCATTCTCTCCTTAACCTACTGGATGTCTGGCTCAAATCATAGAGCAACATAGAAATCTGGAATTTCATCCACGTGGTCTGATGAGGCCAACGACTCAGACTAAATAAACCACCTTTGCACTGATAGCAGAAAGGGAGATGAAGGCTGGGAGCTTCTACATTTATCTTAAGCTTTACTGAAGTTTTATTGAAGTCACAGACTACTGGGACCATGACTTACTGTTTAAAGTCAGAAAGTTTGACAATGGTTTTCTAGAAATGGTATGAACACTATGAGGTCTAATTCCTATCTTAAGGGAACTTCTAAATAATCTCATTTGTATTTACTGAGGCATACCCTTCAAAGGACTATAGGAAGAAAATGCCTTTTGAAAATTTTCCTTGGAGCTTGCCTTTCCATTTAGCTTCTAATCTTTAAAGTAGAACAAGCAAGTGAGCTCGCTTTTTCAATCTCCCCACCCCCTCTCCTGTTTCTTTCCATGAAATTTTCCCATCAAGAGTGTCTTTTTCTCCCACTTGGCATCTCTGAGAACAAAACGTCAACTCTGAGTAACTGTGACGTGCAGATAGAGCTTTGAACTTGCTCCGAGTATGGGAAACTGGGAGAACTATAAAGTATTCCCCAACGCCATGCTCAAAAACGACAACATTCTTTAAAACTCCGCATGAAATTCAATCTAATTCTTCCTTTCTCCGATTACAGGATCCTTGGTGTAAAATATTACATTTTTTAGCAACAGTGCAAAGTTAATCTATCATAGTGCACCTCCAGGTGAGATTTATTACCGATTGCTTTCTAAAAATGGTGTGCTCTCCCTGCATATGTGGGCCATATTCATCTTATTATTATCCAGTTGAAAAATCCCCAGCATACGCAACGCCTGAGAAGTAAGAGTGGGCAAGCCCACAGAATATGACACTTATGCTAATCTGCGCCCTGCTGTGGAAAAACATACACAAGGATTCCATTACCACATTCATTAGGCTGCAGCACACTCCATCCTGAATAGGGATTATGAACCACAATAGACTGAAAGCAGTGGATTGAGCCCACTTAGCCAAATTGCTCTGACATTGGCCAAATATGCTGGCACCGGGAAGATCATCAGCTCAGACTTTGCAGAGGATGTTACTCATTGAAAGTTTGTCCTTCCCTGTGACTGTCACACCACTCAGTTCATGGCATATGCCGTTAGTTCAGATGGTGAAAGCTGGCACCCGCAATGTATTTATGATTGGAGCCTGGAAGGACTGTTTGAAAGGTGTTACCCAGCTCTTTCTAAGCACCTGTTGCACGGTGCCTCTGACCCTCCCCACCCACACTCCCTTCCTGATTACATTCAGAGAATGAGTTGTGTGGTGATAAAACTGTATAGCTAGAAAAGAATCAGAATCAGATGAAAATGCCAGTTCAGCACTCAGCTTGCCCACATCTCCTTTCTCTGGTTTTCTGGGCTACCGGATATAGTAGCCACCTATCAGCCTGATCTTTTTGCAGTGGCAAGGATATTTGCCACTGGTGAGCTAAAAATATTTTAAATAATGTCAGAAATAATAAAGAAGACAAGTTACTGCTCAGGAGATGTTATGGAATCTGGCTATGCAGGCAGAGGGGAAAGATGTAAATCACGCCCATGTATTTCATTAAGAAGACAATAATGAAAACCTCCTGGGTGAAACAGGTTGTCGGACTCAGGTTCTAGGGAACTGTGGTCTAGGCTTTTCCTTTTCAGTGTTCAGTGTTTCAGTGTTTCAGACTTCAGCAGGAGGTTAAGAGTAGTCGTACCCAACACTTGATTTATATCACTGATGTGTTTCTGAAAAGGTGCAGATAAATCAAATCTTATTTTTGTAAACTGAATATCATACATGCTCCAGGAAGCTTCTTTTGGCCAAAGTAACTCTGCGCTGAATCCTTATGTGTGTGTAAAGTGAAGGATGGAATCTTATGCCTGAAATGCAAATAATCACGGTTGCGTTTATCATCCATCTGTTAAGTTCCAAGTTCACCATACTGGGCTTTCCAAAAGTGGAGTACCAGAAGCATCAAATAGAAACGAGGAGGGCACTTGAAAAGGGGACTGCTGAACTGACCACAGCTTTTAATTTTTTCCCCGCTTGAGAAAATGGAAATGTCAGAGAATGGCAGGCCTCGTTTTTCTTTGCATGCTTAGGTTGCGTCATGTGTTTTGGAAAGGCACAACTAACCTCTTGAGTTTTCTGAACATAAACCCCATCAATACCGGCTTACGATGCCCATAAATCCAGGGTGGGAAATACGGATGGCACCCAGGCGCCCTGCCTGCTTCCATGCCCAGAGCCTGTCGCTGTTGAGAGGCCGCCGTTCTCCCGCTGCTGCTCCCATCTTGCAAGTCTGTCCTGCACTTGGCTCTGAAAGCAGCTCTCAAACTGAAGCAGACACATGGGGACAGTGGAAAGGAGCTCTGGGAGGGGAGAGGCTCTGGATTTTTCTCTTCCACGTGATGCTCCACAGCCCCGCTTTTCCAGACCATCCTCTTAATGGGAGTCCTGCCCTGTACCTTCCAGCTCCCTGAGATACCGGGACGCATCAAACAGGTTGAAGGAGGCTCTGTTTTCTTGCCAGGGGAACATGGCCCTTTGCACCGCGATTGTAATACAATCTTTCCTCTCTGGGGCTGCGAATGCTACAGTGCAAAACCGTGTTTGAAAACCTCTTTTATCATTCACCGTCTCCAGACTGAAATCATTTTTGACAACCTCTGCAGAAAACAAGCAGCTTTCTGGCTACTGGCGAGTCGATTAAAGGGAGGAAACACATGTTCACTGTCAGACGAAGCCCCTGGAGAAAGCACTGACAACCTTTTAACCCCCTTTCCCAGGGAAAGGGCCCAAATGTTTCTCTGGAACAAAATCACCACATTGTCTTAAGCATCCTTTCATTTCATGTATCTTTTTATTTCTTCCTAAGGCAAGACATGTAAAAATAATAATCCTCAGCACCTCTGTTTTTATTTTGGACGTTAACAGATTTGTTTTATACCCTACTCAGGAAGACAGGGAAAAGAGCATCATCAATGAATATCTTTTATGAACTAACCCCTCCATTTTTTTTTCACCGTCTGACCACAGTTCAAATACCAACACACCAATGAGTTCACTCACCTCGTAGAGTGATTCCTCAGACCCAGCCAAGAAGCCACAGGAGTGAAATTTTTGGAACAGTAGGAAGGCCCGACTAGCCGACATTATTAACAAGCTGAGCAGTAAGACTGGGCTGTGGAAACTTTTGCGCATCTCAAGATCCGGACCTTACATTACTTATGCACATGTTGTCAAGCAGACACATTCCCATATACGGCATGAGAAGCAAGTGGGGTGGGAGATGAAAGGGTTATATAAAACTGAACATGAGTGTCAGGTGTGTGGGTTTGTTTCTTAAAAAAAAAAAAAAAAAGGAATAATTGTTTTTAAAATGCCAGCCTTGTAATCATCACAATTACAAAAATATCTAGCACTCAGTTCCTTAACCTATAACCTTAGTATTTTTTACATCAGTATCACTGGCCCTGGTGGTTTGGTCTATTACGAGAAAATGATCCACCTCACCCCCTCTCTCCCCGAGACTGCATATTTGCTTTTAGGAGCCTAAAGGCAGGGTGGAGAGTTGGAGTGGGGGGTGGGGGGTGGAGGGGAGGGGACAAACTTTAAAGTTGCTGTCTGGCTGGCTGGGAGAGGAGGCCTTGTGGGAACTGCCTAGAGCAGAGGTTGTCTCAAATGAAAGACAGGCAAAGAACAGCTCCACCCATGTGAATTGGTACTTGGGGGCTTGAGTCTGCCATATTCTACCAGCCCTCTTTTTTGTTTGTTTGTTTTTTGTTTTTATTGCTTGCAAATGGATTTTTATTTTTTTATTGAGGTGAAATCTGCATAATATGAAATTAACATTTTAGAGTCAACAATTCACAACGTTGTGTAACTACCACCTCTACCTGGTTCCAAAACGTTTTCATCACCCCAGAATAAAACTTTGTTTCCATTAAGCAGTTAATGCTCATTTCCTCCTCTCCCCAGTCTCTGGCAAGGACCAATCCACTTTCTACTTCTATGGATTCACTTATTTTGGATACGTCCTATAAATAGACTCATACACCATGTAACCGTTTGTGTCTGGCTTTTTTCATTTGGTATAATGTTTTTTTGAGGTTCATCGACATTGTAGCTTGTATCAGTATTTCATTTCTTTTTATAGTTGAATTAATATTCCATTGTATGCATATACCATAATACATTTATCCCTTCATCTGTTATGAACATTTGGGTTGGCTATTGTGAATAGTGTTGCTATCAACATTCATACACAAGTACTTGTTTGAGAACAAATTGAAAATCGGTGTATTCAGTTCGCTGGGGGATATACCTAAGAGTAGAATGGCTAGGCCACTATGATAATTCTGTTTCACTTTTGGACGAACTGCCCTACTGTTTTCCATAATGGCTGAACCATCTTATATTCCCACAGGCAGTGCACAGTTGCTCTTTTTTATTTTCTTTTTTATTACAACCATCCTAGAGAGTGTGAATCTCAGTGTGGTTTGATTTGCATCTTCCTAACGACTAATGATGTTGGAACATCCTTTCATGTGCTTGTTGGCCATTTGTATATCTTCTCTGGAGAAAGATATATTCAAGTGCTTTGCCCATTTTTGAATAGAATTGCTTGTCTTTTTGTTGTTGGGTTCTAAGAGTTATATGTACTTTTACATTCTGGATACTGGACCCTTATCAGATACATGATATACACGTATTTTCTTGCATATGGTTTTCTTTCCACTTTCTTGATATCTTTTGATACACAAAATTCTTAATATTGAATAAGTCCAATCTATTTTTGCTCCTGCTTTGGAGGTGTCATAAGAATCCACTGACTTATCCAACATCATTAAAATTTATCTCTATGATTTCCTCTATGGGTTTGATAATTTTAGCTCTTCTATTGAGATTTTTGACGCCTTTTGAGTTAAATTTTGTATATGATTTGAGGTAGGGGTCCAGCTTCATTTTATGGCATGTGGATATCTAGCTGTCCCAGCACTCTTTGTTGAAAATTCTAGTTCCCTATTGAATGGTTTGGCACTCTTGTTGAAAAATCAACTGGCCACAGATGCACAGAATCTCAATTCTATCCCATTGGTCTATATGTCTATCTTTGTGCCAGTACCACACTTTTTTGACCACCGTAGCTTTATAATAGGTTTTGAAATGGCAAAGTGTGAGTCCTTCAACTTTCTACTTGCCCCCTTGATGAGTATATCATAATGAGCCTATAATTCAGGCCCAGACCTTTCACTGGCTTCTCTATTTCCTGGCAGAGACTTTAGACCTAAAACTTGGATACATCTCCAAACACATTATCTTTATTATATCATTAAAAATGCCCTGACCCTCTAAAATTTTACAACTAACCACTATTTCCTTACTAGCAATACTTCTTGTGTTCTAATTCTAAAGTGGTATTTATCAAGAAGTAGCTTGATTTTGAGAGCAGTTGGCTTTCTGTTATTTGAAAAATACACGCTCCAATTTTTTTCTATCACCACATTCAGGTTGCTTCCCTGAATAGCTTCAAAGAAACATTACAGTGTTGGGCACTAGGAGCTTGCAAAGATTCTGAGGGCTGTTTGGAGAATGAACTATGTTGTAATACAACCTTCTGCTTTGCCTACGGTCAGACAAATTGGGTATATCTCAGTTTCTATGCTGAGCTTAATAAAAGGTTCCTGGCTATATGTCACAACAAGTCCTGTAGGAAATGTGACATACATATGCCTCTGTGTTCTGGATCTCCACTTGACTTTGCACAGACATACCTGAAGGGGGTCTTGGCTTTATTTCTGTCAGGTCTTTGTGTCTCCAGACTTCACATACTCCCACCTAGAAAGGCAATGAGGACCAACATTTCATCTCTCATATGTTGATGATGTATGAAATTACTCATAAATATATATAGCATCTTACATAGTAAAAAATCAGCCTTAAAATACAGGTGTAAAACACTACTTGAGAGAAGTAGTATGTTGGCTTTCAGAGAAAAACAGAATAACTTTGACCACTACATAGAACATTCCAGGAGGAAGTAATGTTACATCATCCAACCCTTGGTGTTGTTTGGAGAAAAGAGGCCCAGGGAGCTGGTCTATCTGGCTAAGAGACAATGTTCTCAATGAGACACCGATCAAACAAAAAGATGTAAGTTCAGAGGGAGCACTGAAGAATTCAAATGCCTACAATGAGATGGCTGATCTAAACCTTAGTAGAGGTTTGCCTGGGAAAAGCTGTGTGTGGTGAAGGGGAGACTCTCCAACTGTGAGCACAGGGCCAGTACATTGGAAGATTCAGACCCACTTTCCAAACTCAGCAATGCTGAGTGAGGGATGGGTAGCTGGTGCTTCTTTTGATTCTTTTCAGAAAAACCACCTAGGAAGTCAAGTTTGATACGGTGGCAAAGGTTGGAAGGAAGACCAAAGTGATAGGGAGGCCTTTCTGATGACATGCTTGGTCTTCTGGTGAACTTAAGTCTTCTCCCTAGCTTACTGAAAAATAAGATGCCTTTTTATGATAACAGTGGCCATTTGTTAAGTATTTACTCTATGCTTAAAATTGTGGTTGGCTCTTTATAGGTATTACAAAAACTAGGATGGTATATTAATGCACATCCTGCAGGTGAGAAAACTAAGGCACAAAGAGGTTAAGACCATTGCTCAAGAAAGCACAGCTGATATGTGGCAGAGCCATTTGGGGGACTAATATAATACATGCTGATTATAGAAAAAAATGGAAAATGGAGAAAAAGTATAAAGATGAAAATAAAAATCAACCATAATACCACACCCATAAGTAACCCAATTATCTCTTTTGACCAACATAGACTTATTTTGAGCTCCAAAATGTCTAAGCAGTAGCAAGCCATTGTGTGTGGCAGTCTCACTGTAATGCCTGTGAGTCTGTTGTTTTGTTCTTTTTTGACTGTTCTCATTTTTTTCTGTTCCCAAGATTTCTTTTTTCCTTCTGCATTTCCTACCCCTCACTCATAGTTCTTCTCTGTATATCACCTCTTTAAAGTGGAAATTAGGAGGAGGGTTCCCAGTGGGTGGCAGGAGAGGCATTCTACTTCTTCCCTCCAGAGTGCTCCTTGTGACAGTCCCCTTGCTTCCCACCCTGGTTGGTCTATCAGCAAAGGACATGGAGGTTGCATGAGATGAACTGACAGGGCTGTGCATGCACGTTTACGAGCAACAGGCGGTGGAAGTAAGCACAGCCAAACCATCTTTCATCCATGGCACATATTATTGATTTTTCTCTAATTAAAACAGTCACAACAGTCATTGTTGTCATGCCCACATTTCTCATCTTTTATATTTTAAATAGGAACCAGCTTGCTTGGTAAAAACCCAGCAATCCTCTTTCTTTCATCCCTCTCACTTCCTCCCAGTTGAAAGCCATCTCTTCTTAAGGGGTCTTTTTGGGTCTTTGGCACTTTTACGATATGAAGATCTCTACTCTTGACAGATCTTTAGGCTGTAGGCTTCCTCAACAAAGGAAAGACTGAATTGTGGGCCCTGGCACTGAACCCCCTTCCTAGTCACTATAACTGGGAGCTTGAGGCATCTGTTTCTGGGATTCCTTCTGGTTGACTGTCATTCGTGTTAACAGCTGGACTTGCAATCTGGGAGATTTCTTCATCAGCAGGACTGCCTCAGGCTCTGCCCCATCATCCACCCTGTCCCCTGGTGGCTCAAAGAGAGCCAGAGGCAATGGGGGGAGGGCAGAGAGTGGAACAGTTGGTCTCCAGCTCCTTTGGGGGAATAAATGGCCCTGGGTGGGGACTCAGGAAAGGCATGTGACCTCAGATCTTTAAATGAGACTGGAAATGATGGACATCTGGAGCTCTGGGTTGGGCACCAGTGACAGAAATGTTACAAAGAAATGAATTTCCTGTTTGATGCATAAACAAATAGGAAGCGTCCCTGAGGAATGGATTTATCTGCTTGTAAAAGCTTCTTGGTGGTTTGGCAGAGTGGAAAGCATACCAAGAGCAGAGCCTCCGGCGTCTGCCATAAACTGACTTTGTGCCTTAGACAAACACTAAAAATTTCTGGTTTTAAGTTTTCTTCTCTGTGAAGGAACAAGATACACCTGTGGGCAGTTTTTAGTATTCCATGGAGTACTTGGAAGACAGACGAAAGAAAGTGAGAAAACAGAGGGCCTTGGATCCTATACTCCTATAATCTGTAACAATTTTTTGCATAACTTCTTAGCCCTGGATATGTATTGGTGAATAAGAGAGATAACATCCACGACTTTAAGGAATTTACATCCTAGTGCGGGAGACAGAAAATAGACAAATAAATATATAATGTAATGTCAGGAGGTAGTAAGTGATACCTAGAAAAAGAGAACTGTTTCTAAGATTGATTGTCTCTAAGAGTTGGGTATTTGGAGCTATCTCTGGGGCATGTAGAGCTTAGAGCACATCATATTATGTGTCCCTTATTTCCATACTACCACCCAGAAGACCTTCTTATAAATCAAAGACAGGCTTGAAAGCAAACCTGCGGTGTATGAAGATCACACACAGGACAAGCACATAAAATTAGAAGAGGGGAACTAGTCCATCTGCTTTGCCTTGGGGACCAGAGGAAAAGGAGAGAGAGTGATCTCAGGCTGAAGTTAGAAGAACTTCAAGTGATAGCATATAATGGCTCTCCTTTTTGCTAAGGACTGTCTTTCTGAGCCACTGCCTTATATGGGATCCCCAGTGTTTGAAGCCTGAGGCGACTGCCCATATTCCATGATTGTTTATCATAAGAAGGTTAGATTCGCATGTTTCAATAGCTCAGATCAGATCCCGGAATTTGAGTAGAAATAACTAGGCAACATGCATTGAAGATTGAAGGTGCCTTTAATTCATCTTTTCCAATCTTCATTTTTCAGCTGAAGACCCTGAAGGGCACAGAAGTTGGAGAAGTAAAGCCAAGACTGTAGAGATGCTTAGCCATGTCAGAGCTGGGCCACTCCAGGCCTGGGCTGCTGAGATTATCCACACCACTCAGCTATGGTCCTGGCTATTGGCTTACATATCGGTTACACAAATAGTTAGAATCAAAGTATTTTCCTAGCTGACTGGTCTACTTAATTATCCGACAAAAATCAGTGGCCGTTCATCCAGGCTTGGATCTCTAATACCCTTTTAATTTAATTCTCATTGGTTATTCTCATCTGGGCTGTTTGTTCCTCTTTATGATAGAATCTAAATTATACATTCAGACCCATCTCATGAGTAGGACAGGGATCTGAGGCAAAGCAGAATGACTTGGCACTCACCTGGTACAATTGGACAATAAAGATTTTCCATTTAAATGATGCAGATAGAAAAAAAATGCCTCTGGATGAATCAGACACAACAGACAGCCATGATTTCACCTCTTCAGTTTATGGAGTTGAACACTTTAAATATGCAAAACAAGCCCTATTGAGATAATCTGTGCTTGGGTGGCTCCCAATTCTCTAACTGAAAAGAAGGGATATGGATCTGCAGGAGGAAGTGAAGACCTACTGTAAGAGATTATATGGACTGCTGGGTTTAAATTCAGAAAATAATCCCCTATATGTAGATGATGCTTTATGGTTTAGAAACACTTTATGATCACTTCAGTCTTCAGAAGAACATGAGGATATTTCTAGGGTATAAGTGGCACATAGAAGTGCAATAAACATTGATCATAAATACAAGAGGCATGTATCAGAGGCTGAAGCCTACAGTAACATTTTTACTTTTGGAAAAGACCTCTAAACCATTTAGTTAAACCACTCCAGCCCTAGCAGTAACAATGATTATTTTACAATATCTCTGAGAACTGTAGATATCTAGTCTGTACATGAGTATCTTAGAGATGGTTGCTTTGAATCTCATAAAACAGTTTATTCTATCTATCTATCTATCTATCTATCTATCTATCTATCTATCTATCTTTCTATCTATCTATCTAATTATTTTAATTTACATCCAAATTAGTTAGCATATAGTGCAATAATGATTTCAGAAGTAGCATCCAGTGATTCATCACCTACATACAACACCCAGTGCTCATCCCAACAACTGCCCTCCTCAATGCCCCTTGCCCATTTAGCCCATCCATCCACCCAACACCCCATCAGCAACCATCAGTTTTTTCTCTGTATTTAAGAATTTCTTATGTTTTGGGATGCCTGGGTGGCTCAGTTGATTAAGCCTCAGACTTTGGCTCAGGTCATGATCTCATGGTCAGCGAGTTCAAGCCCCGCATCAGGCTTTGTGCTGACCGCTCACAGCCTGGAGCCTGCTTCAAATTCTGTGCCTCCCTCTCTCTCTGTCCCTCCCCTGCTCATGCTCTGTCTCTCTCTGTCAAAAATGAATAAACATTAAAAAAGTCTCTTATGTTTTATTCCCCTCCCTGTTTTTTTATTATTTTTGCTTCCTTCCCTTATGTTCATCTGTTTTGTATCTTAAATTCCACATATGAGTGAAGTCATATGATATTTGTCTTTGACTACTTTTGCTTAGCATAATACACTCTAGTTCCAATCACATTGTTGCAAATGACCAGATTTCATTCTTTTTGATTGCCGAGCAATATTCTATTGTGTGTGTGTGTGTATGTGTGTGTGTGTGTGTGTATATACACATATATGTGTGTGTGTATATATATATACACACACACATATACATACACTACATCTTCTTTATCCATTCATCCATCGATGGACATCTGGGCTCTTTCCATACTTTGGCTATTGTTGCTAGTGCTTCTATAAACATTGGGGTGCATATGTCCCTTCTAAACAGCATACCTGTATCCCTTGGATAAATACCTAGTAGTGCAAATTTCCGGGTTGTAGGGTAGTTCTATTTTTAATTTTTTGAGGAACCTCCATACTGTTTTCCAGAGTGGTTGCACAAGCTTGCATTCCCACCAGCAATGCAAAAGAGATCCTCCTTCTCTGCATCCTCACCAACATCTGTTGTTGCCTGAGATGTTAATATTAGCCATTCTGACAGGTGTAAGGTGGTATCTCATTGTGGTTTTTATTTGTATTTCCCTGATGATGAGTGATGTTGAACATTTTTTTTCATGTGTCGGTTGGCCATCTGGATGTCTTCTTTGGAGAAGTGACTATTCATGTCTCTTGCCCATTTCTTCACTGGATTATTTGCTTTTTGGGTGTTGAGTTTGATAAGTTCTTTATAGGTTTTAGATACTAACCCTTTATCTGATATGTCATTTGCAAATATCTTCTACCATTCCATCAGATGCCTTTTAGTTTTGCTGACTGTTTCCTTTGCCATGCAGAAGCTTTCAATTTGATGAGGTCCCAATAGTTCATTTTTGCTTTTGTTCCCCTTGCCTCCAGATACATGTTTACGAAGTTGCTGTGGCCAAGATCAAAGAGATTTTTGCCTGCTCTCTCTCTAGGACTTTGATGACTTCCTGTTTTACATTGAGGTCTTTCATTCATTTTGAGTTCATTTTTTTGTATGGTGTAAGAAAGTGGTCCAGATTCATTGTTCTTCATGTTGCTCGCTATGCAGTTTTCCCAGCACCATTTGCTGAAGTGACTGTGTTTATTCCATTTGATAGTCTTTCCTGCTTTGTCAAAGATTAGTTGGCCATACGTTTGTGAGTCCATTTCTGGGTTCTCTATTCTGTTCCATTGATCTGTGTGTCTGTTTTTGGGCTAGTACCATACTGTCTTGATGATTACAGCTTTGTAATACAGCTTGAAGTCTGGAATTGTGATGCCTCCAGACTTGGTATTCTTTTTCAGAATTGCTTTGGCTATTTGGGGCCTTTTCTGGTTCCATCAAATTTGGTAGGGAATGTTCATCAGAGAAATTGGTCTATAGTTCTCCTATTTAGTGGGGTCTTTGTCTTGTTTTGGAATCAAGGTAATGCTGACGTCATAGAATGAGTTTGGAACCTTTCCTCCCATTTTCATTTTTTGAAACAGCTTCAAAAGAGTAGGTGTTAACTCTTGTTTAAATGTTTGGCAGAATTCCCCTGGAAGGCCATCTGGCCCTGGACTCTTTTTAGGAGATTTTTGATTACTAATTCAATTTCTTTACTGGTTATGGGTCTGTTCAAATTTTCTATTTCTTCTTGTTTCAGTTTGATAGTGTATACATTTCTAGGAATTTGTCCATTTCTTCCAGATTGCCTAATTTTTTGACATATAATTGTTCATAATTTTCTCTTATTATTGTTTGTATTTCTGCAGTGTTGGTTGTGATCTCTCCTCTTTCATTCTTGATTTTATTTATTTGGGTCCTTTCCTTCTTTTTGATCAATCTGCCTAGGGGTTTATCAATTTTGCTAATTCTTACAAAGAACCAGCTCCTGGTTTCATTGAACTGTTCTGGTGTTGTTTTTTTTTTATTTCGATATCATTGATTCCTGCTCTAATCTTTATTATTTCCCATCTTCTGCTGGCTTTGGGTTTTATTTGCTCTTCTTTCTCCCGCTCTTTAAGCTGTAAGGTTAGGTTGTGTATCTGAGATCTTTCTTCTTTCTTTAGGAAGGCATGGATTGCTATGTACTTCCCTCTTATAACTGCCTTTGCTGCATCTCAGAGGTTTTGGGCTGTCATGTTATTATTTTCATTGGCTTCCATGAAATTTTTAATTTCCTCTTTAATTTCTTGGTTAACCCATTCATTCTTTAGTAGGATGTTCTTTAATCTCAAAGTATTTTCTGTCTTTCCAAATTTTTTCTTGTTATTGATTTTGAGTTTCACAGTGTTGTGGTCTGAAAATATGAACAGTATGATATTGATTGTTTTGTACTTGTTGAGGGCTGATTTGTGTTCCAGTATGTGATCTACTGTGAACGATGTTCCATGTATAACAGTTTATTCCATTTAAAAAATAGTTCAAATTGTTATATTAAAACAAAATGTGAGTTCAAATCTATGTCTTCATGGCTTTTAACCATTGGTCCTGACTCAGGGATTGGGTGTTACACAGGGTAATATTACACAGGTAATAGTTACCACTTCACAAATGTTTACTATGCCCCAAGTCTTACAAACTTTACTTTCAATTGTCATGACCCCTCTAAAGATAAATATTATCTTCCAGTTTAAACAAACAAACAAACAAATAAATAGATAACCAGGGAGATTAAATTAAGTGTGAAAAGACACATAATTAGTGGCAAAGCTAGCATTTGAACCCAAATCTGTTTTGCCCTGCTAGAACACACTGCCCAAGTTAAGTCTAATCCTTTTATATGGTGTTGCTCTCCAATATTTGAAGAGGATTTCTGGAATCTTGTCAACATCTCTATCTTAAGTTGGATAAGTATCTCAAGTACACCCTTTGTTTGGTGTACATTGTTTTTTTGTTTTTGGGTGGTTTTTTTTTTTTTTTTGGTGGGTAATCAGAAAAATGCACACATGCACCTAGCTATAAAATAGACACCTTACTTAGTTTATGTCTGTGTACTCCAGATTAATAACCCATGACTATTCCTCCAATCATTCTTCAGCAATGTGGGTTGCTGCCATGGTCAGTGGTACTCCAAAGCTGTCCTAGTTTGCCACTGTCCCTCATTTTGTGTGGTTCCCGGAACTGACTGTCGTGCTCTAGGACTCTAGTTCAGCCCACTGTATGGGAAAGAATTCCAAATCAGCACCACTGCTGCTGTTCCACATCCTGCTCTCATGAGCTCACCAAAGCTAAATGGTCTGAGTAAGGCCATCTACAATTCATTGTTCCCTATAAGACTCAGCCTTTGATCCCAGCTCCAGGGATTTTTCCTCCAAGGAGATGAAGTTCACACCTGGGTAATAGGGCTCCTTCTCAAGTCATATCCAGAGTTGTGTAGAAATTTTCTTTGAACACAGTAAAAATTGTTTTGCTTTATACACTTCCCTGACACCGCAGGAGACAGATGTTTGTGGGAAACAAGGCCCACATGGAGTCTCTTTTCAGTAAGTAGGTCTACCAGGTATGGAAGAATGTTTCTACTTAATCTAACTACCTCTGTTCCCTCAAGAAAGACCTTGTAGGCTTCTGTACTTTTTCACACCACATACATGAGAGAAATGCTTAAGAGAGTAGGGGTAGCCTTAAAAAGACTGTAGCATGATCTCTCCACACAACTTAATTAATTTTTGATTTCCATAAAATAAACCCCAAATTTTGCAATAAATTCTGAAGGCTAGGATCCTATCTCTTTTGTATGGCCAAATTTTCTTGGGTTGTCTTACCTTTAGATGGATCCCACTGAGATGATTTTGCTCACCTCTGTGCTTCTTACCTGGATAGGGGAGAGGAAAGGAGGATCAACAAGGAGTTGGAGGCCATGTTTAATTCACAGATAAAACAGTGCTGTTGGGTCTCATTCAAGGACTCAGTTTACGTAGATGTCACTTCCTCTTTCTTGAAACTTCCTTTGTTTGACTTCCAATACAACACTTTCTCTTGATTTTCCTTCTACCTCACTATTTTTTTCTTTCTTACTTTCCCTTGTTAGTTTTTCCTGTTATTCCCAAACTTCTGTTTGGAGTGCCCCAGGATTTAGTCCTTGGTTTTCTCCTCTCTCTATACTTACTCCCTTGGTAATTTACTCCAGTCTACTGGTTTTAAAGACTTTGTATGTTCAGGTGACTTCAAAATTACATCTTAAGTCCAGACCCCTCAAACTTCAGACATGTATACCCAATTCTGTACTTCATATTTCTTCTAGGATGTCTAATAGACATCTTGAACTCAACATGTTAAAAACTGAACTCCTGATCCTACCCTAGCACCTTTGTCTTCCCCATCTTAGCTGATCTTCCAGTTGCTCAGGACAAAAAACTTGAACTCATTTTTGACTTCTCTCTCTCTCTCTCCAACATGAAATCTGTAAGCAAATCTTGTCTGACCTACCTTTATATATATCCAGAATCTGACCCTTCCCCACCATCTTGTTCTATGCTACCATAATTTCTTGCTTGGAATATTTCAATACACCCCTGACAGGTTTTCCTGCTCCTGCACATGTCTCCCTGACACAGCAGTCAGTGTGGTCTTCCTGAAATGTTAAATCAGACCATGTCACTCTTCTGCTCAAAACCCTAAAGCAGCTTCCTATTTCACTCAGAGTGAAAGTCCTTACATTGATTTATGTGATCTGGCCCCAAATACCTTTGGCTTCCTATTTTACTCCTTTTCTCTCACTCATTCTCCTTCAGGACTTTCAAGTATTTGCTCAAATCACCTCATCACTGTATTCTACCTCCCCTCCAACCAGGGCACACACATCCCAAACTCCCAATAGCTTCACTCTACTCTTTTTTTTTGTTTGTTTCCACTATGACTAACATTTGCTTATTTATTATGTTTATTGCTTATCGTCTGTCTTTCTCCACTAGAATGTAAACTCCACAAGAAGAGGGACTTTTTATCTGATTAGTCCATTTACATATCTTGGCAATGACAGCAGTGCTTGGTCCAGAGGGGACAATAAATACTTGTTGAATAAAGCAATTAATGAATAAATGAACAAAGACTACATGAACAAAAAGCAAGAGGGTCCAGTTTTGCTATTCTTAGGCTAATAACTGCAATAACATATCTGAATAAAAAAAATAGATATAATCATATTATAGTACTATTTACGATGTGTAGCATAACCATTCTGTGCTTCTCAAACTGTGGTACAACTATCTTCAGGTGGATATGGCAATGTGCTTGGGATGCCAAAAGCCTAATATAAATAAGCATGACACTTCTCCCTTTAGGTTCTAATTTTCTCAATGATTTGGGGCAAAAATATTTGTTTCATATTAATACAAACATGAAAAAAATGGAATACAAACTTTGCATGAATTCTAAGGATGAAACCTAAGATTTCACAGAAAGAGCTCTGCTCCTGATTCTATCACACATTTGCTTTCCTCTGCCCTAAATAGAATTTATGCAGAAACACTGAATACTATTTTAATATCAAGTCAAAGTCTGAACTGAGTAGTTTTCCCTAGGTTCAAGTCATGTACTGAGTTCACCAAATACTCTGCAAAGCATCTTATTCTTATTTCTAAGAATCACAGAGCCTCCTATCATTAGCTTGATATCCTCTTGGGGACATGTCTACTGCTGGAAACCAAGGCCACATCAAGGGCTGAACACCATTCAGCAAATCAGTGAAGGAGAAAACAAGCTACTCTACTGCAATTGGCCAAATGTTCAGTGTTATGAGTCTCATACAGAATTTGTGTCTGATTCTTCAACTTTTTGCCGTCTGAAAAAAAAACAAAAGGCCTTTAAATTTTTTATTACATAAGGAATTCACATAAATTGTCAATTAAAGCACAGAGTTCCCAAAAGGTAAATGGACAATGGATATAAATTATTAGAAATCCCAAAGAAAAACACCATTAATTAATTTATATGTAGGAAAAGTTCAACTTTAACAAAACAGAATAAAGTAAGGCACTATTTTTCTGTGACCAAATCAGCAAAGACTTTTGAAGATGGTGACTTTGGCTGTAGGAACAGGTGACAGTGAAATAGTCATTTTCACCACTGCTAGTGACTGCCAGCTGATGTTCCTACAATTAGTTTTGTTGCAAAACAATCACTCCACAACAACCATTTTATTATCTCTCATGGTTTCTGTAGGTCATGTATTTGGGCAGAACTCAGCAACAGTTTGCCTTCGTTGCATGAAGGCTGAGGCATGGAATCCTCTAGAGGCATTTCCACTCATTTGTCCGGCAATGGATGCTATCTGTCAGTGGGACCTCAGCTGGGCTGTGGCCTCCCCATGTGGGCTCTCTGCATGGGCTCATTGCCTAGAGACGGTATTTCCTTTCTAAGTTTTTAGTTTAAGTACAACATGCATAACTGAAGCGCACAAATCTTGAATGTCACAGTTACATGAAGTTTTACAAAATGAAAAAACTGTATTTACTGTGTATCTAGTTCAAGATCAAGATCAAGTTATAGAACATTACCAGCAAACACAACCCCCCCATGCCCCCATTCCAGTCATTACCCCCCAAAGTAGCCATTCTAATGAAGTCTATCATCATAATTTAATTTTGCCTTTTTTGAACTTTATATACAAAACATTTACGCACATACACTCTTTAGTGTCTAGCTTCTTTAGTGTGATCTTGTGTTTCTTGCTATGACATGTGGCAGCAATTTATTCCTTTCAATGGCTGTGTAGTATTCCATTGTATAAATACCATAAGTTATTTGTTCATTCTCCTGTTATTTTTTAATTTTAGGCCACTTACTTAGGTCTTCTTTAATAACGTTCAGCAATGTTTATGGCTTTCAAAGTAAATGGCTTACACTCCCTTTGTTAAATTTATTCCTAAATAATTTCATATGTTTTTAAAAATTTGATTATGGCATTGTTCTTTAAATTTCATTTTCCAAATATTTTTTGCCAGTAAATGTAAATATAATTGATTTTCACATACTGACCTTGTACCCTATGGCACTGCTAAATTCAATTCTTAGCTCTAGCAGGTTAAAAATTTCTTTGGATTCTCTTCATAAATTTGTAATCTGTGAAAAAGATAGCTTTACTTTTTACACCTCAATTTTAATGTTTTATTTTTTGTTATTTTTAAAATTAACTAAGTAATGAATTAGTTTGCAGTGATGAGAAGAGACTTTCTTACCTTGTTCTCTCTTATGGAAAATATTTTCAATGTTTTATCATTAATCATGATGCTAGCTTTGGTTTTAAACACACAACACACACCACAGTCTTTATTATACTGAAGAAGGTTTCTTCTAATCCTTATTTTCTGAGAGGTATTATTATGAATAGATGTTGAATCTTGTTAAATACTTTTTTCTACATCTATTGAAATTAACACATTTTTCTCCTTTATACTATTAATATGATAAATTACAGTGATTGTTTTTTTAATGTTAGGCCAACCTTGAATTCTTGAAATAAACCTCATTTGGTTATAATATATTATCCTTTTTATATATTATGCAATTCATTTTGCTAGTATTTAAAAATATTTTTAAACCTATATTCTTAAGAAATATTACCCTTCAATTTTTGGTTGTAATGCTTTCATCATCCTTTGGTATCAGGTTCATACTGGGTTCATAAAATAAATTTAGAATTGTTTTTCCTCTTTTTTTTTCTGAAAAAATTTAGAAAGTTTGATATTACTTCTTATTTACATTTTTGATAGAACTTAATTAAGCCATCTGGGTCTGGGTCTTTTGTTGGTGGTGGTGTTGGTGTTGCTGGTGGTGAGAAGCTTTTTAATTTCAAATTCAATTCTTTTAACAGAAATGGGACAAATCAAGGCTATTCTTGAGCCAATTTTCATAAATTGTATTTTTAAGGAATTTGATCATGTCATCTAAGTTGGCTCTATTCATTGGCAAACATTTTTCATATTTCTTAGTTATTTTTTTAATGTCTGTAAGATTTGTGGTAATGTTCTTTCTTTCATTCTTAAAATTGAAAACTTATGTTTTCTCTATTTTAAATTTTATTCTATTTCCTCATTTTGTTCTATTTCTTATTTTATTTTGACTAGAGATACATCAATTTTGTCGATCCTTTAAGGAGCTAATTTTTGGTTTTGTTGATTTTGCTATTCTTTGCTTTTTATGTTATTAATTTCTCCTATTATCTATTTATATTATCTCCTTTTTTGTGCTTATATTTGGCTTAATTGGCTCTTCTTACATGGGAAGTTTGGGTCAGTGATACAAAACTTATTTTTCTTTTCTAAAATAAGCATTTAAAGCTATGACTTTCCCTCAGTATTCCTACACATATTAATATGTTCTATTTTCATTATTATTCAAGTTAAAATATGTTATAAGTTTTACTATGGTTTCTTCTTTCATCTATACTTTACTTAGAAGTTTATTGAATTCCAAATATGTAGGAATATTTTAGATATCTTATTTTCTCTACATTTAATTCAATGACACTATAGTCAGAGAACACATTTCTTGTGATATTAATTCTTTGAAATTCATTGAGACTTATTTTTTAGCCCACGAGACTGTTGATGTTTCTATTTACATTTGAAAAAAATGTGGATTCTGCAATTATGGGTTGTAGTGTTTTATCAGGTCAACATGACCAGTTAACATCAGGTCAAATTGGTTCATAGTGTTGTACAGGTCTTCTATATCCTTACAGATTACTTTTTTACTTGTTCTATTAAGTACTGAAAGAGGCATGTTAAAATCCCCAACTCTGGACACCTGGGTGGCTCAGTCAGTTGAGCATCTGACTTTGGCTCAGGTTATGATCTCTTGGTTCATGAGTTCAAGCCGTGTGTCAGGCTCTGTGCTGATAGCTCAGAGCCTGGAGCCTGCTTCAGATTCTGTGTCTCTGTCTCTCCCAACTCATGCTCTGTCTCTCCTGCTCTGTCCTTCTCTCTCTCTCAAAAATAAATAAACGTTAAAAAAAATTTTAAAACATCCCCAACTCAACAGTGGATATATCTATTTGTCACTTATTTTCTATCAATTTCTGACTTCTGTAATTTGAAGCTTTGTTATTAGGAGCATACTTATCTATAGCTTCCAGATGAATTAACCCATTTATCATTATTAAATATATTTCTTTGTATTTGGTAATACTCTTTTTTTTCCCCTGAAATCTATTTTGTCTGATAATGATAGTCATCCCAGGTTTTTTGTGATAGTATTTGCATGATAGATTTTTCTACCCTTTTACTTAAAAAAATCTATACCATTGTATTTAAAGTGCATTTCTTTCAAAAAACATATAGTTGAGATTTGCCTTTTTGTAAGTCTAAAAATTTCTACTTGTTAATTGCAGTGTGTATTCCATTTACATTTATTATAATTGTTGATTTGGTTGAGTCTATCATCTTGCAATATTTTCCTATTAGCTTTATCTATTCCTTATCCCTCTATTCCTTGTTTTCTGTCTTCTTTTGACTATACATCTTTGTTTCAATTTCTAAAATGATTTCTGTAGGAATTAAATACATATTCTTAAATTATCAGTCTTACCTTGAACTAATATCATACCACTCCAACTATAATAACTTTGTGTCAGTATACATCCATTTACTATCTTTCCATTTTTCAGGCTGTTTTATCATATTTTGCTTTCATACATATCAAGTTACATACATGTATAATTTTATCTAATTTGTATATTTTGTATATTAAATTATACATTTTTCTTGTATGTAACTCATTTTTTTGTAGGATGGGATTTCAGGTGACAAATTCTCTGTTTTTGTTTATTTGACAGTTACTTTATTCAATTTCTGTTTTTGAAAAAATATTTTCACTGAATATATAATTCTAGTTTGGTATGTTTTTGTTTTGTTTTGTTTTTTTGGTATTTTGGAGATGTCTTTTGGTTTGTGTTATTTCTGATATGACGTCAATCATTTTTCTTACCCTCGTTTTCCAGTATATAATTCAGATTCCTCTAGCTGATTTTGCAACTTTTTATTCATCTTTGGTTTTCAGTAATTTGATAATGATATGTATAGGTATGGTTTTTGTTTGTTTTTTTTTTTAATTTTTTCAACGTTTATTTATTTTTAATATTTAATATTTATTAAATATTTAATATTTATTAAATTTATTTATTTATAAATTTATTTATAAATTTAATATTTATTAAATTTATTAAATATTTAATAAATAAATAAGCCCCAGAGCCTGACGCGGGGCTCGAACTCACGGACCGCGAGATCGTGACCTGGCTGAAGTCGGACGCTTAACCGACTGCGCCACCCAGGCACCCCTGTTTGTTTTTATTCATCCTGCACAGTTCATTGGAATTCTTGGATCTGAAAGCTGTTATTTTTTTTTCTTTTTTCTTACTAAACTTAAAAATTTTGGCAATTATTTCTTCAAATACATTTTTCTTCCTTATTCTTTCTTTCCTCTTCTTCTGGGTTTTCTACTATATGTACACTAAATTGCTTGACATTACCTCAAAGATAATATTAATTATTATTGATAATTGCTCTGTCCCTTTTTATAATCTTTTATCCTATGTTTTTTCAGTTTGGATAACTTCTACTGACCTGCCCTCAAGTTTACTCTATCTATACTATCCAGTGTCCAGTCTGCTATGAGCCTATTCGAGGGATCTTTTAACCCAGAAATTTTATTTTTCAGTTAAAATATTTACATTTTTATAATGTTTTTCTGAAATACTGCATCGCTTCACCCATTGTATCCATCTTTTCCTGTAAATTCTTTAACATATATATGTCTTAAAAGTTCTTATCTACTAATTTCAGTAATTATGTCATCCATTGTTCTGCTTTTATTGACTATGTTTTCTTTTAATTATTGTTACATTTTCCTTCTTTTTTTTGCAAGCTTTATACTTTTACAATTTTATTCTAGATATGTGAACAAAAGAACAGTGGTGACAAAAGTATATTATTTTGTTTTGTTTATTTACCAGAGACTGAAATCCCTTTTCTCTGTTTGGCAGTTAGGGTTAAGGGTTGATTATTTGGATTCTTCCTAGCACTAAACTGAATAGCAGCTTTAATTACATTGAGTTCACTTGTGAATAGCTCAACTACTAATTTCCTCTGCAGGCTTTTTTTTTTTTTTTTTTTTAATCTTTTCAGTATTGGAACTGAAATGGATTTATGCTGACATTCAAGATAAATTTGATTTACCTTTGGATTCAAGGGCCCAAGAATCCAATTATTGTGAAAATGAGCAATATTAGATTTCCAAACCCCCTCCACTGTTGCTTTCTTGGCAAAAATTCAGGGACGTGGTAAGGGGAATTATTTATAAGGTTTACCAAATTTGTTTTTGCATTTGAGGGTTTTCCAGATTCCAGTATGTCTTGCCAACTTAAATAGTATTCTAAAGTTCGTCTTATTTTTCCTCATCCATGCAAAGTCTCTCTGATTAGGAGAGGCTGGTTCTTCTATCCACTTGTCCCCAGAATGGTCCCAATTTACATATGGGAACTTCCATGGATTTCTGCTCAGTTATGAAGAAATAATTTCCCACTAGAGCTCAGGTTTATCAATGATTCCTTGTTTGTAGTATTATTTGTTAGCTGGGTAAAATAATAAAAACATGATTTTTATTGCATCTGTGTTATTCTTAGTGTTACTGTGGGAACAACAATCTTTTGAGTCCTTCTAGATCCTAAACAAAATAAAAAGCATCTTGTATTTATTTTTTGAAAAATATTTTATATGCATATAGATTCCAGATTTCCAATTATTTGCACACTTAAAGATGTCAGTATCTTCTCTTCTCCAAATTTTTTTTTTTGTTTCAAAGTCAGTCACAAATCTTATTGTTGCCCTTTTAAAGATGTGTCTTTTTTTTCTACTTCCAGCTCCTTTCCAGGTTTCTTCTTTTTGGCTTTGGTTTTCAGCAGTTTTACTAAGATAAACCTAGGTATGGTGCTATTATAATAATCTTAGGTGAGAATTTGTGGTGAGCTTACATTACCATTGAATTGCCTTTGTAGCTTGTTCAAAAATTAAGTGGCCATATATATATGGATATATTTCTGGATTCTCTGTTCTGTTCTATTGACCTAGGTGTCTATGGTTTTACCAATACTACCTTGTTTTGGTTACATTACTACTATTTTATACTTCTATAATTGCTCCTATACTTGACTTAGACAGTTAATTTTAGAGCATTTAAAGATTAGAAAAAAGTAAATTGAATTATTACTTTCATTGTAAGCATTTCCATCACTCTAATTCTTTTTAAGGATCAACGTTTCCTTCTTACATCATAGGAAAGTTGAAAGGTTTTTTCCTTAGGGGAGAGAGATCTGGGCAGGGCCTGGTGCCTATCTCACAGTGAATTTTGCTCCTTTCCACCAGCCTGCACTAGAATGGAGGCTCTCTTTGCTTTCTTGCCCTGTTCTCATTCTTTCTCATGAGCACCTGGGCAAGGTCCTGGGTAAAACTGATTGGGAGGATCCTGAGATTGGGTGTGAATTACTCTTGTATTCTGTGGCTCATGGTAATTCTATGTTTTCATAGTAGTCCACATTCAGCTTTTATCAATTCGTTAAAAATATTAGCTAAAATCTTACTACCCATTTATATGATTATCCTGTCTTACTCCTGTGCTCTGTACAGGTAAGTCAGTGCTTGTAACCCCCTTTTTCACTGGAAGCACCTGTCTTTCCTTACATGCTTGTCCTGCAACCTCAGCTCTGGCATAGGTTCAAGAAAAGTTATGATTTGTAGATTATCTATCTTTTCCCTGTTAATATATCAGAGTAACAATTGTTCTGCTTTTCCACATACCAAACAATAGGAGGAAGACCCTATTTTATAAACTTTTAGAATATTTGCATACTACTCTTCTAATGAATAATAATCATGAATTTTAAAGCAAAAACATTTTTAAATACATGGAGTGTTCACTCAAACTGCAACTGTTGTATAATTTCTTAGACACAGATTGGCTGCCATTTGTGAAGTGTTTGCTGTTTCTCAGGTGTGGGAAGGAATTGTGAACAAAGTCCAACTATCTTAGCCTGGTTTTCAAAGATCTCCTTACCCAACCACTAACCACACTTCATGGCTCCATATTATTCCAGTCCTCTGCAGGAATGTTCAGGAATATACAGGAGGCCTTCCATAAATACACCCTTCCTGCATCTTTCCTAACTGGTTTCCATTTATCAGAATGCTTTTCCATATTGCCGCTGGCTTTCTCCCCCCACCCTTTTTTTATCCATCAAGGCTCAGCTGGATTTTATGCATACATTCTTTGCTAACCAACAGACATTTCTTGAGCACCCACTTTGAGCTCACAGTCTTCAGGTATGTTGTTCTCTGTGCAAGTGAGTCATTTGTGATGGTGATGGTGGTGATGATGGAAATGATGAGCATAGCTAACCTTTATTGAGGACTTACTATGTGCCAGGAACTCGTTGTAATGTTTTGTTATTTATAAGCTCTTTTAATCATTACAACAACCCTAGGAAATAGTTATGATTTTTATCCTGATTTTGCAGTAGAGAAATTGAAGCATATGGAATGAATGAATGAATGAATGAATGAATAGATAAATAAATAAATAAATTTTGCTTCCTAAGACATTCAGCCACATTAAATAAGGCACTGACAGTTTGGATGCTTTTCAAATCTGAAATATTTCTTCTCTCCTGATACCTCTCTCTTGATAACACTAAAGAGAAAATATGCACTTGTTCAACCATTTGGTATTCTATTCTCCTTGGTACAAATTTACATTCTCCTACGGTTTCCTTTAAACTCCATGAAATCTTTTAGTAAGAAAAAGACAAAAAGATGGTGAAGGGAAGACATACAGCCTCTCCTCCCAATCACATGGCCACTTCAGTTAAGATTCTCTGTTGAAACCATAGTTCTGAGTCTGCTCTAGCTACAGACTTGGAGAACTCTCAAAAAGCAGGCACGGTGCCTATCATCAGTGTTTGGTCATGTCTTGATGCTAGAGAAATAATACTGGAGTGGCCAACAGAGGAAGGGAATAGTCTGGATATTTACTCATTTTTTCCCCACAAATGTTTACTGAATGACTACTATGTATCTGGCCTTGTGCAGGGTTCCTGGCATATCATGGTAAACAAAGAGACATAGTCTCTGATCTCACAGTATTTAGAGACTAGAGAATAACCCGAAATTAGGCCTTTGCATAATTGAGAAAAAATGACCAATTACTTTAGGCCTTGAATTCGTCATATTTCAGTAGCAATCTCTGTAGATTTTCAAGCTGTAGTCTTTCAGCCAACCAGACTGACCTAAGGTACTAGTGCTTTAAACCACAGTAGTAGAACTAGTCTCCAGTCCTAAACCTGGAATCCTGAGTGGGACTGGGGACAATCTCAGTCCTCCTATGCCTTCTCCTAAGCACTCTGTTCCCAGTTCACATGATCTGCACCCCAGCCATTCTTTTGAGACTAAAGTCTGCCCTGAGTCCTAGCTCACTTGGCTCCAAGATGGATATCTTACCTTGTTCCTCATTATTGCACCCAACATATGCCAGAGACAATTCTAGTTCTTGCAAACTTCTTCCCCTAAGAGCTGGACCCTGTTTTTGGTGACTCCAGCTGCTGGCTGGGGTCTTATTCCAAAGCAGATGGACCACCCAGAACCATGACATTGTCAGCTTCCTGACTTCAGGCATCACTGCTGCCTGGATGCTACGACCGCTGTGCCATGCCCTCCAGTTCCAAATCTCCCCAAATGTTAGCAAGTGTCCAGTGGGAGACTGTTTACTATACTTTTTTGTGGCCTCCCCCCCATGGGACTAACTCTTCAGATCGGGTAAAGCTTCCAACACCAGTCCTGTCTTTTACCACTTCTTCCCAGTCCCCAACAGCCGGTTGCTAAGTCCCAGCATGTCTCTCATCAGAGCCCACCAGAGATGTGACAAGCTTTTGTTCCTGGTTGTTAATCCTGGTTTTTATTGTCTTGTGATCTCATGTGCCAATGTCTGGCACTTTATCCACTCACCTCTTCTTATTTTCCCACAGCAATACAGAGATTTTTTTTTTTGGAACTTTCTTAATTCTTTTTCATTTCTTTTGACAGAATGCTTTTTTCCAAGGTTCATTAGTGAAGGCTGGAGTCATTGTGTGTCCACAGACCTGGTTTTCCTCTCTGTGCCTTCATCTGGCTGTGTGACCTTGGGCAATTCAGTTTCCTTTGCTGTGATTTCCTTGTTGGTAAAATGAAAAGGGTTAGCTATAAGGTTTCTGGTTTCTTCCAGTTCCCAAATTTATTGATACTAAGTTGGCAGAGAGTAACTTTCAAGCTACTCCCAACTTGTTTTTCTCTCTCAAATGTCCACAATATCCACTCAGGAAACAATATCCATTCAGCTAACACTTCTCACTTTTCTCCAGCTTTGGATGAAGTATATTCCCAAATAAGACTTACACATCTCTTTATTTTGACTTCCATGTCCATTATACTTTCTACATTAATAGTATCTTGAATTTATAGAATATTTTATACTTTTCAAGTCTTTTCATGATTATTGCTCTACTGGATCATCATAATGACTCTATTTATTAGGAAGAACAAGACTTTCCATTCTCAGTCTAAGAATCAGACACCTGATTGCACTCAGAAATAAGATATTTATTTGCCCAAGGCATCACAGCTAGTTAGTGGCAGACCCTGAACTAGACCCTGACAACTAATTTAATAGATCTTTGGCATTTCCATGCCCCTCTCCCCTCATTGAGTTTTTTTATAGCTACTGTATTAATTCCCCCAATATTGCTAATGTTCTTCCTTCTTAAGTCAGCCAGGAGTATCTGAGTACTAAAAAAATTGATGAAATAAATTCCTCCCTTCTCCAGGTAGGTCTCTAGCAGCCAGAGTGAATTGTATTTGTAAGGTACCTTTCTATCTGGGCTGTAAAGACTGTCAACGTGTGGTTCTCTGGTCAGTTATTCTGACATTTCATCATGTTTAATCAACTCAGCAATTTGATGAAGTCCAAGCTATAGTAAGAGAAGAAGTTGAAGAGTTTTAGGCAACAACAATGTCCTAGTTTCACTGGCTGGGCCATAAGCTACCAAGGTTGCATAATTCAGAATTTTCCCAAGAGCTGAAAGAACTGCGTGTGTTCCCTACTTTTGAGTATCAGGAAGGAGGGATTAAGTGAATGTTTTCAGTTTCACAGGAAAAGGTAATAAAAATACAAGTATATTTTGGGTCAGGTTCAATTTCTGCTTGGATCTTCCAAATCTCTCTGAAGAAAATAGATTGTAGCATAACAGAAAGTTTAACACCCAAGCAGATAAGATTCTTTACCACAACCCAGGTAGTTATCAGTTCCCTAATACAAACCTAATTACATACAACAAGTAATATAGCAAGCCTAATAAAATGGGGAGAAAGTTAAACATAGTGGGTCAGGTCTGTCAGTCATAGTAAGACCATCATTAGTTACTATTTTAATGGTTCATTTGATTAAATGCTAAACTATTGTCTTGTAATTATGTGTATTCAAGGGAAAAATACTCAAGTTCAATTAGGAATGTATCTTTTACTGCACTATGTTTAATGAAGTCGCAACATCACCATAATAAGCAAGGAATAATGAAAATCTTTTGAAATTGCAATGGAAGTATTTGCACAGAAGTAGCTGGCATGTGTAATATGATGAGTTCCCTTAAATGGCTCAACTGTTGATCAAAAAAGCAAATTATATAAGTGGATACTGCAAGGCAGAAACATGTGGACACAGCTGGAGTGTCATGTGTCACGGTTCCAGTCATTGCCAGCTGGCGGTCACACAAAGGCAGGCCAAGCCAAACAATTACTGTTATTCATAAGAGCAAATGTGCATTCCAAACACACAGTGCAGGCTTTATGAAATAACTGAGCATTCAGATGCATCCAGACAGCCGAGCTGTTTTTTCATCACATGTCCCTCAGTGCCAGGCCAATATGGCAAACTGACTCTGCTATTCAGAAACCCTTATCTTTACCCAATTAACCAAATCACTGTGACATTTGAGAGTTCTTCATGCACTTTGCTGAGCGCGTCAAACCAGCAGGCTTACCGGGCAGCAGATGCACAGCTTCTGGAAGCAATCTGCTTGCTTGCTTGCTTGCTTGCTTGCTTGCTTTTCTTTCTTTCTTTCTTTCTTTCTCCCCCCCCCCCCCCCCCACGCCACTTAAGCTGTAAATACCCTGTTAGACCACTGCCTGTTACAAACCAGAGCTTGGAGTCAGTCCCTAAAATCTGAACATCCAGAGGTCCCCCTTATTCTCAATTCTGTGTGCCTATGTGATGGATGTCTTCCAGTATGTTGCCCTGGGAAGGTCAAGGGTGGCCAAGGGACAGGCAGTGGGGATTCATGCTCTTGTTTAAGGGGAAAAATTAATTAAGTGGGAAAACATTCTAGAAGAGTATCTGGTCATGAACTGAGATGAAAATTCCTAGGTTGTTTAAATATAGACACCAAAGGAAGGAGAAACAATATGGAGCTAGTGTTTCCATAATTTTCATCTACTTTCTTCAAATAAAATGTAACCATAGCTCCTTGCCTATTATTTCTTCCAACAGGCAAGGTCATAGGTGCATGTGAAAACGTATGCCATGATGTTCCTGCTTATAGCTGTTTCAGAACAGAAAGAAAGCTGGAGAGGAAGGTGTACAATTGCTAGGGAAGTTTCATTGCAACAGAAAGTGGATGGTTTTATCTTAAGACCTCCAAAAAAGAGACAAGCTAGTGTGCTTAGATGAGCACTATTCATTAGAAATATACTGTGAGCCATACTTTGTGACTAAGTTTTCTAGTAGTCACATTCAATAAAGTAAAGAGAAACAAGTGAAATTAATTTTAATTTTATCTAGCCTAATGTATCTAAAATATCATCACTTCAATAAATAATCAACATAAAATATTAATGAGCTATTTTACATTCTTCTCTCTCTCTCTCTCTCTCTCTCTTTTGTACTAAGTCTCAAACTCTGGCATATATTTTACACTTTTCACATCTCAGTTTGGACTAGCCACATTTCAAGTGCTTATCAGCCACATGTGGCCCATGGCTACTGTTTTGGATGGTGCAATACTAGAGTTTTGGCAGTGGTAATTTCAAGTGTGCCCAAGCACACTTGGTCCAGCACTATGGAAGAATTCTAACACATTCAATGAAGCGTCAAATATTATGTTTCTGGTCTTAGCACCACTGTCAATCTTCTTCCTCCTAAGCTAATTCACCCCCAAAAATGGAGATAGTAACACTTGCATTACTACTGCCATTTAGTTTTCTATAGTTCAATTAAATAACAGATGTCGATTTTGAGAAATAACATTAGATTAAGTGAACACCCAAAAACTTACTGACAGTAGCTGTAAATTCTAAGCATTGAGGAAAACCATAGTTTTTCTTAATTCTCTGTGCCCTGTTATTCCTTTCGTAAGATAGGCTTTAAAATCAGAAATGATTACCTATAAAGGTCTGTGGAGAATTTTTTAAATATCCAAGATTTTTAAGGCCACCCACATTTGGTCACCATTCTTCTGTATAAGGGGCTTTATTTCAGTGACTGAGGCCATATAGACATGGATTCCAGTTTTCTTTTGAAACCCAAGACTACACTGGCACCACACTGTCCAGGAGACACTAGGCCTATGAGATGCACCTTTACCATTGTGCTTTGTTCATGTAATGCTAAGTATCAGGCAGATGAGAGTCCTGCCATCATTTCCCTCAGCCATGTCTATCTTAGGGCCCTTTGCTCCTCGTAGCTCCCCTGCTGTGCTGATTGTGGGAAAACAGGGGAACTATTTGCCTTTGGATTCTTCCTATTGAAGTACACTGGCCATTAGGAATACCAACAGCTCCAGTCCATAAGGTGCCACATCAAAGTCCTTCAATCCAGATCTTCCATACTTACACTGCTTTGCATTAAATGTTTGCCAAGACTTCTGGTAACAATGACAAATATCTTTGTATGTACAGGTGCTAATGTCTTATTTAAATTCAAAATCATAATCATGATGGTAAGGCTTCCAAGAAGTGCCTTGAATTCTAAAAGGATTTTCAGATCGGTTAAGTTTATTTCTAAGTATGTTATTCTTTTTGATGCTATTGTAAATGGGACTACTTTCTTAATTTCTCTTTCTGATAGTTCATTGTTAGTGTATAGAAACACAGCTGGTTTCTGCGCATTGATTTTGTGTCCTGCAACTTTGCTGAATTTATTAGTTCTAACAGATTTGGAGTGGGGTCTTTGGGACTTTCTCTATATAATGTCATGTCATCTGCAAATAAAGACAATCTTACTTCTTCCTTTCTAATTTGGATGTCTTTTATTTCTTTTTCTTGCCTAATTGTTCTGGCTAGGACTTCCAGTGCTATGGTGAATAGAAGTGGCAAGAGTAGTTATTCTTGACTTGTTCTTAGATCAACATACACTGTTGACTATGATGTTTGCTGTGGGCTTGTCATCTATGCCTTTACTTTGTTGAGATATATTCCCTCTATATCTAGTTGGTTGAGAGTTTTTTTCATGAAAGTATATTGAGTTTTTTCCAATAGATGCTTTTTCTGCACCTGTTGAAATGATTTTATGGTTTTTATCCTTCATTTTGTTAATGTGTTATATCACATTGATTAATTTGTAGACATTGAACCATATTCGCAACCCTGGAATAAGTCCCAGTTGAACGTGGTATATGAATCTTTTAATGTATTGTTGTATTCAGTTCGCTAATATTTTGTTGAGAATTTTTGTATCTATGTTCATCGGGGATGTTGGCTTGTAGTTTTTTCTTTTCTTGTAGTGTCCTTGTCTGACTTTGGTATCAGGAAAATGAGTTTGGAAGCATTCCCTCCTTTTCTATTTTTTATAAGAGTTTAAGAAGGATTGGTGTTAATTCTTCTTTAATGTTTGGTAGAATTCATCAGTGAAGCCATCTGGTCCTGGACTTTCTTTGTTGGGAGATTTTTGATTACCGATTCAATCTCCTAACCAATAACTGGTTTGTTCAGATTTTCTATTTCTTCATGATCCAATCTTGGTATGGTGTCTGTTTTAGAAATTTATCCATTTCTTTCATATTCTCCAATTTGTTGACTAAAATTGTTCAAAGTGACCTCTTATGATCCTTTGTATTTGTGTGATATCAGTTGTACATCTCTTCTTTCATTTCTAATTTTATTTATTTGAGTCCTCTTTTTTCTTGGCAAGTTTGGCTAAAGATTTGTGTAGTTTAACTTTTAAAAAAACCCAGATTTTAGTTTCATTGATACTTTATATTGTCTTTTTTGTCTCTATTTCATTTATTTCCACTCTGATCTTTGTTAATTCTTCCTTTAACTAACTTTGGACTTAGTTCTTCCTTTTGTGGATTTTTGATGTATAAAGCTAGGTCATTTATTTGAGATATTTCTCTTTCTTAATATATAGGCATTTATTACAATAAACTTCTCTTTTAGAATTACTTCTGCTGCATCCCATAATTTTTAGTATGTTGTGTTTCTATTTTCATTTGTCTCAAGATTTTTTTTCTCTTTTAAATATTTTCTTTGACCTTTTGTTGTTCAGCAGCATGTTGTTTAATATCCACATATTTTTGTATTTTCTAGTTTCTTCTTATAATTGATTTTTAGTTTCATACCATTGTGGTCAGAAAAGATGCTTGATATGATTTCAATCTTCTTAAATTTATTCAGATTTGTTTTGTGGTCTCACATATGATCTACCCTAGAGACTGTTCCATGTGTGTTTGAGAATAATGTGTACTCTGCTGGTTAGATGGATTATTTTATAAATATCTGGTCCATCTGATCTAACAAGTAGTTTAAGTCCGATGTTTCCTTATTGATTTTCTGTCTGGATCATCTATCCATTGTTGAAAGTGGGGGTATTAAAGTCCTCCAACACTATTGTATTTCTATTTCTCCCTTTGGGTCTGTTAATATTTGCTTTATATATATGCATATTCCTATGTTGGGTGCACAAGTATTTACTAATGTTACATCCTTTGATGAATTGACTTTCTATCATTGCATTCCTTCTTTGTCTCCTGCTACAGTCTTTGGATTAAAGTGTATTTTGTCTGATGTAAGTACAGCTACCTCTGCTTACTGTTTCCATTTGCATGGAATGTCTTTCTCAATCCCTTCATTTTTAGTCTATGTGTATCTTTAAAGATGAAGTGAGTCTCTTGTAGGCAGAATATGTATGGGTCTTGTTTTCTTATCCATTCAGCCACCCTGTCTTTTGACTGAGGAATTTAGTCCATTTACATTTAAAATAATTACTGATAGGTATGGACTTAATATTGCCACTTTGTTAAAAGTTTTCTGGTTGTTCAGTATTTCTTGAATGAGTAAATGGATGAATAAATGAATGAAATATTTATTTTACTGAAAAACTTTTACCCTTTATTTATTCCCAAATCACTAGCAAAAAGTTTTAATTGAATAGAATGCTTCCCCCTTTCCCAAGTAATTACAATACAAAGGCAGTCATCTTGGAAAAATCATGCCTGAGTTTGCAACAAGGCTTTAAACCTAAAATCAGACCAACATAAACTGCCAGTGGTAACTTTGGTAACTTAAGCTAGCTGTGTATGTGGCCTAAAACATGGGACACTCATGATAGTTGTGGTCATTCATTCAATCATTCAACAAATACTACTACTTACATATGCTGTGTATGTTGAAGCCTCCACTAGGAACTGGGGGGACACTGATTATCAAAACCCCCAAAATGCTCCCTAATTGGGTTACTATTTAGTTGTGTCCTTCAGAATTTTGGGCATAAGATATGATGAAATTTCTGGGCTTCTGTCAGTCAGAAAGTGAGGATCAGGTTCCTTTTGTCTTTTGCATTAAGAAAGTAAAATCCCACTTTTACCTCTCCCACCGCCCCAATTTTAGCAGTTTTAGTAATAACACTGATCCACGGAACTACTCCAATCTCCAATAGCTACTCCTGATGTATGTCCAAGTTCATTAGAAGGAAGTCTCCCTCCCCTTTGTTCTCTCTTCCCCAGCCAAGGACACCGAAGGGGAGGTTCACACTTAAACTGTTGTGGAAGGACCCCAAACCCACATCAGACATCCTGACTCCCAGGCCTGTGCACATGCTGTGCACCATTTCTGGCTAAAATCTGAGCTGCTTTAGCCACCTCTCAGGATGCCCAGGGCTCAGTCAGAAACTTGAGCTAAGTGAGGACAGCCTACCTCCAAGTGCTCCTTGTCTTCTTTTCACATTTTTTTCCATGGCTTCTGACACATCTTGGCCACCCATCATTTTCCATTTAGTTATGGGCAGACTTCTTATCTTCAAAGTGTTTTCTTTTGCCTCACAGAGGGAAGCCTACCCCCAAATAAAGTTCTTGGTTTTCTGTGCGCACTGAGAACCTGTGCCAGGAGCCCAGCTGCTTTCGGACCATTGCCACCCAGTCTCAGCCTGCATTTCCGAGTTTCCACTACGGGAATAGATTCCTTGGAAGGAGACTTGCTTCTTTTGGGCCATGAGGCCCCGTTTCTGAGAGAGGAGACAGAGTGAGAAAGCCCAGGGGATAGCTGGCTCGGAGGTTCCATGAAAAAGGCTCTTCAGGGCTGGCTTGAACAGTGGTTTTGTGTGACAGAAGAATCCCTCAGTCTTTCTGGTTTTGGCCAAGGCTCCCCGCTTCTTTGTGGGATGTTGATGAATTTGTGCCTGGTTCCTCTCTTACGATTACCTCTGTGTTTACACTGTGCTGCCTCGGAGTCACTGCTGTATCTTGAATGCTCATTCAAGGAGAGTAACTCAAGGGCTGACAGCTGGTGAGGTCATTCCCCAGTCTAGCCAAGGCCCGTGTGCCATTACAATGAAGTAATAATGTATTTATAACACACCTAACCACTGATGGCTTCTATTGCTGTGGCTTTTCCCTCTGCATTTGCACAGATGTTTTTTGAGAACTCAAGAATTGGCCTCCAGAAACAACCTCCTAGCAAACAAACTCTGTCTGTTGACTCTGGCGGGTGCTTATAACGAGAGTTGTTAGCACGCTGGATTTATGTTTCAAATATCATTTTAATTTCTCAGGCAGCATTTTTACCACAAGATGTTAATTCACTGGTGCACTTGAATCTCATAGCCTTTCTCTCTCTCACTCATGTGTGTTCTCTCTCTTTCTCTTCTTTTTTAATGAAAATATGGACTTGGTTTCTAAAGAAATATTCTCAGTGCCTGATTCATCAAAACACAGTGTATGCATTTCCCATGGAATTTACTCTGAACTGTCATAATCTTTTTACTCGATAAATGACGTACCTTTGTGATTCATTAAGCCTCTCTCCTTAACCCCTCTAGTAGCACCCTTTGTCACACACAAGTCCTCTGCAATTAGTCCCAACAGGAGCAGTTGATCTTCCCAAGAGATAAAAGCTGCTTTTTAACATTTACCAGAAAATTATGGGAAAGCATTTAAAGATAATGGTGCACACACTAGGTTGACATCTAGCATGGAGATTCCTATGAGAAATATTAAGTCAGTCTTGTAAACCTTAATATTTCCTGATAGCAGTGGATTGAAGATAACACCTCTCATTGACACCACAGCTAGAATTCCAGATATTAAAAACAAACAAACAAACAATTGGAGACTTTTGTTCTGACAATTTCATATTGTCCCTTCTCTTTCCTCTCCTACAATCACAATGCATTTTATTTCTGCTTCTCTGGAAGGCATTACTTTACGTAAAGTCATTCCCTTGGCCCACAAACCCCTCCCAACCCCCAATGCAAGCATAACAAGCATAAATATTTCTGAATTCATACACATCCTTTCTGGTTTTTTTTCACTGGCTCTGAAACAGGTGACATCAACTCTGGGACTTGAGACAAGAGGGTAAAACCCTTCCTTCTCTCCTTTGCCTCCCGTACTCTCTGTAATCCAGTGTAGTTGGTTTTTGACACCCAGCCAGTCCATTGATGCTTCCTAACAGCTCCACAGCCTGCTTAATCCTGACCCCTGACTTCTTTGAAATTCTAGACTCTGTAGAGTACACCATCCTAGAGCTCCCCCCACATTGGTTTCTCTCCTTGCTGGGTCTTTTCCAACTTCTCTCTCAGTCTTTCTCTCTTCTTTTATTAACTGGTCAATCTTGGCTGCTTTCTGGCTCTGGCTCTGGCTCTACACATTCTCAAAGGCAATCTTTTTCTTTTTCTGTATTTATTTTTGAGACAGAGAGAGACAGAGCATGAGCAGGGGAGGGGCAGAGACAGAGGGAGACACAGAATCCCAAGCAGGCTCCGGCTCTGAGCTGTCAGCATAGAGCCTGATGCGGGGCTCAAACTCACGGACTGTGAGATCATGCATGATCTGAGCTGAAGTCGGACGCTCAACCGACTGAGCCACCCAGTCGCCCCAAAGGCAATCTTTTTCAACAGCCCCCAGTCCATGGTTTCAATCATATTTTTGTTTCCAGCTCTGACCTCACTTCTCTCTAACTACTGAACATGCACAACTCTGGATGTCTGGGAAGATGGGAATTTCCCATTCTTGCCTGGACTTGGCCTTTCCCCTCCTGCATTGGGTCCTCACTCATGGAACATCCTCACCCTCCCCTCAGGAGACCCAGTTATGAATTTTAGCATCATTTCTGTCACCTCCTGCCCCCTGCCCCCCAGTCCTTCTTGCACACGGGTCTACTCCTTCACTATATTGTGTTGATTCTTCCTCTTCACCATCATGAGAAACCTTGGGGCTTCTGAAACAAACTTGCCATGCTCCACCCTGGAGACCGTGATTCACTACATCTAGGGTGGGGCTGGGCATCTGTGTTTTGATGATGCTCTGAGGGATTTGGACACATAGCCATGTGGGGGAAGCAAGGCTGCAGAGACTGGCTTTTCTTTCTGTTTCCACAGCACTGCCCAAGGTCAGGTGGGTCCCTCATCATCCTCCACCTGGGCTTTCCCATGCCTCCCTAGCTTCCTTCTTCCAATCAGACACCCTGCTACAGCCAGAGGAGTTTTCTAGACACACATCCAGTCATGTCATTCCCTTGTTTAGAAATGTTGGCTGCTTATTTCCACCTTCAGGTTCCACACCCCTTATCGTAATTTATCATTTACTTTTGTCCCCTCTGCCTAGGCGCCTTGCTGGTAACTTTCCTGCTGTCAGGAAGGTGCTCCACCCCTTTCTGTGCTCTGTAGATCACTCTTGCAGCACATATATTAGAGCTGGAATAGTTTTTCCAAGTCCAGTTCCAGACCCAGTTCTCTCACCCACTAGGGGCAACCCTTCTTGGCCAGAGATACTCCCTGCTCTGTGTCTCCACAGTGCTGTGAACCACTCCTGCCTCAGGCCTGGTGCCTACTTGGTTTAGTGTATGTGTGTGTGCTGTTCCTGTCCCCACCACACACAGGTGAGGAGTCCCTTCAAGGCAAGTGCTGCAGCCCATTGCCCCCGATGCTCCCCTTGGTACCTGACAGTTAGTGGGTGCATGCAGGACCAGTGGATGTTCAGTTTTCTTGGAGACTTACATAGTATTGTTTCAAGGTAAAGCACAGGGCAGGGGGTTCAGTACAAAAAACTTAGAGACAATAAACATTATTTTCCTTTGTTAGAATCTTTTCCCCCTTAATGGCATACTCAGTATGTGGTAACTATATGTTGATTCCCTACTGGAATCACACTGGTGTGGAAGAAGTATAAAAGCTCAGAGAAAAGAGGTTTTAAACCTGAGCCCGACCTTTTCCTTCCATGTGACCCTGGACTAGGCACTTGTAGCTCCTTCATCTGTAAATGAGGCTAATTATCCCAACTTTGCACAGTTGAAATAAGAATGGAATGGGATAGCCTAAAAGAAAGCACCTGGCTTATACAGGATACCTAACTAATGTTATTTTCCCTTTCCTCTCCAGGAACCAAGGGGAACTTTTGTCAGTCAAATAGGACACCAAAGGACAGTCCTCAACTCCCAGAGTCAATCTGTGTTTCTCTGGCTTTGCCTGCCTTACCCCTCCCTCCTGCCTGCAGAGTCCTGTGTGTGGTGGTAAAGCCATGAATGGAAGGCACGATTTGGAATGACCTCAGAGAAATTCCTTAATCTCTTTAGACCTCAGTCTTTCCTTCTGTGAAATGGGATGATCTCATAGTTTTGTCATGGGGATTTAATGATACAATACACATAGAGCATTTAGTGCTGTGCATGACACAAAAGGGGTTAGTATATAGTAGCTATTATTATATGAAAAAGGGAGGCAAGAGAGCTATAAAATCCTAACTGAGCTGTCAATATTTTGGGACCTACCAAAGAAAAGATATTCCTCTCTCACAGATCTTTCAGGTTGCCTCCTAGTGAATTAGGGTTTCATTTCACCACCTGATGGGAGAATGACTTAAATGCCTCTACTCTTTTAGTAAATTTTCATTGTGCTATGCAATTTAATGCAATTAATTATAGGCTTTAATATAATTATACTTATGTAATTAATAATCCAACTCAATTTAAATTGTCTTTTTTTTTTTTTTTTTTTTTTGCATAGAGTGTACCTCCTTACCCAAGCCATTGCTTCAGGCTTCTAGGAGAGAACTTGGCTTTCTGCTTCTCTTGAATTCTGGAAAATAGGAGGCGAGAACCCTCAAGGTATTATTGGGTCAACTCCCTTCTTAGATAATTCAAAGTTGAGGCTGCAAAGTGGCCTGTGTTTCTGATTGTATTCTCTTCTGACTGCTTTTACCTATGGGGAAAAAAACACAGAGCCAAGTTCTAGTAGTCATCCAGGTGAAGCCTGAATGACTGGGTTTTGTGGGAATTCCTACGTAAGCCACAGCAATCGCCTCCTTCCCATCTGGACAAAAGCCATGTTACTTGGGCCTTTCCCTATGGGATTTGAAATCCTAGAAAAAATTTTTTCAAGACAGCCTAATGATGAGGAATTACTCAATAACTGTTAAAAATGAATGACATGGAAGAAAGGTGGGCCAAGACTCATAGAACCATATTATACCACATTACATGTTGAACAACCTCTCTGCACTCCCAAATCCCATCTGGTATCCTTTAAAACCAAGGGTTAGCTTGTAAGTTAGATTGGAATGAATTTGATTTTGGAATGTCTTTTCCTGATTCCTGTTTCTCTGAAGGAGTAACCAGGCTTTGATCTATGGCCGGTACTGCCCAAAGCTTGTGTAACACTGCTCCCTATGGAAAGAGAATCTTCTCTTCCAGAAGTTGCATAGACTGAGGAAGGCCCAGAAATACTAAGGATTATTCATGAGCTCTATCATGGTGAAAGCTATTTTAAATCAATCAATATTTACTAATATTTACAGTTTCTAGCACTATACTTAAATAGTCTTCAGTAAAAAGCACTAAGCAGTCAAAGTAACCATATCAGTCATAGACACGCAACAATTCGCATTTATTCTCACTCATGCATCTGTGTATGCACTCACATTGATGTGATTCACGCTGGCTGTGGCTGGGTATGCTTCAAGCTCCTGATTGGATCTAGGTATGCTCCACATGTTTCTAATATACCTTGGTTCAGTGGTTGCCCAAAACACACAGTCCAACCGTGAAGCATACTTCATATCTGTGCTTAGAGTCAGATTAATATAATATTATAATTTTATAATATTTTATATTATAATACAATTTTATAATATTGTAATGTTATAATATTAATATACTGCTGGCCAAGGAAGCACATTGCCAATCCCAAAGTTACATGGATATAACTCCACTCATCATAAGATCAAAGCAAGTCACAGGGTAGGGAATAGGGATAGAGAGGTGGGAGGGAGTGATTATTTACTGGATAATAATATATACTACCACAGTATCCTATTTACTCTATGTGTAGGGCAAGGAATTAAAACATATATACTTTTATTGTTATAGTTATATTGTATTTGAGCATAGAGGTAATTATATAAATAAATTATATATATTTATAAATTCATATATATGAATATCTAAATTTATCAATAAATTATATAAATTTATTAAATAATTACCTCTATGCTCATATACAATATATTAAATAATTTACATTGTAAATCTTTAGTTTAGTGAGAGTATAGTAGAAGTTGAAGACAGAAGACCAAATTCTGCCTGTGATTTCCCAAGATGGTGATTTGTGGAAAAATAAGTTAGATACCCTGAGTCTTAGGATCCCATTCTAAAATGCAGACAATCCTGCCTGGCTCCCCATATTTCCATGAGGATAAGGTGAAGTAATGATGGTGGAAGTACTTTAAAGTATAAAGTGCCACTGAAATTATTGGTTTTTGATCTAATTAGCAGAATGTGAACCCCTTAATCAAACTAGCACTAATTTTTTTACAGAGGAAAAGGGAAGCTGATCTTGAGATAGAAAACTTGGGTTGGAACCTTGACTCCTTCCATTACGTGGTCTTTATGCACCTCAGTTTTCTTCTCTGTAAAATGTGGATCATCAGGGGCACCTCGGTGGCTCAGCTGGTTGAGCGTTTGACTTTGGCTCGTGTCATGATCTCGTGGTTCTCGAGTTCCAGCCCTGCATCGGGCTCTGTGTTGACAGCTTGGAGCTTGAAGCCTGCTTCAGATTCTGTCTCCCTCTCTCTCTGCCCCTCCCCCACTCATGTTCGGTCTCTCTCTCTCTCTCTCTTAAAAAATAAATAAACGTTAAAAAAATAATAAAATAAAATAAAATGTGGATCATCAGTTCTGCCTACCTCTAGCATTTTGGAGACCTCAATGAAAGAATGGATGAAAAACGCTTCCCAAACTGTTAAATGCCATGCCATGTGCAATAGAAGCTCAGAGCTTCATCTTCCGTGACACTGATGTCTACTTGTCATCTCCTAAGAGAGTGTCACAAAGGATTACAGGTTCAAAGTGATTATTCTTTACATGCAAATGTAGGTTGGGAAGGAGAAGTGGTTTTTGAGCTAACAGTTTAAGAAAAACGGTGTCATAAATCTGAAGAGAGAAAAATACACCCTCTGGTGGAGTGGGCAGCCTTTGGAGGAAGTTGAAAACTGAGATTTTCCTCTGGGAGAAGGTAAGCAGGGGGCTACACAAGTGCCACAGGGCCTGTTGTATGGGCATCTTATTGGAGGGGACTCGGGCTGTATTCCAACTAGCTCTCTAGATCTTCATCACCTCTGAGTTTCAACCAGCGGACTGAACTCAAGGGAGGAAGGTGAAGCTAGTGGTTAAGAGTGGGGGAAGATGGTTCTGGATTTATATCCTATTGTGCTAATTACAGTGGAGCAGTACGATTTGGGGAAGATTACTTAGTCTATCTGTACCAGGTTTTCTTGTCTGTGATATGGGGACAAGCATCAGTGCCTAACTACCAGGGAGTGTTAGCAACTGACTGATAGATAATATGACCACATATCCCCTGTAGCCTCAGGGCCATGCATGGCAGGTCTGAAGGAAGAGCAGAAATAGATTTTTTTCTTGGAAATCTTTCTTACGGTACTTTCTTGGACTAAAATAATTGACTGGCTGGGGCCCCAGTGTGGACCCTCATACAGGATGAACCTCCATCTTCGGGAGCTTCCTCTAGGTTCCCAATTTAGCTCCCCTGGGAAGACTTTAAATATCAAGATGTCCACACTATATTCCAGGCCAATTAAATAGTAATTGCTGGGGGGTTTGGTTCAGGCATCATCATCTTCTAACTCCCACTGCCACCTCTAGATGATTTCCATGTTCAGACAGGCTCAGAGCCACTGTCCTGATACAACAGGCAGCTTTTTCCCATATGGTTAAGAGCACAGGGCTTTGGAATTAGACACATCTGGGTTTGAATCCTGGTTCTGCTGCCTAATAGCTGGTGACCTTAGACCTCAGTTTTTTAATCTGTAAATGGAGACCACAGTCCCTGTCTCATGAAGATGTGCAAATATAAAAGAACAAATGTCACACAACTGGCATCTAATGAGTGTTCAAAAAAGTTAGCTATCGTTATTAAAAGAGGCCTTTTCTGAGCAATCACTGCACTTTGTCTCCCCTCTGACACCATTCTACCTTCTACCCTGTTACCTGGTTTTATTCCCAATGTAACATATAAGGCAATCTTAAATCATTTTAATTTATCTCTTTGTTGTAATGTGGGTATCATGTCAGGGATGTTGTCTTGATTGCCTCTGTGTTCTCAGTACCTACAACAGAGTCTGGCACACAGTAAGCCTTACAATAAACACTTGACTGATTCAGTGAATGAATGAATGTTACCTGCCTTTACCAAGTCTGATCCAAATAGTCTCCCCTCCTGTCCATTTAAGAGTTTTTAGCTATTGAGTTCCCCTTAAAAGAAATAATTGATTGCAACCGTAATAAAAAAAAATCTAGAAACTCATGGCTATTGGCATAGCATAGTTCTGGAGGGAGTTCTGGGAGAGGGCTGCTTCTAACAGCCCTTCCCCTTTTGCTGCCCTGGAGGCTGGGGAGAGCACACCTGCTTTTCTTTTTCTCCCTGATTGACTGCAGGCAGGGAGATTTGGGAAAGGCTCCCCTTCCCCCAAACTGAACTCCATCCCAGGTCACTTGGCTGGGGGTGGGGGCTGAAAAGCAGGCATTGTTTTCTCTCCCACCCTCCATGTCTTCCACCTGTCCCCTCAGGAGCCAGCCTAGATCTATCAAACATTCACTCACCTTTTGTTAACCCTTGAGCTCTTCAGAGCAAACAAGCTTCTTAAAAAGGAAGAAATGCTTCCAGGCAGTTTATGTGAATACTTGCAGGCAAAGCTTACAGGTTTGTGCTCGTTGGTAAACTCAGGTGGATTACTTTTATAGCTGATTTAACCCCAAGAGGAGGGTCAAGGGAAGTTAAGGCTATTGAATAATCACACTTTGAAGGTGGCTTCCATCAGGCCTTAGATGAGCGCTCCAGATTGTAGACTTTACACTTGGCCATGACTGAAACTCTAAACGGAGCTTTTTTTTCTTGGATCTAATTACAAATCGGGGAAGGACTCCAAAATATACTTTGTGAAGAACAACCTTCAGTTTTACAAATGTGGAAACTGAGGCTCATAGAGTTTAAACCACATGTGCAAACTCTCTGAACTGGTTACTGCAGACTCAATACTGGAATCTCAGTCTTTCAACCCCTGTTTCCCTCAAGTGTCTATGACATCTGTCCTCATTATTTGCTAAAAAAAAAACAAAAAAGAGCAGACAGAGATGAGAGATTTCAACATCTTCACTGAAACAGAGAATAAAGGGCCTGGACCTTCTAAAAAAGCTGAAGTTGAAAAGTAGGAAGAAAGGACAAAGGTTTGAACAAAGCAAACCGCTCGGATGAGTGTCTGAACCTTGAAGTGACTCTCTGACCAACCCAGCGGCAGAGTATTCCCCCTCCCTAATGAACATTCTAGCCTGTGTGGGAAAACAGAGTTTATTGTTGTTATTTGTTTCCTTGTTGCCTAGAGCCATACTTGGGTATGGAGAATTTGTACTTGTCGGAAATTCAATAGAACCTTTAATATTTCATTTGAGTGAATCTCTAGGAAGGTTGGGACTGCGCAAGGGAGTGCTGAAGATAACGTGAGCTAAGCCAGGCAAGTGTTTGCTGTGTTTTGCTTTCTTTACCTCATACTACACACCTGTATTTGCTGCTTTGTTATGTCAATGACTTTTTTCTGGGTAAGAAAATGTACTGTATTCTTTGCTACACATGCATTATTTAGGATGAGGTAGTTGTTTAGGTCAGTGCATTTACAAAGGGCTCTAGAATCATTTTTGTATTCTTTCCTGAGCCACCATGAAGAGCACTGAAACACAGACCCAGAGACAGAAGACTTTAAACAGTTGCACAGCAATCTGTCATCCTAACCAACATAAAAGGGAAGCTGATTAAATCATTTTATGAGTTCCACTGATTCATGTTATTTTGGGGTCTATCAGAAAGGGGGATTTTATTATTATTCCTGGAAAGAGATTATCCTATGATTCCTCTTATTCTTCGAAAATACAAATAACCAAAATTGACTCATGAAGAGCAGTAACCAAAATAGAGCAATAAATGAGGAGTAAGTTCAAAATGCTGTTAAAGAATTACTTTTAAAAGAGGCTTGAGCCCAGATTATCATTCCAAGTGATATTTTTCAAAGTTTTAATGAAAATTCCCATTACATATAATATGTTGGAAAGCAAAAGAAGAAAACCATTGTAATTGATTTTTCAAAACCAACATATTTCTGATACAGAAACTTGACAAAAATGGCATTAAAAAAGTCACAAATCACTCTCACTCATGCATACTGAGAATATTTCTAAATAAAACACTAGTAAATTGAATCAAGTAGTGTATTAAAGAATGATTCACTATGAAAAAATAGAGCTTATTAAGCAAATTAAAAATGTTTTACTATAGGAAATCTAATAGGTCAGAAAAGAAAAAAAATGACAATTCCTACAGCTTATGAAAAGCTAAGATTGAATATTTGTTAATGATTCTTCAGAACCCTCAATTCCAAAGAATAAAGGGAATTTTCCTTCATTTTGTGTAGAAAATCTAATTCAAACCAAGAGACAATGCAAATTGTGAAGGCAGGATAAGAAAGACATTCTTATTAAAGTTAGAAACAAGGAAAGAGGCTTTCTATCACCAATTGTATTTACTATTATTCTGAAATTTCTGACAAATGAAATTGATGATAAATAATGAATGCACTTATTGGAAAGAAGCATAAGAGGTATCATTATTTGCACATTACAGAAATGTCTACCAAGAACAAATAAACGAGTTCAAAATATACATTAAGCAAAAATGCACTAATAATAGAAAAATACTTAGAAAATATAGAGCAAAAAAAGATTATATTCACAATAATACCAATTAAACTGTCCAGGAATAAATTTGCAGGATAATTTCTGATGTGTGTGGGAGAAAAAATACCTACAAAACTTCACTGAGCGTTATAAAAGAAATGTGACTAAATGAAGTGGTATTAGTATATCCATATATTTGCTGATTCAATATTACAAGCTTTCAATTTCCCTAAAGTAACATATGTTTAATGTAATTAACAAGAGTCTAGATTATAATTCTCATTTTGGAGGCAAGAGTTGACAAAATGAAACTAAAATTTATCTGGAATAGCAAATGGATAAAAATCCTCAAGAAATTTTGAAAAACAACAATGGTATAATTTTATTATTGTAAAATTAAAATATTCTAATACTGTGCAATATAATACCAGTACACAAATTGAGAAATGAATCTCTGGAAGGAAATTATATTTAAGAAAGATGACATTTCAAATTAGTAGAGAAAGAAAATACCCTTTTTTTGCGAAGGTTTCTCTGAGAGTTGATTATTTGAAAAAGTATTACAAAATAAATGATAATCTGATTAAAAACTAAATGTAAATATGACATTACATGACAGCTAGAGAAAGATAAATATCTGAATTTGGGATAGAAAAGAATTTTTGTCTAATAAATCACACTGGAAAAGACTGATGGTGTTGACTATGAAAATTTAACAGCTTCTGTATGTAAAAAACATTGTCAAAATTAACTTTTTTAGAACTTTACCTGAGTGGTCTTAAAAACCTGCTCAGAACCAGCTCTGTGTGAATAGCCTTTGCCTTGGGACATTTGTCAAAAGTTATCAGCAGCAATTGTTTAACACTACAACTTCCTGTGGCAGGAATAACTACTGAAGACAGCAATTTTAAAAACTTAAAGGTAAGGCTAAAAACTTAAAAGTAAAAATTGGAGGGCAGGACGTCCATGTCCACAGAGGATTTGAAAAGATTCAGCATTTTCTTGGGAATCAGGATGGTGACATGCATAGGAAAGGTGTGTGCATGCTGAAAAAAGACCTCAAGAGATCCTAATCTTTCACTTCTGGCTGACCTTGAGGCCAGAAGTAAAGAGGAAGTAAAGGCCAAGGCAGAGTGTCAACTGCCTGAGTGTTGTAGGTGTGCTTCAGCAGCACAAAAAGCCTCTTGACAATGGCTGGAGGACTTAACTATTTAAAGGCATTTGAGAAATGTTTGCCTGATCATTAACTGACCACTAAGATAATCAAGCTGAGACTTCAGTAGCTATACATAACAAAGAATACAGACTATTTTATTTTAATTTTATTTAATTTTCTTTTATTTTAGAGAGAGAGAGAGCATGAGTAGGGGAAAAGGGCAGAGAAAGAGAGAGAGAGAGAGAGAGAGAGAGAGAGAGAGAGAGAGAGAGAGAGAGAGAGAGAATCTTAAGCAGACTCCATGCTCAGTGTGGAGCCCAATGTGGGGCTCAATCCCACAACCCCATGATCCCTGGGATCATGACCTGAGGTGAAATCAAGAGTCGGATGCTCAATCATTGAGACACCCAGGCACCCCAAGAATACAGACTTTACAGAATGTGTTCATAAAAGCCGCTAAAAACACAGCAACAACAAATAACAGTGACAATTAATTGAAGATGATGGAATCCAAGTTCCAGATTTCCTACATTATATAATCTAAATGTTCACCAACAAAAATTTATGAGTCTTAAATATAAGAGCTCAAATTATAAAACTCTTGGAAGAAAATATAGGCTTAAGTCTTTATGACCTTGGATTAAACAATGGTTTCTTGGCTTTAACACCAAAAACAGAAGCACCAAGAGAAAAACATAGATAAACTGAACTTCATCAAAATTAAAAACTGAATTTCAAAGGACACCATCCTAAGGAATGGGAGAGTGACTGCTAATGTACACAGGTTTCTTTTTGGGGTGATGAAATGTTCTGAAATTAGACAGTGATGATGACTGTACATGTGATTAAACTAAAAACCACTGAACTGAATAAAGGATTGTAGGAGGAACTGTTGGAATAAATTTCATTTCATTATAGTTGTGTCTCCCATTTCACCTAATCACCCACTCAGTTTATCTTTTTAATCTGCTCACATTGTTACTGTCTAAAACATAAAGAATAAAATCATCAAAAATAAAATTTCCAGCAGTTAATACCATATGTTAAACTGAAGTCAACTCCTGATTAGTGCATATGTACTGAAGTATCCTAATCCAAGTAGCAAGTTATCCCTAAAAGATTCATGTTCAATTTCAATGCAGAAATACAAGAGAAGGAGATGGCTAGAACATCTGAAATGATGAAGTTAGCATCTCTTTTTTTTTAGAGGCCAAATGGGGAACAGTTGCTTTTAAATGGCTGGAAAGCTCTGTACAAGTATTTCTATCAGTTCTAATTCTTAGAAGTGACTCACTTGTTATGAACCCACTTAGGCTGAAAAACCCACTTGGAATGAAAAGAATTGGGCAAAGCAGAAGAGAGAAAGGAGAGCAACAGCCCAGGACCACTCATCCCTATGCTTTATTAATAGCCTGGTTAGGAGAGAAGTGGAGTTAATAATAGAACTAACCTAGTGCAAACCACAGTTATAATCATATATTTGTAGTTGCAGCCTATTAGCTAATGATTTGTTAGTTTTATTGAGTTCGTTCCACAGTGTACATTTGGCTCTTCTCAGTTATTTACTTTATCTTTACGAAATTCCCACTCACCTGGCTTTTTGTCCACCACACTAAACTGACCAATATTTTTCAATTTCCTTTTTCTCTATTCCTGATCACTATATATTGTTCTCCTTTCTTATCTGTGGTTTTTTTTGATCAACTTCATTCAATTTCATTGCTTTGAATACAAGTCTGTATCTTGATGACTCTCAAATGCGTATGTGTACTTTGGTCCTCCAACAATTGCCTCTTAGACAGTCACACTTGATATTCAATAGAATTTAACCCTTAATGTGTCTAAAACAGAGTTATTAATTCCTGTCCCACCAGATATGAATGCCCTCCCCCTCTGTATGTCAGTAAATGGCACTGCCAGTCACCCAGTTTCTCTTACCACAGACCTAAGAATAATCCTTTATTTCTCTTTTCTCACACCCACATCAGCAAATCCTATTGACCGTGCCTCTGCTGTGACCCCGTTTTCCCCACCTGCACTGCTACAACTCTAACTTAACTGCCGCCACCTCTTACTCTGATAGCTATAAAATATCAACTGGTACAACCTCTTTTGAAAATTGTTTTTCAGCATCTACTAAAGCTGTGTATGTATCATACCCTATGACCTAGCATTTCAACTCCTGTATATAAACATAGCAGAAATGCATACATACATTCACCAAATGACATGAACTAGAATGTCATTATTCATAATAGCCCCTAACTGGAAACTTTCCAAATGTCCATCTGTAGTAGAATAGATAAGTTAATTTATGGTATAATCACAAAATTGTATACTACACTGCAATGAAAATAAATAATTCATGACTACATATAACAATATGGATAAATCCCATAAACATAAGGTCAAACTAAAGAAAATTGACAGTAACAAGAATATACAGTATGGCTACATTCATACAGAGTGTAAAAATATGTAAAACTAAGCTATCCTTTTAGAAGTCAGGATGCCCCTGGAAACTGCATGTGTGTGAGGAGGTGACTAAGCGAGAAGTAACAATTCTGGGGTGCTGGTGATGCTTCTTGTTTTGGGTGCTAGTTATATGAGAATGTTCAGTTTGTGAAAATTGATCAACTTGAATACTCGTGTGCAGTTTCTGTATGTATACTGTATTTCAATGAAAATGTTTTAAAAATGCAAATAAAAACCACAATGAGATATCACCCTACACCTGTCAGAATGGCTAAAATCAAAAAGACAAGAAATAGTAAGTGTTGGCAAGGATGTGGAGGAAAAGGAGCCCTCCTGCTCTGTTGGTGGGAATGTAAATTGATGCAACCACTCTGGAAAACAGTATGGAGGTTTCTCCAAAAACTAAAAAATAGATATACCATATGACTCAATAATTCCACTATTGTGTATTTACCCAAGGAAAATGAAAACACTAATTTGAAAAGACATATGCACCCCCAAGTTTACTGTGGCATTATTTATAATAGCCAAAATATGGAGGCAACCTAAGTGTCCATCGATAGATGAATGAATGTGGAAGATGTGGTGTACAAACACACACACACACACACACACACACAAATATTATGCAGCCATAAAAAAGATGAGGTCATGCCATTTGTAACAACATGGATGGATACAGAGGGTGTTATACCCAGTGAAATAAGTTAGACTGACAAAGACAAATATCATATGATGTCACGTATATGTGGAATCTAAAAACCAAAACAAATGAATAAAACAAAAAGCAGAATCAGACCAATAAATCAGAGAACAAACTGATGGCTGCCAGAGGTAAGGTGGTTATGGGGATGGGCAAAATGAGTGAGGGGGAGTGGGAGATACAGGTTTCTGGTTATGGAATGAATAAGTCACAGCAAAAAAAGGCACATCATAGGGGATATAGTCAATGATACTGTAACAGTGTTGTAGGATGATAGATGGTAGCTATCTCACCAGCAGAACATATAGAGAAGTTGAGTCACTATGTTGTACATCTGAAACTAATGTACCATTGTGTGTCAACTATAGTCAAATTTTTAAAAATTTCCTAAAAAATAATTCACAGGCATAAATATAAGAGATAAAACTATAAGACTCTTAGAAGAAAATATAGGCATATATCTTCATGACCTTGGATTACATAACAGTTTTAAAAATATGACACAAATAAATTGGACTTCACAAAAACTTAAAATTTTTGTACTTTAAAAGACATAAAGGAGAAGACAATACACAGAATGGGAGAAAACATTTGCCAGAAACTTCTATCAAGAATAAATAAAAGATTTATACAAATCAACAGTAAAAACAACAATCCAATTAAAAAATGGCAAAGGGTTTGAACAGACCTTTCTCAAAGAATATATACAAATGGGCGATAAATGCATAAAAGACGCTCCACATGATTTGTTAGGGAAATGTCAGTCAAACCCACAACGAGATCCACTTCAGACCCACTAGGATGGTTATAAAGTAAAAAATATAGTATTGTATAAAGATTAAAAATAACAAGTACTGGTGAGGATGTGGATAAATTTGGACACTGCTGTGAGAACGTAAAATGATGCACTTTGGAAAACAGTCTGGCATTTCCTCAAAAAGTTAAACATAGAGTTACCATATGACCCAGCAATTCCACTCCTGAGTATATACGCAAGATAACTAAAAACATGTGCCCACACAACATCTTGTGCAAAAATGTTCATAGTAGCATTATGCATAATAACCAAAGTGCTGAAACGCAGATCTCCATCCAATGAGGAATAAACAAAATATGGCACACCCATCCAATGAAATATACTCAGCCATAAAAAGAAATGAAGTACTGATACAGGTAACAGTATGGATGAGTCTTGAAAACATGATGCTAAGTAAAAGAAGCCAGACACAGAAGAATAACTATTGTATAATTCCATTTATATGAACTATCCCCCAAAGGAAAATCTCTACAGTTAGCAAGTAGTTTTGTAACTATCAGGATAGAGAGAAAACGGTTTGGAGAGGGACCCTTAATGGGTCAGGATTTATTTTTAGGGGAGGAGGGATAATAAAAATGTTCTGAAATTAAACAGTGGTAATGGCTGCACAACTCTCAATATAGTAAAAACAACTTAATTGTACTTTAAAATGGTGACTTTTTCAGCATATGAATTTTATTTCAACAAAGGTGTTCCTCTAAAAATATCCTATGAAATATACTGCTTTGAGTGAATCAAATGAGCAATAATAATAATAAAACGATAATAGCCAGTGTGGAGATATATAGTGAAAGATATAGTGAAGATATAGTGAAACAGTGATTCTTAAATCCTGCTTCTTGGGGGTTTTGCAAACTATCTTTCCATATGAATCAAGAACCATAAAAACTATACTTTCTCACCCAGTATTTATATATGATAGTCTATGTAAATGATCAAATCGTTAGACCCCCTTAACTCACATTTGTATAAGTGTGTCCATTGAAAAATTGTAAATAATCTTTTAAAAATGATTGTATCCTTTAAAGCAATTTCATGTAATAGCTCTATACTGCCAACTCCATGTGATCATTAAAATTATATCATCAGAGAATATTTAATGATGTAGTAAAATTCTCATGTTGTAATGTTAAATGGAAAAAAAAACATATGAAAGTTTCTTATTCTTATTTGTGAGAGAGAGATAAAGGATAGAGATGGGGGTGGGGAGAAAGAAAAAAGAGAGGGGGGGGGAGAGAGAAGGAAAATGGAACTAATACAAAGTATTTAAAACAGACTCCTAGTCACCCCAGAATTGATCAATGCATCTCTTAAAATGTAAAACTAAAAAATGGGCAAAATAAAGCACTCCAGGCGTAGTCCAAATAACACAATAAAGAGGGACTGTTAGATGCTGTGCTTCATAGTTGGTATTCCACTAGTTGTGCCTATTATTGGATTTCTTTTTCCAACTTCAATTAAACAAGTATTTACAGAGTACCCACTAAATGGAAGACTTTGCTCTAGGTGCCATGGCAAAAGAAAAGATGACTATGTAACTAAGACAGAAGCATTGAGCACTCAGTGCAAGCTGAGTAAGAAGACACGTAAGAGGAGAAGGATGAGATGAGGGTAAAGATGAGATTGAAGGGCAGATACAGCTGTTGTGAGAAAGGAAGAGAGAAAAGATGGTTGGTGCTTTGCAAGTTGCAACATTTCTGAGCATGAATGAGACAGTCATTATGGCCTATACATTTCCAACATAAGAGAAATGACTGATGTAGCAGAGGAGGTGAAGGTACTTCTAGAGCCTTGCACTTGGATGTTGAAGTCACGGGGATGAAAACAGGAGATGAACTAGAAAGGAAGGCTGCACACCTGCTGCTGAAGTCTATGTACCTGGCATGTGGTGGGTATTTAACAAATACCTGCTAAAGGAATGAACTGCAAGTATAAAAAATGATACGTAAAATTGAGGAAAATTAGAAATAGATCACATGGATCTTTGAGACCAGGTTTTGTTAAGGGACAGAGTCCAAAGGGTCTGGAAGTGGCAGGAGGGAGCTGAGTGTATCCTAACCCCTGTTCTCAGCCTGTGGGCCTGAAGAAGGAGGAGAAACAGCTTTTCACACTGGAAAGGTTTGTCCAGGAACTGGTGCAGTCAGGGCTCAGTTAAGGTGAGGAAGTGGAAAAGAAAAAACTGAACTTAGAGGAAAAACTGAAGATGGAGAGAGTTCATGTGGTTCCCAGGAAGGACCTTGTTCCAGTGCGATCTAGAGTGAAGATGGGTGGCAGGAACTGTGTAGAGGGACAGTGACAGGATGGGAAGAGAAGCAGGAAGGGACTGGGAAAACCAGCACGAAAGAAATAGAAAGCTGGTAGCTAAGACTGGAAGCAGGGAGAGGGTCAAATAAGAACCCAAATAAGTTCTCACTTCTCTTGAAGAACCTCCTGAGAGCTTCTTTGGTTAGACAAGGCCTCGTAGCATCCTCTCTGGGAAGGGAATGGGAGGACCAGTCATAATGCCTTTTTTTCTAAGAAGCTGGGTTTTGGAGCAATAACTATTATAAACTACTATAAAAGTAGAGCTTACCTCTTGATCCTCTTCACCCATTTCACTTATCACCCTTCTTCCTTCTGGCAGCCACCAATTTGTTCTGTGTATCTATGAGTTTTGTTTGCTCATTTGTTTTGCTTTTTGGATTTCACATATAAGTGCATCATACGGCCCTTCTCTTTCTCGGACTTATTTCACTTAGCATAATACCCTCAAGGTCCATCCATGTTGTCACACACAGCAAGATTTCATTCTTTTTTATGGCTGAGTAGTATTCCATTGTATTTGCATACCATTATCTTCTATATCCATTCACCTGTTACTGGATACTTAGATTGTTTCCTTATGGTGACTATTGTCAATACTGTATTGGATGTTTGAAAGTTGCTAAGAGAGTAAATCTTAAAAGTTCTCATCATAAGAAAAATAACTTTGTAACTTTTCTAATTTTGTATGGTGATGGTCGGTGACTAGATTTACAGTGGCAAACATTTCACAGTATATACAAAAATCAAATTATTATGCTGTATACCTGAAATTTGTATACTGCTAAATTATGTCAATTATACCTCACTTTTAAAAAAGTACAGCTTACACTTGCAAAGCATTTACTTAGTGCCAGGTACTCTTTTAATGTGTTACATATGTTAATATCATTTAATCTTTTCAATAATTCCACCAATTAACAGCTTCATTTTACAGATGTGATAACACAGATAGATTAAGCAACTTGCCCAGGTTTTCACAGGTGGCAAATGGAAGTGTTGAGAATCTAACTCAGGTGGTTTGGTGCTAGAATCTATGCTCTTATTTCTCTGCTAATATGCTGTTCCAAGTGGTATGCAGAAGTATTATTGTCCTATGACAACCTATCATATATTAGCAAATCAATGGGCTGGCTCTCATAACAATGTAGAATGATATTTAATAAACAGGTCATCTGGGACATGGTCTTTGGATTATCAAAACCGTTGGAAACCTTACACTCTCTATATGCCCCTGTTAGGGATACACAGTGAAAGTGGCATACCATAGCCCTGAGAAATTCTGCAAAACTCCCTTTAACGGCACTTTCTCTGGAATTTCCTAAATTTATTTGTCCATAGGCCCCCTTTTTTATGTAGTCTGTATAAATGTGCCTCAGAATTGCTGTTTCATGAAAAATACTTGAGGGATTTGCACATATGGAACCCACCCAAGAACCAGGGATCAAGCAGGCTCAAAAGATATCACCAAGTACCAACAGTGAAATTCCTGAAGCCATTATGAGGTTTATTTATTTGTCATAGACAAAATTTGAATTGATTTACCTACAGTTTCTTTCCAACATTAGCATAGAATCAGAAAATTAGAGGGTAATGGATGAATGTTGGAGGTAAGCACCATGTCAACAGCAAGAAATGACAGTTACAATGAAAAGAGAAGACACAAAAAATGAAGAAATGAAAATACAAAAATGAAGACTTCCTCAATAAATTATATGAAATACAAAGTGAGACCCTGATGATGGGGTGGAAGGAGACAAAAAACATAGCTCAGTGCTCTGTAAGAAGTGAAGAGGCATTTGCAAGTGTGTTGAGCAGCAAAAGAGGGCCATAAAAGATCTTGGGACAATGTGGACCAGGACAGGAAGGCATAAAGCATTCTTAAGAATGGAGACATCTGACATCTAGTTCCAGTGGGTATGCTTTCTGTAATGTAAAGCCCCTCTGTGGACTCAAACCTTCAGTGAAGTGTAAAATACACACTACAATCTATGTGATTACACCTTGAGGGGAATTAAAAGGGCTGAGGGTGGTCTGGATGACTTGGAGGACATTCAAGGGAAGGCAGACTCGAATGAGATCAAGAATTCAGTGTAAGCAGGAGACTGGCACCGAGAATGGGTGAACATGTGAATTTCCAGATCCTGTAATTTCACAGAACTCTTAGGGTGTTGTCCTCCACAGAACACAGGATGTGGGGCTGAAGTTAATTTTACAGAGATCTGAAAGGATGGGGAGACCTTGGCTCCAAATGATTTCTCCTCCTTCATCTTTATTAGTGTTTGACTGTGAGAGTTGTCAGTGCTGGTGAGCTGAAGTGTAGAAAGTAATAGGAGGGGTATACGAGATTAGATAGGAGAAATAATCACTGGACACATTGTGTAAAATCTTGTTACTGACAAAAGGGTTTGAGCTTTTTTCCCCCCTAAGTACAAGGGGAAGCTATTGGAGAGTTTTCAGCAAAAGGAGAGACATGACTTTTGTTACGTTTTAAGAGGCTCACTCAGGCTGACTTGCAAAAGTGTGCAGAAGTGGAATCAGGAGGACTAGTTAGGAGGCTGTTGTAGTCAACCAGGTGAGAGAAGACGGGGATGTGGAATAAGGAAACAGCAGAGAAGGTGGACTGATTCAGGGTATATTTTGGATTTAGAGTCAATAGATCAACTGTGATTAAGAGAGAGCAGTGGGTAGATAGAGGCTGCATTTACTACTAATGGAAAAACTAGCAGAAGAAAAGGCTTGTTTATGAGAATGAATTTCATCCATGTTGGGATGGCAGGCTACTTTTCAAATCTGGGTGTGAGAGCTACAGGTTTGGTAATGGAGTGGAGACCAAAAGGAGAGCAGAAGAATGGATTAGAAAGACCTCCTCAAAAAAAAAAAAAAAAAAAAAAAAAGTCACACATGGTGACTGTGTAGGTCAAACTATTTTGCCTGATGAAGGATAACAGCTTAAAGAGGTCAAAGGATGTATCTAAGGCTAGTCAGTCAGGGGCTGAGTTGACATTGGAACTCAAGTGTCCAGACTCCTGATGTTAGGCAGCCAAGACTGATATCTACTGAAGAAGGCTCACTGGGGCTGGGCAATGGGCTTCAGAAGATTACCTAATTCAATACCTGTTAACAACTTTAGGCCCTGAGAGTATTATCATTGTGTTTTTGGATAAGGAAATTGAGTCTTAGAGAGTTAAGTAACTTTTTCCTTGTATAAACACATGCAGAATGTGAAATTTCTAGCTGAATAGTCAAATAATCTCAGGCCTTAGAGATGACCAACTCCCTCATAGTACAGATCAGGAATCCAGTGCCCAGAGAGGTAAAGTAACTTGCTTGGGATTCCTCAGTGGTAGAGCTAAGCTTTGAACTTAGGTCTCATAACTCTCGGCTCAATGTTTAAAATAATGGGATTTCTAAATAGAATTTTTTCCAGATACTTGTTTAAAATGTCATGTTGGAGATAATCAAACATGTTAGCAAACCCAATATGGACTGCATTTCTTAATTTCCTTCAGTTTACTGTATTTTATATCTTCATAGGAGACTTTAATAGTCTTTATAACATCATAGTGCTTATTACCTAATACCCTGTTCTAGTCTATGTATTGAAAAATTGATTTTGTGATGATTCTTTCCTGTGTCTAATCAGTTCAATAAATTAAACTTATAGGTCTGTTATTCCAGGTCATTTTTCCCCCTACAAAGAGCTTTCGCCATTGCCCCTTTCCATATATTATTCTCAAGCTTTCATTTGCCTATTCTGAATGTAACATCTGAACCTCTTTGCTGCACACTGATGACTTCCTTTCCACACCCCTGGTTGATATTATTGCCTTTGTTGTTTCCAAAGACAATATGCCATGATAACTATTTCCTTTTATTTCGTGGAAAGAGATGCTGCTTTGTTCTCTGACAAAATATAATGTTTGGGAACACCAAAATGTCCTATCAGATTCCTAATCCTGGGCCACATTCCCGGTTTGGGGAAGTATATTATATATGCCAGAAAATCACATTCTTGCAATGATTTCCAAATTTACTGCAGAGTTTCCGATAATAAAGATAAGGTTTCCAGACCACGCACCTTTAAGATGAAATATTATTATTTAGAAGATGTATTTGGTTCTTTAAAATAAATAAATTGGAGTAATTTGAATACAAATCCTACTACTGTAATTTCCTATTTAAACTAAACAGATTAGCTCTCCCTTTTAAACATAACCAATTTTAGCCCTGCCCTGATCATAGGAGATGGGGAAAGAAGTATCTACCTTTCAAAAAAATGTGCCAATCATATCTTTGGCTGGTCAATATGTTGTTTCCAAATACTGTTACTTCAACTTTGAGCTGTTATCAGCACCAGTGATTAATTAATGGATTATTTACTAAACTTAGTTTCTTTTCTTCTCTCCTCCTGAAAAAGATGCAGGAGATAAGTGAAGAAAAGCCAGACATGTGTATTCCATTTGAAATCCATGATTAAAAAGCTTAAAAATTCAAACCAACATAAAAAACTGTTTTATTTTAATACTCTGGAAGGTTTCAGTGAACTCCATTATTTTCACTCACTATTTGCTTGAATAATTTAGGCAAGAAAGCTAAATTATACATAAAGTGTACAGTTAGAAGAAAAAGTTCATGCACAGCCCTAGGCTATAGCCTCCCCTAATGATGTCTGAAGTCAGTGAAAAGAACTCGTTAGACTGAGAGTAATTTCTCAGGGTTTAATTTTTTTTTTCTTAAAGCAATAATGTTCTTATAAAAATCTGACAAATAATACACTAAAAGAAAAGCCACAAAAGAGAATCTACAGTTAAGGCCTTAGCCCCTGTAAACTTTCATTTAATTTCACGTAGAAGTTGGCTTTCCACACACCACATAGATGGTGTTGGCAGCCTTGAGTGATATTCAACAAGGAAAATACACGTCTTGATTGAATAGCTTTGCTGTTTGGCCTCATTAGAATTCTGAAGTTACAGAGTTAAAAGGAGATCCTTCAGGCTTAGAGACAAACTAGAGATCTACTGTGGACAGGGGATCAGAACCCACTCAGTGTCCCATCATGTGAGCAAGTGGTTGACACTTGCTAGGGTACTGCGCTTCAGGAGTGGCCCAGACAATTACACATTTATGGATTCACTAAAATGCACACATTCCCTTTAAGTTTAACAACAGAGAATGCAACTGCTGTAAGATGACAGGAATATCAAAATGGTACTGTAGTCACCTCTGATTTCTGAGCTGCCTTTGTTCTTTTCTTAAAGTCACACAATTGTAGAATTTGAAGAATGCAGTTCTGCCCCTTCATTTTACAGATGAGGAAATTGAGACCCAGAGAGAAGTGATGAGCTCAAGGCTATGCGGCTAATGTACTTGCTAATTCATTCCCAAATGTCTGCACATTTAGAGACAGAAAGGAATTCCAAGTAGAAAGAACAGTCATATGTAAAAGCATGAAGGTGGGAACCAGCCTGATGCATTGGAGAACAAGAGGTGCCAATTGTTACCTGGTCAACTCCCATCACATCCCCCCACATGGCAGTATAAGCTGGCAGGTAAGAGCACAGAGAGTCTGGCGATCTTAGGTCACTTATCTCTCTCTGATTTATTTTTTCCAACAGAAAAATGATGTTCAGCAGTAACAGAACCAACTTCTTACAGTTATATTGAATGGATATTAATGCATATAAATTCTTATAATGTGCAGCACCTGAATTATATAAATATTAGTTGTTATTGTTAATATTAATAGGCCTTCTGGCCATAGCTGATCAGATAAGGGGTGGTGGGCAGCTGGCCCAGGTGGAGCATCTCTCAACCAGCCAATGTCTTATGATATATGCATTTGAGGGGATGAATTGGTCCATCAAAGTAAGGCCATCAAGGAATTATGAAATTGGCAACCAAAGATCAGGGCTAGTTAACCAAGAGACTGAGAGGAAAAAGGATTGAGAAGAATCACAGGTAGGGCAGGCATTATGGTCTCAAGTGAAAAATGAAATTATGAAGTTTTGAGGAAGCCAAATGGTTAGAGAGGAAAATGGAATGTGCGTGTGCGCGCGCGCGCACACACACACACAGAACCTCAGTTCCTGAACATTTTATATGTCTAGTACAGTTCTATGGGTAAACAACTTATTAACTCCTCTTTTCTTAGAGGTAACTTCAGTGAATCTCAGGTCTTTGCAATCAGAAGAAACTATCAAATGTTCTGCAAGATATATGCATGATACTGGGATAGAGAGAGAGAGGTGAATTGCAAAAGGCTGGGTGTGCCAAAGTGAGTCAAATTGTCTCTTGAAAGCCACTGTAAGTTACTAAAGGATTGAACCAGATGAGTCATGTCTGATTAAATCTGTCATCAGCTCTATAATATCACCCATGCAACAATGCAACAGAAGATAAATTTGAGGTACAAAAAAGGCTAGAGGAAGGCTAGTTAAGAGGCTTTGAGTACGGTCAAGGCTAGAACTCATCAGGACCTGAACTAAGGTAATAGAGGCAGAAATAGAAAGGAAACATACAGATAAGGAAGGTAGTAAGAACCTGGTGACTTTGGGGGAGTGGGGCACAAGGGAGCTGCTGGAGTCCAGCAAAATTTCTGATTTGAGTGTTTAGAAAGAAACTTGGAAACATAGATTTGGGACTAGAAATTGAGAGGCTCACTTTCGTGTAAGCTGAATTTGAGGTATCTGTGGGAAATTCAAGTGAAGATGTTCCATTGCATTTGGGTATGTAATTATGGAGCTCAGCAAAGAATCTGGGATGATAGATTAAGGGTCTGGAGGATAATAATGGTAGTGAGACTAGGGGTTTGGCTGGTGTCTTTCAAGGTGAGTGTAAATGATGAGAAGAGATGACCCATGCTGTGGTCTGGAGAACACCAATATGTAAGAGGTGAATGAGCAGAGGGGCTTCTGAAAGTGTCCAAGAAAGAATGGATGGAGAAATGGAAGAGATCTAGGGGAAAGTAGGAGACTGAGTCTTAGGAATCAAGACGGGAGGAAATTCAAGGTAAAGAGGGTGATGAGTAATGTCAAGTATAGAAGAAAGTTCATAGGCAGCTAAGGGCACAAAACCATTCATTGAATGTGGAGCATGAAGGTTACTTTAGATCTACACTAAATGGTAAGAAAAAAATGAAGACAACAGTAGATTGAAGCATGAAGAAGGAAAATCCAGGAAGAAACCAAGTTTACTTCAGTTATAAAAGAAAAAGGGATGAAGAGAATGTGGGATCAGATAAGGAATATTTGTTTGTGTAGTACAAAATAGACTTGACACATTGATGAACTGAGTCAGAAAAGAGAAGATAGTGAAACAAGAAAAAGGAGGTCTGGTGGAGCAAGATGCCTTCTGGGGAGGTAGGAAAATGCAAAATCCAGGGCACAGGTGGAGGTGTAAGTTTTGAACAGGATTAGGGACAATGCTTCCATGGAAACAGAAGAGAAGCAGAAAAGGATGGAGGCCAGTAAAGACAAGCTTTAGTTGAAGATACATCAAGTTGAGGGAGCTTTGTGTTTGAAGGAGTTGTTTTTCTCAGGGAAGTAGGAAGCAAGGCATTTTCTGAGAACAAGGGAAAAGCTATGGTGCAAGGAGTTTGAAGAGAAAAGGGAATGTTAGAAAAAAAACTGCCACAAGGACCAGGAGAAGGACTGAACAGGAACTCACAGAATTGTGGGGCCATGTAAGAGCACAGCTGAGTTTGAAGACCATTGCTGTGTGGTGGCACCAATCCAAGTGGAGATTTGATTTCTCCAGCAGTAGTTCATGTCCCAGATGTAGGAGGTGAGTATTCAAGGGCTATGGGTGCTTCATAAGTTCAATGGAAAAGCAAGAAGACCCGGAATTCCAGAGTAATGATAAGAGAAAGACGGGTTCAAGCTTCAAGAGAGGGATGTCAACATGGGAGGGAAGCTTTGCGTGGTGGTCAAAAAGTGGGAATCATGAGCAAAAAGAGTGGTGACCAGCAGGGCAGGTATTTGTTGTCACTGTGGAGGATACCAGAGTTCAAGATCTCAGAAACAAACTAGTTAATTGTTGCCTAAACCAAGACCAAAGGCAGATCTTCTCATTTAGTCATAGATTTTCTTTTCTTGGAGTGCCTCTGGCTCCTTGGAAAAGGCCCAGAGCCAAAACTAGAAGGCCAAAATTGTTATAGACTGGCACGAACATTTGCCAGGATAATTTATCCTCTTTTGTCACTCAAGTTCCAAGTGAGGCTGGAAAAGATGGAGAAAGTTTAGTCACACTGTTCTTCGGAGTCCATTGCAAGGCATTAATAACTTGCTGTGATATTAGCAGTTTTACATCTTACACTGGCATTATTTTGTCACATTAGTTTAATATTGCCATCATGTAGCTTAGTATTAATGTGATACAGAAGTAAAATTACACGTGCACTTTTCATATTGTTATATTGAAATCTAGTGTGTATCTGACACTAATACTATTCAAATTCCATAAAATATACAGTTCCTAACACAAAGACACTTTAATGTTATGTTAGAATAAGAATGCACATCATTACACTTTCAGAACCATGCAGCGGAGGAGGAAGAACTGGAGGGCTTACCATTTGTAAGCCCTGGGGAAACCAATTTGAGGATGGTTTCTATGCATGACAACCTTCAAACTTCGCCTTCCCTGCTAATCAGGGCAGTGTTCATGGCTTTCGAACGAGAGCCAGAAAACTTTCTCTGAGGGATCAGTTAGTATTTTTGGCCTCATGAACAATACGGTGGCAACTACTGAAGTCTGCATTGGTAGTGCAAAAGCAACTTGGGGTAAAATGTAAATGAAGGAGTGTGGCTGTGTTTTAATAAAACTTTATTTCTAGGCACTGAAATTTGAATTTCATACACTTTTCACATGTCATGAAATCATATTCTTTTGATTTTCTTTTCAGCCATTTAAAAATGCAAAAAATACTCTTACCTTGGGGGCCATACAAAAAACAAAACAAAACAGGTAGAGGATCTGATTTGACCCCTGGGCCACAGTTTGCTGACTTCTGTGTTAGAAGATTATGAATCTGTAGGGGCATCAGTCCAGGATCCGGGATTATGAATCCATAAGTGCACCATGAGTGGATTCAAGCTATTTTGCAGAACTTATATATGCTAATACATATATTCCCAAATGACTTTGAGGGGGGACTAGATATATTTTTTCCTTTCTGTACTTTCCTTTCCCTGGCTTCTGGTTGAGGTGGCACTCTCACAGCCACTTGATCTTCAGCTACTTTAGGGAACATCTATTTGAAAGTGGCATTTGCTTGGGACAGGTAGCCAGTGTGAGGAGACCCGTACTATCTAAAGAACAAAGTTGAGTATGGGGCACCTGGGTGGCTCAGTCGGTTGTGCATTGGACTTCGGCTCAGGTCACGATCTCTGGGTTCATGAGTTTGAGCCCCACATTGGGCTTGCTGCCATCGGCACAGAGCCTGCTTTGGATCCTCTGGCTTCCTTCTCTCTGCCCCTCCCTTGCTTGTATTCTCTCAAAAATAAACAAACATGAAAAAAAATGTTTTTAGAAGAACAAAGTTGAGTAGAACATAAGGAAAGGGATAATCAACTCGGTTGGGGGACAGAAAAACTTCACAAAGAAAATATTTTGAGCAAAAGGGGAAGGGTGTTGTAGGCAGAGGGGGTGGTGAAAAATGGGCTCAGATGTGAAGAATGGCACTGGAACCTTTGGGGAATTGAAAGGCAATGAGAATGGCTGAAGTGCCTGGAGCCGGCTAGACGGATGAGCCATAAGAAAAGAGACTGTAGGAGGAGGCAGGTTCTGGATCACTTAGGGCCCATGGTATCTTGCTGGAGAGTTTCAGCTTTATCTTGCAGGTCACTGACACTCATACCTGGCCAGACTTCTGAAATCTTGGAATGAATTTTAGATGCATACTTATTCCAAGCCAAACACACACACACATTTTTTTTTTTTATGTAGCTAAGGAAATGTAAATATGGACTGAGTATTATGTCAAGGAATTATCATTATCTTTGCAATTTTGCAAAAAAAAAGTCCTTAATTTTTCTTTTTCTGAGATGTATAAGTATATAGGGATCGAATGATACAATATCTGGGATTTGCCTCAAAATACTGAAGCAGAAAAAAAGGAGAGAGAGTTGGGATGAAAAAAGAAGGTGGGGTGGAGTTCTGGGAAATGTTGGTGGCTGCTGAAGTTGGGGGATGGATAGGTATAAGGGAATTGATTTCTTGTATTTGCCACCTTTCAGTGTCTAAAAATTTTCTTAACGATAAGTTAAAAAAAATAAAGTGTATATACCCTGGGTCTTATCTCATTATCTACTGAATTAGGATTTCTGGGTAATAGGATCAGATACAGAAACTGAAATGAGGGATGGTGGGGGACGGGCAACAGGCAGGGGGACCATCTGGAAAGCCAAAGCAATTGTGCAGGACAGAGACAATGAAGGGTTGGCTCTTGGCAGTGGAGGTGGGGAGAGGAGGTAGGCATGAGATGCATCTTGTTGTTTATTAGACAAGACCTATGTCTGATTCGATGAGAAGGTGAAGTTGAAGGTGACTCCTGGGAGAGTGACTGAATGAATAAAAGAATGGTGCCATTACTGCGATGGGAAAGACAGATGGAGCAGATATGAACCATGGAAACTGGATTCACAGTTTCAGTTATTCTAAGTATTAAAAGTACTTGAGTCTCCTCTGTTCATGTCATTCCAATATTGTCACATTTCTTATTACTTAAAATCACCACAAGACTTGAATTCTATACAAACAGTATCATGCAAATCTCTGGCCCCATCTTCCAGGAACATGTCTATATTCAGAGTTTCCAGCAGGTCTGCATTTGAATTAATTTGACCTGATTCACTATTTACAAAGGTACATACGCTCAACCTTCCAGCATCCCGGATTCTTTTGCATTTTCCCTCTCTGCCTGTCTCCACTATCCTACCAGTCTTGCCATTAGAAAATAAGGAACAGGCCAAGGCTTTTTAGTCCACAAAGTACAATGTACCCGCTTCTCTTTAATCCTCCCAAAGCATGGAGGTGTGTATAAACACACCCAGAGGCCCTGAGACCCCAAGATCGGCTGCATGTATGCGCTCAGCATTTTTGTCTTTTTTCCAGTCATTTCCTTTTTTGAGTTGTACGAACCTGAGCCTGAGACATGACATCTTTTAGGAAATCCAGTTAAACCCCAAGCTTTCCCACAACGCGGTTTAGATTTGCCCTAGGGACATAAAGAAGTGGCCTGAGCGTTCTGTGTTGGGAACCTCTCTGGAGATCCAGGTCTTTCCTGTAATCTCCATGGGCTCTTTGCAGAAAGCTATATTTCTTCCAAGTCTTTCTTTTCATCCCTGTCTGAACCTGCCTTCATCTTCCTAATGGCTAATTAAAAAATTACAACCAAGAGCATTAAATAGTAAACCCCTTCCCTGCTGTTCTCTGTTTAATTTCTGAAGCCCCAAGCAAAATGTCTTAAAAAGAATTAGAAAGAGCCACCTTTCTGCTTGCAAACTGCGTAGTGAACAGCATTCTGGTGGGGAGAGGCCTTTATTCTAATGGGTAACCCTTCAAAGCAGGGTAAGCTTGGGCATTATTTACATCTTATTCCAGAAAGAGAAAGTTTGGGGGAAGGTCACATTCTCTCCGACATTATGACTTCACTTGTACGGGTAAAAAAATTTTGGGGTGTGTGTGGGCATGCGTGTTTCCTCTTCCCTTGGTGCCTACTGATTTCATTCTACACTGAAGCAACTCTGAGTTTTAAAACTCACATTTCTTTTTCATTTAAGTTAGAGGTCTGAGCTTGATGAAAACTCATCCCAATTCATGATGTGCACACTTAAGCGGCTGCTTGATTTCATTTGCAAAGAGAGATCTTGGAAGGCAGTGTCTAAATAATAATCAACATAGTGCTCTACTTGCATTTGTTTATACATTATCTTAACACTTTATTACATATTTTAATAGGACAAGAGTTTAAAAGCTGGAATCAGACATAGCGGCCTCACTTTATTTCAGATTGTTCTTCATCAATTGTTTTTTCTTGTGATTATACAGTTTTACTTTATCATCCCTTTGATAACAATTTCTGCATGAAAATTGACTTTATATTTCATTTTTCCCGTCTGTTATCTTAGCGGCATTCATACGCAAACACCCTTTGTGCTGTGCTGGTAATATAACTGATCAGGCGAAGCTGTGCCATAAGAAATCAAAACCATAATAATGTCTTTGGGTTTTGCATTTTAAATACTGCGTTCATTGTTGCAGTGAGGTTTCTGATCCCTTTCCAGACATTACGGAGATTACCTTTGGTAATGCCTATTTCATTGTACTTTGATATAAAATAATGTGTGTCATAAATCATCTGAGTGACTGTCATTAACCAGAAAAGCACCTACTTAGGATATGTAACAATTTGCTTTTCCAATTTGAAGAAGATTGAGGCATTTTAATTATAGAAGGTCTTTATAAATGAGATTGGAATTCAATATAAAATTGTATTCTTTACGGAATTGTAGATGAGAAATAATAAAATCCGTATTCATTAATTTTACATTATTTTTTGGGCATTATTTTGTGCTAAAAAGAAAACATTCTTAGGAAGGTTTCCTAAATAAAGCCCTATACTTCAGTCACCATTAATCTCAGAAAAAGTCATGTTTACTTGAGAGAAAGGCACAAGAGGATCAGTTGTTACTTGGGCGGATTCACAACTGTAAATTTAAAAACTTTTTAAATGTAAAGCTGGGGATGTCATTGTCTAAAAAGTTGAGAAAAGACAAAGAAGGGGCATAAAGAGACAAGGGATGGGAGGAGAGAGCTATTTAAAATTATTGATGTGCTTCATAGTTTCAAGATTGCTTCCATTTGGAAGAGGACGGAGGTTTGGAGCTTTCTCAGTGAAAAACAATTTAAAATTATTAGAGTTCTCCTCTTTAAAGGTGATCAGGGTTCTGCACACGGACACTGTAGCGAGATTTAAAATTATGAGAGCTCTTCACATTGTTTAAAACATTGATTTTTTATAAAATGGATTTCCACGTTTTATTTCCTCAGCGACTAGGTAATTATAGTGGCCTAGAAACTGAGGTACTTCATTCTGAAACTAGTTTTTCTCTTTGGCTCCTTCTCTTTTCTTGCCTTTTGCCCCCCCCACTCCCCTTAATAAGTTTTCTAGTTTCCCGTGCTGCTGGGATAGACACATCATTCTTTGTTCTTGCTCATAAATCACTCTGTGACCGAGGAACCAGGAAGTTATTAGGGGTGAGGGGAAGGTCAGGTCGAAAATTCAGATTGATCTAACCTGTTCTTGCAAAATAGCACTTTACCTACACCAAACCTAAAGCGAAGCACCAATGCAAGACTGTTCCAATATGACTTTCAGTCATGCTTCATGAGGGAAGAGGCTTCTGCAGCTTTTATAGCCAGTGTTACAAAGAGTCATAGGAACTGCCAAGTTGTCCTAGGTATTTAGTTACAATCACATTTGCCCATACACGTCATTTCAAGTACACTTTCCCCCTTCTCCTTGTTTGTCCTTTCTCTTTTCTCTTCTCCCTTGGTCTCCCATTAATGTGGACAGTTAAGACAGAGATTCCAAAGATTCGGCATGGAGGCTGATGAAATTGTTGAGGGGTCCTTTAGTTAGGAATTCTAGATGTTTCTCTCCTTGTGTTAGAAATTGGTCTTGTGTGAACATACACACATATACACACACACAGTCTTGTATAGACTATAGGGATTTGATAAGAGAGAATTCATGGTCCTTAGCTGGGATAACAAATACGTGTTTTTCCCAGTCTTCTGCTCCATTCCAGAAAGAAAATCTTTCTCCTCCCCTGTCGTCTTCCCCGTTGGTTTTCTTTTTTTTTTTTTTCTTTTTTTTTTGGTAAAAGGTGGAAGCAGTGTTCCATGTGTTTTGTAAAAAGCTATATCAAAGTGAATTGAACATGGTATTAAGTTTTTGTCAGCTTGAACTCACACCTGCCACACACAAGGTTTTTTGGCCTTTCGTGCAAATCATAACCTGAGTCTAAATCTAAAGGAACAGGGAAAGCAATAGAGCAAAGCTATCCAGATGTTGCTCAGTCTGTGCGATTGTAAATTTCAAAGTACCAGCTTTCCATCCAGATTTTAGTGCACTGGGAACTATATGAAAATTCCAAGACATACTGGTTTATTGAAATGTCTGGCCATTTCTATATGAATTTTGCAACAGATGTACTGAGGTAAGCAATAAAACTGTGATAATAAGGAACATTTCCACATCAACTCATTAAACTACTAATCTATAATGAGGACCAAAACTCAGCAGTTCGAAGAGAGTGAATTTCATTATTATTATTATTTTTTGACTTAGTGACAGTTATTCAGTTTTTTCCCTGATTTCACTTTATGGTCAAATTTCCAAGGGGTTTTAGGCTAGTATATACATATATAAAATATATGTTGATACATGATTTATGATGTAGGTGTATCTTGCTTTATTCCAAATACACTGAAAATTGAATTCCAGTCTTACCTTTTATAAATCAATAAAAATAATATAGGAACATGTTATTAGCCCTTGAATTTATCTTTACAAAATTTTGTTATCACCTTATCATTATATGTAAGACCCAAGAAGTCCAAATCTGATGCGTGGAGTCCCTTTAGAATTTTAAGTTTGGGTCTGATTCTCACAGTCTCTGCTGGGACTAGAGTATCACACTCCAGAAGCTGGGGGCTTGGCTTGGCTGTGTCTCTAGTGATGACCATGGACTTTACAGCCCACACCTCTGCACAAAGAAGGTGTACCATCTTGATGGATGTTTCTTGCTGCTTTCTCATTCCTAGCCACTTCCCAGCTGACTCCTCTATTTGAGGATGAACAGACCATTCCAGGATGCAGTCCCAGGAATGGGACCCCTGGGATTGATACTAAACCATCTGTATCCCTTTCAGGGATTTGCAAAGCAGTACAATTCGAGTTTGGGGATGAATGGGTCTACCCCAAATTCACCATTCCTCCTAGCAAGACTGACTAGTGATCAAACAGGCCTTGGGCTGGAAGGAAAAATTAAAACCAAAAATGAAATGTCACTTATTTGATAATATGTGGAGCTTTTTATTCTTTTGTAAACCCTTCTCTACTGACCTGTGGTAATTGGAAATAAGATTTTTTATTGATTAATTTTACCAGGAAGACTACAAGAGACTTTGGAAATATGGGAAGAAGTGTACGGGCAAAGGAAGGGAGTGGAGGCAGGTCCATAAGACAGGATGTGGATACACCTGAAGGGCAGGAGTATAGGGCAGCTGACAAATAAGCATGTCATGGATCGTGCGTAAAGCAGTTATGGAAGCCTCATCCTCCTCAAGTTCTGTTTTTTGGTCAAATTTGGGAAATATTAGAGCTATTAAGATTCATTTGCTCTTCTCCGGAATTCTGAAAATTACTTTCCTGGCATTGCTCGGTTTTCCCAAAGTAGGTTTTGTTTATTTCTTTTCCTTTTTTTTTTTCCTATAACACGTCCTCACTGGTCACTTCCTATGTTTTCCTGTTACTTATTTTGGAAGAGTCCAGCAGCCCTAGGAAAACGACGACAAAATGACAAGCAGCAGGAGGAGGCGGCAGATATAAAAAGAAGAAAATGTTAGTGAACTCTATTTACAGAGAAAGTCAGCTCCATTTGCTTTGAGCAGGGCCTCAGAGGTTGAGTGAGGCCCAGGCCAGTTCCTTTTTTGTTGTTTTTTTTGTTTGTGTCTTTGTTTTTCTTTGGATACTCTGAGTATATTAAAAAGCAAGCATGGTCAGAACATGGATTAAAAACCATGGTATACTTCCATGTTTACATTTAACGATTTGTAGTTGTGAAACACAGAAACACAGTGACTACGTATTCAAGTTACTTTGAAGATCAAAAGTCAAAATTTGCAGCTCTCATGAACGTGAGCCATGGGGACATTCCCAGCCTCCTCCTCGCTGCCCAGCGCTGAGCAGGACCGACGCCTGTCCCCGACTACATTACTTACACATTGTGGGCTGGGTGCCTCATTCATGTAGGGCCTGGCCAGCAGCACAGCTCAAAAACAGAGTAATTTCCTTCTCCTCCCTTCTGTCATTTTTTCATTTTCTTTAGACCTAAACATGGAAGATGCTCTTGGGGTGGTGCTAGTCGATGATGAATAAGTTCCAATGAAATTCTTCCCACCTTGCAAATGCTGGTCAATGTGAGGGGAAGCTGGAGCTGGGGAGGGAGAGAAGGCTCATCTGCATCTACAGTGGTGGGCTCCCTGCTCCTGAGGACAGAAAAAAGGCTGCAGTAGTTCTGAGATACCTGGAGAGCTACAGGCTTTCTCCTGCTTTCTTCTGCTGCCTCGACAAGCTATTTCTATCTGGGAATCTAAAGCAGCACTGATGCACTTGTGTCAGCTTTGGGATTTTTTTTTGTTTTTTGTTTTTTTAATTTTTACTATGGAAAATTTTAAACATGCACAAAAATAGAATAATCTAAGGAACCCCCCACTTACCCATCACTAATCTTGAGTGATGATGAGTGATGCCCTGTAAAATACACATCTGTGGAAATGGCTGCAGGAAGATGGAGGTGGGGGGTTTTGCTCCACAACAGTCCCTGTTTACACCTGTGCATTCATGGAACTAAACCTCATACACCTGCATCCACAGAAGGCTTCATAATTGCTTCCGAACCAGGAACACTATAGCATCGCCATGGAAAGGGGGAGTCAAAGTGAGCAAGGTTAGAATGACTTACTCCTAAATGGATGCTTTCCTCATTCTTAATTTCAGGCTTGTAGGTCACTTAAAGATGTTTATTAACAATCAGGGGCAAATAGGGAAAAACTGTTGGCTATACACTAAAGCCTGTTTTCTGCTCAGCTGCTTGCTTTGAGAGAAGCCAGTGTTTGTGTGTGTGCATGTGTCTGTTGAAATGGGAAGAAGAAAAAAAAAAAAGAAATGAGAAGAAAAACCAAGATGGAGAAATAGAAATACCTCGAGAAAAGTGAAATTTTAGCTGTGCTAATCCCTAGACTAGGAGGCTCTTGCAGAGCATAACTGGATTCTGGAAGGAGGCTTTCCTCACTGTCAGTGATAATGTCAGGTCCAGGGCACAGCAAAGGGTATTTAACAGGGCCATTGATGTCTCCCATTGTGCAAAGGGAAGTAGAGCTCTGTATCCAGGTTTTCCTCTGATAGCATCATCATGTGATGATATGGTTTCTAGTAAAAAAAACACTGTGCCAGAGATGAAGCAGAACTGACTCGGCACCAAGAGTATTTATTTACACACTGGTAGTACTTGCCATGGTTTACTAAATAGGACAGGATTGCTGGCAGCTCTGGTGGCAACTGGGACTTGTGTACCATCTGTAGCTGAAGGATCTAGCATTGGCTTCATCTCTGTGTGTTTCAGCTTACCTACCTGTGAGAGCCTAAAGACAATGCTTACCTTCCTAGAGGGATGGGCACCAAGAATGTTGAAAGCGTGATGGCTGGTTGTGAACATAAAGTGCTGTGGCATCCTTAAAAAAAAAAAAAAAAGATACTCTCCCTAGTCTACATGGCTCCAGAGGCTGGGCTGGCTGCAATGGGTGTGCAACACAGGCAGGCACAAGGGACCCACACTTATCTAATGTGTTGTCACCAGCTTGAAATTTTTAAGCCTGTCCAGAGGCTCACACCAGGAAATACTCTGAGAGGAAGACTTGAGGTCAAGTGGACCTCAGAGAAGCTTGTTAAGAAATATCTACGCTGGGAAAATTAAAGTAGACCTCCTGTAGACTGTCATTTCTTGGTACTGCATTGACATCTCTAGGGCTCATTTTTTTTCTTTGTTATATCATTTCTGTATGTCAAGCATCATTCAGAAAGTTCAACAATTTTTATAGTCTTTGAAACACTCAATTCTGTAACATTGGTTACATTTTGTTGGTTAGAATCTGAACACATCTTGTTCTCAGTGAAAGCAAATTCTTTTTATTTTGTGATTTCTTCTAAAACTTGGGTTTTCACTTGATTTCGAATGAATTGTCTCTGTTCATATCTGCCTGCTAGGAGCTTGTGATAATAAAACATTTTAGATTACATGGAGGTTCAAGAACCCCTGTGTATTTAGCTACTTCTGAAAATGGCTAAGGAAGGAATACCACCTATCTTTAAGAAATTTTTTATTTTATTTATTTATTTATTTATTTATTTATGATTTTATTTTTTTAATATGAAATTTATTGTCAAATTGGTTTCCACACAACACCCAGTGCTCATCCCAACAGGTGCCCTCCTCAATGCCCATCACTCACTTTCCCCTCCCTCCCACTCATCAACCCTCAGTTTATTCTCAGTTAAAAAATTTTTTTTAAATGTTTTTATTTATTTTTGAGACAAAGAGAGACAGAGCATGAGCAGGGGAGGGGCAGAGAGACAGGGAGGCACAGAATCTGAAGCAGGCTCCAGGCTCTGAGCTGTCAGCACAGAGCCTGATGTGGGGCTCAAACTCACAGACTGTGTGATCATGACCTGAGCTGAAGTTGGATGCTTAACTGACTGAGCCACACAGGCGCCCCTATTCTCAGTTTTTAAGAGTCTCTTATGGTTTGGCTCCTCCCTAACTTTTTTTTTCCTTCCCCTCCCCCCTGGTCTTCTGTTAAGTTTCTCAGGATCCACATAAGAGTGAAAACATATGGTATCTGTCTTTCTCTGTATGACTTATTTCACTTAGCGTAACACTCTCCAGTTCCATCCATATTGCTACAAAAGGCCATATTTCATTCTTTCTCATTGCCAAGTAGTATTCCATTGTGTATATAAACCACAATTTCTTTATCCATTCATCAGTTGATGGGCATTTAGGCTCTTTCCATTATTTGGTTATTGTTGAAAGTGCTGCTATAAACATTGGGGCACAAGTGCCCCTATGCATCAACACTCCTGTATCCCTTGGATAAATGCCTAGTAGTGCAATTGCTGGGTCATAGGGTAGATCTATTTTGAATTTTTTGAGGAACCTCCACAATGTTTTCCAGAGCGGCTGCACCAGTTTGCATTCCCACCAACAGTGCAAGAGGGTTCCCATTCTCCACATCCTCTCCAGAATCTATAGTCTCCTGATTTGTTCATTTTAGCCACTCTGACTGGCATGAGGTGTTAACTCAGTGTGGTTTTGATTTGTATTTCCCTGATGAGGAGTGACGTTGAGCATCTTTTCATGTGCCTGTTGGCCATCTGGATGTCTTCCTTAGAGAAGTGTCTATTCATGTTTTCTGCTCATTTCCTCACTGGATTATTTGTTTTTCGGGTGTGGAGTTTGGTGAGCTCTTTATAGATTTTGGATACTAGCCCTTTGTCTCATATGTCATTTGCAAATATCTTTTCCCATTCTGTCGGTTGCCTTTTACTTTTGTTGATTGTTTCCTTTGCAGTGCAGAGGCTTTTTATCTTCATGAAGTCCCAATAGTTCATTTTTGTATTAAGAAATTTTTTAACCAAAACTTTACATCTCAGTATTCTGAGGAAAAGAGAGTAAGAGAGTACACCCTCAGGAAAATAGCTGATGAGAAGCCTGGGGCCTGGGTTAGCAAGATGGGGTGAGAACTCACCTGGTGGGTGATAGGAGGTGTGAGTAGTGAAGGGAGCACACCCAGAACCCAGGTCTCCTATGGAATCTGCATTTTTAGGAGGCTACCAAGGATGCTATTGTACCCATTCAGCACTTGAGCCTTATAGCTCTCTGCCACATTTCCCCAGGCTACAAAATGGCTGGCTTTGTAAATTGCTAGAGAGTTTTTATTTATTTCTTGTGTAGGAAGCGACACCTCAAATATCATGAAACCTCCCTTTAAGGGTTTCCTACCTGAGTGCAGGCACAGAGTGGGATTTCCCTCAATCCATAACATGCACACACTAGGTATATGTTATAGTAAGAAAAGCTAAAAAAAAAAAAAAAGATATTTCCTTTTTGTACCTGCTCCAGTTTAGCACCAATGGAAAGAGAGATGTAGAAGTCAGACAGATGGAAACTAAAGTATCAGCTTTGAGGGGCGCCTGGGTGGCTCAGTCGGTTAAGGGTCTGACTCTTGATTTTAGCTCAGGTCATGAGATTGAGGCCTGCATTGGGCCCATGCTGAGCTTGTAGTCTGCTTAAGATTCTCTCTCTCTTTCTCTTTCTCTCTGCACCTCCCCAGCCCACTTGCTCTCTCCCTTAAAAAAAAAAAGGAAGTATCAGATTGGAGAATGATGCTTAGGTCTGTGGACAACTGAGCTTACAAACACTTTAGCTCTGTATTAATCATACTCACTGGGTCATGGCCAGGGGAGCCTAGGCATGAGAAGTCCAAAGCAGGTACACTTGGCAAGTAGAGAACTCCTTAAGAGAGAAACCGCAAGTGCCAACCATTCCTTAGTTCCTTTTTTCCAACTTGCCATTCTGAGAAAGGAATAGAGGGATGATAAGAGAGCAACTCTAATTGTGGAAATACTTCATATGAAAACATGAGGATTAAGAAGTAAGTGTTCCCTGGGGTGCTGTGCTGACAGCACAGAGCCTGCTTGGGATTGTCTCTCTCCCTCTCTCTCTGTCCCTCTCCTGCTTGCATGCTCTCTCAAGTAAATATACATTAAGAAAGAGAGAGAGAGAGAGAGAAAGAAAGAAAGAAAGAAAGAAAGAAAGAAAGAAAGAAAGAAAGAGTGTTCCCCAACAATAAATATAAGAAAACAGCTATTCCTATTGAGTTTGACATATGATATAAAGAAGTAAAATGTCATGAATTTACATGCCAATAATTGAGAAAAAAATTTTTTTTCTTTTAAAGAGAGAACACGCAAGAAAGGGAGAGGGGTGAGGGAGGGGGTAAGAAAGAAAGAGAGAGAGAGAGAGAGAGAGAGAGAATCTTAAGCAGGCTCCATGCTACGTTGCAGAGCCCAACATGGGGCTCGATCCCACTACCCTGGGATCGTGACTTGAGCCGAAATTAAGAGTGGGATGCTCAACTGACTGAGCCACCCAAGCACCCTGAGACATTTTTTTACATGTCAAAAATAAATCCCATAAAGAACACTGACTAGCTCAAAAACTCTTTCATCATTTAAGGAAGGAAAAAGCCTACTTTCAAAAACTTTTAAATTTACTTTAATAACATACAGAACAATGGCTACATTAATTACATATTATTTCTTATTTATGAAAATTTCCACTGGAGTGTCTACATGGCTATGCTACAGACTTGTTCAAGGTTCCGTGCACTCTTGGAAGTAAAGGCAGACGTTTCTTTAAGAAAGTCTCTGACTCATGATTATGACAGCAATGAATTCAACAAAGACACCCATCTGCCTGAATTAGGAATGCTTTACCATATTAGCAAATCCAGGCTGGTGACACCAGGGGAGAAATGTGGCTACCCACAGATCTCTTACGGTTTTTGCCACTGGGCTGCCTGTCCTCTAGAGATGTCAGTTTCTACTTCAACCCTTCCTTAATGAAACTGTTTGGCTGAGGCACAAAGAGGTTCCAGGACGAAGGAGGGCCTACTCCCCGGAGTCTGAGGTGCTGGCCCTTTAAGACTGGCTTGCACAGAAGCGCATTCAAGCTAACCTGAAACCCAGCAGTGCCAGGAGTAGATTCAGTTCTGGTTTGAGTTAAGCTGGGTCTGAGAGAGTCCCTTCCTTTACACAGAACATTTGCAAACATTAAAAAGTGAACTGGGCTTATTTCAGCGTTAAAGCTTTATGGTGTTATGGGACAAAGAGGAAGATAATTCAGTTAGGGAGTAACACAACCACTTTTGATAAATTACACTTTTAGGTCATCTCAGATGCAAAAGGGGTATTTACTGGATGGGAGCAGGGTGGTCTCCTCGACTAATTTATTCCCAAAGTTTGCCAGTGTTGGGAAGGAAGGGTACCTGGCTGTCTGTCAGGTTCTCTGTTGGAACACACCCTGTTGGAGAGAATGTTTTGCCTATTCGCAAAGGGCAGCAGCATCTCTTTCAAGTGATTTGTTATAATGACGATGATTATTGTTGGATTATTACAGTCGCCCACTGGCAGGATTATAGTTAAAAATTTGGCAGTGTTTGCATTATAAATGACTATTTTTACAGTTCAGCCATAAAAGTTTACTTAGGTCTGAAATTTGATATACAAGCTCTCCATCCAGGAGTGCTTTCCTTTCAAAGAGAATTTTAAAAAATGGTTAATAAAATTGGTCTGTCTAATTTTCCTGAGTTATATGAGTATTTTGGAAAAACAGAAATGTATCATTTGTATAGGCTCTCTACACTTCTTCTCAGTTGGCCTTGAGTTTAAACAAGACGCTATAAAATTTAAATTATTCAAACTGAGCTTGGATGTACTGAAAGAAATGATATTATGCACAGGGCTAGACTAGAGAAAAGGAGAGGAACAGACAGTCTTTGTGTTTAACTTTAAAAACTCTATCTGTGGCCCAGAAGTAGAAGCCCTTTTGGAACAATTATCACTTTGCATTTTCATTATGCATTTTATACCTCTAAGTACATAATCACTTGCTCATGTCTATCTGATAAATAATGAGATTTTTATTTCACATTTGCATTGTTAATTACAGTATATTACAGAAGTAAGATACCAAGCATCTGTTATTAATAGAATGTAATTTTTTTTTAATAACAAGGGCACTTTAAATAGACAAAGAAAAAGCACCCTTTATTGGAGGCCACCGGATCTGTTGATAGCTTTGCTTTTCATTTGACTAAAGGTAAATGAGGCAGGAATGGAGGAAAATACCACATGAACTAAAGCTATCAAGATAAAATATAAATGTGAATTACAGTTTGGCAAGAGTTTATGTCCTTACCCTTGAGGAAGGAGTCAGTTTTGTAAATGCCAGTGCAATTAGAATACATTTAGTGTTGAAAAGATGAAAAGTCCAACCCATGAATTCCCTTTAAGAGTCTGATAAACTCTGGTCACAATATGAAGGTCCAGCTGGAAGAGCCAATTCTAGTGGTCTCAGGATCATTATCTTTACTACTAAAAGATGGTTCTTCTGAGCACAGTCACTTACTTCCCCAACTTCCATGCCTGGGGTCTTACTGAGAGGTGGCGTGGTGGTCTAACAGCCTTGGAACTCTCCATCTGCCTTTTACAATAACCACCTAAGTGGTGGTTACCTGTCTGAGTAAATGAGAAGCACTGGCATTGTACTGGTATTGTATAAGAGTGCAAATAAATACATTGTGAAAAGCAGACACATGCTAAAATACAAGTAATCAAGTAATGACTGCCCTTTGGGAAAAGCTGTGCACGGGTCAGTGTTGGATGCATTCTTTTTTGGCAACAGATTTTACCACCTTACCAGCTGCCATAGTGGGATACAGAACTCTTCTAGCACCACAAACTCCCTTAAGCTGCTCCTTAATAATCATACCCCCCACCCAACCCCTACCTGATATATTCTCCATCACTATGATTGTCATCTTGAGAACGTTATATAAATGGAATCATACAGTATGTAACCCTTTGAGATTGGTTTTCTACTCAGCATAATGCCCTTGAGATTTATCTAAATTGTTCATGTATCAGTAGTTTATTCCTTTATATTGCTGAGTAACTTTCCATTGTGTGGGTGTACTGCTGTTTGTTTATCCATTCACTCATGGAAGGACTTTGGGGTTATTATAAGTAAAATTGCTGTAGACATTAATGTACAGGTTTTTGTCTAAACACAAGTTTTTATTTCCTTAGCAGAAACATGCAGAAATATGACTGCTGGGTCATAGGGTAAGCGCATGTCTAACTGTGTAAGAAGCTGACAAACCATTTTCCAATGTAACTTTGCCACTTTACATTCCTACCAGCAGAGAATAAAAGACTCAGTTGTTCTTCATCCACACCAGGAGTTGGTATTTATACTTCAGGCATTTTAATAGGCGTGTAGTAGTGTATGTCCTTGTAGCTGTAATTTGCATTTCTCTATTGGCTAGTGACACTGAACAACTTTTCATGTATTGTTTACCATCCATATATCCTCTCTGGTGAAGGGTCTGTTCAAGTCATCTGAAGTATCAAGTTCAAGTCAAGCTTTGAAGAAGTTTTGCTCTGTGTTATGATTGCACTCTCCCTAGTGTAATTTCACAAGAGGCTGTAGTAATAAATTAAATTTCTTTCCAACTATTGTGAATGCTGGCCATGCTGTGATGGGACATGGGAAGCTCAAAAAAAAAAATCTTGTCATTTTCTTCTAATATATCTTTTCTGGTTCCATATTCCATGTCTGTATGCTAGGAATACTCCTTTTTGTTTTTCGGCAGGGACAGAAAAATCTCACTAAATTCAGATGATGAATGGAAGGGGGTGGATGGAGTCAGGATGCCACAAACGAAACTGTAGGTGAAAAGATGTTTTTTACAGAAATGTAGGTAGAAGTCTGACTCCTATCGAGAAATCATATGTTATGTATAAATGTTAAATATACCATAATAGTTGATTTAGTGGGTGACTAACCCCATTAAAAAAAATAGAATGAGAATTCAGAATTGACTTTATAAAAGGAATCTTTCATCCAGCTTTAGTGTGCATTCAAAATATTAGTTGACTTGAAAACTTTACTTTTTTAGGTCTGAATCTTTTTCTTAAATTAAGGTACATCTGAAAATTCCTAGGAAAGTGCATTTTAAATACCGAAAAGTATATTTAAGTAATTTAAGTAAAATAAAATTTATGAATTTTAAAATTAAAAAAAAATTGAAAATCTAACCAAAACACAAATGTCCTTTAATAGAGAAGAAAAGGTGTGACTTAAGAAGTTGAAGAAATAATGAAAGACCTTTCATATGAGGGATTTATATCTTGAGTCTTTCATATCAGAATTCCTTTACTTAAAGCTACCTCCTTAGACCCGGGCACCCAGGCTCCCTGCCTTGTATCCTACCTGTTAGAGAGCCTGCTTTGGCCCAGTTTCAGTGCTTTCCTCCCTTCAAGGAGAGAACTGGGAGCAGTCAGTGGATGCCCACTTGGAGCATTTCCAAGATGTTCCCCCTTCAGGAACACCTCAGGTCCCAGGTACCTAGAATTCCCTGCCCAGAGGGACTGAACCTGCTTCCGGGGCCAGCACACTTCTTCCATAGCACCTCTTTCCTCTTCCTCCCCAGGGCTCACCAGGGGATGCTTTTTTGTGGGGTGTGATTGTGGACTGGATTTGCATTGCATGCTGGGGTTCCCCATCCATGCATATGAGGCTTTCCCTGCCCAGGATGGCGCCAGGCATTGGGCTAGGGTACCAGGTAGGAGGTGGGGAGCATTTGTACTCTAACTCTGGGCCCCACAAACAGCGCCTGCTTGTAAGAATGACCTACAAGTTTTCAGAAGAAATATATTTCAAGCTTCATCTCAAAATTCATTTACGCCACAACTGAAATATTTCCACTTTTTAATTCATGTGGTGTGTTTCATATTCTAACAGAGATACTCTTTCTGACAATTTGTATAATACTTAGTCTGTACTGTGCAATTTAGAAATTAATTCTATTCTGTCACTTACAATGAGCTGTTGTTTTGAGTTTTATTTTCTTTTTGTCTCCAACTGAACTGTAAGTCCCTAGAGATAGAAAATAAGACGTATGCCTCCATGGTATGTACCTCCTATATCTAGCAGAATTTTGAATACAGAGTAGGTAATAGATATTTTTTGCTTGATTGATAAACCTGTAATGCCTTATAAATATGTTAAACAAGAGTTAGGCTAACAGTTTTAAAACCTGAGTTTGTGGAGAAAAAGAAGCAGTTTCTCTGGTACAAAAGGAAATAATAAATAGGGGAAGGGAGAGGGAAAAGCAAAGGAAGTCATTTGAGCATCTGGCTTAACTCTGGGATTGAACATGAAAATGTAGCCTGTACAGGCTCCTCCCCTTCCCTATGTCCCACCAACACCTCAGAGTCTTTAAAATTGATAGGCAGACCTAGGTAGAATCCAGGAGACCAGGCCAATTTCAGTTGTAAAAACAGTGGTAAGCAAGGGATTTGAAGAGCTCTGTTGTTTCACAGCAAACAACTTATTTGTGCCCAGATCAAAAGTAAATAAACAGAATGGTTTTGAGTGTGATTAAGAGGATTACATGTTAGAGAATCTGCTTTTGCTATTATAGCACAATCAACAGTAACCCCCTCTGCTTTTCTGCTCTGACACCACCAAGTTTTCCCATAAAAATATCAACTAAAGTCATCTTATTCTTCTCAAAATCAGTTTCTGTTATTTTTCTAAGGTTGGTAGCATGAATTCTTTGACAGTTAAAGGCTTTCATTTGTCTTATACTGTAGCATGGTTTGAGTTAGCTATTTTTAGACTAGACTAGACTCCTTGCCAACTGCCTGTGTATCTGGGTCTACTCTGAGAATGGGACCATGCTTCCCACAAAGCAGAGGATCTCCGAGTGTGGTCCAGGGACCACAGAGAGCCCCAAGACACTTAGGAGGTGTGCAGAATCTATGTTATGTTCATAATAATACTGATGCATTATTTGTCTTCTCACTCCCATTCTCTTATGAACATACAATGGAGTTTTCCTGAGGCCACATGACATGATGACACCTTCGCTCTGATGAATAATGGACTATGTCTTGTATTCTGGAGTCTTAAAGATTTCTCAGTCTTAATTTCTAATATAGAAAATACCCATAGCTATAACCCACAAAAATAAAAATTCATCAGGGTTCCCAACTTCAAGAGTATAAAAAGGATCCTGGGGGTAAAAGTTTGAGAAGCACTGTCTTAAAGATGAAAAAGACTACCTGGATCTTCAGTCACTCTTTGAGTATACCAAAGTTCAGTGGGAAATCAGAGAGATGATTACAAGTTAGAAAATCAGATTTATAAGAAGAGGTGGAAGGAATGGGGATCGATCAGCCCAGAGAAGAGAAGCTGGAGAGATGCCTTAATAATGATCTTCAGGTATGTGAAGAGTTGATGTACAGAACAAGGAGAGGCTGGCTGACTCAGAGTGCAGTGTGGGAGATTCAAGCTGGAGATAAAGAAGGATTCTCTGACAGGGGCTGTTAAACAGCAGAGTGGGTGACTGACGGGCTTGTGGAATCTCCTCCTCTGGAGGTCTTTAAAAAACAGCTAGATTTCCATCTGTCTGGGATGATTTAACTCTGGCCATGCCAGAAAGCTGAGGGTATGGAACAGATGAAGTCTTGGGCTCCCCTTCCACCCCCCCCTCCTTGATTCTGTAATTAACTTGATGAAAGGAGCTGTGGCTATTTGCAGTGTAGGGTTTTTAGACAGGCATGTGCTTGCTGATCTCGGGATAGGTCTTGTGTGGGAAAGCCAGAGGTTAGCTTTATGGCTGGTGGCGATCTGTATCATCCAGGAACATGATTGATGCCTGGAGACATTCATTTGAGGTCAGACTTAGAAGGATTGGGCCCTAGCCCCCTGCCTAACCTTTCTCATTGTCTAAGACCAGTGAGAACACGAATTTGATAGGTTAATTTTAGTCAGCTTAGGTGGGACCTGGAAAATTTCAAATATTAGATGTAGATGTAGGTTTTTGGGCATGAAATTCTCATGATTCTAAAAGAAAAAAAATGCAGTTCTTAATTTTATAGAAGGACAGTATCAGAAAGTCTGAATGGAAAGTATGAGAATAATGCTCTTCATGGACACAGGCTTTCAATTTTACTGTGTAGTAGTACTTTATCTTTCCTTATGGAATTAGTATTATTTTATTGCTTCTAGTTTTCAAATGTTTTGCATTTTGGAAATTAGAGTTTGATGTTTCCCTGTACTGGGTCAGAGATCCAGAGCAGCAACCAAATTCCAAGGTAGTTCGTTTTCCCTTGCTTATCACTTGAATTTCCGTGAACTTTGTGCTTGGGCCAAAAAAAAAAAAGAGGAAGGAAGGAATGCAAATTTGCTGGGTTTACTGTTGGATCCTGATAGTAGGGACAACATGGTAGAAATCAGTAAAACCATCTAGGATAATGAGCTGGATTAGAGAATATAAATGAGATTTTATCTAAATGTAGACCCAATCACCATAGTCTGTGTTGACACTTAAAAAATATTTGGATCATGCATTAACTTGTCTTGGGTTGATTGATAGAAAGCAGAGGAAGAAGACAAGGCTGGGAAGACCCCCGTGGGTACTTTTTGCAGTGTAGTTTGATCAGATATCATTTAGGAAAACAACCGTGGCAGATAGCAGATAACCCCTTTGTGGGAAACGATTACCAGGCTCTACCTATCTCCAAAAGATTCCAAGAGGCTACTGACCTCTTTTTTGACAAAGCCTTGGTGTTGAATGATACAGGAAGACCAGGCCTGGGGCAACATGGTAAATAATGCTTTGTGTCCCAGAGAAGAGAAAAATGGGATAACTTCATAGAAGTTGTAAGACAATAAACCTCTTTAATTATTAAGACTCATATCATGCAAATACTCAATTAAAAGAAGATATTTTCCAAACTTATTCTGTGTCTCACATCCTCATCCTTTCATGTTAAAAGGGAGAGAAAAGGGGAAAGAGGAAGGAAAGGAATTTCTGTTTTTTGAAAGCATAGCATTAACCTAGGAAAAGCATTATTCTGAAAGGTATCTGGTAAAATATCACAGATGTAATTTTATATATATATACATATATATATGTATATATATGTGTATATATGTGTGTGTATATATATATATATATATATATATATATATATATGTTACACACACACACACACACACACACACACACACACACACACATTTATTTATTTTTGGGAGAGCACAAGTGGGAGAGGAATAAAGAGAAGGAGACAGAGGGCCTGAAGTGGGCTCTGAGCTGATAGGCTGACAGCAGCGAGCCCGATGTGGGGCTCAAACTCACGAACTTGGAGGTCATGACCTGAGCGAAAGTCAGAAGCTCAACCAACTGAGCCCACACGAGTGCCCCCACAGATGGAATTTTAAAATGAGCTTCATAATGTCCTTGTTTCCTAAAACCACTCTTGCGGCTAAACTAGCTAAAATAGCAAAGGTAAGAACAGGCTGGTGGGTAAAAGCTTATCTTCTTTGTGGATTAAGAAGGAAATGTTTTTTCTTTCTGGGCCCAGCAAACTTGTGACCATGAAGATCTGCTTAAGACTCTATGGCTAGGAAAGGGAAACATCACTGCTTTGTTTTTGGTTTTTTTGTTTTGTTTTGTTTTGTTTTGCCCCATTCTAAGCCAATGGCAACCCCAGCTAGAGGTTATGGGTGTGTGTTACAGAAAGTCACAGTTTGAAGCTTTGACTTTCCCTTCATTTACCCAAGTTATTCTTCAAGCCCCTACCTCTTTCTGCTGTGCTCTTAACTGTGCTTTCTCCAATTGTCTTCCAACCAAAATTTTACTCATTTTCCAAGACTCAGCTCTCATTCTACCGTGGCCTCCATACCTCCCAGAACCTCAGAGCACCACTCACCTGCTGTGTAAGACTTACTACTATTTGCCTTGCATTAGAGTTATTTGTGTGTATGTCCATGTTTGTCACTTAATTGTGTGCTTCCATAGGGAGCCAAGTTATTTTTTTTCAGATCTGAGTCTTACACCTAATAGGTGCTCAATTAATGTTTACTACTGAGTTGAACTTGATTTAGCACATCTTTTCCAGAAAAGGAATAAGATCCAGATGCTAACTAGTGGATTTTACTTCTGGATGTATATTTATTAGACCATTCAGGGGGCTCCTGAGTGGCTCAGTCAGTTGAGCACCCAACTCTTGATTTCAGCTCAGGTTATGATCCCAGGGTCGTGGGACTGAACCCCTCATCAGGATCTGCACTGAGTGTGGAGCCTGCTTAAGATTCTCTCTCTCTCTCTCTCTCTCTCTGCCCTACTCCCCCACTCTCATGCTCTCTCTAAAATAAAAAGCCCATTCAGCAGGACAACATAACTTACACATTCAAAAATAGAAGTAATGCAAAAATCCATTGCTAAATGCATATTTATTCAATTCACTATAATTTAACAGGATAGTGACTGCAAGAATGCATGTACATGAATGCACACGTGTGTGTATATATATATATATATATATATGAATTTAGACAATTCATGTCTACATTTTAGTTTTTCTGCTACAAACCAAACAAAATCAAGAAACACTAGAAAAAAGTAAAACATTTAAAACATCGTATTAAAATCCTTGGTGAATTGGGGCACCTGGGTGGCTCAATTGGTTAAGCATCCGACTTCAGCTTGGGTCATGATCTCACAGTTCATGGGTTTGAGCCCTGCATCAGGCTCTGTGCTGACAGCTCAGAGCCTGGAGCCTGGTTCGGATTCTGTGTCTCCCTCCATCTCTGCCCTTCCCCTGCTCACACTCTCTCTCAAATAAATCAATATTAACAACAAAAAAAATCTCAATCCTTGGTGAATAAGTCATGATTTTTATATGAAAAACAAAATAAGGAAGAGTAGAATAAGTAAAATTGTTACTTTGTATCTTCCTAAAAGATTTTTCTTAGTTTTATAAAAATACTGTGCTTTGAAAGGCTGGTATATTTCCTAAATTTTTATACTAATAGTCATGTACTGAAAAAATACGTAAAGATGACATCTAAAAAGTAATATAGTCAGTGGTTTTATTTTTCCTCTGTCCTTTACGTGGGGAAAATTACAAATTATTTTCAAGGGAGCAACGTGACATTTCCACAGATGGGTACTTTCTAGGACAAATGTAAACTGCAGAACAAATAACTTTTTTTTCCATGGGAAATGGTATCTGTAGTTGTTACAAAGCATACCTTAAAATGAAAACGCTTTGAATAATTACTGTTGGAGATATAATTGTATTTAAGTTTCTGCATGACCTGCGTATTTATTCTGTTTCTGATTCCTCCACCAAATTAATTTTTCCAACCAGCTTTCAAATTTGAATTAATTTCTGCTTTGAGTGAATGTAGATGTGTGAGAGGGTGTGCAAGTATATTTTACAACACATTTTTAAGGCTTCTTTTGAGAGATTTGTTTTTGTAAAGTTCATTATGCTTGATTGCATAGATTTTTTTTTTTCCTGTTAGGGGCAGAAATCAAGATTCTAACTGTTTTGTTTTAATGTATGGAACCAGAAACACAGAGTGGGTCCCACAGCCTGGCAGTGACAACACTTGGTTTGACTGCATTTGGGACTTTTTTTCTATAATGCACTTAAAAAAATTTCACACTGGTTTGCTTATTTTTCAGGAAAATCATGCCCTTGGTAGAAACTGTATTGATTGCAATATTCATGAAAAGTGCAGAATCTGTGATCTAAAGAACATAGGCTCTAAAAAGATTGACTTAAAAGCATTTCTCATTTTATACTTCAGTTTTCCAGCAGGTCCTGGGGAGAAGCACTTTCAACCTTGATATGAGCAGGATTCTCAGTGTAGAATAGACTCCAAGTTTGGTTAGACCACAATGAAGTGTGTTGAAAGCCATTAGCAATTAAGAGCATGGCTCTGTGCTGATTTGCTTTATGGTATATTTCATGCTGCTCATGCACAGTAGGTAAGACACATGGATTCAGCATAAATTTAATTTTGCACATTAAGTAAAGTGCAATAGATAAATTATGCCTGAAGAGGAGCCACCAGCTGCTGTAGCCACTTCAACTAATGTACCCCGGAGGTGCCTGAGCACATCAGTTGTGTCGAACCACTAATGCATCCTGGATATCTGCATGGATATATTTGCTGTGTGGAGCCAGGAGTAGCCTCCTGGCTCTCAGGGAGGGGCCAGGGAAGGGAAATGGTCCAGCTTCCTGGGGCTAAGCTGCCCTCCCCCGCCCCACACCCCTGGCTCTTGAGTGTGCTTTGCCATGGTTGGCCTCATTCAAGAGCTTGGTGGAAGGGTCCTAGACAGGATTTTCCCACAACCTGGGGAAGTGAGAAGGAGCAGAAGAGACCCCAAACATCCCTCCCCTGGCTTAGTTGAAGAATCCAGAGTCCATATGAAAGGGGCATTCCACTGAGGATTCAGAGATCGGAAAGGATGCATTACTGCAAAGATGGCTGAATTAGAGCTGCTGGGGGAACACTTACTGTTGAATTTCTTGGCAACCTTGGACCTCATTTCTCAACCTTAATGTTCACTTTATGGTCATTTTTTTTTGGTATTTAATATATCTACATCCCATACAGGGAATTGAAGCAGAACACTCTGTGGGCTTTAAGGAAGAAAACAGATCTCCATTCTGTGGCAGGATTCATTCCTGTGGCCAAGAATGGTGATGACGTGCTTTAAGTTATTTGAGATGAGTAAGCAGTTACAAGTTCCACTGGAAATGTGGCTCCGATCTTTTTCAGCCAAACCCTGATAATGGAAGTTTCATCCTCTTGGCCATCCCCTCCTGGGGCCCTGTGACTGCACCTGTTTCAGGCTTGTGCTCTTTCCCACGAGGTGTGGCAGAATGCCTCGTCGGCGCCTGTCATCATGTCCTTTTGCCCATTGGAAGCACCCTGCCAGGGCTGGCTTTCTCCTAATAGTCCATTTGCCATACCCTTTTCTAGGGTAAGTGGACTCTATTAGCTGCTGCTGTATCTTAAAAAAGGAAAGCCAAACACACTGAGGCACATGACAAAGTCAGAATGGATAATCAAAAAGTAGTAACAGGAACCACGTACCACAAGTCAGCCCTCATGCTAAGTCCTTCAGGTGCATCATGTATCTAAGTTCTCATGGAAACCCCATCATCATTTTCCTTTTGCAGAGAAGCAACCTGAGGTTTCAAAATTCAAATCACTTGTCCAAGGGCTGATGAGACTGGTAAAAAGCAGAGCTGGTGTTCAAATCCAGACAGCTGGATGTGCAACGTGTGTTCGACACCGTCACGTTACTCTGTTTTGTGCCGCACTTCAGTACACTTTGCATTTGAGCTGTGATTTCCCCCCCTGGAGGACAGCACAGGCTTTCTTCAACACTTTTTTTTTTTTTTTTTTTTTTTTTGGAAAATTTTAGAGACAAAGCAGATCACCCTGCCTTTAAATGGAAAATTTCTCTTGAAAGGAAACTTAAGATGTTCTTCATGTAGGAAATCTATTCATGACGAATTGTTTCTGTTCCCTCAGATGTTCCAGAGGAAAATTCTCAGATGAGAGCAAAGAGAGACTCCTGTAATCCATTGGCTAGTTGACTGATTTACAGAGATCAACCTCACTTTGGAGATTTCCAATGCTCCTTTCTAGAAGAACACAAGCCACAAGAATAATAATGGATTCTGGGTCTGCCAAGGCCCTTCCTTGGGTTCAGTTAGAGGAGAAGGATTGAGGAGGGACCCTTCCAAGGATGCACTGGAGCTTGTTTGCATCAGCTTCAAAAGCTCTTTGTGCATATATCTTCCCAATTCCGCAGGCAGTGACATCATATTGATAGCTTGAAACTGGCCATGGTAGGAGTCTTTATACCACAGGAATTTGTAAGCACCACAAATCAGGGCTGGTCTCTCTCTCTCTCTGTCTCTCTCTCTCTCTGTCTCTCTCTCTCTGTCTCTCTCTCTCTCTGTCTCTCTCTCTCTCTCTCTCTCTCTCTCTATTTCTTTTTAAGAGAGTCAGTTGTGAAACATTTACCAGGACTACATGTAGCTCCATGGCCTCGTGGGCCTTTATGACTGTTCTGGATACCTGGTAGTTTAGTTTGTTTGTTTGTTTTCTTGAGAGAGACAGAGACAGGGAGAGAGGGAGAGAGAGAGGATGTAAGTGAGCAAGGGGCAGAGACAAAGGGAGAGAGAGAGAGAGAAGCAGGGCTCACCTGGGCTCATCCAAAGTGGCGTTCCTGCTCACCCCATGCAGGGCTCAAGCTCACCAGAAGCGGGGCTCATGCTAACCCTTTGTGAGAATCGAACTCAGGAACTGTGAGATCATGACCTGAGCCAAAGTCAGATGCTTAATGACTGAGCCAGCCAGGTGCCCTATACTTGGTAGTTCTTGTTCCACTAGTTAGCTCTTTACAACTCTTAAAGAGAGAACTCTCATCATCAGCACAAAACTCTTTATAACACATGAAGCATCGTGTTGCGTTTTAGCAATGCTGAAAGTAGTCATTATTTATTGGGGCAAACAGAAGGTGTTGCAATATTAATAACCATGTTTACATGCAACCCTGAAAGTGAGTATATAGTAGTACAGTGCTCCAAGTAAGACCTTTCCTTACATACATCCACGTCCTACACAACAGAAGCTTCTAAGAATGTTAAATGAAAGAAGATGTGTATTCTTGGGCAGAGATTATTGCTCTCCACTGAAATGCTCTTCACCAATGACTATTTCTACTTTGGATCCTGTTTGCACGGACTAGGATCACAATGGCTTGTAAATTAGGCATTAGATTCTCAGGATTCCACACATAACTTTGCTTAATATTACCCACAGGCCCTAGCCATATCATTTAATCCATCTGCATATGAATTGCCTCTATTTCATTTAGGGTTCTGCAGTTGCAGGCAACAGACCCTAATTTAAGCAGCGAAGAAATTTACTGGATAATTTTGGGGTGGCTCAAAGAACTGACGGGAAGTGGAAGAACCAGACTTCCTGAGAAGAACTGGCACCAGGGGATGAGCATAAACCAGTCACTTTCTTGGTAGCACACAACCACTGGGGAAGAATCAGCCACAGCCATTCCCCCTCCTGGTACTGCAGTCATTTTAAAATATGTGGGAGGGACAGGGACAGAGCACCTTCACATAAACAGGAGAAAGGCAATTCCCCCAAAGGGAAGCAGGATGCATTACCAAAACATTAAAAAATTGATGCAGTATGGTCACTACAACATTCAAGGCAGAAGACTAGAAACTAGTGTTCGGTTCACAAATAATTTATAAAATATTTTAAACTTCTGTGATAAAGTTCTGAAAACCTTACTCAAGAGTCTCATAACCTTGAGCAGGTTTTTGTTTACACACTGATATTTAAAAGTCTAAGAGTCAAATTTGTGCTTCATTATTCAAGCCCATGAGCTTATATCAGATCCAGTCCTGGTTCCACTCACATCCTTACCCTTGTGTTTTCTTTTGTGCTCTATGCCTACTTCTAATTTATATTATGTAGCTAGCTATATTTTACACACGTTCTTAAGCTCCCTAGGATCTTATTTTGTAACAAGGTAGCCTATAAATAGACACATGCAATCATTTCTTAGGACTCTTTTCTAATTTTAATATCCTATTGTTCTCATTCAGAAAAATCGGGTATTCAAATGAACAGAAAATGTTCTCTTAAATTCAAATATAACATCAGAGTCACCCTGTCTTGACTGATACTTACTCAAAACAGAGTTGCATTTTAAATCTCTTTACTTAAATTCACATGCAGAGGAAAGCAATACCATAGAAGTAAGAGGAATGGTAATTATTTCCCTGGAGAACAATAATTTTGCAATAAATTTCAAAAACAGCACGATTTAGCAAATTAAGCTTAGAGCCAAGGATATTAAATAGAGTTAACTTTGTAGAAATAAATTCTGATACCACAGGCTTCAAACATTACTTTAAATGTATTCATTTTGGAGGAAAAAAAAAAAATCCAGTGAAGGGGCCCTTAAGGGTTTGGTTTGGGATGTTGGGTTTTGTTTTTAAAGACTGAAGGAGTGAAACCTTTCTCACACCAGGCAGGATATAATGAATATATGTCTATATGTGCACTTTATTTTGATATTACTAGACTGCTGAATAAGCAATATTGATAGCAACATCCCCTTCAAAGGAAACTTGTACTTTGTAACCATGCTTCTGTGCTTTGGCAACTCCACATGGAAACAGTATTTCTTTGATCCTATATTTAGTACTGATATTGTTTATGTTCAAATGTTAAAAATAACTCTGTAAAGCCACATGCCCTAAGGTTAATAAAGGCACATTCTCACCTTTTAGAAGGGTTTATAAGAAATCTAGGGCCACCTTCTGTAGCCATACTCAACTACAAGTCTGATAGGGCTTGAACTGAATGATAATTTGTTAATGAAAATCTTCTTTCTGACTCTCTCCTCAATGCATGTGCTTAGGCCCACTGAATTGCTACATGGGCTTTTCTTGGCCCAGTCTTTGCTAAAGAGAATCAAAGCATCCATCTGAAAGAAAAAAGAGAGAAATAAAGAGAGAGAGAAGGAAAAAAGAAGACGGAGAAAGATACACCATGGATAACACACACGTGCGTGCACACACACACACCCTACCTGTCAAGCTAGCGATCTATCAATCTAGCTGTAAATAGGTCAACTTATAAGATATCAGAAAGCTTATTGTATATAAGTTTGGCTTAAACTCACCTTTCATGAATAATTGAGATAAAAGCTTATGTAGTTCCCTATTACGGTTATTAGAAATTACTAACCGCCCTATCTCGCTTCTGTAACCTCACCTGCTTGCTAAATAGATAACTTAGGTTGCAAAAAGCTCCCCCACCCCTTCTACCAAGATCTAGCCTAGGCAAGACCAACACGTAAAAAGTCATGAACTCACTGCCCCACAGTATCTTAGCTGTCTAACTATGGTCATTTTAAACCCTCTTAGGACAAAGAACTTTAAATTGATAGGTTCCCGCCAAAACTAACGTCTGTGTGTCACAATATAATTGGCTGCCATGAAATGCTATAGATTGTAATTGGTTAACTAAATAATGACGTACTCTGACTTGCTAAAATCCATATAAGCTCACTGCTACCTTTGTTCGGGGCCATTCTCTGCACTTTTCTCCTTAAGATCAGGAGATCAGGTTTGGCCCGGCCGTGAACAAAATCTTGCCTTGCTTCTATTCGGCGTCTGGTGGTTTTTTTCGAAAGCACCCTGTTTCACTAGCGATCTATCAATCTCCATCTAATAGATACTGTCTTTTTCTCTGCTTTAATTGCGGAGAACCGTTCACAAATGGAAAGACACAAGTTGGCCCTCTCTTACTTGCTAGAAGCATCCCTCCCAAAGCGCTGATGCTGGTCTATTGTCAGACTACACGGCACTCTCTCATTAATATTAACCATTTCCTCTACAGTGTCTTACTCTTTGACTCACTCTGTTTTAAGGAGCCATTATTCTTATAGTGGTTGCTAAGTCACCATCAAAGAATTCTCAGATCTTTGAAGCACGAACATACAGGAAATCGACATTATCAGTTCCTTGGTTTTTGCAGGTAGTGTGAAGTAATTTTTGAAAGACATGGAGAAACTGTGGTTGCGTCCAACTAAGTCGAAATACATTCTACTCTAGGAACGCATGTTGCTGAAGAATTAACCACAGTGTTGCCAGTGTTGCTCTGCTACAGGTCATTACTACTGAAGCCTACCTAAACAACTGTGTGTTTGTGCGTGTGTGTGTGTGTGTGTGGAGTGTGTGTGTTTTGCCAAAGGTAACATCTGTTCTATTTATAGCTAGGATATTTTTGTAGAAGAAAACTGAGACTATACTTGGCCATTTCAATCTAATCAAGTTGAGAATTTAAGTCCCTTAATCTATTTACCGGTTGATAGGCTAGTTGGCTGCTAAGTAGGCATGGAGAAGTTTCTGTTTAGCTCTACTTTCATTTTTTTGGGAAGTGAAAAAGGTGACTCTGTGGCTGAGTAATCAGAGATGAACTATTCATAAAAGTGTCTGGTCGAATGCTTTCTTTGATTGCTGCTGCTGAATCAAATGTTGTTAGTCAAACCTTGGCCTCCAAACACAAACTCACTCCAAACTTGCTTCTCCAATACCACGTGTGGCAAATCTGTGATCCTGCCAAACCACCTGAAAAGAATTATTTTCCTTGCACACAAAAAATAATTGTCAGTTCTTTAAAATTCAGACTGTCGAGGTTTTAATCAATTAAAACCTTTTCCACACCTCGGTAGCATTCCCAAAGGTTAAATATGTTTCTGTTCTTGCATCTACAGGATAATTATGGGAAAGTGAGTGAGTTTCTTTCCTGAAAAGATATGGAAACCAAGTAGTTATTTGTGCCCTGCAAATCCTTTTGGGTCTAAAGAACCAGCAAGATAATAAATTGTTTTGCTAAAAACAGGAAGTTTGGCAAAGACGCAAAAGTACAGCTAAACTTTGGCCAGGAAACCCAAAACACTGTGTTCTTCTTTGAAAGTATTTCCAGCAAGAAAAAAGTGGAGTGCCTTGAATACATAGTTTAAGAAACAGTGAAGGCATCTGGCAACATGAACCGCTTGCCAAGCTTGTGGTTGTGCTGTGCTTGCTGATGGAAAGATGTGCCAGTTTTCAATGACTTATGTCATGCACAGCTGGAAACTCACGCATAAATAAGATCTCCAATGTTGTGAAGTCCAAAAAGATTCGAGAAAATACCCACCCCCCCCCTTTTCTCTCCCTTCATCCAAACTGTAAAATATATTAAATAAAAGGCATTACTTGGAGTTTAGATGGGGAAAAGCCAACTTCAGATTTCTCAGGGAAACCTGTTTCAAGGCAGGAGCGTTCAATCAGTTGGAGACATTCTGGAAGTTGTTAGGTTTTTTTCTCCCTCCCCCCTCCGTCAAATTCTTCATACTCACTCTTGCCAACTTTATTAATATGATTGTGATTATGTGGCATCTGTTTTGGACAGAGCTGATAGGACTGTAATTTCCACTTTAGTCCATCAGTCTGGAAAGACTTCAAAATGTGGGCCAGAAAAAATAAAGAAATTAACCCAAGACGTCTGGAAAGGAGGGTATTGTGCTTCTGTCTGTTCAAGCTGCAGGGAACCCTGGGACATCGTGATTGGAGGAGGATGTGTTAGAGAAATGGTGCTCTTTGGGCATGCAGGGCCTCTTCCAGCTGGCAATGGTGATGGGACTCCTTTTATTCTCCCTCTACACTGAGTGATTTGGCTTGCAGTTTTGAACTTAGGATTCAAGGAAAGGAACTTCCAATTTTAGTGCTTACCACTTATGTGGGGCTGGAAGCAATTGTCCAACTCCCTTAGTTTCTTATTTGAGGAGTGGGAGAAGCAAAGCAACCCATAAGTATCAGCAAATGGAGTCAGCACCTCCACCCAGGGACTTTAGGAACACCTGTACTGGGGATCCAGGAGCCAAGCAGAGAGATGGGCATTCTCTAGTCACTATTTTCTGTCTACTCTTTGTTGTTTGGTTTTACCTTTGATGTACCTCTTGATCTTAATTGCCAACTCTTTTCTCTTGGGGGGAATATTTAGCAGCTTGGTGTAGCCATGGAATTGGGATATGGACCTCTGGCCCTGGCCCTGTACCTGGTGACCAAGACAATTCTGTCTCTCTAAACCATGAGCTCTTCATCTGGTGATGACTCATTGTAATGGTACTTCAAAGACATGTGGTGAATATAAGCAAGGCACAAACTACAACTCTGGGTTGCGAGGCACTGATTCATATGTGATCAACAACTGTTGGCTGCTATTGGGATGGAGAGAGCCCACAAAGCAACTTCCTCTACCCAGGAGCCAGCCAGAAAAGCTTTTGGTTTTCTCAGCATGAATTTGTTCTTTTTAGGGACAAATGCTACCGGCTCTGCGACAGTCATATTAAAAAAAAATTAAAACATATGACCTTTATTTGCCAATTAGAAAATGACTGGCTCTTTCAGAGATTTTCAAGGGAGAGTAGAAACAGATAGGAATACCCTTTAATTTACAACCCAGAAATAATGGTTCTTCACATGTTGACACAGTTCTTTTCAGTCTTTTTTCTATGATTTTGTTTTGAAATATTAAAGTGGCACATTATTATATACCCTAAGCATTTTATAATACATTTTGTAAACATTTTCCCATGTCATTAAATATTATTTTTGCAATGCCTAAAAATGTTATTTTACCATTTTATCCCATTGTATGGATATACTTATTGGAATTAAGGATTAAGGTTCCTCTCTTTTTTAAAACATCATGATGAATATCTTTGCATTTGTATTTCATTAGGATAGAATTATTGGAATAGGGGCACCTGGGTGGCTCAATCGGTTAAGCATCCGACTTCAGCTCAGGTCATTACCTCATAGTTCATGAGTTCAAGCCCCGCATCTGGTGAGCTGGAGCCCTGCTTTGGGCTCCACACTGAGAGTGCAGAGTCTGCATGGGATCCTCTCTCTCTCTCTCTCTCTCTCTCTCTCTCTCTCTCTCTCTCTCTCCCTCTCCCTCTTCGCCTCTCCCTGTCCCTCACTCACTTGCACTCTCTCTCTCTCTAAAAAAAACAATTATTGGATAAAAAAAGTGTTTTTAAGAACTCTTGAGAAGTGATGGTTATGCTTTGAAATTATGAGGGATTTATTTTCTTTAAAAAGGATGGAGCGAGAGAGCTCTTACCACAACATGACGAATGCTGGCTGAAGCCAACTGGGGTTGAAATGGCTTCTTGCACAACTGGTGGGCCAAAGCCTCCTGCCTCTTATGTGTATGTGTGCACATGTGCACACAAGTGTGGATGTATACATATATACATACACTACATATACACACGTCTCTCTACGTGATTTATCTATAAACATGTGTATGTGTGTGTACATCCTAATGCATAGATATATGTAGTGTATATGTAGTGTATATATATGTGTGCGTGTGTGTACTGAAAAGGAGAGAGGGGAGGAAAACTCCGCTCTCTTCTACTCCCACCCCACTTACCCTGGATTGGTTTTGAGCTCCGGCAGGGAGAGAGTGAGGCTAGAAGATGGAGGAGTTGCCCTTAGGGCAGACTTAGCAATTCTGTGGGCACAAGATACACTGCCTGGAGGCCGAGGCAACAGAGCGGAGGAGAGCATCATTTTCTCCACCTCCGCACGGAACCTCCTACAGAACCACTTGCCCCTTAAGGACAGACAGCTTAGGCTGCCTTGGCAGGCAGCATCCCTGCCTAGACAGCTGCCTAGACACGACTATTTTCACAGTTAGTACTGGCAGTAGTGAAAACTGCAAAGCTTCCTCAGGTGGCTTCCTTAGTCCCTGAAAAGAAGGGAGCCTTCACAGGAGAAAGTGCACAGAACAGATGCCCGCTGTGATGCTCCCAGCAGCGGGGTCTCTGAGTTTGTAAGATGCTTCTGGGGGAGTGGGGGTCCCAGAAACAAAATCTGTTAGGGCATCTGCAGGGGCTGGACTTCCTGTTTGAGCAGACAGGGGCTTCTGCCACTGAGCAGTAGGTTTAACTGCTCCTACGACCTTATTTGTGCCTACAGTATGGCCAAGCTGTGGGGTACTGGCTTTCATATAGGCAGTGCCTTAGTCAATGAGGTGAAGAAAATGGAGCAGGAGCTGAGAAAAGAGGGGAAATTGTGATTAAAGGGGAAAGAATGAAGCCATGCAAATGTAAAGTTTTAAGAAACTGGAACCTGGAGCCGGGAAGGGTTACTTGGAGTTACAGAATGTGCAGGCTGGAAACAACAGTAGAGGTCTTCTGCTTCCACCCCCTCATTTTACAGAGGAGGCACTTGTGAGTCCCGGGAGTCGTCACCTTCTCCAGGTCACACAGGGAGTCCGTCTGAGCCGCAGCGGAGGTCTGGCCCCCTGGCGCTTCACTCAGCGCTCCTTCCACCACCCCTGCTGCCTCCCTTGTCAGTGCCTTGACGCATATGGGCCTGAAGGTGTGATTCCTGAGGGGGACAGTGCATACCAGTTGTTCCCCACCTTGGTCCGTTTGTGCTGCTACAGCGGGATGCCCACAGACAGCAGGGCTAAAATGACAGTTTACCGCTCACAGTGCCAGAGGCTGACAATCCGAGGTCAGAGTGTGTGTGGCTGAGTTCTGGTGAGAGCCCACTTTCAGGCTGCAGATGGCGGGCTCTTCTCTGTGTATCCTCACATGGCTGAGTGACACAGAGAAGAAACAAGCTCTATGGACTCGTCTTACAGCGTCACTAATCCCATTCGCGAGGGCTCCGTCCTTATGACTTCATTTAGCCCTGATCACTTCCCAAAACCACACCTCCAAATACTATCACCTTAGGGGACAGCGTTTTAACCTATGGAATTGGCAGGGAGGACACAAACATCCAGGTGACCACGTCTCTCACAGAAAGTACACAGGAATGGGCGTCAGAGTCGGGTCACTGTTCTCCTGCCTGACTTTATCACCCTCCAGAGCTTTCTCTCTGATGCCAAGGCTGCATGCCAGACCAGTTAGATCAGGATGTGTGAGGGTGAGACCCCAGCAGGGCATGGCGGGCAGAATTGAGGCCCCCTGTCGACAAGAGGGGCACGGCGCTGTGTCAGCAGCAGGCCCTGTGTCCCAGTTCGCACACAGCATCAGCAGCTGTGCAGTCTGCCACCGGCCTGTTTGCTGCACGGTGATTACCGTACCTGAAGTCACAGGGCTGGACGGCTGATTTCTCAAGTCCTTCTCAGTTCTAGAACCTGAGAGTCTGCACAAAAAGGAATACACACAGTGCCTGCATAACTTCAACTACGCACACTTTTTCTTTATCTTCTAATTCTCTTCTCTTCACTCCCTACCACCGAGATTCCCATGACCTCTTTCCCATTTCTCAAACACAAAGAAAATGTGAACGTGTTGGGTTGCCCTGAAATCACTGAAAAACCACACAGCTATTTGGTGTTTTGGCGATAAGGGAGGCATGGGCCTTCCTCGTGCTGTGCTGTGTGCTCCTTGCTCTGCTCCCCCTCCCGGAGCCCCCTCACACTCCCCACAACCTCACAAGACCTGGTCTTGGAAACACCAGCGTAATGCTTATGAAGTCACGCCCCATGAGGTTTCGTCTTGGAGAAGTGTTACGGCTGAAAGAACACAGTCCATGCAATCAGAAGTAATTTCAAAATAAATCAAGTCCTCTACTTGCACTTCTCAAATGCCCTGTGTGAACAGAAAACGGGCCCCAACACTTCTCACATTCTCCCTTCTTCTTCCCCCCACCTATTGCTCCCACAAGCTACAACTGCTTTATGAAGCACTCAGGCCCTTCCCTGACACCTCCCTTAAATTTCTGCGGTCCTTTTCTCCTGCTCAGGTTTACCCAAATCTCTACCTGGAAGCCCAAGTGTCCCCCACCTCAGAGGGCAGGACTGACTTCAGAGGGCTGAAGGAGGGAAACACTGTAAAGCCAGGGTGCTCAGAACCAATTTGAGGAAGCAAAGGGAAGAAAAAGGCAAGGAACACTGAGGGTCTAACTATTGTGATCCCTTTACACAGAAGCTGCTGGTGCTGCTCCTGGAGCTCTGAGCAGGTCACTGCGAGGGGTCATGGGTACCCTGGTGCTGAAGGGTACAAGGGGGGAGAGAAGTCACGTGGGCCTTGGCTGCTTGGAAGCAGAGAGCTGGCCTGGGTGACCTCTTGCAGCTCTTCTTTACTGAGGACGACTCATCCTCTCGCTTGTCACATACGGAAAGTCTATTTGGCAGTGTCTCACCTTGGGTTCTCTGAGTATCACTGTCTGCAACACAGCTGGCTGTAAAACCTGAGTTCCATTAGGCACACTGACTACAGTTTTTTGGTGAAGATGTTAGAAACAGAGGCTGAGCGAACTCAGTTTAATGTCTCCTCAGAGTTTTCCTGAATGAGAGGAAGAGAGCTCTCTTTTTCTCTTGGTTTATTTATTGCCCAAATTTTCCTTTTTTCTTACTATAGCACTTGGGGTCAAGGCTGAGGGGCTCCAGAGAAAGCTCTATTTCCATGATTTAATTTTATGGACAGAAAGTTCCACTCCCCTCCTCTGTGAATGTTGAGGATATCCTGTAGCATGACATGGGGCTGGGCTCTGAAGATGGCTTGGAGCCCTCTTTGGAGTAACACAGGATGGAAGGAGTTGTGTGGTGAGTCATCAAATACATTTTATGTAAAGGGGAGCAAGCTGTTAAAAGGGTCTTGGAAATCTACTGAATTGAGAGGAGAGTTAATGTTAAAACATATTCTAAGAGTGTTAATTATTCTGATGCGGAAAAGGAGGAACTGAACCATTGGTCCTATTTCATCCACAGTATGTATGTCTGGACCAGTTTCATGTTGCCCAAGATTTATTTTCTCCCTGTCCCAATGACAGCAGCCTTGGCATCGGGGTAGGAATGCCAGAGCTTGGAAAGCCACTCAAGGAAGCCCAAAGCCAGTGGCCACAGGGACTTAGAGGAGCAGGGAAATTTTATCCTACAAAGACCTGCTCTCTATTAGGCAAATTTCTCAGTGAAATGGGGCTGGAGTGGGGGAGATGGGTTTTGGAGCCAGAATGACTTGGGCTCACATGATGCATTAACTTGTGACTCACATGAGTTTGGGTCTCTAAGTTTTTGCATCTGTACAAAATGCATATTAATAATTTCCACTACTTTATCCAGCCACTTAAGGATTAAATGAAAGAACATTTGTAATGTGTCTGGCATGGTGCCTGGCTCATAGTAGATGCACAATAAACACCATGTTTCTCTCCTTAGATACACATACATACACACCTGGAATAATACTTCAAGGGGGGTTTCTCAAACAGTTGCTTACTTTTGTTCTGAAGCACCAGTTCCTGGCAGGCAGAAATAATGAGTGTACAGAGCTGCATTCTTTCCAAAATGTGGGTGAATGCATAATTTCTAAGTAAATAAATTGATGTTGGGTGTCTTCATTGTAGAGAGCTAAAGAAGTAGAAAGCTCATGCCCTCACTGAGTATACAATAAAGCTGGGGAGACAAGATACCTATACTGCCAACATTCAGAGATGAGGAATAAAGACATCTGAGTCCTATCCCTGTCTAGTTTAGTTATTAAAGTCCCAAATATGCCATCAGCCACCCTAAGGCAGCTAGTTCCCACTCCCCTCTTGTGTGGGGACACGTGCAGTCTCTTTTTCCCCAGGTGACTCAGCTGCTGCTGGGAACACCACCGGTATACCTCTTCCCCCAGACACTCCACCCCACTGCTGCCTCAGGCCCTGCTCTGGCTCCCCATCTGCTCTCTGTTTTGCCACAGCCAACCCCTGTGGAGGCCGTGGATTCCTCCCTGCCTAGGCTCCAGCTGCTCCACTAAGAGCTGTCATTTCTCCCTTGCTCAGAGTAGAAGATTCTACATGTAGAACCTGTTTCAACCATCTTAAGAAAGTAATGTTAGTGATTACCAGCTTAGACTTTGGAGTCAGAGCGAATGGGTTCAAATCCTACTTCCACCAACTCCCAACTATCACGTTGTGCAAATTAATAATTAAGCCTCGATTCCCATGCCTGGAAACTTGGGGCTAATAAATGTGAGGACTAAATGAGATAACATGCACTTAGCACAGCATATAGTAGGCTACCAGGAAATGTTTGCTCTTATCAGCTAATGGTTGCAGTTTTGGAGTGTTAGGTATGCGCCTGATTTACATTTTCTTTGTTGCATGCCCCTAGAGGCTCAGTGGCCAGTAGTCCTCTCTCACCTGGTCTTCCTTCCCAATTCTGTATTGCAGAATGGGGCATAAAATCTTCAATTCAGCTCAGCACTGGGAAAAGTGCTTTCTTTCCAGGATCACTTCCTTTCTTCCCAGGCTTCCCACAGTTTCTAAATCCCTGAGCTAGTTTGAGGTTCATAATCCTGACATCTAGGAAAGTACTCCAAGTACTCAGCATAATTTCTTCCAAACACAACCCCAGGTTTCTGATATAAAGGCCTATTTACTTAGGCTGAAGCTTCAGCCTGAGAGAGAGGGTGCAGGCTTCCCATATAACTAGAGGCTAAGGAGGTGCTCCCAAGGTAAGCAAGGTAAGCAAGGTAAGGAAGAAAACACCATCCTTGCACACCCCCTTGGCCTTGGTACAGCTCAGTGAGACTTCCCAGGAAGGAGTTTATGCACTCATCTGGAGCCCTCATTTTTGCAACAGTTGCCTGTGGGTTACCTCCAGATCTCCTGGTCTGGAGGCCAGCAGGGATTGCAACTGCAGCCCCAATGAACTGTAAACATTTGCATAATTCTAAAAGCTGCTGAGGGTTTGGCCTCCAATCACCTTGAAAGTAGGTGCTAATGAGATTTTCCCTTTGTATCACTGACAGATCTTGGCACACTCTCAACAACAGGGGCATATCAATAATAAATCAGACAGTCTAGACAATCGCAAAGGTTGGAGAAATAATCAAGAGCTAGAATCATCATCTACACAAGGCCATTCTTCCAAGACAGAGAGAAGTATAGCTGGTTCATCTACTACATAGAAACCAACACAGAGAGTCAAGCAAAATGAAGAAACAGAGAAATATGTTCCAAACAAAAGAACAAGACAAACCTCAGAAAAAAGACCTTAATGATATGGAAATAAGTTATCTATCTGATTAAGAATTCAAAGTAATGGTAACAAAGATGCTCACTGAACTTGGGAGAATAGATGAGAACTTCAATAAACAGACAGAAAACATAAATACCAAACAGAAGTCACAGAGCTGAAGAATACAATAACTAAACTGAAAAATACACTAGAGGAGTTCAACAGCAGGCCAGATAAAGCAGAATAGATGAGAAAGCTGGAAAATAAAGCAATGCCATTCCCCCAGAGCAGCAAAAAAAAAAAAAAAAAAAAAGAGAGAATAACTTAAGCGACCTCTGGGGCAATATCAAGTAGAATAACATTCACATTATAGGGGTGTCAGAAGGAAAAGAGAGAGAAAAAGCAGAAATTTAAAAGAAATAATGGATGAAAATTTCCCTAACCTTGGGAAGGAAACAGACATCCAGATCTGAAAAAGGCCCAAATAAGATGAATCCAAAGGGAATCTCACCAAGAAACATAGTCATTAAAATGTCAAAATTAAAGATAAAGAAACAATCTGAAAAGCAGTAGGAGAAACACAAATTGTTACATATAAGGGAAACCCCATAAGGCTATGAGCAGATTTCTCATTAGAAAATTTGCAAGCCAGAAGGGAGTGAACATTATATATGCAAAGCACTGAAAAGAAAAAAAAAAACCCCAAAAAACCTCTAAAAAGGATACTTCACCTAGCAAGATCATCATTCAGATTTTAAGAAAAAATAGTTTTTCAGACAAGCAAAAGCTGAAAAAGTTCAGTATTAAAGAAGCCTTACAATAAATATTAAAGGATCTTCTTTAATCTGAAAAGAAATGGTACTAATTAATAAGAAAAAATATGAAAGTAAAAATGTCACTGGAAAAAGTAAACACATGGTAAAAGTAGTGGTTTAGTCACTTATAAGAAAGTTAAAAGACAAAAGTAACAAAATTATCTTAACAACAATAATTAGTTAAGGGATACATAAAATAAAAAGCTGTAAAAAGTAACATCAAAAACATAAAATGTACGCCGGGGTTGGGGTGGAGGAGTAAAAATGTAGAGTTGGGAATGCATTAGGTTAATTATCAACTTAAAATAGACTGTTATATACATAGGATGAAATATGTGAACCTCATAGTAACCACAAAGTAAAAACTTACTGAAATACACAAAAGAAAATGAGAAAGGAATCTAAACATAACACTAAATGACTAGAGAAAGTCATGAAATCACAATGATTTAAAAAATGGCAATAAGTATATATCTATTGATAATTACTTTAAATGTAAATGGACTAAATTCTCCAATCAAAAGACACAGAGTGGCTGAATGGATAAAAAAACAAGACACATCTATATGCTGCCAATAAGACACTTATTTTAGAAGTACGGACTTGCACAGACTGTAAGTGAAGTAATGAAAAAAAGACTTCATGCAAGTGGAAATGAAAAGAAAGCTGGTGTAGCTATACTTATACATGATGAAATAGACTTTAAAACAAAGACTATTAAGAGACAAAGAGGGTACTACATAATGATAAAGGGGTTAATCCAGCAAGAGGATAATATTTCTAAATATATATGCATGCAATATAGAGGCATCAAAGTACATAAAGCAAATATTAACAGACCTAAAGAGAGAAATTGACAGCAATACAATAAGAGTAAGGGATTTTTAACACTCTACTTACATTCAATGAATAGATCATCTAGACAGAAAATCAATGAGGAAACATTGGTCTTAAATGACACATTAATAGATATATATATATAGAACATTCTATCCAAAAGCAAAACACACATCCTTCCCAAGTGTGCATGGAACATTCTCCAAGATAGATCACATATTGGCCACAGAACAAGTCTCAATAAATTTAAAAACATGAAATCATTTAAAGCATCTTTTCTGACCACAATGATATAAAACTAGAAATCAAATGTAGGAAGAAGAAAACTGGAAAAACTACAAATATATGCAGATTAAACAACTTGTTACTGAATAATTTCTGGGTCATAGAAAAAAATCTTAGAAGAAATAAATAATACTTAGAGACAAATGAAAACAGAAATAATACATACCAAAATCTATAGTATGCAACAAAAGTAGTTCTAAAAGAGAACTTCATGAAATGCAAGTGTAGCTCAAGAAACAAGAGAAATCTCAAATAAGCACTTTACATCTAAAGGACCTAGAAAAAAAAGAGCAAGCAAAGCCTAAAGTTAGTAGAAGGAAGGAAATAATAAAGATCAGAGCAGAAATCAGTGAAATAGAGACTAAAAAGACAATAGAAAAGGTCAATGAAACTAAGATCTGTTCTTTGAAAAGATAAGCAAAACTGACAAACCTTAAGCGAGACTCACCAAAAAAAAAAGAGGGGTCAAATAACTAAAATCAGAAATGAAAGAAGTTACAACTGATACCACAGAAATACAAAGAATCATAAAAGACTACTATGAACAATTAATTATATACCAACAAATTGAACAACCTAGAAAAAATGGATAAATTCCTAGAAATTCACAATCTTCTAATACTTAATATGAAGAAACAGAAAATCTAAATAGACTGATTACTAATAAGGGGATTGAATCAGTAACCCAAAACTTTCCAACAAAGAAAAGCCCAGGACCAGATGGCTTCACTGGTGAATTCTATCAAACATTCAAAGATTTAAAACCTATCCTTTCCAAACTTTTTCAAAAAACTGAAGAGTAGGAAAAGCTTCCAAACTCATTTTATGAAGCCAGCATTACTCTGATATCAAAAACCAGTCAAGGACACCAAAAGTTACAGGCCAATATCCCCAATGAATATAAATGCAAAAATCCTCAACAAAATATTAGCAAACTGAACTTAACAATACAATAAAAGGATCATACACCATGATCAAGTGAGATTTATTCCAGGGATGCAAGAGTGGTTCAACATCTGCAAATCAATCAATGTGATACACTACATTAACAAAATGAAAGGCAAAAAATCATATATTCATCTCAATAGGAGCAGAAAAAGCACTTGACAAAATTCAAAATCCATTTATGATAAAAACTGTCAACATAGTGGTTATAGAAGAATGCACCTCAACATAATAAAGACCGTAAATGACAAACCCCCAGCTGATTCATATACAACAGTGAAAAGCTGAAAGCTTTTGCTCAAGATCAGGAATGAGACAAGAATGACCACTTTCACCACTTTTTAAAAATATAGTACTGAAACCCTAGCCACAGCAATTAGACAGGAAAAGAAATAGAAAGCATCAAATTGGAAAGAAAAAATTAAAACTGTCACTGTTTGTAAAAGACATGTTACTAGATATAGAAAATCCTGAAGACTCCACAAAAAAACTGTTAGAACTAATAAACAGATTCAGTAAGTTGCAGGATACAAAACTAATATGCAAAAATCTGATGCATTTCTATATACTAATAATGAACTATCAGGAAGAGAAATCAAGAAAATAAAATCCCATTTACAATTGCATGAAAAAGAATAAAATACCTAGAAACAATTTTATTCAAGGAGGTAAAAAACCAGTACACTGAAAACTGTAAGACACTGATGAAAGAAGCTATAAAATAGAAAGATATTTCATGCTTATAGCATGAATGGAAAGATATCTCATGTTCATAAATGGAAAGATATTTCATGCTCATAGCTTGGAAAAGTTAATAGTTAAAATGCTCATACTACCCATATCTACAGATTTGATGCAATCCCTATTAAAATTCCAATGGCATTTTACATAGAACTAGAACAAATAATTTTACCTTCATATAAAACCACAAAAGACTGTGAATGGCCAAAACAATCTTGAAGAAGAACAAAGCTGGAAGCATACTTCCTGATTTCAAACAGTATCATAAAGCTATAGTAATCAAAACAGAATGATATAGGCATAAAAACAGATACACAGATCAACGGAAAAGATTAGAGAGTCCATAAATAAACCCACACAAATATAGTCAACTAATTTATACCAAAGGAGGCAAGAATATACAATGGGGAAAGGACAGTCTCACGAACAAATGGTGTTGGGAGAACTGGATAGCTACATGCAAAAGAATGAAATTGGACACTATCTCACACCATATACAATAATTAACTCAAAATGGATTAAAGAGTTGAACATAAGACCTGAAACCATAAAACTCCTAGAAGAAAACATAGGCAAAAAAAGCTCCTTGACGTGAGTCTTAGCAATCTTTTCTTGAATATGACTCCAAAATAGGGAAACAAAGCAAAAATAAACAAATGGGACTACATCAAACTAAAAAGCTTCTGTACAGTGAAGGAAACTGTCAACAAAATGAAAAGACAACCTATGAAATGGAAGATATTTGCAAGATATTTGCAAATCCTATATCTGATAAGGGACTAATCTCCAAAATATATAAAGAGACAGAATAATAAAACAAACAATCTAATTAAAAAATGGGCGGAGTATCTTAATAGACATTTTTCCAAAGAAGACCTACAGATAGGCAACAGGCACATGAAAAGATGTTCAACATCACTAATCATCAGGGAAATGCAAATCAAAATCACAATGAAGCACCACCTTATATCTGTCAGAATAGCTATTATCAAAAAGACAAGAAATATTAAGTGTTGGCAAGGATGTGGAGAAAAGGGAACTCTTGGACACTGTTGGTGGGAACATAAACTGGTAAGGTCACTATGAAAAACAGTATAAAGGTTCCCCCCAAAATTAAAAATAAAGCTACTATATGATCCAGCAACTCCACTGCTCGGTATCCACCTGAAGAAAACAAAAATACTAATTTGAAAAGATATATGCACCTTATGTTTACTGTGGCATTATTTACAAAATCCAAGATATGGAAACAACCTAACTGTCCATCAATGGATGAATGGATAAAGATGTGGTATATATACACAATGGGATATCATTCAGCCATAAAAAAGAATGAAATCTTGCCATTTGCAACACCATGGATGGGCCTTGAGGGTATCATGGTGAATGAAATAAGTTAGAGAGACAAATACCACATGATTTTACTTATCTGTAGAGTCTAAAAACCAAAACAAACAGAACAAGAGAAAACCTAGACTTATAGATACAGGGAAAAGATTGGTCATTACCAGAGGAGAGGGGAGTAAGGGGAGGGTGAAAAGGGTGAAGGGGCTTTAGAAGTACAAACTTCCAGTAAAGTAGGTCATAGGGATGTAATGCACAGCATGGAGAATATAGTCAATAATATTGTATTAACTTTGCACAGTGACAGATGGTAACTAGACTTATTGTGGTGACTGTTTTGCAATGCATGCAAATAGTGAATCATGTTGCACACCTGAAATTAATATACGATATGTCAATTACACCTCAATAATAAAAAAAGAATAATGCAAATGATAAATGCTCTTAGAGTTCAAAAAAGAGCTTTGACTCTATGTAAAGTAGATGCCAATTTATAACAATTTAGGGTTTGAGCTTCATCAGCCATGGCCTGAGAGGACTGTAAGTTAGGGTTGAGATTTTCCAAACACAAAACGGAGGTACTTGGGAAGGGTCATTCTGACTAGACAAATCTTCAAACACTGGCTGTAAGGCAGCTTTTGACACTGAACTCCAGATGGGGAGGAATAAGGGACAGGGGTAAGAAGAGTTTGGTAATTCCATGGTGAGCTAGAAATGTCAAATAAAAGGCAAGAGTGCCCTGGACAAAGTGAACAAAAGTAGAGTAGATGAAATGGAAAGCAGAGGGGTGAGAGGACAGAAGGAAAGAGGAAAGAAACCTAAAAAAACCAAAGCAGCTATTTACTACAAGGAAGAAAGTTGAATATAAGACTGAAAAAGAAAACTTGCTCAAGTCTCTTAGATTAAGCAATTTCAATCAGTTGCAAAGCACAATGAGCATCTTGAAATCATCTTGTTTCAAAAGTGTGTGATGCTTAGAAGTAGATTTTAACATTAAACAAGAGCACATAGGCGAGACATTGTGGGACCTGGAAATAAGGTCACAGGCGTCCAACCTAGATCCTTGCTCTGGATACTCAGACTTCAATTTGATCAAAAGGAAAGTTTGCTTGATTCTCCACGATGATCTCATTCTTGACTCACAATGGTGCTTTTTGGAATGACTTCTATAGCTTTCCTTCTGCCATGTTATAAGATAGGACTTATTTGCTTAAGGAAAGTGATTTAAAAATATATCATTGATCTTGAGAAATCTTTTAAAGTCTATGACATTTCTTGGCTCAGCAAGGTCAACTTTTGTTCCAAAGTTTCTAAAGAAAAACTCTTATCTCTAAAGGGCTGATTGATTTATTTTTAAATAGTAACATTATTCTTTCTTGAACCCTATAAGCCATCTTTGTTTTAAATTTAGTTCTCTAAGGTCGCCAAACTCACTGGACCCATATGAAAAAGCATCAATCTCTCTTCTATAACTCCTTTTGATGACCTTAAACCACCAGGTGCTCCAGTGGTTCTGATACTGAGGAATGTAGAACTGCCCCAGGTGTAATCAGAAACTTGCTTGGGGCCCAGTATAGTAAACTGTACCTTTTGTATTTTTCCAGGCAAGAAGAAGTTAAGTGACTACCTTAAGACTCAGCCTAGTATCTGGCCTGTGGTATAATTTTAAACCTAATGTATAAATATTGAACATAATCAACTAAGAAATCATTAAACTACTTGCTAAAGTGACAGAAGATTAGGAATCCAAGGACAATGATGTTAAGAAATGAATTTAATATTCAGAGTTTGATTTCCTTCAGTGTTCCTGGGCCTTCGCCTGTACAGGCCTTCCATGGCTCTTCTGCATGCCCCCCTCGTTCTTCCCTATCCACTGGCAGGCTATCTCAAAAGGAGGGGACTCTTCCCAGAGTCTTGTACTACACTGGTTGAATGAGAGACCAAAGTTCATGATTTTGATTTACTGAGTTCACATCCATAGTTCTCCCTGCCTAGAAGAGATAAACTAGCAGTACTTACTGTTCATAAGATTTCGGATGTGTCATTGAACCCCTCTGGGGACTACGTTGTTTTTTTCTGTGAAATGGGTGGCTGGGAGAATTTGATGGCATCATGTATGAAAGTCTTTAAATGTTATATATCAAGGGGTCAGTGTCAGGCCTGCCCCTAAATTGTGTGCAGTCTGAGGCAAGAGTATGAATAGAGACTCACATACCACATGTCTACATCTTTAAAAGTTATGAAAACTGTTAAGTAAAAAGTTCAATCTTGCTGCCTTCATAAAGACCCAAAAAGCCTGGTTTAAATTTAGATTCTGGACTCCTTGGAGCTTTATGCTGGAGGGTGATCCCATCTCACACCTCTCCCCTTTTCTTTCCATCCTACCTCTGTCCTACCATAAACAACCTTATGTGGACATCTTACTTCACTGGTTCCAGTTCTCTCAACACCCTCTCCAAACAGGTGCTTCTTGGCTAACCTCATGGCTCAGAAGCGTGCCGGGAAGCAGAAGTGGGAACTGAGTCCTTCTGTTTATGATGCTCATGGGAAACCACGGGGCCTTTTCTCTTTTCATCTCATCTCTTCTTTTCTCTACTCTACTCTTCTTTGACAGTGAGCTCAATTTTTAATGGCCAAAGTACAAGAGCCATTGGTCTGAGTTCTAAGAAGTCAACTTGCTGAGACCATTACACTTATAGCATTTTTTTCTACCAGAGAATATACCAAAAATGTTTAATGGTTGAAGAATGAATTTTGTATTTGTGATTTTGTCTTTTTATACTTGTGGAATTCCAAAACCAAGTTCACATTCTCTGGTCTTTCCTTCTTTTTCAAATTTTTGTTTCTCTTTTAAACAAGCTGCTGTTGAGTAATACAATTGAGACCTGTTACAGTCTCAATGCAAAATACTATCCACTGATGTGTGCATAACAGTACTATTGTTATCAGTTATTACATTTAGTTAATAAAGTGCCCTGAGAATACATACAAAGTTTTTGGGATGCAATTTTAAATTTATCTGGAGACTTTTTTCTTTATTAAATATGTAATTGGCTTCTTCTCCTTAATGTGATGGTTTAAGATCCAAAAGATACAAGAAGACATTAATGTAGGAAAGTAATGATCTGACTCAATTGAACCTTTGACTATTACACAGAGAAATATCACCACATTTAGCAAGAGTTGGAAGACTGGTTTTAACTGCAGGTCACAACTTAAAAAATAAAAGATTATTTGGAATTGCTGCCTTCAGATAGTTTCCCTTAGTAATATCAGTCCCTTGCCTGCTTATGTGGTATTTGGATGCTTACTACAAAAATAAGACATAACTTGAAATAGCACAAGCCATAATTTGAGCTGATCTCCTTTAGACCCTATGGGATCAGAGACCCAGCTAACATCTGTTTTATACTTGTTAATAACGAAAGGGTGAAAATTTAATAGATTTCTAGGACGCAAGAAAACAGAGTTCAGGGGGCTCTGAGTTTGAGGTCCAGGGGAACAAAAGGATACCCCAAATCATCTGCACTCCAAAGGCTGCAAGAAAAGGAAATGATTGTCCCATCTGTGCGAGAATTCTGGTCCAGGTCTGGTGAAATTCAGTGATTGATGTACACCGAGAGCAGAGATATTTGTCCTTTACCAAAGTCCATGGCTGTTGGTTGCATCAGGGCCTGGAAAAGCTCCAGAGGCAGGATGGTCTCTGGCACCGATCCACCACCTCACTCCCTCCTCTCCCACAACCTAGGGTTTTTGGATTGAATGTTCAAAGAACCGTTGTCGTATTGGCCTGAAGTTTCCAGTTCCACAAATCTGATCTCTCCCCAAGGCTTACCTTGATGCTGATTCCAAGTCTAACGTACAGGGCTGACGATGATGTAAGAGACAAACGCATGAAAAGTGAACTTGGATCCTTTTGGGGCTGTGGCAGAGCTGAGGGCAAGGCTTTGCTTTAGAGGTCTGAGGGGCTGAGTGGATGGTGAGGGGAGAAGTCAAACTAAGTATATGCCAGATTCTCTAAGGTGTGTTCCTGCAAACTTGAATGCACGTGCTGCTGCAAGGAGCAGTATAGGTATCTTGTTCAAATCAGTGTCTAATGCAAAACGTGGTTTCCCCAAATGCAAACTATGGGATAATATCCTTAGGTACTCTTGTGAACCTTTGAAGGACAGTGGTAAAAAAGAAACCAGCTTGCAAACTCTTACTATACATGAAATATTGCAATACTGAATTTCAAAGAATTATAACTTAACTCGTGTAAATGAGGGGAATAAAAGTCATGGTATTGCACTTAAAATACAACTAGTTTTTACACTACCCTTTTAAAATGCATGATTATTATGGAAATAATTAATAAAGAAGACTTTTTTATGCACTTTATCATGCTCATTGAATCTTTGCCTTGATGCTACTCTAGCCCAGTGATGCCCAGACTTTGACTTTCACAGACTGGTAGTATTAAATATGAGTAACAACAACAACAACAATAAGTATGACAGGTATAATAGTAAAAGGGGACTGACATAAAATATGGAACTTTAAAACTCTTCATTTGTTTTTTTAATTGCATGAGCCATAGCTGAACATGTTCTCCTAATTACAAAATGTCAAACAATATTGATAAAGCAAAAGTCTCTGGTGATCTCCATCTAATCTCAGTGTCTTCCAAAGAGGAAACCACTGTTATCAGTTTGCTATACCTCCTTCCAGAATTTTCTCTCCACATTCACATACATACGTAAGTCCATATAGAAGAATATACTTTGCATGGTTTATTTATATAGATGGCATCAAACAGTACCTTTATTCTACATTTATTCAGGTTCTTTCTTTTCTTAACCTTGGGTGATTTTTCCCTATCACTACAGCTCTATTCACTCTTTTTGAACTGGTGTACCTAATTTCATAATGTGACTCTACTCCATTTGATTATCTGTGCTTTTTTTACCCATGTATGTGCAGGGTAAGAAGTACCTCCACATATGTACAGAGACAGGTATACAGTTGCCCTTTTTTCCAAGTAAGGGTTTTAATAAAAGGCAAATTTCCATTTGCTCTCCCTATTATTTTCTAAAATATAAAAGGGCAATCACATACTTTATGAGGCAAAATTACAGGAAGAAAAAAGAGGATCTTCTCTAAGAAAGAATAAATGGAAACTTCACCATGTTTTTTCACTGCGGGTCACTGAAAGTGTCATCAGAGATGAGCCCTGTGCCAGAATCTTATTTGGAGGACCACTGCTCAAGTCTCAACTCAAAAACAAATGGGCTCTTCTCCCACCACGTAACTCTTCCAAAGAAAACAACAAAGATGATAGCTGTGAAGGCCAGGTCATGATGGCTGATGTCCCTTGTCCACTGAGCTTCTCACTGCCCTCACCCCCTAGCTCCCTTAGTAGGCACCAAAGGGGACTGAAGTAGCCATGGGCCAATCATTCCTATGCCCAGGAGCACCGGCTCACACCAATGAGCTTTTGGCCCTTTCTTACTCTCAACAACTGCTGTTCTCTAGTGTAGTGCTACTTCCTAAATTATGGTTGGTGTCCCCAGGAATATGGCAGATGAACTGATCAGGTGACAAACAGATAAACCTTCTTCATTGTATATGATACATATTCAACATAATATGTAACATACAATATTCAATATATAAGAATGTCTTTAATACATAGTAACTAAACATTAGCTTAATGTTCATTACCAGGAGCGTCTGGGTGGCTCAGTCGGTTAAGCGTCCGACTTCGGCTCAGGTCATGATCTCGTGGTTCATGGGTTTGAGCCCCGCATCGGTCTCTGTGCTGACAGCTCAGAGCCTGGAACCTGCTTTGGCTTCTGTGTCTCCCTCTCTCTCTGCCCTTTTCCCGCTCATACTCTGTCTATCTCTCTCTCTCAAAAATAAACAAACATTAAAAAAAATATTCATTACCAAAAACCCCGAGGATACTTAATAGCTAATGCAAGAGACGTGAGTTGATTGAAAGAAAAATATTTGAAAGTGAATCTGCATGTACTCACAGAAAAATCACCAGGGTTAAACTAAAGCAAGTACTCTCTATTTTACTCTAATTTACTCAGCTTTTTGGATTCCCAGTTTTCTCCTCTTTCAAATGGGCTCAGTAATACCTCCTCACTACACTGTAAGTAACAAAGGTTATATAACATAAACCTGAGAAAGTGCCTGGCACACACAGGGTGTGAGTACAGTGTAGGTTTGTCTCCCGCTTTTCCAATTTCTTCTCTTCATCCCCCAGGATTCCCTTTTCCAGATCCTAATCCAGAGTCCCATTCTGACAAAGTTTAGAAATTTTGTTAATCAGAGGCAAACTAAAGGTGTTACTGTCAATAATTGTATCTGTACTCAAATATGCAAGTTCTGAAAACTAACAAATCCTCCACACACAAATAAATTAATCTCTCAGTGATGCAATTTCGGGCCCAGACATGAAATTCTTGAGGAAGGAGTAATTCCTAGAGATAGAAAAAGAACACCATGCAGATTGTTTGTTAGTCCTGAATGCAGTGCAGAATTCCTGTCTGCCATACTCCAATGTAGAGCTGTCACTTCCTCTGGGCCAAGGCATTTACTTTCTGGTATACAAGGCCAAGATAAAAATCTAGTAAGATCTGAAAAGAAATGCTGTTTGTTGGGGAAAAAATAAAACTGGCTATAGCTACTCATCTAGGAATAATCTAGGGGAACTGAAAGTTCCTGGTTCAGTTTTGAGACTGGGTTTTATTTTCCAGTGGACTAGAATGTAAAAAAAGCCCAGTTTGCAGGAATCTCCCATAGGCCTCCCTGAGATCCTTTGTGAAAATGTAAGTTATACTTATTTTCACCCAGAGTGAGAGTGTAGTGTATTGTCTGGAAACAATTAGAGGTATTTTTCCATCTTGATCTGACAACCTCAGACATACAGGCAATTGTGGGGCGGGGGGCGTTCGAAGTCTAAGTTCTACTGTTAACTATTTAAACAGTTAAAGTATGAAAAAGAATTAAATCGAATATGCTTGGAGCTCCAAAGGGTGGATACTGATGGAACAGGGAGACTCAGGGAAGTTTAAAAGTCACCGAGGAGAAAAATCTTAGAGCTTGGAAAATATTTTGTGCCTGCTAATGACTTTCCAAGACACTTCAGGAAAATAGTGTGACAATGAAAGACCCTTCAGGGGAATGCCAAACTGCCATTGGAGATGGCCTGGAGACCTGGGTGACTGCCGTGAGCCCGGCATCACCCTGGTTTAAGGTATGGCACTAGCACTGTGGCCCCTGACGGGCCGGACATGGGGATTCCAGGGAGATGGGCTGCAGAATGAAAGGTCCTTTTGTCAAGATGTACCAGTCTCCTGGAAACTGTTTTGGATTATTAAAAAGAGAAATTCTGCTGGCTTATCTATTAGTTCGTTTTGAAAGAAGGCTGGCATGGAAAGAGAGGTCAGAGAAGGGTCAGGGCACCCTGAGAAGGCACTTGGGGTAAGTGAGCCAGTGAGAACCAGAGATATGCAAAACCTGAGACAAATTCATGTGGCAAGTTTCGTGAAAAACCTTTTAAACTTTGTTTTAAAACTGAAGTTAGAGGCAAATGTAACACCTCTCTCCTGTTTGTCGCAAAGTCCAAATTGCCAAGTGCCATAAAGGACAATTGTGTCAACAGCACCAGCCTTTGCATTTGCCAAATGGTGGTCAGCAAAAAGGCCTCACATTTGTGCAGGGACCTAACACTTGGCAGTGTGTTTTCACAGCTATGGTTTAGTGGATCCTTATGGTAAACTTGCAGGGAAAGCAGGAAGGCAATGCCATTTCGAAGATGGGAAAACAGGGCCTTGGAGAAGAGGAAGATCTCATACAGTATCACAGAGCTGGTACGTGGTGGGGTGAGGATTCACACCTGGTCCACCCACCACACTCAGTCCCTGTCCGCACACCATGTGTGGCTGCTGGGCTGCCCTCCAAAAAAGAGTGTGGGCTACTCAGTGAGCTAATGGGGTGGGAAGGTGACACTGTGACTAACATCCTGCCATCAGGACACAGCTGTCCATTTCTTTTCCTGCCTTCCTTCCCCTGCAGCCTCCAAATGGAAATGAGCAAGAGGGACATGCCTTCAGCCCAGAAGCAGAGGCAGAATCAAAAAGCTATGGTGTGAGATACTTGGGGTCCTAAGGCTCACACTGGGTGAGGCAGTTTCAATAGAGCTTCGGAATAAACTTTCTAAAATATAAAATTAAACAGAAAATCTCTGCCTGAAGATCCATCAGTAGATTGGGTCAAGAGTGAGAAGGCATCCCACTTTTTTCTCCACAGAGCGTCACTTCGGACTATAAGAGTTCTTAAGCATATAGCCTCTTCTTTAAAAAATACCATTTTTCCCCCAAGGATAGAATGTTTTTCCTTTCTCAATAAGAAGCAAAGTAGCATTAAAGACTAGAAATATTAGTAACATTGATTCTGTGCTGAAGAAAGCTGGTCAGTCTTTTCTGAGAAGTTGAACTTATGTTTAGTCACAGAGTCTCAATTTTGATCAGAGATGAAGCCTAGATTCAACAATATTTGTGCACAGGATTCTTGGGTCAGGTTGACAATACCAACAGTGCCTGTGCAGAACCCCATGGACAGGCAGGCAATCGGAAGCACAGAAGGCTTCCAGCAAGAGAAAAGCAGGATGCCCAAGACCAGGTACCAAAGCTCATGTGACTAGCCGGAACTTCAGGTCCCTGATCCTGCATTTCTTTATCCTCATTTTCCATAAAACTTAAATTAATGTCCAAGTTGAATTAATGTCTAAGACATTTCCTCATTTCGACACATTTGGAGGAGATAAGAAACTGGCCCACAGGGAAAAAAGTAAGAGCTGAAAGTCTGACAACAAAAGTGGCATAGAACGCACAAGACACAGATGGAAGAACCACAGATATTCATCATTTCTGGGGCCATCTGTCTAGGGGCAAAGAATACCTCGAAAGGCTTTAAAGTCAACACTATCCTACTGCCTGTACAATATTTGAATTTTCAAAGCTGGAGTCAAATTAGATTCGGTGCACACCACTTGAGAAAACAGGAAATGTATTGTGTTATTAAAAACTTATTTTTATACAAATGATAATAAATCTGTCAGGCTCTATTGTTTTTTTAAATTGAGGTGAAAAACACATAACATAAAATTTACCAGCTTAACCATTTCTAAGTGTAAAGTTTAGTAGTGTTCAATATATTCACATTGGCTGAAACAGATCTCCAGAACTTTTTCATCTTGCAAAACTGAAACTCTATATCCATTAAACCACTCCCCTTCCTTGCTCTCCCCAACCCCTGGCAGCCCCCATTCTACTTTCTGCCTCTATGAATTTGAGTACTCTAGATACTTCATAGAATGGAATCCTACAGTATCTTTTTATGACTAGCAATTGCACTTAGCAGAATGTCCTCAAAATTCATCCATGTTGTAGTACATGACAGTATTTCCTTCCTTTCTAAGGTTGAATAATATTCTGTGGTACCTATAGACCACATTGGGTTTATTCATTCATCTGTTGATGGACACTTGGCTTGCTTCCACCTCTTGGCTATTGGGAACAGAGCTGCTATGAACTTGGGTATGCAAATATCTCTTTGAGACCCTGCCTTTGAGACCCTACTTTTAATTGTTTTTTTAAAGAGGTAATTCCTCTGCTATTCAGAAAACAAGTCCTCAAAAGTAACTTGAAAATGAGTCCTTTTAAAACTATTTACAGAGAGCTGAGGTTTCTTCACAATAAAAACTTTTGCGCAATACCCCAATAGTTGAGTTAGTGATATAACAGGACTGGCGAATATTCATCTCTGTCCCTGAACTACGATCTTATTCTCAGCCATGGCTGACCCATTTTCTCTCCATCCAAAAGCTTCTGGTGTGAGTGCTTCATTCTTTCCTTTCCATGTGCCTCTACTTCCACCCCATGACCTTTTTTTCCCTAAACAGATAAAAGTCTTGACCTATCCGGGGCCCACCTCCATCTTTACCTGGAGGGGACCACCACCTGCCTCACCTCATTGGTTATCATTATTATGTCATCCAGATCAATCACTGGGCACTCGCACTGTTGTAACTGTCGCTTTGATCATTCGTTACACTTTGTTAGTCCTCATCAGATCCAGGCCCCACTAATCGGAAACAGCGGCCTTCCAAAAGCAAGGCAACCTGGTGACCAGGGGCAATTACCACATTGTTTGGTTTTTAAATTAGTCCCTTCTTGGTGCTCTGATCACCATCAGGAGGCTGGTGATTCAGAAACCCAGGGGGTGCCTGCTGCTCATGCCTCCCGCAGCTAGCCTGGATTCACATACACCCTGACAGGAGTCCCAAGCTGAGGGTGACCCCCGTGAGCCTGAAAAACACAGTCTGTGATTTGAGGCTTGGCCTCCTCATAAAAGTCCTTGCTGGGAATTTCCATCCATGGGCATATACACATAAGACAATTCCCACTGTAGCATACTTTCTCTGTGAGAAACTTTGGGATCTTATCATGAGGACCGTGCCATACCACAGCAGAGTCCCATGGCTCAAGAGACACCTGTTTTCTTCTGCCCTACACCTGGGAGGGTGCTGGGATTGGGAGTGAATGGAAGTGGACATCTCCCAGATTTCCACATGAGTAGGAGCTGCAGCTTCTCACTCAAATGCCAGGAAGCCAGCCTTGGAGGAAGGTTTGAGGAGATCATTTGGCAAGAGAGTAAAGGTAAATTATGCCATCTTCCAGAACATCATTTTCCTCAGACTTCAGGAATTTATATAGTACTTCCATGATTTTTTCAAGATTGCCATGCACAACCTTATCTTTTATTTTAAAGGAATTATTTATAAGAAAACTATATCATACTTTGAGTGGAAAGCAAGTATTTCTTGTCTTTCTTTCAGCAATGTCTAAAAATGTCACTTATTCCCATCCCAACCAGCACCCTGCCCCTAGAGGCTAGCTTACAGGTGAATTCCCCTCATCCCATTGTAGTTTCTGTCATGACTTGGAATGGCACAGCTTGGTGGCCCCTGAACAGCATGAACTGGATTTAGCAGACTACTATTGCTAATGAGCCATGGTAGCTTATTCCTATTAAGGATTTTTATGACATAGGCATAGTAGGGCCTCGTCTTGGAGGAATGACTTTGATGGTTCAATGGCAGGCTGTGTAGAATAGGATGGAAGCTTTTTGAGCAGAGCACTTTCTTAGCTGCCTTTGGAGCTAAGATATCGGGTGGACTCTCATCTTCTTGTGTTTGATTGGGTGCCCACTAGAGAGATGTCCATTCTTTTCATCCACTCTCTATATACTCCACCTACTTTCTTCTGGGATATGCATCAACTCTAATGGGTTTTTTTGGCCAGAAGAGTGGCATTCTTCTGAAACAAAGCTTTTTCTCCCAAAATGTCTACTTGGGGACCTTCAAACTCTGTCCAAGCACATCCCAAGTTTTTTGTCTTAGATTTCACATGGTGCAAATGTGGCCAGGATAAGAGAGTCTTAAGCTACTTCTGATGACCTCCTGGATGGAGGGATTTAAATTCCTAAGAGCAAATTTCATAGGAAGTACATAAGAATAAAGGCATATAGCTCCTGCTTTTCCTCTTCCATCTCAGAAGCTGCAGTTAGCAGGAGAGATATAGCTCAAGCATGCCTTTTGATTTAAGGTAAAAAGGAGATATTTTGTTTTTCAGTAAGGCAGAATATATCTTAATGTAGTAATTGAATTTAGTTCTATTTAGTCTAGTTTGATGGGGGTAGATCTAGAGTTGGGAGGGAAGAATTGACATTGTTTAATACTTAACAGATGGACAGAAAACAAAAAGTTTAGGAGATAAGAATGTCAGAAGGTTACCAGCTGCTGTGGGTATATGGTAAAATGAATTTATTTGAAAGGCTAGCTTATGTCTCTTAATACATGACTCTCTTTCCATTATATTTTAGATTTACATATTATTCAAAGTGAGAGCTTTCTTTTTGGGTAAATCTTGAATAGACTTCTGTGTTCCAAAAAGTTATCTCTGTGTTTCATGTGAACTGTACCTTATTCTACAAGATGATGCTTCTGGTCTTGAGTGGTGGAGAATTTGGAATAGTGATTTGTTAGCATGTGAACTCTATGGAGCAACAATCATTGCTTTCTATTCTCAAATTTGTATGTCTGGAGATCACTAAACAATTACATGAAGGTAAGTAAACTTCTGGACATGTGCCCTAATTTTCATGTCATGATACATGAAATTCTACTTCTAAGAGAGCTCAGTAGGAAAGGGCCACCTCTATACTCTGGTAAGGATAAATTTGCCATTGAAAATGGAGGGAATTATTCCACTGAAAGCTTGCTAATAGAAGCCTCTTGGCACCAACTCCTCCTGTACTGTGTCTTGTATCTAATATGGAATCAGTCAAAATGGCTGCAGGCATTGAGGGATGATGTGAGCCTGACAGGAGGAGCTTAGCATTTGGAACCTTCACAGAGTCTGAGGCAGTGACTTCCTCAGGGATGTTGGTCAATGCTTAACCCATGGATTCAGTCTCCCCAGTTTCCTGGTGGAGATTCAGTTGCTTAACTATTTAGCAGGGGTTCTTTAAAAAGCAGTGAATTACTCATTGCCTGGAAAGTGGTTTGAAGACACACTAAGTACCACTGTGGTTAAATTGAGGAAGGCTACTTTTATGCACACTTTCTGTAAAAACCATTAGATAATTCTTTGGGTCAAAAGGACAATGCATTAGGATAAATAAGTATGAAATAAGAGAAGTCATCGAATAGAAAGTGGAACACTTGACAGGAACTCCACGTGTGGTAGGATGGATTGGTTCTAGGGTTACATGGGATTGCCAAAGGAAAATAGATTTGTGAGGCGGGCAGTAGGAGGGAGAAGAATGGGCAGGCTATTGATGAAAACCTGGCTAAACAATTGAAGCTCCAGGAACTTAAATATAAAACCAAACATGATATTTCCTTAAAGCATCAGCTTTTTATACCTTGGAAGCAAGTCATATCCAATCAACACTTATTTGTTGGGTGTCTGCTATGCATTTATTACTGTGTTAGGATTTGTGACAAAAACTAAAAGGTGAGAAATAAGGAGTCTCAGACTTCAAGGAATTTATAAACTCATCGAAGAGCCAAGGGTTACATATAGTAAGAGACTCTTAAGAGAGCATACAATCAAGCAGTGTAACCAAGGACAAATACTAAGTTTTATGGAGAAGGATGCATCAGTGAAGGCTACAGTTTTTATTAACAGAAACTTTCAGGTAATTGCCAAAGACTTTATAGAAAGGTGATATTTGACCTAGGTCTTGAGGGATTTTATTGCTCACCAATTTTAGACGGAAAATTCTTCCACTTTAAGCTATTTCTGATTCAGATGAAGATTGTTATTTCTCACTCTTTGCAAATTCTTCTACTCCTTCCCTCTTAAATGTTGGTATTCTTCAAGTTTTGTACTTGACCATATTCCTTTTCTACTCACAAAACCAAACACTATCAATATGATGGGTTGAAAACTCAAATGAGAACAGAAAATGGAAAGATAACAAAATAGGAGTTCCAGAGATGGGATATAATAAGAAGTTATGGGGCTTGTGGTAAATGAAGAGTTTTTGTCTGCCTAAAGGCATTCAAATTTAAGTTTAAGTTTATATATACACATGTATAAAGTTATGTTCAACAAATCACCTCTACCAGCTGGGATTTGGGGTGCCAGTGGGTGATTTACGATCTAACTACTGACTTTTCCAAAACATTGTTTTCTAAATGTAAACTCTTCTCCCAAGTTTCAGATTTTTTTTTTTTTGAGTATCTAATAGCCATCTGTACAGAAGTCCCCCAGATATCTTAAACCAGGTGTTGGTAAACTATAGCCTGTGGGCCAAATCCAGCCCGCACTCCTACCCCATTCTACTGGAACACAGCCACATACCTTTGCATATTGTCTATGGCTGCCTTTACCCTTCAGAGGCAGAGTTGAGCAGTTGTGACAGAGACTACATGACCAACAAAGCCCAAAGTATTTACAATCTGGTAGTTTATATAAAACGTTTGCCAAACTCTGTCTTAAAACATGTTCCCAAATGAACTCATCCTCTTCTCCCCCAAACCAACCTTCCATTTACTTTGGAGACTTTCTGGTTCCTTTTTCTACCTCACTTCCCTCATCTTAAGATCTGTCCAGAGACCTGACATTGCTACTATCTCTCCCCATTTCTCACCCATCTTAGGATCTGGTATCCCTATGTGAACACCAGATTTACATTTTTATGAAAACAAATCTGATCATGTCACTTGCCTACCTAGAATCCTTCAGTGATGCCACTTCCTCCCAGATAAGCACTTCATTCCAATGATATAATCCCTTTTCTCCTTTATACCCCTCCCAATATGTTTAGCCTTATCTCCTTCTGTTCTCCCACTTGCTCTCTAAAGTCTATCTTACTAACGTAGTTATCATTGCCTTGAATGAATCATTCTTTCCTTCATGCCTCTGAGAAATGCACATACTGTTCTCTTATCTCTTGATTTTATATCTAAGGAACTTAAGTGTCAAAATTCAACTTCAGCATCATTTCCATTGTAACACTGTCCCACCCCTGATCTCTCTCCTCTCTCTGCTCTGTGCCCTGGACCCCAGAGTTAGGGCCCCCTTCTTCTGATTCTGTAGCGTAAACTGTGTAACTCTGTTAGAGTGTGTATCAAAATACATTCACTTCTCTCTCTCTGCTTTAGGTGTGAACTCCCTGAGAGATCCTGTCTTTTATATATATATATAATATTTATATATATTTATATACATATATATTTATATATTTATATTTATATAAATTTTATATTTATGTTTACATTTATATAAAAATTTAAAAATTTATAAATTTAAATTTATAAATTTAAAAATTTATAAATAAATTTATATTTATATAAATATTTTTATATTTATATTTATACTTTATATATATATATTTATATTTATATCCCTAGTAGCTATCATAATGTTTGCCAAAGATTAGGCTCAATAAATGCTCAGTGAAGTTTTGAAGCCGATCATAAGTCAATACATCTTTAACAAACAAGTATTAATCCCTAACTGATACATAGAACATTTGCTGAAGGACCACCAATCCTGGGCATAAGTTGTAAACACTAATCTATGACTGATTAAATGATACATTAATTCAGTAGCAGAGAGACCTTTTGGAAGTGCAAATTAGATCACATTAGTCCCACTCTTAAAACTTTCCATAGTTTCCTTTTCACTTAGAATTAAAACTTAAAAGCTTTGACGTAACCAACATCAAGCTTGATTCATCAGTCTAGCCTCTTACCACCCCTCTCCTAACTCACCACGTTCTAGAACACTGCCTTTCTCCATTTCTCAAAAGCACCACTCTTTTCTGCCTTGGGGTCTTTGTACCTGCTTTCCACCTTCCAGGAAGACTCCTACTCTTCCTCTGGTCAAATCCTATTCATCCTGGCAGTCACAGTCCAAAGGTCATGTCCTCTGACAGGCTTCTCTGACCTAGAATTCTCTGCTCACAGTGCCTGGTCTTGTCCATTAAAGTGCTCACTACTGTTTACAATTAGTATGTTTGTTGGTTGGTTGGTGTGTTTAAAATCTGTCACTTTTCCATGTTATAGGAAGCTCAGAGGGCAGAAGTTTTGTTCACTACTGGCATTGCCGGGCACACACTAGGTGCTTCATAAGGATTTTCTCAATAGACAAATAAATGAAAAAGGGAACATTCTGGATATTTTGGAATAGAGAGAAAGGTGGTTGGATCTGTTTGCAATCTGCAGGACAGACCGGAGTCAGAGAGGAGTAGCAGAAGAAGGGAGAAGCATTAGGAAGCCCGTGCCTCTAGGTGAAGCAAAAGTATTTCAGAACAGCTGTGATGAAGTGGGGATGGGAAGAAAGAGGCAAAATTATCCCTCTTTTCAGATTCTTTTCTTTCTTACCAGGAAAACTCAAGAGATGAATAAAAAAGTTAAACAAGTTGCTCATTTCTAAAAATCTGTGTACTAAAACCACAGCTTTCCTACATAATAACACCTAGTTTAAAAAAGATACCATGAAAAAGTATTCCATTTAAAATGGAAAACAACAAATTTAAAATTGTGAACAGACAATAAATATATGACAGGTCTTAAATCATAGCAACGCTATAAAGAAGACTTCAATCAATCTTCAAATTATCATACTATTTGATGAGAAGCCTCAATCTTACTAAAAGCAAATTATACCTATATTAATCTATAAATGTAAGATGATTTTTTTCAATGGATTTTTCCCAAAATTTGATAAAAATGATTTTGAGTTTCATTTGAGTAAATGAATGTTTAGGAATAACAAAAACACTATTAAAAAAGGGAAGCAAAGAGGAGGACACTGTCTTTCTATATACTAACAATTGTAGGCAATAATCGTTAACATAATGTGGCAATCAAAGCAAAAATAGCCAAAAGGAGCACTGAATCAAATGGGAAATCCAGGAATGAATCTAAGTATTTATAAAAGTTTTTAATATGATAAACAAGAAATTTTAAATTGCTGAGGCAGGATCAATTATTCAATAAGTAACTTCAATACAGTGTAAAAATAGTGGGAAAGTTGAAATTATATCTCTACACTAAAAATCATTTTTAAAAAGTTTTTACATATATTAAAATATAGCACATATACTATATATTATGGTGTTACATAATATATTTAAATGAAACCAGTTAGATATTATGAAAAATATTCATATGGTGTTTGGATAGGAAAGTACTTTCCAAAACAGCATGAAAGACAAAATATTAAAGAAAAAGACTACTTTATACAACTACATAAATATTTAAAATTTCATTTTTAGAAAACAACAATAAGGTTAAAAGTAAAATGTTAATCTAGAAAAGTTATTTTCAACATTTATAATAAAGTTTAACATCCCTAAAAGACAAATAATTCCTAAAATTCACATTTTGAAGTGGCTAACTTTCTCAAAAATTGATAATAAGAATAAGCAATTAACATATACACACATACATGAAAAGAAATCCAGATGTTTCACCGTATAAGTTTAATTTTACTAGTAATCAAAAAAATGCAAATAACACCAGTAGCAAGGTATAATTTTCACCCACCTACCTGACAAAACCAACATTTAGTGACAAATTAACATCCATTAATAACCATACTGCTGGGGATGATGTAAATTGCCAAAACTTCCCTAGAGGGTAGTACATGTCAAAAGCCTCAAAAAGATATAAAAAGTATAAGCCTTTTAAATCACAAATCCTCCTCCAGAAAACGTACCTCCCCAAAGTAAAAGTATATAAATGAAATCATTTATAACCTTCACTTATGCATTAGACTGAACACCCACCAGGTTCTGAGTATTGTAAGTAAGGGTTGAGATACAGGAATAAACAGGAAAGGTGTTACAACCCCTGCCCTCAGAGAGCTTGTGTTCTCAAAGGAAACACAAGCAGTAAATAAGGACTCAAATAAATATATATAATAATTAGGGATTGTTATGCTATGAAGAAAATAAGCTTGGAAGCTGTGATAGTCAGAGAAGGCTTTTCATAAGAGATGTCACTCAAGCTAAGAGCTGAAGGCTACAAAGGAAATATTTACACAAAGAGTCAGGCAGAGAAAACAGCAATATTAAAGCTTCTAGCAGGGAAGAGCCTTGCATATTTAAGAACTGACAGAAGTCCACGAAGCTGGAGAAGAGTAACCCTAGGATGGGTGGGAGCAAAGCGGGTTGGGAATAGGAGTGGTGTGACAAAGGCAGTGAGGGGCAAGGTGGGCACTGGCTGCTCAAACAGGACTCTGTGGGGTATGGTAAGCACTTTGGATTGTGTTCTATCTACAATGGGAAGGTTTTTATGGTTTTCATGGAGGGAAGGGATGGGGTCTAATCTGTGCTTTAAAAAATTTCCTTGGTTGCTATGTGGAGAATGGACGTAAGCGGAGCAAGTGAGAAAGCAGGAAGACCGTTTGGGAGGTGATGACAAAGAGACAGAGGTGATGTTGCAGACATGAGGATGTGACAGAGATGGTTTACAAAGCTACAACACTTGGAAATCACCACATTCTGTGAGAGAGGTGGTACTAAATAAAATTAAGAGCTCCTTATTAAAGCTGAGTCAGAAACATGAACATAGCAGGCACCTTTTGAATCTTAGGTGAATAAACTGATAAAAAAACAAACTGAAAATCAAGAGAAAATAATTGCGGGTACCAAGTCTTGGAGAAGATATAAGGGGTATATACAATCAAAAGCAGAGGTGGGACAGTACTCCTTGGTGAAGAAAGTTGCTTCTTCCCACAGGGTGATCCCAGGTTCCGTTTGCCCAGGACAGTTCTAGTGCATACATAGTTCTAGTGTATCATATCCTTGGGTAAGTGTCACTGTGTCCCTTTTCACTCTCAAAAGTGTTCTGGGTTTGAATGAGAAATTATATGGTCACTCCACAGTGTGTCACCAGTAACAGGAATAAAGGGAAAAGGGAAGTGCTATTAAACCGTAGAGAGATAGATGTTCAGTGAGGACAGTTAGAGAGCTCAGAGAAGTGACCTCAGCCAGCCACCACAATGAAGAAGGAGGTCAGGGCACCAGAACGTCTGAGGTAGGGTGGGCTGGGGTCTTGAGCAGAGTAGAAAAGACTGGTACCACCCATGAGGTGGAACTCATATGGAGCCTAGAGATGAGCACAAAGATGCACAGATGTTTTCAAGGCTGGACAGGTGTCATCTATGCCACCTACACCCCCGGTCCTGATCTCTGAGTATTAATGTTTGCAATTTAGACTCAACAAAGAAGGATTTTGTTATCTTGGTATGTATGTGGTAAACTTACTTTATTTTATTCTTTGAAAGTGAGAAAACCATGTATCTGAAATTCCTTTAGTCAGAATACTCAGAAAATCAGACAGAACCTATTAGTCCTTTTAAATAAAACCAATTCCTTGTATCAATGATCATGAATTTCACTTGTTATCTTTTTGTTTCTTCAACAAACACTTGTTATCAACTATGATATAATTAGGATAGTATCCCTGTGAGACAACATGAAATTTGTCCCACCAAGTACTATCAGTCTGTCTATATTCCTTCCCACCTTCCTCCTATGATATAGTAGGAATGATAAAGGCTATAAATATAAACACACTTTCCAAAAGCCATTTTCTTACACATGCTGATGTGCAAATTCTCTCTTCTCCCTCTCCCAGTCTCAGCTTCTCTCCAGCAAGTATACATTAGATTTTTCTTTCAATATTTCTGTGCTTTTCTACATCCCCATAGGCTAATGAATTAAATGTTTTTTTAAAAGCCATGAAAACCAAGATTTGAATACAAGTGTTTACAGAAGCTTTATTCATGATTTTCCCAAACTGAAGACAACCCAAATGTCCATCAATGAATCAATGAACGATGGCATGTCTATACAATGGAATCGTACCTGTCAGTATAAAGGAACTGATATGTGGAACAACAAAGATGAGTCTCAAAAGCATAATGCCGAGTGAAAGAAGTCAGATTCAAAGGGTTGTATACTTTATGATTCCATCTATATGTATTGTAGAAAAAGCAAAATTATGGAACTGCAAAATAGATTACTTGGGGCTGGGGTTGAAGAGAGGGCATTGACTACAAAGAGGCATGAGGAAATTTTGAGGGTGATTTAAATACTCTACATCTTGATTGTTACATGACTGTGTAACAGTTTTTCAAAATGTGATGAGGTGTATATGCAGAAAGGATAAATTTTATTGTATGTAAATCTTACATCAATAAATCTGACAGCCGAAAACTTCTGGCAGATTAGTTTTTTTTTTTTTTTGGAGCGCACATACACACACAGAAAACAAGAGAAGAAAGAGACTGATATGATGGAAAAGGAAGTGAGATTTTTGTTAAGATTCTTTGTAAAGCAATGTAATTACTAGTTGACTATAACAGAAGTATGGTAATTAACTAAAATTGTCAGCTACATGTCAAGGACCTGTTAGAAGAATAGAAAGATCTACCATAAAATTTGGGAAGGTCCCCACAACAGGAATAAATAAAGCGCATGTAAAATAAAAGTTATGTCATTAAAGAATAAAACAAAAAATCGATGCCTCTCTTCACTTATGACAGAGCTCTGTTACAAACTCCCTCCAGGCCAGAAGACTCACGCTCATCTGCACAGCTGTCTTAGAATTAAACAGGTATATTCAGGCCAACTGTGTCTACCACCACCACACATACCATAACCTAAAAGCCAAGGACATAGTGGTGGCTAACTCTGTTCCCAGCAGCATCGTCTTCAGAGACAGTCATACAAAGGCGTTATCCAGTTCAGGTGATGGTCAGCAAAAAACAGGGGTGACTTATGTTTTTGCCATTTTGAGGGTGTAAGTAAAATTAATACACAGGATTATATGTGAAATCCACATATGGCATTAGATTCATTCTTCAATCAGAAAGTGGGGCCACACTTGGAAACACCTGGGCCAGTCAGAATGCATGACTCCAAAGACAGCACAGAAAATATTAGCATTGAGGTAAATAATGGCAATTTAGCCCACAGGAGGAGGTTGTCTAACTTGTGAGATGATTTTGCTTCTGGAAGGCCAAGCCTTTACTATGTAAAATCCATCCTCACTCAGTCCCATTTTCCAACCCCACCCCCAACCTTTCTGTTGAACACTCACATTAGTGTTCTGGCTTCTTGCCTGAGAAGTTGAAAATGAAGGGATAAAAAGTGAGCTTAATGTTCTTTGCTAGGCATAAGTCCCCTTTCTTCTTCAACACGGGCCCAGAAGTTCCACTGGGGATTAAAGAGTAAGAATCCAGTATTTTTAATAGAATGATTTGAGCACAGCATCATAAGGATTTAGTGAGAGCCATAAGAATAGGGGCCCCTTTTGGTCTCCGGGGTCATTCCCCAGACTTTGGCCATGCTGTTTTCACATATGGGAAAATGCAGGTAGAATTTTCTTTCCAATCTTAACATCCTCTGGTTAAATCATATGCTTGCCTTTCTCAGCCACTTCTGTCCAAGTATGTTTTCCTAATGAGGCATTATATTCCTATGAAATCAAGCAGTTTTTCCTCAAAAAAGAGTATTTTGGTTTTTTTTTAAACCCAAACTCTATTAGTTTGTGGATAATAAACTATGTTACTTTAAAAACAGTGTATGATGATACTCCCAAATGCTGGCAGTCACCAATTTTAATTTATTTGTGTTTCAAAAACACATTTTTAGAACACAGTTCCCCATTGAATTCACAAGATATGATAGGTTTCCAGTCTAGCCCATACAATTGTGTCTAATTAAGTGGGGGGAAAGTCTATAATAATACTATTGTGATGGTCCAAGAAAAACAAAACTGAAAGCTTTGAAATTATTGAGATATAAAATAATATGCAAGAGGAGAAACAAAGCCCAGAAAGATAAGAGGGAAAAAATCAGAAATTAAACACATCAAAACAAATAAAAATCCAAAGGATTTTTTATCTTAAATATGGGTAGTTAAGAAAAAGTGAGTAAAGTAGAGGAAGAGGTTTTAGAGAGACTTATATGAAGATTGGGGGTGGGTCCAAGTACTTTTAGGGGTTGAGAAATTAATGGCATTACCTTTATTACAAATCAAAACCACAATGAGATACCACCTCACACCTGTCAGAATGGCTAAAATTAACAACTCAGGCAACAACAGATGTTGGCGAGGATGGGGAGAAAGGGGAACCCTCTTACACTGCTGGTGTAAGCTGGTGCAGCCACTCTGGAAAACAGTATGGAGGTTCCTCAAAAAATTAAAAACAGAGCCATCCTATGACCCAGCAATTACACTACCAGGGACTTATCCAAAGGATACAAAAATGCTGATTCAAAGGGGCACATGTACCTGAATGTTTACAGCAGTGTTCTCAACAACAGCCAAATTATGGAAAGAGCCCAAATGTCCATTGACTGATGAATGGATAAAGAAGATGTGGTATATATCTATAATGGAATACTATTCAGCAATGAAAAAGAATAAAATCTTGCCATTTGCAACAATTTGGATGGAACTGGAGGGTATTATGCTAAGCAAGATAAGTCAGTTTAGAGAAAGACAGATATATGATTTCACTCATGTGGAATTTTAAGGAAAAATAAGGTAAAAACAGAGAGGAAGGCAAACCATAAGAGACTCTCAAATACAGCGAACAAACTGTGGGTTGCTGGAAGGGGAAGTGGGTGAGGGGGTGGGTTAAATGTGCGATGGGCACTTTTCGGGATGAGCACTGGGTGTCATATGTAAGAAATGGACCACTGGGTTATACTCCCGAAGCCAAGACTACACTGTATGTTAACTAATGAACATAATAAATAAATAAATAATCCTAACAAAATGAACAGACTTCCTTTTTGTTGGTGCTGCAGATAGCTAATATCAGACTTCATTCAGTGGCCCACCAATGGGGAAATGGATAGGAAGAGAAAAACCGAAGAGCAGTGGTTCTCCAGAGCAAGAGAAGGTAGCAGACTTCTTGCAATCTTTTCTCATTACATGAAAACAGTCTCTTCTCTTCTTGTCCTCTCTACAAATTTTCCCCAGGTGGCCTCTTTCTTGCCCATGGATTTACTTACTGATTCTAAACTGATGACTTGCAAGTTTGTTCCTCAAGCTCACACCATCTTTCTGAATTTCAGAACTACCTCATGCTTCCCATCAAGTTGTCCCACAGATGAATCAAGTGCCATTTGCCTAGCAAGTACATTCATTCCCCCAGGAGTTCCTTCCCAACCCCCCTACCCTCAGAAGACAAGAGGGAAAAAGCCCTTCTCTTCTTCCTGTGTTAATTGGTAGCAACCCTCCCCACCCCCAGTCACCTGGGCCAAAGTACCAGGGTCACTAGGACTTTTCTCTCTGGCCCTCCTATCCTCTTAAATTACCCCATCTAGTATCTCCCAATTCCACTCCCTCAGTCCCACCCCAGCCCTACAACACTAATTCAGTTATTGAAATAACTGATCTCCCTGCCCACCATCTTGCCCCTGGCAGTCCATTCTCAAGACTGCCAACAAAGTGATCACTTCTCTGTTCAACATCCTTCAGGGGCTCCCCATCACTCACAAAAGAGCTGCACAAGGGGAGACTGTTTGCCTCAAGTCAGTTCAGGGGTGAGGGGAGGCGGTGCAACAATATGCTGGTTAAAATGCAGATTCCTGGGCCTTGCCCTGGGATAATGGAATCTGAATCTTTAGGGAAAGGGGAGGTGGTAAGACCTAGGAATTTACATTTTTAAGCAAGTTGGGGTGATTTTTAAATGCATGTACATTTGAAAATACATATTTAAGAGATGACATCTTCTCCCTTGCACGTGACAGAAAGTCTTCCACACTCTTCAGCCTGTCCACTCTCAAGCCTCATCCCCCTCCATTCTGACACTTCTCTCCCTTCCTCCCACACAGTGCTGTCTACTAGTTTCTTTTGCATGCATGTCTGACCTGCCTGGAATGCCCTTCTGGCTCCCATTTCCCTGGTGAACATGATTCACCTTTCAAATCCCAGCAGAACATGGCAAATTGAAGTAGAAGAAAAGTAATTATTTGTCCCAAGGTTTATGACGGTGTTTGTGGCAATTCTTTGGGTGCATTTTAATAACTATTTTCTACATCTTCTTTGGTTACCATTAAAGAAATCACCAGAAATCCTCTGTTCCCCAGTCTTATTTAAGAATACACCTAGTTATCCCATTAAAAAATAGGACATAAAAATAAGTTCACACCTGCCCCCCTTGACATTTAAGCTAGGGCCACAACTGAGCCATGTGGAAACAGGCTTTTTTAAAAAATGGCTTTGTAAAAGGAAGACTTTCAAAAGCAAGAATAATCATCATTATTTGTTCTGAAATCCAAATGTATATTTTTCCATCCTTTTTATTTACAATATAAAGTGCTTTTCTCAGTAAATCAACAAATATGAGTATTCATGTCACCAAGCGCTGATGATTAAAAATAATTACTTTAATGGTAGCTGGCCTGATGCCAAACATGATCAGGTTTTGCATTTCAAGCATGATCGTGGATAATTTACATCTCCTTTCACACCAATACCCTACCACTCTTAATGGATTCTATTTTAGTTTTTATGAATTAATAGAAATTTAGTGCCTAATTCCCTATGTTATAGTCCACCATTTGCTTTTAGAATCCACAGAATTATCTTTTTTTTTTTTTAAGTGGGATGGCTCGACATCACATAATTCACGTTTCTTATTTAAAATGTTTAGCTATCTGCTTTCCTCAAGTCCAGACAGGAGGCACAAGAATGGGACAAAATGGAAATGAAAATCAGGACCGTGTCTCAGGCCTCCCAGGGGACCTCTTATTTACCACAAGGGGACCATTGTAACCAAAGGGCATGCTGTCTCTTTCACAAATGAAGTACAGGTCCCCCAAAAAGTTCTCGCTACAGCCTTAACTACATTGGGGCCTCTCTGTGTGAGAGAAGATGGGGCCACCTCTTTTTCTGTTTCTCATTCCTTTGACGTCTCATATATAATGAAGATACCTCAAAACAGGGTTACGAAGAATTGTAGAGGGTTTTTAAATGTTTATATTTAACAAGTTAGCACTTTAAAGAAAAAATGCAGTATAATTGTGTTATTCAGAAGTTAATTACAGGTTTATTAACAAGATATGTATTAATACATGGTACCCTAACAGCAGTGTGGTCCAGTAATAAGAACATAGTTTCAATCTGTATAACTTTTTTCAATCCTATGTATTTCTGTGACACTAAATGGACAAATAACAGGATATAGCCATTTGAAGATAATACCAAAAGTAAAATTTTGTTGTCTCAAGTGAATGCAAGGACTGGACCCTTGGTGTCCCTACTAGACAGATTTGTAAATATACGTCAAGTACACGAACCTTAAAATGTATTAACTGTTGAAAAGGTCAGGGGAGAAAGGGAGGAATTCCTAAGGATTTGGCTTAAAAGCTGTGGCTGTAGTGAGCAAAGAAGACCCAGAAGTGTCACCAGGTAAAGAGGAGGCCCTACTGGTGCTGGGGAGAGGGAGCAGGGTTAAATGAGCAAAGGTGCTCCAAGCATATACAAACCCGGGGTAACCTATTGTAAACATTCCTTGCATTGCTTGAATTCTGCTAGCCAATGATAGGAATGGAGAAGACATGGCTTTATTTGCTTATTCTGATTCATTTTTTACTTCCATTGATCCCTCTGACAGTGGGGAAATATAACTGTAACTTGTATAGTGCATTCATTTGTAATATCTTCTTTGACCAACCTTATGAAAGCTGAAGATAACTTTAGAGAAAATAAGAATGGCACCATTTTGCAGGAAGACCTGATGCATTCAAGATGTGGGGACTAGGCACACATTTTATAGTAGAAAAAAAAATAACAAGTTCCATTTGCTTTGGGAAGGAAACCAGTGTATGTCAGGTTATTAGCTTGGCCACCAAGGAATGAAGCCCTCTTATGTAATTACAAAAAGTTACTCTATCCCCAAGGATCAGTGGGCTCTTCCACTTTGCCTGGCTGAGAATATATCCTGTGGTTTGAAAATGGCCTTGGACAGTGACCTCCCTTATTATCCAGCCTAGCTAAATTGCAGAGTCTGGTGACCTCACTGCAGTTGGACAGTATGTTGGAAGGAGATCTTAGGCATTGGTAATAGTTAAGGTGAAATAAATGTGGAGTGCCAAATCCAGCCACCTGTATCCTCTATCAAGTCATCTGTATCTTATACAGAAACCTTGCAATTTCTGGAAAAGTGACCACACACACACACACACACACATACCCACACACAGACATAAGAAAAAATATAGGAAGGAAGAGAAAGAATTTGGGGGGGGGGGAGTGGAAAGAAAGATACACACACATACACACAGATGCACATAGGCTATAATTATAGTACTTTGTGGTTGACTTTCCTGGGGATTCTCAGACTACTCCTGACCAAGGTACCAGGATGCACACAAGCCAGCTGGAAGATTATCCTAAAAAATGCATCTTATGCAATAAGAGCACTTGCTTTTCCTTTATTTACATTTTCACTCAACAAACATTTACTTATCATCTACAATGTTACGGGTGTCATGCTACGCCCACCATACAACTCATCCATAAGATGTAGTCAGCATTAAAGAGATAACAATTCAGTGGGAAAACAGACATGAGAACAGACCATTACAGTATGATGTGGAAAGTGTTCTATGCTCAGTTATGTGTAGGGCAGGGAAGGAAGGGATGTGGGATTGGGGGCAGGGCTGTGCAGGGAGGGCATGGTCCAGTAGAGGCAAAAACCTGTGAACTTTATCTAGAAAGACCTTGCAATCCTAGTGGGGGAAGGACCTAATGAATTGATGAGCAAAGGAGCATTAGATAAGTATGTCTGTGCTCATAAAGTGGAACTATAATTGTAACGGTTCAGGCAATCAGAAGAGTAGGCTTTGTGCAATCCAAGGGACACACTAGGGGATGTGCAGTGAGGGTTAACACAGTTAGGAACCACTGCTGCTCTCTCAGCAGAGAGCCCTGGACTTTTCCTTCATAATAATGACAATAGTTAAAATGAATGGAGTTGTTATTGGCCTAGCATTTAAAATTATCCCATTTAACCCTTACAACAGTAGGCACAAAGATCATCCCCATTTTAGGAAAGGCCTAGGTAAAGTCTGATTTTTCTTAGAGCTGGAAGTGATGGAGCCTGGATGTGAACACGGCAGTCCAGCACACACTAGAATCCATGGGCCCCATTCCTTGAAGCCATTCTGCTCCTTCTGATGACTTAGCCCACACCCCTGGTAGCTTTCCTGCTGTTCCCTGAAGCTGTAAAATAGCATCAGACTCAATGGCAGGTGAAGACCTAGACAGTGACCACCCTTCCTGTGCTTTTCACAGGTGGATCAACTAAGGTTCCTGAGCTCATTACTGCTGCAGGTCCGATGGAGGGGAAGAAGTGACTCTTGTTGACCCACTGGTGTGAACATTAACTCTGTTCTCCAATTTCCTCTTCTATCATCATGAACAAAGGTGATTTGACAGCTTAAGCAGTGCATGCGTGCGGGTGTGCAGAGCCAAATCTACTGCTGGCTACCTTTCCCTCCCTATTCAGCCCACTGGGTTGGGAGAGCCAGACCTTATGTGGTCCTTCAGTTCTCCTGTGAAAGAGCACCTTTCCCTGACTTCTCATGATTCAAGTGTGAATTCCCCAGAGACTTGTTTCCTTCTCTCTGCTGCCATTATAACAGCCTGGTTGCTTCAAACTTGGTGGCCCACTGCTGATCCAAAAGGCAGCTTTCAGGCCACGTGGGTAATGAAAAGAAAAAGAGAAAGGAAACCACAAACTCACTTTGTAAGCAAGACCATTCTTAATATACAGTGGAAGATTAGAGCTGGGTTGAGAGAGCCCTGGAAACGATTATTCAGGTCCATGACTTATGTAGGTCAGTGCAAATAACCCCGGGCATAAAACAGTTAACTTTTATGATGGGCGAGGCATCTAATTTAAGTAGATGGTTCAACATGCTTTATTGTGGTTAAAGCCAATTTTTATTGAGAACAAGGCAAAAAGATTGGGGAAGCAACTGTACCTTATTCCTCCTTTGTGTAAAGAAAGTCAGTGGGATCACTCAGACTTCCTAGGAGTGTCAATTTTACCAACTTTGACAGAATTTCAACATCCATTTGCAACTTAGGAGAAGCTGCTTTGGTGCTTTGCTTTTGGATGTGTGGTCTCAACAGTCAAGAATAGCAACTGTATGGTTAATTGGAAGAGAACTGATCATGTTTCATTTTTAATAGTTTAATAGTCTTACTAATCTATTAGTAACTGCTATTACTAATCTCTTTTCAAATGTATGCAATTAAAACACAATTCAAAGATACAGTAAATGCTACTGATTAGTTAGCTCTTTCCTAATTGTTTACTCATTTACTCTTAACTGTTGCCCAATACAAATGTTTTTTAAAATTTTTTTTAAAGTTTATTTTTGACAGAGAGAGAGAGAGAGAGAGACAGACAGACAGAGCATGAGTGGGGGAGGGGCAGAGAGAGGGAGACACAGAATCTGAAGCAGGCTCCAGGCTCTGAGCTGTCAGCACAGAGCCAAATGCGGAGCTCGAACTCATGAACTGTGAGATCATGACCTGAGCCAAAGTCGGACGCTCAACGGACTGAGCCACCCAGGCACCCCCCAGTACAAATGGTTTTAACCAGTCTAGAAAACTTCTTTCAGCCCATCATTCATATCTAAACAGGATCAAAAGCTTTTCCAGAGGGATTTCTCTTAAATTCCAATTGATAGCAATAACTTCTTATGGGTTCAGAGACTAGTTCCTGATCCTGGCAGTATAAAAGGAATCCAAAGTACCTATACTATCTTGCTTAAAATCATACTGCATCTAGTATTGGCTGTTAGTTGGCTTCTGTGATTTTTCTTGGACTATACATATTGTCCACCCCTCACCCCAGACCCCAGGTATCTCTTGTTTCTCTGACAGTTCCTGACCAGGGTCGTCTGCTGACCTTTGGCTCTAGTTGTTGATCTGGTGCCTGCATTTCCAACCTATCCTGCTGAAAAGGTAACTGATTATCTGAGGGCCATTTGCCATGATCATATGGATGCCCACATCTGTGACTGATTGTACTTTTTTACAACTTCTGTATGGATTTCTAGGCATTCCAATTTTCCTGATATACACACTTGGGTGTGACAGAGATGGAAAATGTATCAAGGATTGTGGTGTCACTAATCTGCTTGAACTTGTGATGTCTGTTTGTGGATTAGAACGGAGTAATTCTCTACCTGCCCACCTCTCAACATTAGCTCTTTGCCCTTGGAAACTTTTAATATAATTATGTTGATGAGTTTACATTAAATGTTCCTGTAGTAATCAATATTTTACAGCCTTCCTTCGAAAGCCCCTTTACCCTGCTTTAATTTTCTTGATAACATTTACAAATATTGTATACTAAATTTTTTATTTTATTAATTGTCAGTTCCTACTACTAGATGTAAACTCCATGAGAGCAGGCATTGTATCTTTGGTACTTAGAACAGTGCCTGGCACATTGTTAGCAGTCAACACATATTTGTTGAATAAATGTTGAGTGGATGAATCGGCCATAGGCCAAAAAGGCTTTGCAATATCCAGGAGAGGATATTAACTGATTATCAGCATAATATGCCAATCTCTCCTCTACAGTAATCTTTAGGACTAAGATATCTAGGATTTTTGCTAGTGTCTTGCCTGACACTCAGAGGTAGATTATGTATGGTAGCATAGTGGTTAAGGACATGGGTAATGGATTCAGCCCACCTAGGTTTGAATCTGGTTTTAACTTTTACAATCTTTTAAAAATTTCTTGCAATTTGCTTAATTTATTTGTGACTCAATGTTGTCTCTTTAGAATGGGGATGATGGGGCGCCTGGGTGGCGCAGTCGGTTAAGCGTCTGACTTCAGCCAGGTCACGATCTCGCGGTCCGTGGGTTCGAGCCCCGTGTCGGGCTCTGGGCTGATGGCTCGGAGCCTGGAGCCTGTTTCCGATTCTGTGTCTCCCTCTCTCTCTGCCCCTCCCCCGTTCATGCTCTGTCTCTCTCTGTCCCAAAATAAATAAAAAACATTGAAAAAAAAATTTTAGAATGGGGATGATAACAGCCCATTAAGGGTACTCAAAGGGTTGTTGTGAAGATGAAATAAAGTAATATATCTAAAGCTTTGCAATAGTGATTTTTTTCATGGTGCATACAATAAGTGCTATATATCACTAGTTAGGATGTGTTTACAAATAGCACAAAACTCAACTCAAGTTGACTTAGTTGACCTAAATGATAAAGGGAATTTATTTGTTCATGTAACTGAAAAGTTCAGAGGCAAGATGTGATTCCAACATGTATTGATAAGGATTCTGTTTTTCTATAATTCACTACATTCTATCCTCCTCCCATTGGAGATGTCACTACTTACGGTAGTAAGGTGTTGCAATAATTTTTGACCTTACAGATACATTATACACTAGCAAAAGGAAGAGAGAGCCTCTAGACAGCTCCTATGGAAGGCTGGGCAAGTTCTTCCCTAGGAGCAATATCTCTGACAGTCTCCTGACAGCTTCCTGGAAAAAAGGTATCACCTGCCCATCTTGATCCAATCACTGTGGCCTCTGTGATTAGATATACTGATCACGTATAATTTCTTGGACTTCTGAAGATGGGGTCAGCTTGCACTGAAGCACTTGGACTTCACAGTGTAGGGGTAAAAATGCAGACCAAATTCAGGGCACTATTAACAAGAGGAAGGGAAATAGATGCATACTTTTGCTATTTTCAGGTAAACTATAGAGAACATCTTTAACCCCACCAATGCTGTAGAATGAGAAGCAGAGGAACTTTCATCAACATCACCATCACCTTCACAAAACATTTATTTTGGTGAAATCGTTTACCTGATGCACTGCAATGGACAGAGTGTTCCTCCAAGCTCGTGGCTTGCTAAAAAGTTTTTTCCAGTCACTCCTTCCTCAACAGTCCTTCCATCAACAAATACATTCTATTTTCTGAAATCTTCTGGATGTCCTGGTGTACAATACAAATTAGAATCTTTAATCCCTTATAATCTTGGATTATATTCTTAATTTTATAAAATAAAACTGTCTTCTGTAGTCAATTCTCTCATATAAAACAAAAAACAGTAATAGTGAGTGAATTTAAAGCTCGAAGATAGTAAATTTTATGTGCTTTTTTTCCTTATAAATTTTATGTGACTGTGTCAATTTGCATAAGATACTGAAACATAACCATAATTTTATCACAGTGACTAAGGTTCATGAGACGGTGTCAAGTATCCAGTTTTGGAAAATGTTCAGGCCATTTCTTATTCTTGCTTTTTTTTTGTTTGTTTTAATGATATGCACAAAAGACACCGCTTTCATTGTAACCTTCTGTATAAAACACTATTATTGACATCTGAGGATTAAGTTTTAATTGAAGTAAGATTTCAAATGGTCTATTATCTCTGATCCCTATATAATGATCACAAAGACATCCTAGAGCAGGCAATGAAACAGATAAATATGTTGAAAAGACAGCTAACAGCTCCATTTAGCTCACCCACGCTTGCCAAACTTGACACACACAATTTATCCCAGACGACGGAAAGGGAGCATAAAATATAGCCAGATTGTGATAATGTATGTTTCTCACATGGTGTTTCCTTGGGCTGAAAATCAGGTATCTCATATACCCAGATAATCCATATGTAGTATTAGATAGCTGTGGATGGGCCTTTTTGCCCAAACTCATCATAATTTTTATGCTTTAGTTTGGAACTTCCTTGACAGCAAGTTTAATGGTGAGTTTCTTATCTATATAATATCTTGGATGAAATGAATGCTCACGTCTCTCTATCATAAAGACAGAGGGGAGAGATTCATGACTAAACCCAAACTAACTCCCAGGGGAGAATTAAGAAATGAATCCAACAAATATTTTTAACAAACAATAATAATTTGTGACAGTGGCTGTAAATAATAGGAAGTAAAAGGTTTGTTGTAAAGGTGGTTCTAATGATGTTTCTAGTTTCTAGATTTTTTTAAAGGTTTATTTGAGAGAGACAGAGACAGCACAAGTAGGGGAGGGGAATAGAGAGAGGGAGAAAGAAACCCAAGCAGGCTCCATGCTGTCAGCTTAGATCCTGATGCAAGGCTTGAACCCATGAAACCAGAAGACCATGACCTCAGCTGAGACCAAGAGTCGGATGCTCAACCGACTGAGCCATCCAGGCACCTCAAGTCTCTAGATTTTTTAGATCCTTCCTCAATAGTTATGCCAGGGAAACACACCAAAGGGAATTCTGCTCTGGACTGATCTGAATTTGAGTCTATTTTCAAAAGTGATTCAATATCCTGGATTCCAACAGCTTATACATGCAATCTGGACAAGCCTCAGGCTGCAGTTTCATGTAGGATGAGGGACTAGACCGCATCTGCAGTGTTGTCCGTTTCCATTAGAGACAACACCCCTCTTCTACATGTGTTCCACTTCCTGACCCCCATTTAGTCTGCCACTTCCCACCTCCCAGCTCAGAACTTGCTTAGTCTGTGCTAAAATGAATCCAAAATATACAGACAGGCCCTGTCAGCAAGAAGTCAGTGAAGAAAATCTCCTGTGGACATGGATTAAAAAGGAAATACCCTGTCACTTCCCAACACCCCTGTCCTTTTTTATTTAGGACACTGAAGACACACAGAAGTTGGGAGAGTATAGGTAAGGATGTCAGGGGAATGTGGTGCCTCATGGCTCTGGTGTGGGTTTTGGTGGTATCACTATGATAGCCAAGGATGTTCTTGCTGCCATCATTCATCCCCTTGTTTCTACAATTCCTCTGGTCCAAAGATCTCATTTTTGAGGCACCTGGGTGGCTCAGTTGGTTAAGTGTCCGACTTCAGCTCAGGTCATGATCTCACGGTTTCTGAGTTCAAGCCCTGCATCAGGCTCTGTGCTGACAGCTTGGAGCCTGAAGCCTGAGGGAGATCTGTGTCTCCCTCTCTCTCTGCCCCTCCCCCACTCACACTCTGTCTCTCTCTCAAAAATAAATAAATGTTTAAAAAAAATTTTTTTAAAGATCTCATTTTTCACCCTCACCTAGATGAGTCAGGCTGGGAACAAAATGTGGGATATAAAAAGCAGCATTTTCCTAAAAGAGCCTCCTCAGGTAAGTAAAACCAGTGAAAGGTCTTTGCTTTTGCTTTCCAAAGGAAGGTGTGATGAAATGAGTAGTAGAAATGGAGATGAATAGGCAATATACTGGAGTAAATAGTGTGAACTGCTTATTATTAATAGTATTATCATACTAAAATGGTATGAACCACAGGTGACAAGGAAAAGTTACCAAATGGCATCATTTTCAGAGAGATCTGAATATTTGGCAGGAAGACTGGCAGCAGGACCAGGATAAGCCACTTTGCTCATGAAGGTGGAGTTGGGCGTGCAGACATCAGAGAAAGAAAAATGTTTTGTTTTCTTTTTTTCCACCTGCTTTCTTGAAGGAAGCTTACCCACCTTCTAATGCAATCATCCTCACTACTTTCTTGGAAAAATACTGCTGGCCTCTTCTCCTCCCTTGGCAACACCACCCTCCCTGTGAATGTGGTTCTGCTCTCTAAGCTCTGAAGTGCCCCACGATGCCCCCAGGAGAGCGACAGCCAAGAGCTAGGGCAGAGCAGAAAGAATAGGTTTCAACTAAAAGGAAGGGAGTAAGACCAATTTAAGGAAGACAACATCAGGACTGCTAACCAGAGAGGGCTCTTCCTTCAGTTTGAAACCGCTTTCTCCCTTCTCCACCTGGAAGATCCCCCTCAGTTGCCAAAACCCAGCTCAAAAATCTTCATCCTCCCTTGGGAGTCCTCTGCAGACATTCCCAGAGCCGGTGGCACCATCCCTCATCACAGCAATTGTCTCTTCTCCTCTTCTCTTTACCTACACACTTTCTCTAGCTACAGTGAAACTTTAGAGCAAAGCAGTCCTGTCCTATTTGTTTTTATGTTCCCTTGACCTGTAGTAAGAATAGTATTGATGATGATGATGGTGGTGGTGGTGGTAGTGGTGGTGGTGGTGATGATGGAGAGAAAGAAGGAGAGGAAGGAGGAGAGGAAGGAAGAGAAGGAGAAGGAGGAGGGGGGGGGAGAAAGAAGAAGGAGGAAGAAGGAGGGGGAGAGGGGGAGGAAGGGGGAAGGGAGAAGGGAGAAGAAAGAGTAGGAGAAGGAGAAGCAGCAGCAGCAGCAGCAGCAGCAGCAGCAGCAGGAGGAGGAGGAAGAGGAAGAAAACTAACACTTAAATAGTGTTTACTATTGGCATTTACTATGTGCCAGCCATCGTTCTGAGTGGTTCACATATTCTCACTCCTTAATCTTCCCAACGATCCTGTGAGGTAACTTCTACTATTCTACTCATTTTATAAATGACAAACCAAAGACCTAGAATGGCTAAGCAGCCCTTTAAAAATTAAGTACCATGGCCGCACAACTTCTAGGTGTCAGGATTACTGGCAAATTCCACATTTTGGCTCTGTCCTCTCTACACCAGAGCACATTGCAGGAAGTCAACAAATAATTTTTTTGTGAATGAATAAATAGATGGGGGAAGGAGCCTGAAATAATGGCATCTAAGAATGAGTTTGATAATTTTTTTTGTCCATGAGATATATAAAGACTATATCTTGTTCTTAAACCTTGGTCTAGCAAAAGATTCATTTCTTGATTAATGAATTTCTTCATATTAACAATCTTAGAGAAATTTAAACATAGATACTCTTTAGTTACATACAACATATTGGCACATATATGTATGTGTGTATATATATGTACATATATTTAAAATTTAGAACATAAAGTTGCAATGAGTATTGAATCAAATAATCTCAAATGTAAAAGTCATCTATACTAACCACCAATCTTGTATTGATTTGTATCCCTTCCACAAAGTATTCATTTATAATGATTATCCAGCTTTGGATTGAACTCCTCCAGGGATGAGAAACTCACTACCTTTCAGAACGACTGATTCCCTCTTAAAAGGGTTCTACTGTTAGACCTTCTCCTTTAAACCAAGCTGCAGTGGAGCTTTAACTTTAAAGTTACTCTGCTAACTTCCAGGAGCATCTGCCCACTGAGTCTAGCAGCAGGTGAAGTGCTAGGCCAAAAGCATCTTTGGCTCTCTTTTCTATATACATTGCCATAAAGGAGCCCTTTGTCATAAAGGAGCCAATTACTTAGATTTTAATCATCGTATTCATCTTACTGCTTGACACTCTTCCATTTTCTTGTGTTTTAGGGAACTAGGAAAGAGGGGGATGAGACTTCTAAATAAAAAACAAATATGACAATAAGATCTGTAAGTCACTTAAAATGATGCTTCTCAAAATCTAAATCTAAATGTGCACATAAATCTCCTGGGGACCTGGTTACACGTAGATTCTGAATCAGTAGTTGTGGTATAGGGCCCAAGACTCCACATTTCTAATAGGTCCCCAGTTGATGCTGATACAGCCAGTCCAAGGACCACACTTTGAGTAGCAAACTTATGACAGTGTGAGACTCCATATGCAATAATTCTCCTGTTCTTGTCATTTTTCTTTAAACTAGGACCACTGTTTCTTTAAGTTCTCAAATTTGTCCATTTATTTGACAAGAGATTTCTCAAACTTTAACAAATATAAAGAATCATGTGGCAGAATTCTTTAAAAATTCAGATTCTTGGTCCTTTCCAGATATACTAATTTGGTAGATCTAGAATGGAGCCAAGGAATCTGAAGTTTTTAACAAGTGTGTCCCCCACATATGATTTTGATGCAGACGGCCTTTGGCTCAGGCTTCAGGAAACACTGCCTGGAATGAATAAGTTAAGTGGAAACACCAGTTTTCTACATAGCTCATCATTCTTAATCATCAGAGTGAAGGATGTCAACTAAATGGTGACCATATTTTGTAGGGGTTGGTAATGAAGGCCGAGAGTCACACTGGTCAAACTACTCTCTCATAGCCACAAGGACATGCCCCAAGAATGCTTCCCTGACTGGAGAATCCAGTCCATATGCTTTTGTTACAGGAAAACTTTAATAAATAATAACACTCAGAGAGCACACCATGTAGTGGACATATGGATACCATTTATTATTGAATTAGTTGGGCCAAGGTGCCATTTATCTGGGTTCTGCCTCTTAACAAATGGCATCTTCACAAAATGAAATGGTGCTACAAGGCCTCTGCTGAATTAGTAGCATTCTTGTTTTAATCTGGATGGTTAGAAAATCATCCAGCTCCCATAGGGCCTAGAAGAAAATTAGCTACATTTGAAACTACCCAAGACTATGAACTCACAGCTCTGTTTTTCTAATTTGTTTTCTTCCCAGGGGATGTCCCGGAAACAGGTAAGTAAGGTCAGCATTCTTCAGCAAGCTTTGGAAATAAACTGTTCAGGGGTTACCAGTGGAAGTGGGGAGCACTGGAAAGGAAGAACTGGTGAGTCACATGCTCTATGCATAGTGGAGCTGAGACCAAGGAAGCTCTCAGGTTGATTTCTTGAGATGCTGAGAGGTGGGTAGAATTTCTGCTGTAAATATTTCTTAGGAAACCAAGAATCCAATTTGCTTCCTCCTCAAATAGCAAAAATGTCACTGAACTCTAAGCATATATTAGGTAAAGGGAGTAGGTGGAATGTGAATTTTCTTATTCTTATACCATGTGTATATCACCAGAGCTCTTGGCTCATTCACACATGCTCATAATAATTATTCCTAAATGACCCTGTTGTGTTGAAAGCTTGCTAGGGTTGTGGTAAGATGATGAAATGAAATCTGTGCTGCCTAGGGGGAAAGCACTAAGAAAACACAAATTTTAAATGTGGACTCTGTGTGTGTGTGTGTGTGTGTGTGTGTGTGTGTGCGCGCGCACTGTTGTGCTGACTATGTGTTAAAACAATGAGACTTTTGCTATCGGGATAACTGGCAATGCGCCAGTAATATTTGAAAATAAAACTGCCGGGAAAATTATTGTAAAACACAGACCTGGGTGTGGGAATCTTGGTTAAATAATAAGCACATCTACACATCAATAGAGTTTGTACTCTTTCCACTCCTAAGTTCTCCCCTACAAGGCAGGCCGATTGGATATGGTGATAGAGGATCAAAGAGGTTTTCGGGACGGCCATCCTGTGACCTCTCCAAAGCAGACAAACACTCAGGGTTGCACAGAGACATAACAACATACAGTGACGTGGAGACTTTTGTAACAAGGCACAGATGTAAACAACAAAAAACGTGCCCAACTCTGCCCCCTTAATTAGTGGTGGCTTCACCCTTTTCAAAAAAATGTTTAACCGGTATTCCTCGGTTTTATGAGAATCAGTAGGTTTCTTAAGAAAAGATTTCTAAATCACTGATAGCTTGGCACCATACAGTCCAACCCCTACAATTAAGATTGCTAAAAGCTGAGGTTAAGTGGCCTGTTCAACAATCACATACAGTTAGTTGATGGCAAAACCAGAAGGCTGAGAATAAGCCTCTAGACAGACACCTTCTACATTGGCTCTTGCCCTGCCCATCATCTAAGTACAGGAATATGCACGATTTGTGTCATCCTAGTTATTTGACCTTGATACACTTATTTGGATGATGGTATTTCTAACTAGTACCTTCTACATCCTCAGGCCTCAGCCTGGGAGAAAGTAAACAGTCAGAAAATATTTCTTACAATATTTGCTGAGTGAAAGAATGAGTCTTCTATGTCAATTGTCTTTTCAGATTTGCAGTATATTTTTACATCAGTGTATCCTTTTGAATCTAAAGTGTAATTTAAAAAAAATATATGCTGTCATTTAAATTTCCATTTTTATGCACATTGCAATCATCATCAAAGGGCACCATCATGATGGCTCATCCTTAATGCCAACAGAGTCTATATTCCAAACCATTCACATTCAGTTCTATATTCCAAGGGTCAGTTTCTCAGGAGGGCCTATTATAAACGGCAAATGCCTCATGGTGCAATATTTATATAGAGACCTTAGAATCCATTTTCTCCAAAGGTAGTCTTTCTTTTCTTTTTTCTTTTCTTTTCTTTTCTTTTCTTTTCTTTTCTTTTCTTTTCTTTTCTTTTCTTTTCTTTTCTTTTATGTTTATTTTTGAGAGGGAGACAGAGCGTGAGCAGGGGAGGGACAGAGAGAGGGGGAGACACAGAATCTGAGGCAGTCTCCAGGCTTTGAGTTGTCAGCACAGAGCCCAACGTGGGGCTCAAGCCCACAAACCGGGAGATCATGACCTGAGCAGAAGTCAGACACTCAACCGAATGAGCCACCCGGCCACCCCTCCAAAGGTAGTCTTTCGATTAGATTATTGCTTGTGGCTGTGGCTAAAATCAACCACCACAGATTATGTAAAAATCTCTTTCTCACTCTGTACATGCACATACATAAACACACATGGCATAGAATATACCTGTGTGTTTTCTAATCCTTATACTGTTTGCATTTTCTTTTCTCCTTAAATTTGAGGCATTATTTTAACAATACATGATAGTTTCCTGCTGCTTCCTCAATTGCCTTTCCAGCGCTCCTGATTGTTACCTGCCGGTGCTGGCAACCCCAGATTCCAGGGCCTGCCTTAATTTTCCTCAATAGTGAACAAGCAAAAGCAGTTTTAAGACAGAAAGCCAATGAATGCAGTTTTTCTTTTTTTAAGCTCAGAGAAGCATGGTCAGGATTATGCAGCTAGTGCAAAAGATGTCTCCACTCTTCCACACTCTTTTCCAGGTTAATCTACCTTATTCCAAATTGGACCAGAGAGTTTTAGCTTCCCCAGTGAACTCTCTTTTGGCTTCCTATTGGCCCAGGTCATGGTGTTACCTCCAACTGAGCAAAATAAACCTGCAGAGAGAAAACTACATGGAGAGTGGACTCCATAAAGAGGAAGGTTTCTGGTTTCCCACTCCTCCCATTAGCTCATGTGTTTCTATGTTTGTAGCATGTATGTGTGTTTGTCGGGGGGGGCGGGCACTGAAGCAAAAGGAAGATAGACTTAAGCTTATTCTTTCACTGACATTTGATAGTACTGTTTGGGTCAGATTTGCATGACTGTTGGAAAACAATTTTGTAGCCTGAAAGCCTCCTTTACCAAAATGATGTCTTCTAAGCAATTAGAGGCAGATACACTATTGAAGACGCTCTTGTGATCCTCTAGGATTCTTATTAGAAAACCCAACGGAAAAACAAAACAAAACAAAACAAAACCCACAATCCCTAAGGAGACCAAGGAAAATAACCTAAGAGCTAGGCTTGAATGCTAAAAATACTTTAAATTAAATGACTCAGTATATGTAACTATACATAATACAGGTTTCTCCTGCTCTTTGAGAGTTCTCTTTTTGCCACTTCACTTTCATGAAGGACTTACCTTGGTACCTGTTTTCGCTAACTGAAAAAAATCCGAAGAGGATTTTCACTTTAAAGAAATGGTAACTGCTTCTTTGCTTTCCACCATTTCAGCTTAGGAAAGGTTTCATAGGGACACTCTACTTTAGGATAGTGGGAGAAACCTGTGTATTGCATGCATACAAGTGTGTCTGCAACTCTGAAAATATATGCTCATCTCTATGGTGACATCACATCAGTTTTTACTTATCTGTCGACAACTGACTGTTCTCAATATCCCAGTGCAGGTTCTGATATAGAAAGCAGAGTGCAGAAAGGGGGAAATATCTGGTGAGGGGCCCAGCAGGTCTGATGTGGTATAGCTCGGTATGCAGGGGAGCCGTGGCTTAATGAAATCTGAGAGCTGTTTCTGCTCAGCTTCCTTGAAGTGCCTCCACCAAATCATCTCATGGGATCCTCGGACCAAAAAGACATGGCCTGGACTCCCACCTACATCTGCTTTGAAAATGTAAACTTAAGGGGTCTCTGATAGCCCAGTTTGGGGAGCCTGCTTTTTGGTTTTCTTTCTTTTGATGCATGATCAAAGAAATAGTAAAAAACAAAATAAAACAAAACAATTTTGGGTTCTTTGTTAGGTGAGCATATTCAGGTTGAGACAAGCAGTGTGTGAAATGCTCCACCTGGCCCGCTGGAGCCCCATCTCCACCCTTAGCAGAGGCCTCAGGACTCTTTCAGGTGCACGACCTTATTGCATTTCTGGTTCTCGACTCCTTCTTTGCCTGGAGAGTATATATGAGGCAATCATTGCTACTTGTCATGATGAGCCAGTGCCCTAGAGAACATTTCCTAACTCAGCTCCACCCTCCCTGAGAATGAGTTTAACCCTAGAAATTTCACTGAGGAGGCCCCAAAGAAGCCATGAAAAACCACCACGGAGACCAGAGGTTCTACATTGCTGATAGAAGGCCACATGGAAGGAATGTGATATGGTAGAGACACTCCCTCCTCTATGTTGATGGATGACTTAAATACATATAACACCCTTTTCCAATAAATACATTTTCAATGCTCCCTTTTCTATCCCCTGTCCCATGTGCACACATTTTTTTCCTGTCTATACAAACACACACATCTGCCACTGTGACCACCACCACCAGTGCCATACGGCATAATCAAATAGATCCAAACTTAAATCCTGTTGTGCCATTTGAGAGTTGCATGGCTTTGGCCATGTTATTTAACTTCACATCCATCAATTTCCTCAGGTGATAAGAAGAAATACTAACAGCTCCCCCAAATGGGAGGTTGTGGGAGTTAGGACAGGAGATGAAGTTAAGTTTCTCACCTAGAATCTTGCCCATGTCTGCTCCTACACCTTCCCCCCACCTCTCATCTTTGTTTCTCCCTAAGTGAATCCTACATGCTGTCCTCATAACCTCTCATTTTCAGGGGTCTTCATGTTCACGAACGCTCCTTCTTTCCTCACTTCTGGAGGGATTTTGCCAGCCTGTACTGTCATTGTCCTCCTTCATCCCCTCAACAGCCTGTTTTTATACCTGACAGCTAGACTCTTAGGCAGTTTCCTTCCTTTCTCCCCTCAATCTCTCCTGCCTCACTTAAAAAATACCTAGATGAAAATGGCACATAGCTGGAAGCGCTTTCCTCAGCACGACAGCTTTCCCTCTGGATCTCACAGTGTCATCTAAATGTAGTCTTCACAGATTAAAATTGAGTACCTCAGAGGGGCTCTCCCAGCAACCACTCAGCTGCTTTCCTCTTTGGGGTTCAGGGTCTGTGCTCCCTGAACGAAGATCCCTTTGACTTCAACAAATTGGGATAACACCTATCTCAAATATATTATTTGATGAAAGCAGATGTCAGCAGATACTGCCTATGTAATTGATATTTGATTTATTCAAGATTTATGCATGCTGTGCCTTAGATTTATTAATGATAATCCCCGGCTCTTGTGTTTAATATAGTGGAACCAAAACATAATTTGCTGGGATCAGTCAGAAATGCATCAAAGTGATTAACTCTACATGCAAACCATTATCCAGTGACATCCCTACTGTGCACAGTGCAAAAGGAGGCAATAATACAGTAATTGGCTTCACTTATGCAAGTTAGATATTTGCCGTGATTGCTAGTAACATTTTGTCCCTTTTATCTCTGATTCTGCATCTCCATATCCCTTGTCATCCTTTGATGCTCCTTCTTCAGGCAGGATTTTCCTGAAATGAGCAGGCACACACATATGCATACACATGATCCCACCCCAGTAATTATGTGTTAAGGAAGGTGCAGTGTCTTACTAAACAGACAGGAGGGCAACTGTCTCAGGAGAACCCTTGGTAAGGCACCACCTCTGGAGGGGCCACCTCTTTCTCTCAGGGCAATGCTAGCAGATAGAAATTATATCCCAGCACTGCTACCCACATCTATCACCAATGTCAACATCCAGACAGGCTGCAAACTCACTGCCACCTTAGAGCAGATATTTGGAGCTATGCAAACAATTATCAAGATAACTGTGTTAGGGAAAAGAGCTATTCATTTATGTTTGTTCATTTTCTATTTTGTTTCAGCTAATTAAAACCTAATTGGATGGGCAATCCTTTATTATAAGACTACAATCCCTTCCTGCTTTTTTGTTTGAAAATATTTTTCTATTATGAATTGCTGATAAGTAGATACAGCAGTTCTTATAAAAATTTTGACAGTAAAAATAATATACACATGTGGCAAAATGTTGAAAATCTATGAAAATATGTGAAATGAAAAATAGAAGCCTCCCTTCTCTGTTCTGTCCTCTACCTCTAGTTCTTCTTCCCAAAGGTACTACTGGTGGGAATTTCGTGTGTAGCCTTCAAGAAAACGTAAACAGTATACCTACATACATTTACACCACGTGTTTTTCATTTAATACTGTATCTCAGAGATATTTCTCTATTTGCACTTGGGAGAGCTACCTGATATTTTTCCACTGCTATCTATGATCATTTTTTTAATGTTTATTTATGTTTGAGAGAAAGAGAGAGGCAGAGTATGAGCAGGGGAGGGGCAGAGAGAGAGGGAGACACAGAATCTGAAGCAGGCTCCAGGCTCTGAGATGTCAGCACAGAGCCTGATGCAGGGCTTGAACTCATGACCTGAGCCGAAGCCAGACGCTGAACCAACTGAGCCACCCAGGTGTCCGTATCTATGATCATTTTTAATTGTTTAAAGTGCTGCCTGGCCTGGCAATGCTGTACAGGAAGCTCAATACTGGGAAATCATTTAAAATTTCCATCCTGGGAGTTGGGGCCACCATTTAGAATAAAGTAGCATCTTGTGAGAACTTATGGCAAGATGGAAACATGTACTGCATCCCACGTTTTACAGCAAAACTTGTAAGTGGTCCTTGATTTCCCTGTTACCTGGAATGTGACATCCATCTTCAGGATATATGGTGGAACATGTCAGCACAGCAGCATGGCATCTTGATGGGTGAGGGCACTTCTGACTACTGCGCCTAACGCCAGGTTTATATCGGGGTTTTAGCATATTCAGTAACACACTAGTGGACACTGCTCACACCATCTACTTTATAGATCGAACATGATTCACAACTAATTTAAAATGAAGTCACAGGGTGCTTTTTGGTTTTTTTCATGGAACAACACAAGTTTTTCTATATAGTTTTCTCTTTTGCTCCCCCAAGAGTATTAGAGGTATCTTAAGAATATACAGGGCCAGCTCACAATGGCATTCTTTTGTATTTTTAATATCATTAGGGAATTACCCCAAGAATCAAAGAGGTATCCTTGGATGTGTTCTAGCTCATCTTCTTCAATCATTATGAACAATGCCCCATGTTCTGGATGGCATTCTGCATGGGCCAGGTCTGTCGATAAACATCCCAGGCCTTGGTCACTAGAGCACTCTCTACTCCACAAACCCGCTGTGCTCCTGAACTGTGGACACAGCAGTTCACTTTCCAGACTCGTTTCTCTTAGCTGCTACAGAAGCTATCCGTGCTTCAGCAATCCAAGTGATCTATTTTTCCTGTCCTAAAAGTTAATTGATTCCTGCTTCTGAGGGCCGTGGACTATGAAGAGCTATGCCTTTGCTGGGCATCAGTCTAGCAGATGAGGTCCAGCTGGACTCACTTGGAAAAGCTGCCATAGCTCAGCACAGCTGGAGGACCCTGGGCCTGAAGTCTGAAAGAAATTAGGACAAGGCTAAGAGAAGCCTGGAGGAGTGATTTCAAAATGTGAACTATGGCTGCCAGTCTTCACAGTGTAAATCTTCAGACTCCCAGGAGATAAGGGACCATCACTGGTACAGAGGGGAGGGACCAGTGGGGCCATCTGCAAACTGATAACCATTATGGTGAGCTGATTCTTGAACAAATCCCAACTATACATGCTTCTTCTAGCTGAGAGGCCTCAGGAATTAGAGTTAACCATGCTGGCCTTCAGTTTCTTCTGGGGACCGGAGAGGAGGTTGGAAAGTTTACCTTGGGTGTTATGGAGAAAGCAGAAAAATGTGTATGAGAAAATGCCTCTTAGGAAAATGATACATAATACTGGCGGAATGCTTGGCACCAATACTTGATGGACAATGATATCAATAACATTTATTACTATTCAACAAGGTCCCAACGTTCAGTCCACTAAGCAATTTTCTCAGGGAAAGGCTATGAGGACTTAAGATACCTAAACAATGCTCTGGAGGACATCCGAAGTCTACCAGGCCACTGCCTGCTAACTATCAACCGCTGTGGTCTTTAGCCTCCCTGACCCCCAAAAGTTTCTTACGCCTCCTGTGAGCTGGTGATATTGACAATTCCAAAGGGATTGGTTTGGTGGTGTTTACTGAACACAGATCCAGCACCTAAACCCAAGGAGTATAATAAGGAGGAAATGCATGAAAACCCTGAATCAGCAAATGCTTAATTAGCTTTTAAGTACCAGCGGAAAGGCCGGTGGAGGCTAAATTTTGAAAACCATCAGCTCCATTCCTGGAAGCGAGTCATTTCCTTCCAGAGAACATTGTTCACATTCAAGTTGTTAAAATGGTACACGATGTTGTGTTGGGTGCTTTAGGCTTATGAAGCCACTTTACTACTGAGCTACTCTTAAACCAGGGTCAAGTTGGTGATTTGGGGATTCATTTGGGGATTAATTAATTAAGTCTGCACAATATCAGGGTGTCAGGATACAAAGATGTTTAAGGTTCTTCTGGGCCACCAAGTTACAGACGTTTGTAGAAGAACAGAGTCTGAAGGGCTCTTAGAAATCCTCTCACTTAGTGTCTTGGCTTTCAAACTCATTTGCAATGGGTACAGAACAGGCTTTATCAAATACATTCTTGTGCAGGTTATCATAAGCAATTGATAAAAGTGCAGTTACTCTCATTGAAGTGGGAGAAGAGAATTCCCCTTGGGCGACTCTGGAATCTGAAACACCTTTGAAAACCACATTTGTCTAATTTTCACAAAAAAGGAGAGGACTATAAGATAGTGCTATCTTGAAGCATGGTCTCCAGAGCATGATATCAGCCTCACCTGGGAACACAGTGCTTGGGAGGTGGAGTCCAGGAATTTGTGCTTTAACAACCCTTCTAGGTGATTCTGATGTACACCCGCTCAAGTTTTTGTTTTTTTTTTAAGCTTATTTATTTATTTTGAGAGAGTGAGAGAGCAAGAGCAGAGGAGAGTCAGAGACAGAGAATGTTAAGCAGGCTCCGCACTATCAGTGCAGAGCCTGATATGGGTCTCAAATTCACGAACTGCAAGATCATGACCTAAGCCGAAATCAAGAGCTGGACGCTTAACTGATTAAGCTACCCAGGTGCCCCCACACCCACTCAACTTTAAATACCAGTCCTCTAAGAGCCTTTCAGTGAGTACTGTAGGCTCATTTGATAAAGACTCATATTTGGTAGATCTCATTGAGACTCTAGGGTACTCACTCTGTTTGGGGTGTAGTTCTCTTCTATTCACTTTAGCATTGTAGAGAACTCTATCATTCTTTGGAAACAACTCAAACAGTGGTCATTTTAGACAAGTAGCTTATAATCAAGAGATCTTGATCCCAACAATAGATTTTTTTAAATGGATTTGGCCAGTAGCCCAAACTATTGCAATGGGATCATACCCAAATATATGCTATTCCACAAAAATTCTAATTTGTCAGTTATAAAAACAGAGCACACCTTGAATTTAGAGAGTAATTTTTACTTTTCAAAACAGGTTTCCCATGCTCTATCTCATTTGATAAAGCCCTATTCTGGCACCCTACAACTCTCTCCTTCCCATTTGTTACAGGTGAAAAAAGGAAGAACAGAAAAGTTAGGTAGGCTTTTCTAGGTCTCACACCTAGATAGTGCTATTATATAATTTCTTAAGATGTGAATTTATAAACAGATTAGTTTCCTCCATGAAGGTTCATTCTTTCCTCTCTCTTCTGTTGTTCATAATTGATAATAATAAACTTCACATAGGGCCTAAAATTGTTGAATCCCCACTTCAGTGATTAGTTAGGGAACTCCCTGCCCCATCCTGCTGACAGATGAGATGTGAGCTGTCATAACTAAGGCAACTATTCCCTTCTGATCCTATTGGTGGGCATCTGTTTCCAGTTGTAACTGGCCAAACACTCCCTTTGCAGGAAAACTAATAACATCTTAACATATGGTCCTGAATCTGGGCCGCCTAATGACCTTGCATGGAGATTAATTGAAGGTGTTAATGGCATAGTTCCCAGCCAGGAATGTCAAAATACTGGCTTGGCTTCCTATGTACATGTTTTAAGAGGATTTGCTATTGATACTGAACTGGATTAACTTTAAATATAAAGAAAAATACTCTAACTTCAGCAACCACCTGTGAAGCAAGTTTCTGTAGCTAAGGAGTCTGGATTAGTGCTCCAAGCAGGGTGCAGGATAATGAATTTGACATCCCATTGGACTCCCTGGGAAAAATTCCCTGGATACAATCTTCTTAAGTGGCAGTATTATAGGGAGCAAAATTCTGTTGAGGGTGAAAAATTCATTCTATGACCTCTAAGTCTGCATGGAAAATGCCATTAGAGATTAGAGTTGATTTATGGAGGTTCTGTACTATTACCGCCCCCTCCCCCATCTCACCCAGGCAGGAAAACTGAGCAAAAGACCAGTGAAAAGAACTATACTTTGAACTACATTTCCTCAAGTATTTACACAAAGTGTATTCAATTTACAGGAACCTTCAAGCTTAGTTATCATAATTATCTCATGCTTTGATCCTGGTATAGTCTCCCCTTTTCTCTATCAGTTATGTTTTCTCCTTTTATTTCTATTTTAACTACCTCAGTGCTTGTGTGCTTGTGTATGTGTATGTGTATGTTTATTATAATTCACCTTAAAGGCTTCTTGTGGAATATAAATTATAAAGACATAAAAGTAAACATGGAATAATCTCCTTTCATGCATATATTTACAAACCTATAAACTCTAAGGAAGAGTGAACTGGATTTTAAAAACACTGAGAATTACTCTTACCGGGATTTTCTTCGCCCAGTTTATTCAGCTATTTTGGCCAAAGGAACAATATAAAATATGTCAAAACCATTTAACTGCTGGCTGCACAACTGACTAGAAAGTAAAAATTATTGACTCAGAGCACCACCAATCCAATCATGCCTTAGGGAATAGACCCTTGAAATTATAATTTCACAAACTCTTTTTTTGAGGAATTACTCAGTGCCTACTTCTTGGGAGTATTCCTTCTCTGCGCTCTTTCAGTGCTCTGGATATACAAGTCTCTATACACCATTGTGTAGTATTTGTGTGTATTTTTTCTCTTCCCATTTGTCCTGACAAACTGTGACCTTCCTGAAGGTGGACCTGTGTTCTATTTATCTTTTTAATACCCAATGTTTCTAGCAATGACTGATATACAATAGGCCTCAGTATATATTTTTGTGGATGAGGTACACAAATAAGGTCTTAGATACCATCCTGCTTACAAGGAGGTTGTAGTATTTTTAGTGGTATTAGTACTTACTTACTGAAACAGAGTGAATCCATAGTATGATTGACGATATTACACATCCGGTTACACAAACTCATGGCAACCAGCTAGGTAGTTTTACTTAGGCCACTCAATGACACAAATTTGTGCTTACTGAGAAACATTTTGTAGCATATGAGGGGGAAAGAGCACTCTCTCTAAATGCTTAATTAATCATTCTTACAAACTTAGCACATTTTGTGCCCATGTACTTGTGCCAACAAGATTCCTCCCATGCATTTTGATTTTCCCCTAAATAAAATTTTTCCTAATTCTTAAACAAACAAACAACAAAAAGCTTACCCCTCTAAGGTCAGATAAATGTAGACAATGGAGTGAACCAGCTTTATCTAATTTTCCCAATTAAGTAAAATGAGAACTAAATAAATGGTATATCTGATTTCCCACTTGGCTTTCCTGTTGGTCAAACCACTCAGGTAATTCAGTTGGGCAGGCTGAAATGCCTTACACATTTGCCTTTCAAGATCAGGAGGGTTGGCATGCCATCCACTGGGCAGCCCATGCATGGCAAAGAGAGTCACACGAACAATAAAACGAAGGAACGCTGAGTTGAACTATCATCGCCATGCCAGGCTTAGGTATCTGTGGGCTGTGAAACACAAGCAGAGTAATAAAGAAATTATGTGGCCCTGGATATTGCAAATGCACTATAGACTGTTCCCCTCACTAAAATCAGGCAATGAAGAGACACCTCAGTGGAAAAAGCAATTAGTGTAGGGAATGAAGTTCTTTACTTTTCTTTCCCCATTCTCTCCCTCCCAATCCTTTCAAGTCTCCCTTGAGTCCAATTTGGGAATTCTTGCAAAGGCTAAAGTCCAGCAGTTTAACAGCTATTAAACACGGTCATAAAGTGAAGATGCAGCCTGCAAGTTGGGCTCTTGGCAGCATCAGAGGAATATGGCAAATGGCACAACTCTTTTGCTGAAAGGAAATCATGGAAGAGATAAAGGGAGGGGGTGTGGATAAACCAGATCGAGACTTGGAGATGAGGACCCATGGAGCATACTAACCCACTCTGGTATTGCTATTTAGTACCTGTGAAGTCTACCATTATGCATTATTAAATTCATGTATTATTGAATCATGAATACTTGTTCCTTGATAAGAAATGGAGATGATTTCTTAGTTTAAATTAAAGCCCTGCCTCCTTATTTAAATAAAACCGCATTACTGGCTGCCTAGCATGCTAATCACAAAACTGCATTAAGCAGGTAGGACTATATGAATTAAAAAATAATGAAACAAGACTTTTCAGCCAGACATTGTTCCCCTGCCTGCTTTTCATGACAGCGGATTTCCTACTTGGAGTTGATAAGACAACGGCAAATGAAGATAACAACATGAGAGGAAAATCATTCACTCTAATGGGCTCCACCTGTGCAGACTTCAGCTCATTTACATGGCTGCAGAAAAATTAGAAATCATGTGGCAATTAGTCTGTTCTAGATTATGCAGTGTGTCAACTGATACCACTCAGGAGAGCACTAGTGCTAAAATGGTTTCAGAAGATAAATCTACTCTCCTATACAAACAGTTTTAATTACCTGGAAAACGGCATTGCCTATTGAGCAATCTCCATTGTGAACCTGGGCTGCTCTCCTGCTATTGGAATCAGATGTCGGGAAATTCCAATGTTTATGTAATTGACTCATATAATATTTGATGACTTGTTGAAACTGAAATTGGGCCTTTTGGTTGGGTCCCCAATTGTTCATCAAAGGCCCGTTTAATGTCTCCTTCAGAGTTGGAGGGATATAAGGTTTTTTTTTAATGCTTCTGTTTACTTGTACCCTTTGCTTCTTGAACCTTAGCTCTAACAGCTCATAGTAAATCTGATAATTACAAAATCATTTCAAATATGAAGCTTGGGACAACAGATCAAGTAACTATGAACAACTCCTTATGAATAACAATTTTAAGGCCATTAAGGTTTTTGGATTCTTAAGATAGTGGGATAAAATTTTTCTATTCATTTTTGCCTTAAAGTATATTTGTAAGTTTCTTGAAACCTTGGAAGTATATGTAGAGAAATAATAATTAATGAAAATCCAGCTTTTGCATTTATAAGGGATAATTTAAAGGTTTTGCTTTAATTTGCTTATAGAAATGTGTATTTACACCCACTTTATTTAGTCATTATTATTTTTGCTTTTGTAATAGCTTTATTGGACTTGGGGGTAATGCAAGAAAGTTGGGGTTAATGGAGGCATCCTTAAGAGAAAGTTTGGGACCCTGAGTAGGGGTAAGCTCTTGGGACAGTGGTAGAATGTTTGTCTTCCGCCTGTACTTTTAAAAAAGAGAGGGTCAAGACTCTTGGAATTTAACAGGCAAGCACTTAGCATTGTCCACTAGAGTTTGCTCCCAAAGCAAACATAAAGAACGGTTTCTGGTGGATGGGAGTAGGTGTGCAGCATGCCTTAAAAGGCAGACAATGTGCATCTTCAGTGACAAAAGCAGGGCCGATCTTACAGCTGGAAAAGGCAATCCCCTAATACAGTGAGATTTTAGCCAGGATAACCTCTACTGGCCAAGAGAATTTTCCAAACTTGCTCTCAAGTTTGAGTTCAAGATTCTAATCCTGACGAGAAATACAGAGCCTCCAGGGATACATCCCATGGAACTTTAGTGCACTGGTTTTCACTTTTTGTCCCCAAAACACTGAAGGTTCCCTCAACAAAAGACTTCCAAATATGTATAAATTTAGCAAATGTCGCTATAACCTCTTTCTGAATAACAAAATGAATATAGTTTGCTAGGGGCCCTCAGATATCCTGCAGTAAAGAAACTTACTGAACTCTACATTTTCCAGATTTATCTGAAATAAATGAAGCAAAATACTCCTCCCCAGCCTTTCTGTAATGGAGCATTCACATCCAGTGTCCAAGAAAATAACTTTGGGTCAACCTCCTGTGGTGGGAGAGTTAATTGCCAAAGCAGGCTTTGCCTATGGACAGGACACAAGGAAGTTAGGACCACAACTTATGGTGCTGAAGAGCACAGAGGCTGGCATCACTGTCTGGATGGATTTGATGAATTCTTTGGATTATTTTATTTTATTTTTTTATTTTTTTTTAACGTTTATTTATTTTTGGGACAGAGAGAGACAGAGCATGAACGGGGGAGGGGCAGAGAGAGAGGGAGACACAGAATCGGAAGCAGGCTCCAGGCTCTGAGCCATCAGCCCAGAGCCTGATGCGGGGCTCGAACTCACGGACTGCGAGATTGTGACCCGGGCTGAAGTCGGATGCTTAACCGACTGAGCCACCCAGGCGCCCCTCTTTGGATTATTTTAAAGGCAGTTTCCTCCCGTCTCAAGACCTACACACGCACACACATATCCACATGTGCACCCACACACAAAGATACACACAACTCCAGACTCACCAAGTGCATCAAAGTCTAACACAATTTTGCAACTGAGGTTCCTTATGTGAGCCACTGAATGCAGAAAATGTTTTGAGTGACTATTTTCTCACTCTCTCAAGGCTTATACTTAATCAGTATCATTTTGGATGCCTAGGAGAGAAGTCAATTCATTACATATAATGAATACCTTAAGGCATTAAATAATTTCTCCTGGAACCAGAGCACAATGACACCCTAGCAGTATTTTTAGGATAATCCATTTTTTTTCTGGCAACACCTTTTCTTGCTTTACCTGTCCTGAAAAATAACGTAAAGTGCCATATGATACTGAATCAAAGAATGATGGACCTTTTAATCTGGGAGGGCTTTCACAGTGCAGTCCCTGCTTTATAGTTTAGGACGGTAAGACCCAGATGTATGGCCCAGGTTGCTGATGACACGGTGAATCAGGGAAGAACAGGATTGTAGTTCAGGTCTTTGGATTTAAGACTGGAGTTTGTTCTGCTACTTCCCTGTGCTGTGGGGGACTACAACCATGACCCAGGGCTCTTCAGGGTCAGAGAGGGCGAGCCCCATTCAAGAGTCCTAGCCACAGACACGTGAGTTCATCACCTCAGAAAAGTAGGTCACTCAAGACCCTGAAACCCAGAGAGATGCTGACAGCACTGAGAATAACAAGTAGCCAGAAAGTCCTCAGGTGAATTTTGAGTGTCTTGGGAGAGAACAGGAAACTGGGTGAGAGGCGGCGAGTGAGTATGTTGAAGCCACAGTCCCTTCAGAGCATGTGAATGTGCAATCTTGTCCCTGAGGTGAGAAGCTCCCTTCCAAAGGCTAACATGTCAGCAGTCATTCTAAAGGACATCAATAAAAAGAGGTCCAGCTGTAGAGTTGACACTACATGGCATAGGACAGTCTGAGTTCAGGATGTGGCCTCCATAGCAGCAGACCTTCACCTATACAAGAACTTCTTTCAACATTGACAAGCAACAACGAAACCGTAACTAAACTTTCTGCTTCCTGGTGTATCTATTTCATGGAATATGAAGTATTATGCAATCACTAAAAATAATAATGATTCTCTTTTTTAAATAAAAATAGGTTTTGTCTTATTTTATTCAATATATTCAAAATAAGCATTCACAAATTTAATCTATCCTTAAAAATGGGCACTACTTATTTTAGTATAATTACATTTATGTACAAAACAAACCCTTTACATATTCACACTTAGGTAAGTGCACAGAAAAGAAGCAAAAAAGGATATATATCATTAAATGCAAACACTGGTAACCTTTGGGAGAAAAATGTGAGGAGAAATCACAACATTATGTGTATTTCAGTAGGTCTGAATTTTTCATAATAAACATGTATTTGTAGATTATTTTAAAAACTAGAAGTAAAGTGGACTTAGAAATATTTTAAAGCCTAAGAACAATGAAAAAAAATTTTTTAATCGGTGGATTTGATTAATAAAATGTAAAATATTTGTATGTTAGAAAACATAACAAAATCAAAGGCAAACTGGTAACATAATTTGTCATCAATATAATAAGCACATGTTTTAACACCCTACTTGGTGTGGGAGAAGAGGTACTCTGTGATTTTAGAAAAGGTAGCACAAGCTAAATCGTCTATACGTAATCCTTACGGTAACTCTTTCTTGGCCATCACTGCTCTTTGCTCTTTATGTGTCTGGAGGTCACAGATGTGTCCTCCCAGAGTTTCTTTGAGCCACTGTTGATTACAGTTATTGGACAATCCTCACAAGCTGCAATATTTATAGCACATTTCTAAATATCAAAGGGTTTTTACTTTTGCTTGCTAACTTTTATCTTCTTTCCTCAATCACTTCAATGGAGGCACCTGTAGTGACCACAAAATTTGCCTCTAACACCCAGAATGACACCCTTCCTTTGTTTCCTTGTTGTAGGCCCCAGTGCCAATACTTGCATCCCTTTTTTTTCGGTCAATATAAATCAAAGGGTCTGCAAAATATGATAAGTAGCAAAGGAAATACAACAGATAAAGCCACACCTTTGCAAATACTCTTGATTTAGTGAAGACTCTAGAGCAGGAGTTGGCTTGAAGGGGTTCCTGATACGGTCCCCAGAGCATACTGTACAGTGCACTGTACCAGCTTCTGTGGACTAAAAGCATAACATACCTCTCAGAATAGGGGGAAATTAACACATGAACTGTAAAGCCCAAGAGGCTCAGTCCTTTATCTTCTTCCCTATCTCTGCTTATTCCCTTGGTGATCTCATCCTGAATTATGGCTCCAAACACCAGAAAGTGCTGACTCCTTGGAAATGTACATCTCCAGCCTAGTTTTCTCCCCTGAACTCCAGACTCATATATCCAAATGCCTACCTGACATCTCCACTTGGAAATCTAATAAACATCACATACTTTCACGTCCCAAATGGAACTCCTGATCTTCTCATACATGCACACCTTCCCCATCTCAAAAAATGACAGTTCCATTCTTCCAGTTGCTCAGTCTTCTTTTTTTCTTATCCCACCTCTGAGCAGGAAATCCTGCTGGCTCTTATCTTCAAAATACATCTACAATCTGACTGCTTCTCACCACTTACACTGCAATTCCCCTGGTCCCAATCCCCATCATTAATCACTTCCATGATTGCAGTGGTCTCTAACTGACCTCCCTGAATTCGCCTTTGACATCTACAGAACATGGTCATCACAGAAGCCACAATCTGCCATGTCATACCTTTAACAAAGGGTTCCCTGGTCTCTCAGAGCAAACGCTCACATCCTCACAATGGCCAGAAGACCTTACTGGTCTGCCACTCACACCTTACTTTTTACCTGTGATCTGTCTTATTCTGCTCAAGCTACACTGGGTTCCTTGAATGTGTTTTTGAACATGTCAGGCATGCTTCTACCTTGGGGTTTTTGTTTGTTTGTTTTTTTTCTCTTGCTTGGATCATTCTCCTTCCAGACACCTGTATGGCTAACTCTCTCATCTCCTTTAAGTCTTTGCTTAAATGATAACTTCTCAGTGAGCTCTTCACAGGCAACACTATTTAAAATTATAACCCTCATCCTGATATCCCTTATTTCACTACTTTATTTTTGTCCATAGCACTTACTGTATGTGAGATTATAACTTTATTTAATTATTTTCTGTCAGCTTCTTTGCACTAAGATATAGGCACAATGAAAGTAGAGATTTTTGTCTCAATTTTTCACTGCTGTAACCTCAGTGCCTGGAACACAGAAAACACTAAAAAAAATGTGTTGAGTGAATGAATAAGGGAAGGAGAAAAACATTTACATATATTTTACTCCTATAAGATTAAATATCAGGAATAGAAAGACACTTAGCCGTGCAAGGCAGTTTATAAGTAATGCTAACTTCTGTGACAAATATCTCCAAATCTCAATGCCTTCAGATAAAAGTTCATTTCTCATTTGTAAAAAGTCCATTGTGGATGTTCCTGGTTGGGCAGGTCTCCCGAATAGCTCTCCTGTAAGTAGTAACTCAGAGGTCTAGGCTATTTCCATCTGCCATTATCTATCCTCAAAATCCTTGATTTATACCAATCAGAATGTAAGACAGGCAGACAGCTATTACATCAAAGTTTGCATGGGATACTGCATGGGATAGGCCTGCAAGTGGCACACACATTTTTTTTTGCTCACTTTCCTTTGACTCAGGCACATGGTCTTACCTAGATGCAAGGACGGTAGTGAGGAGACTGGAAAATGTAGCTTAGCTGTATGCCCACAAAAGAGTAGAAGCAGATATACTGGTAAACATTAGCAGTCTTTACAACATATTATTAGATCATATAACTTTGATAAGATAAATACTAAGTCCCTAATAGACACTGCATAGGTAACTTATAGAAAAGAAAATCTATAAAGCTAATGAACATATAAAAGAATGTATAAGCTCAGTTTTACATAGAAATGTGCAATAAATACTAATAATTTGAATGAAATGGTATTTTAGAAAGTTCTTTTCTAATTTGCTGAGAGTTTTTATTATGAGTTGTTGCTAAGTTCTGTCAAAAATTTTTCCTGAATTTATTGTTATTTTCCTCTTTTAGTTTGTTACTATTACTAATTACATTGACATATATATACGTCAATGTAATTATATATATATATACACACATACATACACATACACATACACTCAAGTTAGTTAACATACAGTGTAGTCTTGGCTTCAAGAATAGAACTCAGTGATTTATCTCTTACATATGACACCCAGTGCTCATCCTGAAAAGTGCCCTCCTTAATGTCTGGCACCCATTTAACCCACCTCCCTCCCCTTCCAGCAACCCTCAATTTTTTCTCTGTATTTAAGAGTCTCTTATGGTTTGCCTCCCTCTCTGTTTTTATCTTACTTTTCCTTCCCTTCTCCTTTGCTCACATTGACTTTTGAATGTTAAAATAACCTTGCATTCCTACAATAAAGTACACTTGATGTATTATCCTTTTTTCTTGTATGTATGTATGTATGTGTATGTATGTGTGTGTGTGTGTATAAATCTTTTAAACTATGATTTTTTTTCAGTTATTTGACACACAATGTTAGTTTCAGGTGTACACCATAATGGTTTGACAAGTTTATACATTATGCTATGTTCACCACAAGTAAAGCTACCATCTGCCCTCATTATAGCATCATTGACTATATTCCTTATGCTGTGCCTTTTATTCCCATTTATTATTCATTCCATAATTGGAAACCTGTATCTCTTACTCTCCTTCACCCATTTTGTCCAATCCCCAACCCCTACCCCTGGCAACCATCAGCTGTTCACTGTATTTGTAAGTCTGATTCTGCTTTTTGTTTTTTATTCATTTGTATTTTTTTCCTTTAGATTCCACATATGAGTGAAACCCTATGGTATCTGTCTTTATCATTCTGACTTCACTTAGCATAATACTCCTTAGGTTCATCCATGTGGTCAGAAATAGCATGATCTTATCCTTTTTAGGGCTGCATAATATTCTTCTGTGGGCATATGTACACACCCCCCACATCTTCCTTATCCATTCCTCTATCAGTGGACACAGGTTGCTTGTGTCTTGGCTATTGTAACTAATGATGCAATAAACATGGAGTGCATATCTTTTAAAATGAGTGTTTTCATTTTCTTTGGGTAAATACCCACCCAGTAGAATTACTGGATCATGTGGCATTTCTAGTTTTTTGAGGAGCCTCCATACTACTTTCCATAGTGACTGTACCAATTTACATTCCCACCAACAGTGCACAACAGTTTCTTTTTCTCCATATCCTTGTCAACACTTGTTACTTCCTATCTTTTTTATTTTAGCCATTCTGCCAGTTGGGAGGTTATATCTCAATGTATGTTGATTTACATTTTCCTGATGATTAGTGATGTTGAGAATCTTTTCATGTATCTGTTGGCCACCTGTGTATCTTCTTTGGAAAAATGTTCACTCAAGTCCTCTGACCGCTTCCTAATTCGATTATTTTCTTGGAGTTGCATCATAGAAGTTTTTTATATATTTTGGATATTAACTTCATGTCAGATATATTATGTATAAATATCTTCCCTGATTCATTAGGTTGCCTATTGGTTTTGTTGATGGTTTCTCTTGCTGTGCAAAAGCTTTTTATTTTTATGTAGTCCAACAGTTTATTTTTGCTTTTGTTTCCCTTAGGAGACATACCTAGAAAAATGTTGCTACAGCTATGTCAGAAAAATTATCATGTAAGTTCTTTTCTAGGATTTTTATGGTTTCAAGTATAACATTTGTATTTAATTCAAGTTTATTTTGGTGTATGGTGTAATGAAGTGGTCCAGTTTCATTTTTATCCATGTAGCTGTCCTGTTTTTCTAGCACCATTTGTTCAAGAGACTTTTTCCAACTTTGTATTTTTGCCTCCTTTGTCATAGATTAATTGACCATATAATCATGGGTGTATTTCTGGGCTCTCTGTCCTGCTGCATTGATCTATGTGTAAGTTTTTATGCCATACTGTTTTGATTACTATACTTTCATAGTATACCTTAAAATCTATAATTGTGATACTGCCAGCTTTATTTTTCAAGATTACTTTTGCTACTTGGGGTCTTTTGTGGTTTCATATAAATTTTAGTATTATTTGCTCTAAGTTTTGTGAAAAATGCTGTTAGTATTTTGATAGAGATTGCATTGAATTGTAGATTGTCTGGAGTAATATGGACATTTTAACAATAATTCTTCCAATCCATTAGCATGGAATATCTTCCCATTTGTTTGTATTATATTCAATTTCTTTCCTCAATGTTTAATAGTTTTCAGAGTGCAGGTCTTTCACCACTTTGGCTAAGTTTATTTCTAGATCTTTTATTCTATTTGGTGCAATTGTAAACAGAATTGCTTTCTTAATTTCTCTTTCTGGTATTTTGTTATTTAAAAAATTATTTTTAATGTTCATTTATTTTTTGAGAGACAGAGACAGAGCATGAGCTGGGAAGGGGCAGAGAGAGAGGGGGAGTCACAGATTCTGAAGCAGGCTCCAGGCTCTGAGCTGTCAGCACAGAGCCCGACACAGGACTCAAACCCATGAACATGAGATCATGACCTGAGCCCAAGTCAGCCGCCTAACTGACTGAGCCACCCAGGTGCCCCTCTGGTAGTTTGTTATTAGTGTATGGAAACACTACTGATTTCTGGGTATTTTGTATTCTGCAATTTTATTGAATTCACTTATTATTTCTAGTAGTTTTTCAGTGGAATCTTTCTATGTATAGTATCATGTTATCTGCAAATGAAGTTTTATTTCTTCTTTACTAATATGGATACCTTTAATTTCTTTTTGTCTGACTGCTGTGGCTAGAACTTCTACTATGTTGAATAAAAGTGTCTTGTTCCTGATCCTACAGGAAAAGCTCTTTTTCACCAGTCAGATGTTAGCTATATAAGATGTTTTTCATATACGGCCTTTATTATGTTGAGATATGTTCCTTATATATCCACTTTGTTAAAAGCTTTTATCATGAATAGATGATGAATTTTGTCAAATGCTTTACTGCATATTTTGAGATGATCATATGATTTTTGCAGATGTTGAACCTTCCTTGCACCCCCCAAATCAATCCCACTTTATTGTGGTGAATGACTCTTTTAATGTACTGTTCAATGCAGTTTGCTAATATTTGGTGGAAGAGAATTCAGTTTGCTAATATTTTGTAGAAGAGAATATTATTCATCCAAAAGGACATGTATATTTTTAAGATCTAGTTTTAGTTGCTATTACAAATGATATCATATTTGTTTTCTATTTCATTATTACTAATACTATAGGTATTTTTATAAAAGTTGAAATTATATCTATCAACATCTTACAGATTCCACTATTTTGTTTCTTCTTTTGAGCTTTCTATGTTGATAATGATATCCTCCACATATAGTAACAGTGTCGTGGCTTCCTTCATACACTTGTTCTTTTTTTTCCTCTTCTCTTAAGATCTTTGATTCTCTAGTAACATGATAAACAGAAGTGAGGATTCAGGTATTCTTACCCCATTCTTAAAGGGAATGTGTGTAAAGTTTCTCCCAATATATGACATGGACAGTTAGGAGGTTAGTTTTTATCAAATTAAGACAGTTTCCTTCTTTTAAAAAAATATTGAGAGAGTACAACTCGGTACTTTTAAGTATATTCACAGAATTTTATAAACATTGCACAAATTTAGAACATTTTCATCACTCCTCTCCAATAAAACCCATAACCAACAGCAGTCGCTCCCCTTAGATATGACCATTTCCCCCCCCAAACCTCTAAAGCCCTGGCAACCACAGTGCCTATTCTGGACACTTCAATGAATGAAATCATACGGTATGTGGTCTTCTGTGACTGGTTTCTTCAATATAATGTTTTCAAAGTTTATTCATAGTATAGTATGTATCAGTACTTTATTCCTTTTTATTCCTTATATAGTTGTATGAATATACCACATTTTATTTATCCATTCATAAACTAATGAATATTTGGGTTTTTTCCACTTTGAGCTATTATGAATAATGCCACTATGGACATTTGTGTACATGTTCTTGTGTAAACATATTTTCAATTCTCTTGTTTTCAATTTCACCCAAGAGTAGAACTCCTAGTCACAGAGTAGCTCTATGTTTAACCCTTTGAGGAACCTCCAGACTGTTTTCCTGAAGCAGTTTACATTCTCACCAGCAGTCTATGAGGGTTTCAATTTCAGTATATGAAAGTAACAATTTTTGTTATTATCTTTTAGATTATAGTTATCCTAGAGGGTGTGAAGCAGCAGCTCATTGTGGTTTTGATTTGTATTTCACTAATGACTATGGTGTTGAGCATCTTTTCATGTGCTTATTAAGCATTTGTATATATCCTTTGGAGAAATATTTATTCAAATTCTTTCTCCCTTTAAAAATTAGATTATTTTGTTTATATTGTTGAATTGTATGAATTCTTAAGATAATCTAGGTACTAGAGTTCGTAAGATATATAATTTACAAGTATTTTTTCCCACTTTGTGGATTGTCTTTTCACTTCTTTGATATGTCTTTTTAAGTACAAAGTTTTTAATTTTGCTAAAATCTCATTTATCTTTTCTATTGTTTCAGTGCTTTCCTTGTACATGCATAGAAACATGGAAAGCACAGAAATCATTGCCTAATCCAAGATCATGAAGATTTATAACTATGTTTTCTTTTAAAAGTTACAGTCTTAGGTCTTACACCTAGGTCTTTGATCATATGAATGAATTTTTGTGTATGATGTGAGGTCAGGGGTCTATGTGTATAATTTGGTGAGGTTTTCAAATACATGAGGTAGGGTTAATACTACCACAGTTGTGATATAGAACATTTATTTTCACCACTCAAAGTCTTTATATTCATTTGAAGTCAATCCCTTCCTCCAACTTTGGTTCTTGGAAATCACTGCATTCCTTGAGATTTATCCAAAGGAGCCAAAAATTCTGTCCACACAAAAATCTGCTCACAGATGTTTACAGAGGCTTTATTCATAACTGCCAAACTGTGAAGCAAGCAAAATGCCCTTGAGTAGGTGAATAAATAGTGGTACATTTAGGGGTACCTGGGTGGCTCAGTCGGTTAGGTATCTGACTTCGGCTCAGGTCATGATCTCATGGTCCGTGAATTCGAGCCCCATGTTGGGCTCTGTGCTGTCAGTTTGGAGCCTGGAGTCTGCTTCAGATTCTGTGTCTCCCTCTCTCTTTGCCCCTCCCTCCCTCACTCTCTGTCTCTCTCTACCAAAAAATGAATAAACGTTAAATTTTTTTTAAAAAAATAGTGGTACATGTAGAAAATGAAATATTATACATGCACTAAAAAGATATGAACTATAAGCCATGGAAAGATATGGAAGAAGTTTAAATGCATATTATTAGGTGAAAAAAAATCTGTAAAGGCTGAATACTATATGATTCCAACTACACGAAAAACTGGAAAAGGCAAAACTATGGAGAAAGTAAAAAAATCAGTGGTTACCAGTGGTTGAGGGGAGAGAGGGATGAATAGGTAGAGCACAGAGGATTTTTACATCAGTGAAACTATTCTATGATACCATAATGATCAATATAATCATCATACATTTTATTAAACCCACAGAATAGACAATACCAAGAGTGAACCCTAATATAAACTATGGACCTTGTGTGATAATCATATATCACATTGGTTCATCAGTTGTTATAAATGTACCATTATGGTGGGAGATGTTGATAATGGGAGAAGCTATGACGTGTGGGATCAGGGAGCATATAAGAAACCTCTGTATCTTCTTCTCAATTTTTCTTTGAATCTTAAACTTCTTGAAAAAAACATTAAATTTTGATAAAAGAAAACAATGTTCAATACAAAACAAACACCTCATAAATACAAACCATGAAAAAGGATAACACACACACACACACACACACACACACACACACACACACACACACAATTTCCTTTTCAAGTAAGTACTTTCCGGATACAGTCCAATAATTCTATGTCAAAAATGAATCAGATTCTTCTGTGGAGAGAGAAGTGTGTGTTTTTTTGCTGTCTTAAAGTCATGATTTAAAACAGCACAGAGAGGGGTGCCTGGGTGGCTCAGTCAGTTAAGCATCTGACTCTTGGTTTTGGCTCAGGCCACGTCTCACATTTTTTTGAGTTCGAGCCCCACAATGAGCCCTATGTTGGGCTATGTGCTGAGCCTGCTTGGGATTGTTTCCCTCCCTCTATGCCCTTCCCCCACTTGCTATCTCTCTCTCAAAAATAAATAAAAAATAAACTTAAAAAAAATAACACAGAGAGCATATATAGCTCTAACTTACCCCAACTTGAAATAAACTAAGTATCTGCCATTTCACGGGGAAAAAAAATCTAATTCTTCTGTAGTTCTTTCCCTTGTCACTTATGTATACAAAAATTATACTGTTAAACTGTTGATTTTACAATTCAAGCCCCGTATCAGGCTCTGTGCTAAAAGCTCAGAGCCTGGAGCCTGACTAAGATGCTGTGTCTCCCTCTCTCTCTCTGCCCCTCTCCCACTCACGCTCTGTCTCTGTCTCTCAAAAATAAATAAAAAAGCATAAAAAAATTTTATAAAGAGCTATTTTGTCCTGATATTGTAACCGATACCTCCTATCCTAAAGAATTTCAACATTAATGCAAATGTTTATCTTCACAATAAATGTATCAAAATTTTAAAGAATCATACAAGTGTATGTTATGCTTTTCAAATTGCTATTAATTTCTTTGTTGTCAAATTTCTTTAGTAGCATTTCAGAGTCTTTCATAATTCTCAGTGATACTAGTTCCTTAAGATTTCTCTCGTTTCACATATTTTTCCTTGACTCAAACTTTTGCTTTCTGGTAAGAAAATAAATTCAAAAATTATTATATTTTACAAATGTATATAAAGAATACCGCTAAAAATTGCTTACAATGCCCTCTCTCTTAATTTTGGGGTCTTCTGAATTATTAGGAAAGTCATTGCCATCCCAGTGGGACTAAGAGTAGTTACATGTTGATAAAATATTTGATGAAATACAGAGAGAAGTTAGATTTGTAAAAAGCCGTTTTTTCTTCATCAAAATTTTTAAAAATTACTACTTTGTAACTGAACGAACTTAACTCTTCCAGTCTTTACAGTTCACCAAGAAATTCCAATCCACATCCGTGAACAAACAGATATTGGTCTGTTCCATTTTTTCTTACCCTGGTTACCATGATTCAACTATAGCACTAATCTTACTGAGATATTCATAACACAAAAATCTGAAACTTTATTAACCCCCACAAATAAATGTGTTTTACTCTCCCAGCTTTAATGAAGACATATGTAACAACAATCTCTGTGTGTAAGAATAAATAAATTAGAAAAAAAAACTCCTCTAATATTTCCAGTAGAACTGGTACTTTGGGAAAATGTGCTGTGTTTAGCATAATGTCACGTAGACACCCAGCATGTGTATGTCTATGGGCATATAGTTTGAAAATCATGGAAAGCACAGGGTGAAATACACAGTCCTCAAGTTGCCAATTAAAACACATCATGATGTGACTGCCACCTACCAACCCAGCTTTGCCTCTACTGCTTCTCTACCTGTATCCTATAATATAGACATATTGAACTGCTTGCTATTCATTACAACATCTGTCCCATTTCATACCTCTTGCCTTTACATATACAATTCCTTCTGCTTTAAATGCCCTTATTCATTGTCTATCAGGGAAAATCTTATTCACCTTTCAAGTCTCAGCTCAAAGTATTCTTTACAATGAAAATGTCCCTCATTTATTATTCCAAGCAAAAATAAGAATTTATTTTCTACTCCCATTTTTCTTTATATGAAGTTCACATTATGCCAATTATCTCACTGCTTTAATAGCCATTGTTTTTAATAAAATATATTTTTTCACCATTATCTCCCATCACTTATCATCTTGGATGGTACATATTTATTAATGTATAAATATTTTCTGAGTGAGGTATTTTGGGTTCAGTCATTTAAAAGACACAAGAAAATACCTTCTAAACACTATCTTTTCTCTTTCTTTTTTGATGCAAAAAGGTAGTTTTATTAAAGCATGGGGACAGGATCTGTGGGCAGAAACAACTACACTAAACACTACACTTCTGAGGTTATATTTGTTTTTCCTTAGAGAGATAAGAATTGAGCTTATAGAACTTTATACAAAATGGATGTGAAAATTCTCATCCACATCCTGCAAGACCCCCTGAAGTCCCACAGCCTCTGTGACTGTTCCTCCTCACTGACCTCTCTCTTCTCTGAACTGTGAATACAGGAACCTCTAAAAGAGTCTTCAAAAGCTCAATTTCCCATTGAGAAAAACCTGGCAGTCATTGGGTGACAGGATACATCCCTCAAAAGCTGCATCTTTACTTATTATTAAAATAAAACTCTCTTTCATAGGTTGGGGGAAAATGGGGATGAAAAGCTATTTCAAATGTTACATAAATTCAGTAATAATAGTTTTCCTCATCTGTCACATGGTCTGTCTTTTGTACTCTGTTGAAAGACATCAGAAGATGAAGTGGACCCTTGTAAGGACAGTCTGCAGAAGGCAGATATTTAAATGTGGGGAAAGGCAACCAGATACTATATATATATATATATATATATATATATATATATATGTGTGTGTGTGTGTGTGTGTGTGTATACACACACATATATATGTGCATATATATATGTATGTAAAAGTGTGTGTATGTCTGTATGTAGGTAGGTATAATTTTTTCCCCAGTTTTCATATCCTTTGGTGGCATTATTTTTGGAACAAAACAGAAGTAATTTTGAAGGGTGACTCCACCATATATTTGCCTCTTAAGAATAAATAAGGTAAGGTTGATTTCTTTAAAACTCATTTTCTCAACTCTAAAAATACTTTCCTTTCTCATCTCTAAGATACGTACATTCATGTTCGTACACACACACACACACACACACACACACACACAGATTTCTTCCTTGTGAACATACACAGTAGTCTAGATGCTCATTGTCTTAGAAATGCATACAGTAAGCTAAGAGAAATAATTTCACACTCCTGAAAAAAATTTAGCACGTGACTGATTTACTTACTACATACTGTAATGGGGAATGAGGCTAGAACCAATCATTTGTTCTTTCCATCTTCCCACCCCACGAGGCCTCTGAAGTGTATGAGCAGAGTACCAAAAGCACACTGGAAAACACTGAACTAGTCCAATGCCCTGTATTTCAATGGAGAAAACAGCCTCACACAAGTGGTATGCATTGCCCAAAGTCACAGACAGCCAAAACTAGACCTGAAACTTCTGATTTCTATCATAATGCCCATTCCACTAAAGACCAAAGGATATTAAATCTGACTGCATGAGACTCTCCTGATGGGCTGAGCAACTCCCATTTGTCCCCCAGATCCACTCTATACTCCTACACCCTGTGTCTTCCTGGGTAGAGGAGAGCTGATCTTTATGGACCACTCCCTCAGCTTTTGGCTTCTAGCTGGGTTCAGGCAATGAAGAGCACCAGCAGTAGGGGGGGGGGGGCGGGCGGAGGAGAATGTGGTTGAAGTTCCTTCTGTGGCTGACTCCTGCGGGATTATCAAGAGTTAGCTGCATCCCTTGCCTGAAGGTCACTGCTCCTGTCAGGTGACCTTCTCTACTGGGCTCCTCTCTCTCTGGGTTCTGATGACTGCTTCTACCCTTTCCTCCTTGAGACTAAGGTGATAGCAGCACTCCACTGCTCCTAGGCCCAGGGTACTGTACTATCACCTTTGGTTTCCCTCCACCCTGCTGGCATCTTTGTAAAGAGTAACTTTATTAAACTTTCTTCAGGTTACCCAATTTGAATGTGCCATTGATTTCCTGTTGGGACCATAAATGATACAGTGGAGACCTTTTAAGAACTACAGATGCCTAGGAGGCTTCCAAAGTATCCCCAGATGATTAGCTTATAGCTAGAACTGAAAACTTCTGCATTAAACCATCATGATAATTTTTGTTGTTGTTTAATCACTGGTGTACACATGTGCGTATGCATGCACGCGTGCGCGCGTGCACACACACACACACACACTCACATTCATGGTAAGAATGGGAAAGCCTTCACCAAAAGTGAGGAAATATGAAATTCTGATGATCTATGGTTTTTGAAAACTATCAGTAAGGCTGATGAATGGATTGATAAATGTGCAAACACTTAGAATCCAGCAGCCTTGTAAACACATTCAAAATAATTTACTTTCATGCTGCTTCTTTCTTCTTCTTCTAACACCCAAATGTCAATTTTAATGGAAGCCACATCTCCACATATTGATTGGTTCATCTTGACTTTATTAAGGTTCAGTTTGGCTGCCCAGGAAACTTTCCTAGTGTTTGAAACATTTATAAAAATGCATATTTGGGAGGGGCAGGTAGGGAGACAAAGTAGGTGGGGGCAAAGAAAAAAAAATCACATTCTGCCTAAAGTAAAACACAGTTTGTTGCCAAGATTTCATTAATTCAATAAATAAAAATACAAGTAAGCTCCAACTTCAACAAGCTCAAGTTTCCCTCCTAGCTGTGAAACCACAGCACCCCGATGGCTTCTAAATGTGTCAACACATGACCTTCCCATCCCAAACTCACCAGTGGGGAGAACATGATTTATGAGGGTGTCTGACCATCCCTGAAAGAGGTTTTAAATATTTTACTCTTATAATAAGTGTAGTTCCTTCATTCAGTGGTAAGCGATTGTGGGTTCTTAGAGAAAAAGGTTTCTGAGGGAAAAAAAAGACCCAAACTTGGATGAGATCTGCAAACAGCTCCAAGGCACCTTAAGGTGTGTGAGCTAACTTTTACTTGCCCTAAGTTGCCTAGTAAACGGTCTTTGTTTGGGAAGGTTAAGTTTCACCTCTGTTCCAAAAACTCAGAGCCAGACAGGGAAGGGAAAAAATGATGGTGTCTGTGGTGAGGCTGGCAATGCTGCCCGCTGGCTGGTTATTTGGAAAGGTTTTAGAAGATGTGTTATGAGGCATGGTAATGTGTGTCATTTTTCATGACTGAAGTCAAAGGATTTAGCAGGTTGAGTCTGAGGACTTGGATTTGGCAGTGGAAAATACCAAATACTGTGTGAGCTTTGCATCCCACTGCTGCCTGAGCTCTTCTACCATCTGAGACGAAGGAAGAGGACACTATTATTTGGACTGCCAAATGTAACAGAGTTAGAAGATGAGAAATTTGGCTCACTCAACTCTAAAGTCATTTTTATGTAGAAGAAAAGTGAGTTTTGGTTGGTAAAGGAGTCCCTCAGTTTAGAAGCTATTAATGGAGAGCAAGGAATGTTTTTAAAAGATTAAAACAGGTCAAAATGGTGGCATCTCCTCTTCTGAGGAAGAGGAAGTGACCCCAAAAGAAATACAACATGCAGTACTTTCCCTTGAAGTCTTCTTTTTGTTCTGGTTTCTTGGAAATTTGCATTAAAGGGGAACTAAGAATATACATAGCCAAGGATCCTTCTTTCCAAGTAATGGAAATTCACTGGAAATAGTGTAAGCCAAAAAAGCAACATTTCTTATAGGGACATAGGAGTATCTCATGGAAATCAACAGGCCAAAAGGTCAGTCTTAGGAGAGACAAGAACCAGGAACTAGAAAACTAGAAGAATCAAGACACCTAGCTGTCTGCCTCTCTGGTCTCCCGCTTTACATTTTCACTCCATTCTGCTTCTTTCATCTTGTCCTGAAAACTGGCTTTTCTCCTTGGTCCAAGGCAGAAGATGATCATTCCAAGATTACAAATGAGCTATCCCTTAGAGAGCTATCCCTTATGTTTCAGACTTAAGTAATCTGCATGTTGTATTAACTCATTTAATCCTCCTAACATTTAAGGTTTGTCCCCACTTTACAGATAATAAAATTGAGGCAGAGAAATTAAGTGACTTGTCCAAATTCACATAACAAATGAGTAGTAGATATGGATTTCAAATCCAGAAAATCTAGCTCCAGGGTCCATGTTCTTAACCACAGCTATTTTGCTCCCTGAGTCCCACTGCCATTCCCCAGAAGACAGAATGTGGCTGGTACTTCTTAGATTGGGTTATGAATCCCTCCAATCAGCCCTAACCAGGGTGGTTGGCGGTGGATGGAGCTCAGCAGGACCCCATGGTACAACATGAATTATAGGGCCCATTTCATAGCGCTGGTGAGGAATCAGTTTTCACAGACTGGGGGCTGGGGATTATAGAGATACCCCCAAAGTCTTCTATATTATTCCATAAAATTGGTCATGCTGTCTAAGCTAAGTCTTGGGATAGTGTGGTAATACAGGATTGAAGGCCATTAAAATTTGTGAAGTAGAGACGATGTTACTAGACATGATTATTTGCAATGGGGCAACCCTATGTGTGGCTGGTTATTCTACTTTTTTCTAGAATTCTCTAAAGATGAAGATTTTTAAATTCCCCACATGGCAATTCAGCCAGACTCCTGGAGTCTAGGAGTTCTTCTCCCAGCTAACCTAAATGCCTCTAATTGCAGCTGAAACTGATTTGTCCTGCTTTCAGGGTAAAATGCACAAAAAGGAACATATGAGGATATTGTGAAGTAATTCTGGTTTTTTGGCTGAGTGTCACACTGACTTAATTAGAAACTTTTATCAAAAGACTAATAACAAACGCATTAAAAAATTCCTAGAATTATGTGTCTGGAAAGTTTCATTAATTTATGTTATATATGTGTATATATAAATAAGTACATAAGTGAGGAAAGCATTCCAAATCTGAGAGAACACTAGCTCCGTAACAGAAAGGATGAGGAAGATAAAACTGTGAACTAAGAAATATGCATTTTTTTGGTACATATTTCTGACCCTCACCCCATAAATGCCCTACTGCATGAGGTACTGGCCCATGTGGAAATTCTGATTCACTCAACACTTTTCTAATACAAAATTCCATTGAAAGTATATAATATTCTACCACAGCAAATGAACTAAGTGAAAAGAAAAATCAAACAAGATATGCTCATTTTATTCTAAATTATCCAAAAATGTTTTCAGCTTATTCTCTCCTTCCCAAACTTGCTCAATTTTTGCTACTAATAATCTTTTAACTCTTCACATATCCCACATCTTTGAGCAATTCTCATCTGTGTTTTATTGAACTTAAATGTTTAACTGATGATGCCCCCACTCCCACCTTCCAACACATACACACACACCAATTCTTGCCACTTCCCCTATAATTTTGGTTTGGGTCTATACAACTCCAAGCTCAAGCTATAAAACAAGCAGCATCTCAATCACTCTAGGCCTTGTTTTCACTCTCAGAAAACAAAAGAGGCAGTCAGCTTCCACAGGTAGCATGTCCACCATGTTGGTTTTCTCTCTCTCTTTTTTTAAATCATGGCCTCTCATTACGTTACAGAGTCAAAGGAAGCTGCAACGCAGGGGCCCTCTGTGACCTCTAGAAAATTGCATATCATGGGGCACCTGGGTGGCTCAGTTGGTTGAGCGTCTGAGTTCAGCTCAGGTCATGATCTCACGGTTCATGAGCTTGAGCCCCACGTCAGGCTCTGTGCTGACAGCTGCGAGCCTGGAGCCTGCTTCAGATTCTGTCTCCCTCTTTCTCTGGCCCTCCCTGCTCATACTCTGTCTCTCTATCAAAAATAAAAATAAACATAAAAAGTATCAAAAAAGAAAAGAAAAGAAAATTGCATGTCATTTCATACCTCCACCTATGATGTCACTACAACTTTACTGAGCAACCTGCTCTCCCTTTCAATTCCTCTTCAGAATCCCATCTGACTTCTAAGTGATATGGACCAGGGAAGGTTCAAATGGATGAGTTATAATACCCTGTTCTACCTGAGGTAAGGGGGAAAAAAGTCTTCATCTATGGATAATCCCACAAAGTGCAGACAAGAAAAAATAAAGTAACACTTTTCTCTATGTGTTCAATAATACATTCAAGTTGTTGATACTTTTACATACAATCTCTTGTTTCAGAGTCAAATAGCACCTCTCTGAGATAGGCAGATATGTATTATTTTTGTCACTATTTGACAGAGGAATCTGGGATGTTCTGATTCCAGGTGCACTCCACTCCGTATCTCCTAGGATTACAACCTATTTCATAGACATCAAAGCCTTGGTCAAGTGCTCCAGAGACCAGGCCACAGGGCTCACCCTAGAGATAGGTGCACAGGTACACACAACAAATATTTGATTCATTTATTCAACAAATGCTTACTGAGTTCATGTACCAGTCACTGAGCTAGTACTTGGGATGGAGATACACACACACACACACACTTTCTTCTAGCTTTCTGGAGGTATTTGATGAAAACTTTGGCAGAATTTGGGGGCTGACAATTTTAAGAGTATTGAGTGAGAAGCCAGAGCTAACCCCTGACAGGGCAGGTTTTGTGCCCCTGGCCATGCAATCCTGCCCAAAGATGCTCCTAGATGTATATGATAACACTGGTTTCTTTTGGATATATCCTTTATTGACACTTTCATTTTTAGCTTTTCTATTAGCCAATGTCTCTCTTCTAATACTTCCTTCATCTGCTTTCCTGCCTCTCACTAATGCTCAGGGTCTCCATGCCCTCATTTCCTTCCACTCATGAAGAAAGCTCATTGAACCAGCCAGTCTAGAAGCTCTCCTCTTCCAGGAATGTTTTCATAATGCACAATGCTCAAAGGGGTCAATATTTAGCTCACATGAGTGAGCTACTATCTAAATTTCAGATAATTTTTCCCTGGTTGGGATGGGAAGGTTTAGCTATAAGGCCATTTTTGGCTGAAGGAAGCCTTCCTGAGGTGGCTCAAGATGGCTTAAAGAGTCCACACCATTCTTTCCACTCCCAAGGCCATTCCTGAAGGAAAGTTTCAGTGTGCTCTCAACCAAGAAGGGTCTGGGACTCAAACAACCTCAATCATCTGCAATACTGACTCCTGGGGTTTGTTTTAAACTTTAACCTGTTTCCAGCCCTGAATTCTCTTCCCTCAGGAGACAAGCAGGTTTCTTTGAGACTTAGCAGGCTTACTGTGAACACACTGGTCTTGACTTTCATTTCATCAGACACAGTAGTATAGTGTAAGAGGGGTTGGGCTGCACAGCTGGTGCCATCCTGTATGTGTGGATGGCGACTTTGAAAAAGACACACATCCTGGGAATATGAGGAAGGGCCAAAGGAGACATTGTTCAGGCCAGCTGTGTGGGATAGTGGGTGCAACATGCTAGGATGAGGAATCAGAAGACTTGACTTTCTGTCTCTGCTCTATTCCTTCTAGGGCTGACTTGTCCATGGTTTCTCCCCTCTCTGTCTCCTACTACTCATCTGCAGGTGAAGTATCCCTAACTCTTACATCTTTCTGCAAACTTTTAGATTCTGGGACTCCTCAGACTTTGCTCTTAATCCTGTCTTTATGACCCTGGTTTCACCAAAAACTTTTTGTGAGGAACAAAGCCCAGCTGTGGGAGGCATAAGTGAGAGACATCAAGTCAAATCGAGGGTGAAGCGAGCAGGAATGAACTAGAACTCACAATTCTCATTTTTTTAGAGGTCAGGTAATAGGTAAAATGCAATGTGCCTGGTCTATGGCAATAGGATATTGTGAAGCTTGCTGTAAACTGGAGAAGGTGTGTCCCACCCAAAGGCATTTAAATCCGTATCTTTTAGGCAGAGCACCTGTGAAACAAATCTGTGGGTTGGCATTTACCCAAGGGCAGCAAGTTTGACATGCCACACCATCTCCAGAAATATAGAAAACACTTCTTTCTGAGGGCAGCCAATTTATCTGTCACCAGCCAAGAAATTTTTCTTTTCAGAGCTTCAGGTCAGTGGATTTCATTTCCATCAGATGCTTCCCATAGAGAGACAAACAGGATGAATCAGGCAAGGAAGGAGCTTAAAAACTTATAGTCCATTTGAATCACACTAGCCCCCAAGCATCAACCCCAAAGTTGGGTCTGCTGCTGAACTGAAAACCTTGTCTGCAATCAAAATTATCCCCAACTGCCTTCTGAACTGTGTAGTCCCTGGGAGCTAGGGAGAGTCACATAAGAGTGTGGCTTTTCAGATGAGAGAACAGCAGGCAAGAAATGGAGACTTCTGCTAAGCCTCATTAACGTTTTAATAGGGCTTAAAGCAACGGTTCTCTTTGAAAATGCTTTATTCATAATTGACCAATTGTCATTAGATATAGTTACACTCTGTGGCATCTTATTAGAAGGAGCTTGTTTGAACTACTCTCCCTCCAAGTATTCATAGTAAATTCCTAACAGATGATGTCATAACAGGCTGTTACGATCCATAACATGTAGATACCATTAAAGCAATGTGTGTGCCTTTTTGATACTGAAACATCTAACTTTATTATGAAGTTTGCTATAAAACCTATGATGTATTTAATAATGTTAAAGTGTTTATTCTTTAATATTGAAGTCACACTGCCCCTGTGATGCCTGTTACTCCTGCCACAAATGAGAACTGCCAAATCTATCAGCTCGACTTTGAAACACTTCCTTAAGAGATTTCTTTTTTCTTTCCTCTTCTTCATTACTTTTTTTTTTTTTTTTGCCATGAAAAAGCAGATGTTCTAAAGCTCCAAGTAACTGAAAACCAGCAATATATGCTTAGAGGCTGAAACCTAATATTTACAATAAGCTGATCCAAAGAGAAATGTCTCCCCAGTGACCCTGGTCATGAAGTGGAAACCCGTGTGGTCATTGGTCCTGGTTGAGGCAGTTGTCATTCATCAGAACCCCATGCACTGTGATTCTCAATTAGGGACTTTCCTGACATCAGCAACTCTCCACCTACTTGATACAAAAGGCAAAATAAATATGAAATCCATCGTTACTGCATCACACTCCATTGGCTTTACAATCACCATATAAGGTAGTTATTATGGATTCCATAATTTATGTGAGAAGATTTGGGTTCTTGAGTGGTGATGGCTCAACTTTTTGTCTCTATTATAATAAACATTAAATTTCCTAATAAATTCTTCAGGTAGGAATCGCTGTCATAAATATGTATTTCTAATTCCTGAGAGCTATAGATATTTATATGCAAACCAATGGCAAAAATAAGAGAACGAATGGCATTCCTTAAAAGAAACCATAAAATTCAGACTGTGGTAGGGATCTGATTAAGTGGAGTACTAAACTCCTAACCTTGGACTTCTGGGGAATATATGTATGTTGGGGAGGAATTAGAGCCTCTCCCAAGAGTTTTTGGTCCAAATATGTTCTGTATATTCTATCAGTTACAGATGAATTTGGTATAACAAAGTTCTCTTTTAAAATGCAAACATTCCTCAGAAGGGTTAAGCCTGTGGATTATTATTTTTTGCTATACATTTCCTTACTTTAGTAATCTTTAGAAGATTCTCTTTAATTCAATCTATCCAACATTTTAGTGAGTACCTACTAAGTATAAAATAGAGCACTATGTCCATTATGGGGGGTTAAAAAAACAAATATGGTCCAAATCCTGGTAACGGCTCCTCAGAGACTGTAAGTTCTCAACAAGAAGTTTCTTCAAGTTCCTCCTGCTGCTCCATGCCCTCAGAACTCACTGGATCTTATTATTTCTGTGGCCTATACCCATTGAGACACTGGATGTCCTATTTATGTCCCACGTCTGCCTTTCCATCTGAAATTTCTTAATCTCATGGCTACACATGCCTACCCTCCCTCTTCTAGAACCCTACTTGGATCAGAGACCTGGGCTTCCATTTCCCAAGAGGAAATGCTCCATCTGTTCAGATGGAAAAGAATGTGTTTCTGTGGGTCCATCACTACTCAGCCTGCAGGTTATTGTTGGAGGGAGACTTATTCCATACTCTAGTAAATCCACGGATGGGACTGCAGATAGACCAACCCCTGTGATTTTTTTCCCATGCACCTCATCTATTGACCACTAGTGAACCCATTCCCAAAGGAGTGCTATATTAACTATGAGTTGAGAAGAAAAAATGGGCATACATGGTTCAGGCCATTCTTCTCTTTTCCGGACTCACCTGTCTGCAGAAGGATGCATCTATTTATTTGGGGCCAAAAGTAAGGGGTTTCACCTGGGGGCAAGACCTGTGATTTAGAGGGGAGAGGTGAGATTCAATTTAGCAGAGTGTTTATAGCCCATGGGTTCCACATTTAAGCCTCCTTCTTTACTCCACCTTTAATCATTAAAAAGATGACAGTTTGGATCTCTCCTTGCCCAACTTCTGTGCCTGCCTCTCACCTGTTGTGAATTTGTATAAGGAAGAGGGCTGTTATTCTTTGGGTTCCCTACAGCCCAGTACCTTGATACTTCTCATGCTATAAGTGATTCCCTATGTCTCCAGGTCTGCCTCCTATAGCATTTACTTGGAGACACTTTCTTTTAAAATAGATGCAGAATTATTCAATGGCCTGCCCTAGAAATTCTACCTGGTACACTGCCACCCAATCCCACTCCTCATGGGAGAAATGCCTCTTCTTGGACACAAGTAGGCACAGTAATCTGATTAACTTTTTACTAATGAAATATTAGGAAAGTAATACTATCTTCCACTTTCTCAGAAGCATCTGCAATGGTTTTAATGGAGAATCACCTGAGGAATCAGCTCACGCAAAGTGATGAGTAGTAATGGTGGAATTTCAGGCCTACCTGAGCCAGGGATTTAGGGACAAAGCTAATCACCCTGCACCAAGGATGTAAAGCTTAAATGCTCATAGAGAATAGGCAAGTAACATAAATGATTGAAGCTTCTAAGTATAAGAAAACTACCAGTTCAAATACAGTGAGAGCTGACAACTGGTATTTGGCTTTGGCATTAAGTAGTAATATAGAGTAGAGGCACCTGGGTGGTTCAGTCGGTTGAGCATCTGACTTGGGCTCAGGTCATGATCTCATGGTTCAGGATTCAGACCCCATGTTGGGCTTTGCTTTGACAGCCCAGAGCCTGGAGCCTGCTTTGGATTCTGTGTCTCCCTCTCTCTCTCTGCTTCTCCCCTGCTTGTGCTCTGTCTCTCTCTCTCAGAAGTAAACATTTAAAAAAATTGAAAACAAAAACAAAAACAAAAGTAATGCACAGAAGGGGCTCAGGCAAGCTAGACACTATGGACACCAAATAGCTTCAGTCACTATGTAGCAAAAGGATTTATTTAAGTCCTTTTTAAAAAAGAGGCAGCATTTACGCAATGCCAAAATATTGTCTCCATGCAGAACATGGTTAACAGATCTTTTGCATTTTCAAGCAAGTCATAAATGTGGGTTTTATGTAACAGTGCATCTCTCTTCAGTGCTAGCAATGAATTCATTAAGAAAACAAGATGAAACAACACTCACAATAAACCCACCACCACCTTATGTTGGCTATGATTGTGTAGCAAGTGTGAGATTGTTCTCAGGCCCAAGCTAGCCCAGGGGTGTTCTTTGTCCCCTCTGGCCATCACGGAGTCTGGCCTTCCCTCTCCCCTCCCTTCTTTCCTGTATACTAGTTAAAGCTGGCATTTTAAATCACCGTGAAATCTTTCAATGAGGTGAGCATAGACTCATTTTCAGTAGAATGAATTCTGGGTAGCCTAAAAAAAGGCACGTCTTTCAGCCATGAACAACTGCTAATACCACCTTTAATGTGCGATATAACTGGTGCCTTCTGATGTTACTTTTTTAAAAAGTTGAATTACACCAGAGGAAAAATATGATGGAATTATTATAAAATTCAGACTCTTTCAAAGCACACAATTTTCCACCATGGACTCTAATATCTTTAAAGCCTAAAACACCTGAACAAATCTGGGCATAAGAATGTACCTTTCAAATTATAACCTTTATCAGCATTCCAGGTGTCTCTCTCCTCAGCCTCCCTCAGGTTTTCACCTTGAAACTTAGCAACTTTATCCTACTTACAACAACTTACTCCTCCAAGATGAACTGTACTCAGTAATCTGGCCCAAATGAACCTTCAAACCTAAAAAAAGATGAATTCCCCCATTCCAGTGGGTAGTTGATGACAAAGTCTTCTAGGTTTTATTTAGAAAACAACAAGGAAATTCAGTCTGAGTGCTAAAAAGAGTCCATGTGTATAACTGGAAGTAGACAATTCTCTTTTGGGATCTCAGTAGGGGCCTGGTGCTGTTCACATAAGAGGCTGGTCGGCCCCATGGCTTTTGAGGGGTCCCTGCTACCCAGAGTGACAGGGTTTGGTGAAAACACAGGGACAGTGATGACTTAACTCTGTGCCACTTTCTTCTCAGAATATCCACCAGAGAGAACTTTGTAGAGACTGGGTCCTTAAATACGTTAAGTCCATGGAGACAAAACAAGCAGTTTTGGGGGGTAAGAATCAGATACTCAATCAAATGACTGGGCCAAGGAAGGGGGTTATTGACTGATGTGAGCTAGGTTCCTCATTTGGCGCTCAAATGAGTTGTATGGCTCAGTGAGCCTGCCTATTGGTCTTTTGAGTATGTATTTCTGCCCTCAGAACCACTTGTTAGTTGACATAGTTCAGCTCTTGTGAAGAACTGTGCTGTTTTGAGACTCTCAATTCTTCAGATTTATTTGTTTCAGAAATGGATTTCTGGATACAGAAGCCATCACACCCCTCTTTTTGCAGCCTTCTTCATGGGCAAAAAGCAAGTTTTGGTCTGTAACCCAGTTGCATCTGAGCAGATAAACATCTGGCTACCCAAAAATCCAGAACAAAACATGGTGGGAGGGGGCAGGGAGGAAGCCAAATACTTTTCAGTTCAACAGAGAATTATTCAGAGATTCCGGTTTTAAAAGAGTACATAGCTTAGAAAACAGTGCATCAGCATATACTGAATTTGGTGGTTAACACACAACCTGGCTAGTCTGGAACAACCCAACCTAACCCTTTTGACTCAGTGTACTTGTTAAAGAGGTGCACCTGCTTGGACCAAAAATGATATGGTCACCAGATATAAGGAGGAAAGAAGAGGGACTCCCAATTTTTTTCTTGGGCTCTAACTGTCTTCCCAACCAAGGTGTGATGGCAATATTGTTTGATGGCTCCTAGAAGGTTCTTCAAAGTGCTCTGGAAATGGTTCCGGTGTTTGTGCCATCACTGGTCCCTGAAGGAACAGAGTAGCTTTGTGCTACAAGTGTAAATGTCCTCCCCATTTTCCTGGCAAATTTCAGAGTAGGGATGTCAGATTTAGTAAACAAAAATAGATGGCACCCAGGTAAAATCTGAATTTCAGAGAAACTGTCCATAATGTTTTAGCAGAAGAGATTCAATTCACATACCAGAGTCAACCAGTATGTTAGTGACTGTGCTCGTGAATACCCTGTCCTGCCTGTGGACTCCCTGCTCATAGGCACTCCTTCTACAAAGCTGCTGACAGGGCCTGGACATCAGAAGGAGCCCTAGGGAGCCCCTGCCTTCTTGACCTTCCTCCTTCCAGAGTCAAACAATTTTCCTTTCCTACGTGGAAGATAAAGGGTTGCACAGGGAAGCCTGTTCCTAGAGGATGGTTAAGTGGAACAATGATTTTTCTGGGAAGAAGGAAAAATATAGCCCTTTGGAGGAATGAATAGTTTCTTGGATGGTTCAGGGCTCTGTCTAGAACTTTCTCCTTTGTCCTTGTAATTCTTCTTTCTTGTACCAAAGCAGGGGGGTGTGCAGGCCCTGGAGGGGAAGACAGCCAGACCCGCCTTCCCAGTGGGTTTGGGGAGAAGCTTCCAGTCTTCATCCTAACATGTCCTCAGGCACTGTGGTCTGAGTGGTCTGCTCATGGGGCTGTGCCTTAAAGCCTGCCAATGCCAGTTTCAAATTTTGCCGACTTCTACTAGAGGGGAAATTTCAGGACACAGGGGCTGTACCACACATACACTCATAAAGCAGATTTCACACCTTGGGTAAAATTTGAAAAAACATACAAGAAAGGAAGAGACAAAGAGGTGAAAGGAAGAAAGAAGGAAGAAATATGAGAGGGGGAAGAAGGAAGGGAGAGGGAGAAAAGGAAGAAAGAGAATGGTGGGAGGAGAGGAAGGCAGGGTGGGTGAGGTCCTCCGTAGCTTCAGTTGAGCTGTTTCTCCACTCGAGCCTCCTGTGATTTATTACCATTTTTGATATACTTAAGCTGTGTTCTTTCTGAAACTAAATTCTGAGTGGGAAACCTAGATGCACTTTATTTTGATGAGATGAATATTCAAAGTTTATAAAGGTGAAACTAGGAAGGTTGAGACCATTACTTCTCTAGGGCTCCCGACCCCAGATGGACTTGCTGAAATTCTTTATCTTCTCAAGTATGGAGGGGCTGGATGTGTAAGTGTACTGGCTCTAAGGTTAGGTCACTGTTTTCAAACTGCAGGAATCCACCTATTAGTGGGTTGTGACATAAATGTGGTGATTATAATCACCCTTAAATCAATGAAACAAAACAAAGTATAATAAAAATGAATGCAATGAACATACCACAATGATAAATATTGTTTTATAAGGCATCCCCCCTCAATATGTATTATATGTATGTACTAAATGATGTAAAATGCATTTATGTATTTCTCACTCTGGGTCATGATAAAAAAATGTGAAAACTCCTAGAGCAGGCACCTTTTTAATAGGGGCATGAATGAATGCATGTTGAGTGTGGGATGAGGGAGGTACTTTGCAGCTGGCAAAGAGCAAGAGTATGTGAGAAAAAATGTGTTTATAAGTGTGTGTGTGTGTGTGTGAGAGAGAGAGAGAGAGAGAGACAGAGACAGAGACAGAGAGATACTTTGTTTCAGATTTCTTGAGGAATGACAGGTGTACTAAGGAGCTCAACAGACAAAGTACACAATGGAAATACATAAATAATGTAAAAATAGTAATACATATATCCTTTTGTAGAACTCAATGAACCAAAGATTATACGACAGCAACTTCAAGGGCAGACCTTAAAAAGCTGTAGTTCATGGGCCAAATCCATCCCACTATCTGTTTTTGTAATTGTGAATAAAGTTTTATTGGAACACAATCATGCCTGTTTATTTATGTATTGGCTATGGCTGCTTTTGCCCTACAAGAGCGGACTTGACTATGGTCTACAAAACCGAAAATATTTATTTTCTGGCCCTTAACAGAGCTAATGCCTCCTCTAAGGCAATGATCTATGAATCAGAATTTTGGAGGTATTTACACCAAGTAACACCCACTAGCAGTCTTCAGTCCTGCTGAGGTTCGGTGTGACACATCCAGGAACTCTGTCATAGGAAGGTCCAGACAGCCTCCTGATTCAAGATGTCTACCTGAACGTACCAGGTTCCCTTGAGGTCTGCCTCACAGTTCTAACCAGGTCTCTGTTCTAAACAGACATCACTGTGTATTTTCTCACATAGTGACACTGCAGAGAGAAGAGGCAAAGCAGGACTTTCTGGGGCTTAGAAACAGACCCATTAATCGGGCTAATTAAAGCTGGGGTGTGGATGCAAGTACTTCTGAGACAGCAGTGAGGTGAAAACCAAAGAGGCTCTGTTGAATTTGGAACCAACCAATGCCAGAGAGCACCATTTCTCACCCTTCTCCAAGGGAGAGCAATGGCAGAGATGGGGGGTGTGAAGAGAGTGAGAGCTAGTGCACCATGAAGTGACCTGCCTTCAAGCCTGGCTGTGAACAGAACCGACTCTGAAGCCCCATGTACCCAGACACACCTGTTGTGCTTCAAAGTACCATGAAATGTCCTACAGTTTGTAGTTCGTCCTCATTTCACACATTTTTATTCTTTTCACCAAAGTGATGTGGTATCACTTGGCACAATAAGGTTATTCTTGCTTTGCAAGTCTTTTTGGATAAAAAAATTCCACAAACCAGAGAAAATCCACTCGGATGATGTGCTGAAATTTCTGGTTCAAAAAGTTTCAGCACCAGATCTAGAAACTAGAAAAAGTACCTGCCTCTGGCAAAATTACTAAGTGAATGAAGTTCACTTTCCAAGTCATCAGCCTGTCTTTCCCCTTTCTCTTTTCCAATGGCACAGCTTTCCTTACCATTCTAACCACACGGCTTCCAGCATTATCACAGGCTCTTGGGCACACGTGTTTGATGTCAGTAACAGGATTTCCTCTTGATGTTGAACTTAGGGGTGAGGAATATAGACCTCATTCTACCAATAGGGGGATGTTTTGCTCCATGGAGAAAGTGGTGGGAGAAACTACGAAGCAGGGAGATCCATATCATTAAGAGTATCATGGCCTATAGTCAGTATTCACTCCATTGGTGGCTGGGAAGGAACAGCCTGAGAACCCAGGCTGAAGGCAAAGTAATTTGAAAGTCGAACTTTCAACTGGTAATGAAGGGAAAAATTCCTTGATTCTTGAATTTAGTCTCAGAGTGGTCTGGGGAATTCCAATTCCCCTTCCCCCATTCCCTCCCGTCTCTTCCTCCTCCTTTTTGTTATTACTAATTTTTAAATGTTTATTTACTTTTGAGAGCAAGAGCCAGAGACAGATATACAGAGTGTGAGCAGGCGAGGGGCAGAGAGGCGGGGACACAGAATCCAAAGCAGGCTCCAGGCTCTGAGCTGACAGCACAGAGCCTGACGTGGAGCTCAAACTCATGAACTCTGAGATCATGACCTGAGCTGAAGACAGAAGGATGCTTCACCGACTGAGCCACCCAAGCACCCCTATTATTACCATTTTTAATGCAGACCTGATCACCACTGAGAACTGAGGAAGTCTATCAGTGGGAGAGGTTCATTCTATTCTTTGCAATTCCAAAGCAGCACCTGTAACAACTAACATGGTAAATATGATTTGAGCTCAGAATAGTAAGTTTCTCTCTAGCACCTATGTCTTCTGCTAGCATACAACTCCAGACAAAACTGGTTTAAGAGAAAGCATGACCCAGGAATAAAACTGTCCCACAGAATGGCTGTATCCATCAGAAAGGACTTGAGCTGCAAACACAGCTGGCCCAGCTTCTACTCTTGGGCTTCTTCCACGGGGCCCTGTGCTGGCCAGAGATTTTGGCTAGAGTTCATGGTTGCAGAAAGCCAGCTTGCTATACATCAACCTTACAACTCCTAGAGCCCATGGGTCCTCTTTCCCCATAACCAGACACTTTAATACTTCTAGCCACTTTCAAGGTCTAGCCCCTCCCAATCCAACACTCCAGGCTGGCTCTCCTACAATTCACACTGCAAGCCTAGAATTTTCTCCTTTTGGCACTGCTAAGGTGAGAGGTGTTGAAAGGAAGCCTGAGCAGATGGGAATGAGATTCCATTACTTTGTAAATATCTGAATGGCATCTCTTTTTAATGCGATATGAGAGTTTTAGTACATTTAAAAATTTCCCTACCCTAATTATAAAACCCATTTTTATTAAAGGAGCACACACCTTGCTTGTAGCTGGCAAAGTGCTGGCTCTGAGGTTGGTTGCTGTGTGAGAATTCCATCCGTGGTGCTGTTTTAGGTCTGTTAGTAACTGGCTTACCACTTGCCAGTTTCCCTCCCTGGGTAATGACAGAGATGCTAACACAATAGCAAAGCTGTTAATCCCAAACATGTTACTAATAAGGCAAGCTGCCTAGCTCTGGGTTGCAGGGAGGAAGGAGAGATGAATGTGGAAATGCTAATATGCCAGCTCACTTTCTCTCTCATACCCACAGATTTGCGAATAATGAGGAATGTCCTGCTTTTCTCAAAATACCACTGCACTTAATCAACTCAGAGCTTCCTCACTAATCGCATGCCATTAACTGATGTTTGGTATTTGGGAGGCCGCAAAGGTGAATAGCAAATGTGAATGAGTTCACTCCATGGATGGCACCTGAAAGAATCTTGTGAGACTCAACTTTCATCATCATTTTTGACATGCTTCTCTATGTGGTTTATTGACCCCTTAGACACATGGTAGACTCTGTAGTTATTTAGCTGTGCAAAGAAAATCAATAAATGTGTAAATGAAGCAAACCCCTCTCAATCTGGGCTGTAGTTTCAAAATCAAGGAAGCTGAATATTGTACAATTTGTGTCGAATGTACTTTTGAAAGCATAACATGGCCAAGTTCAAGAATTCTGAGGAGGTGGATGGAAGAAAGGAGAGAAGTCATGGAAACTGATTCTTTTCCTCTCCCCATAGAACAGGTGCAAGCAGCTGTGGAGGAACCACACAAACTCCAACTTTGATTTGGAAATAAAAATTGCACTCTGGACAACTGATTTAATCTTTACATAGCCTCAGTGCTAGCTCAGAATCTCCTTGTTAGGAGCTCCGGACATATTTGAAATTTGGCAGAATTCATTCTATGATAGATTTGCCGGTGGCAGAGGGGTATCCACTGACCAAACTGATACATCTTGTTTGATATGTGGGGTAGTTCTGGAAAGCCATAAGAAATTCCTCAAATTAGTCATAAATCAGAATAACTTCAGGAGCTTTAAAATAATATCACGGCCTGAGTTAACCTTGGGAGATTCAGTTTCAATCAGTTTAGTGTGGGCTCCTGAGAACCATATTTTCCAAAGCTTTACAGATAATTCTGGTGCTCAATCATGTTTGAGAAGAATAAGAATTTCTATGTTTTCCAGACTTTCACAGATGATTTATACTTAAAAACAACAAAAAAGGGAGATTCTTTTCTTTTTTTCAATTATTTATTTAAATTGAAGTTAGTTAACATACATGTAGTATTGGTTTCAGGAGTAGAACCCAGTGATTCATCACATACATAAAACACCCAGGGCTCATCACAACAAGTGCACTCCTAAATTCCCATGGCCCATTTAGACCATCTCCCACCACCTCCCCCCTCCCTCAACCCTGTTTGTTCCCTGTATTTAAAAGTCTCTTATCGTTTGCCTCCTTCTGTTTTTATCTTACTTTTCGTTCCCTTCCCCTTTGTTCATGTGTTTTGTTTCTTAAATTCCACATATGAGTGAAATCATATGGTATTTGTCTTTCTCTGACAGATTTATTTGGCTTAGCATAATACACTCTAGTTCTATCCATGTTGTTGCAAATGGCAAGATTTCATTCTTTTGGATCACCGAGTAATACTCCATTGTATGTATGTATGTATGTGTGTGTGTGTATGCGAATATATATATAATATGTATATATATAGTCTATATTATATGTATATATTATATATATTGTATATATTATACATATATATTATATTGTATAAATTATACATATGAGTATATACACACACACACACACACACACACACACACACACACACATTTATCCTTTGGATAAATATCTAGTAGTGCAACTGCTGGGTCATAGGGTAGTTCTATTTTTAATTTTTTGAGGAACCTCTACACTTTTCCAGAGTGGCTGCACCAGTTTGCATTCCTGCCAACAATGCAAACGAGTTCCCCTTTCTCCACATTCTTGCCAACACTTGTTGTTTCCTGAACTGTTTATTTTAGCCATTCTGACAGATGAGGCAAGAAAAAATGGGAGCAGCAAACCAAGATACAGACTCTTAATTATAGAGAACAGCAGATGATTACTGGTGGGAAGGAGCGTGGGGTGATGAGTTAAAGAGGTGATGGGAATTAGGACACTTGGGTGGCTCAGCTGGTTGAGCATCTGACATCACCTGAGGTCATGATCTCACAGTTTGCGAGTTCAAGCCCCGAATCAGGCTCTCTGCTGTTAGCATGGAGTTTCTGTTACCCCTGCCCCCTGCTCATACTCTCTCTCTCTCTCAAAATAAATAAACAAACAAACAAAAAAGGTGATGGGGGTTAAGGAGTACACTTGTGAGAGTACCAGGTGTTGGATGGAAGTGTGGAATCACTATATTGTACAGTTGAAACTAATATTACACTGTATGTTAACTAACTAGAATTTAAATCTTAAAAAATATTTAAAAAATGGAGATTGACTTAGGGTTGTCAACATTTTACTTTGCCAACTAAGGAAAAACGAACTATTATCACCTTTATTTCATAAAGGAAAGGACAGATTAACACCAAGGACAGATCTTTACACACAGCTTTACAGAAACTCACAATGGTGCCACACCCATGTTTATAGCAGCCTTACTTACAAAGGTGCCAAAAGGTGAAAGTAACCCGACTGTCAGTTGACTGATGAATGAAAAAATAAAATGTGATATATACATATAATGTAGTATTATTCAGTGTTAAAAAGGAAAGAAATTGTGACACCTGCTACAACATAGATGAATCTTGAGAACGCTATGCTGAATGAGAAAAGCCAGTCACAAAAGGACAAGAAATGTATCATTCCACTTACATGAGATCCCTAGAGTACCCAAATTCATGCAAACAGAAAGTAGAATGATGGGACTGGGGGTAGGGAAGAATGAAGATGTATCATTTTAAAGAGTGGGTATGGACTGGGGGATTGGGCTAAATGGGTGATGGGCATTTAGGAGGGCACTTGTTGCGGTGAGCAGTGGGTGTTTTATGTATGTGATGAATCACTGGGTTCTACTCTTGAAACCAATACTACATGTATGTTAACTAACTTCAATTTAAATAAATAAATTAAAAAAAAAAAGAGTGGGTATGGAATTTCATCTGGTGTAAATGAAAAAGTTTTCAAGATGGATGGTGGTGATAGATGCACAACAATGAATATACTTAATGCCACTTAACTGTAATGCCACTTAACTGTATACTTAAAAAAAAATGATCAATTTCATTTTATACATATTTTACCCCAATTCACACAAGTTTATCAATTTGCCTTTATTTTTCTTATTTTGTTGTACAAGTTGGCTTTTGAAAGCCACTACCCAGGATGAAGAAAGAGAAAGGAAGCTGTGCCGGTGAGTGCAGCCCAAGCGACTTGAGTGCAGTGCCCCAGGAGCCACTCATAGTCAGAAAGCCTCCAAGCTGCCTCCAGATATTGCAACAACCGGACCCAGGCTGGATGATGGAGACGCACTTACAGATTATAAAACTCATTAGCCATGCCCCATGAGAAATGAATCTCTTCAAACATGGAGCACCCTAAGCCAGAGGACAACTTGTCCATAAAAATACTTAATATGTTTTATGGGCAGAGATGTCTAGAGGAGGATGCACCCAAAAAAGTTTTCAAGAAACCAGAGACTTTTGGTCCTAAGTTCTGTCTGAGTAGGCAATGACATTGGGAGACATCACAGTTTTTTCTTCACAAAGGAACAGAGCAAAGTAGAAAAAAACTGTACAGAGGTTAAAAGCAAAGCAATTCCATACCCACAGGAAGCCATTTACAGACAAGATGTTCTCCAGGACAGAGTTAATTGTTGGTGAAATTACAGGATTACATGAAGAACAATACTGACCTTCTATAGCAGTAGATTCTTATTTACTTATGTATGTAATATACATATATGTACATATGTCTGCACACACATATTAAATGAAAGTTTATGATGACTGGTTAGTAAGTTTGAAGAATTCAGACTAGTCTGTTCTTAGCAATACAGATCCCGATAGCCTACAAGGCAGGCTATATAGCTGGAATGTATAATCATGGAATTTTCGTACTGCATTAAGAATCTCTGTGGGTGATAATAGAGCACTAAAATAGCTAGCATTGCATTGATGTTTCTCACTCTCTACATTTGTTTAATTCCTTTGCCAGAGACACATACTTAACTTGTCTTGGTAGATTTTTGTAATGTGTCTTTCAAATGGAAAAACTGTATTCAAGCATTCCAATTTTATCAAGTGGCAAAAACACCCAGGCTGTTGGCCAGGATTTGAATGTTTGTTACTGCATTCCATACCCAGATATCTCAGGGCTGAAGAATAATAACAATTTTCTAAAATGTTATTGGATCCATAATTCTGGCAGCAGGTTAATTCACTTAGCCATTTCCATTAAAGCAATAATTACTGGCACATAACCTTAGAAATCATTACACATAGTGGTAATCAATTCCAGTTGAAATCGCCTTCTTAGTTCAATAAATGTTTAAGTACCTACTGTGTGTAATGCTCTATAATTTCTTACCTTTGTCTAACACTTCAGAAATATGAAAATCATGTTCATTATCTCATCTGATTCTGACAGACCCAGTGAGGAAGATAGCAAGTTAGCATACAAGGAAACTGAGGCACAGAGAAGTTAAATGTTTTGCTCATGATCTTGAAGCTAGTAAATGATACTGTCACAAATAAAATCATGGTTTTCTCAAGCCTATTCCAATTTTCTCTGTGCTGCCCCACATATCCCTCCTCACTGTCAATACACATTGTCAGTATCTATACCGAACTGTTCTTTATTATTTCTGAGTAATTTTTTGTGCCAGTATGTTTTTTTTCCAGGAATGCTTTGCAATATCACTAAGCAGAATGTCATGGGATTCAGGTAGTCTTATCTTTGTAAGTTTGGGTAACTTGGCTATCAGTAGATACCATCCAATCCTTCTGTTTTCCCTATCAGTAACGATAGCTTTGTATGCCTCTTTTTTCCAGGAGGAAAAACAAAAGGGGAAGCTCTGCTTTTGTCCCAATGTAGGCAGTGTGACATGGTGTCCAGAAACGTCTGACAGTCAAGAGACCTGAGGTGTAGCCTTGGTTCTGCCACCAATACATGACACCGCCACAGGCCTTAGTATCCTACCAAATAAGAATTGCGATGCCTTTTCTGACCTTCTGAGATTGAATTTAATAACAAATAGGTGAAGAAGTTGAAAATATTTAAAATTTACATTAATGTGAATATTTCCAAGTCTTTTTATGATTCCTACTAACGTTAAATGTGGAAAAATAAACTTCCTAATGACTGATGTGAGTCAAAACAGATTTTGATTACATCTCTTTGTGTCTGTAGGGAAGAAAGTATAGATGGGAATGAAGGAGGACATAGGATATCACCTTTTCATTTCAGGGGTCTAATGCCCTTGTAATATTGTGAGATAATAGAAAAAGTTACATATATGTCTCTGCCCCTTGTTCTTTTCACAGAGCTCCTAAACCCTTATAATTTCCTAAGTGATAAGAGGACTAGGGAGCATCTTTTGTTCTAATGAGACGACTCTGAGTGAGCTGCCAGATGGCTCCTAAGTGGGGGCTGGTCGCCAAAAAGACAAAACCATGAGTAGAAGCTTGGAATTTTCAGCCCTAGCCCTCATTCTCCAGGGAGAGAAGGGCTAAAAAGGGAATTAATAATTGATCATGGCTACATAAGAAAGCCTCCTTAAAATCCCAAAGTACAGAGTTTGGAGGGTTTCCAGGCTGGCGAACACATCCACCCCAGGAAGGTGAAACAAGAACAACTCAACAGGGACAGAAGCTTCTGTACTGTAACCCTCCAAGACTTCACGTTATGTATCTCTTCATCTGGCTGTTCATATGTATCCTTTATCATAGCCTTTAACAAACAGGTAAGTAGAAGTATCTCCCTGAGTTCTGTGAGCTGCTCTAGCAAATCAGTCAAACCCAAGGAGGGGTCACTAGCACCTCTAATCTTAATTTTGTTTGGTCAGAAACACAGGTGATAACCTGGGCCTGTGAATGAAGTCTACAGGGGTGCAGTCTTGTGGGACTGAGCCCTTAAACTGTGGGATCTGATGCTATCCCTGGTAGATAGTATCAGAGCAGAGTTAAACTGTAGGACACTCAACTGGTGTTGCAGAGGATTGCTTGGTATGGAGAAATACCTCCACACATTTAGTGACCAGAAGTGTCAGAAGTGAAGTGTTTTGCCTGACTACTAAAGGGGACTTAACAGGAACGAAAGTCCTAGCAGGAAAGAGCTGGGTTTTTCTCTACACAGAAGGTGACTGAACTGGGTTTTGCCTTTATAAATCTATACCTGGATTCAATTCCCTAAGAACTCTTAGTTACCCCATTGTGTATATTCTGGGTACCAGAATGCAGGGTTTCTGTGTTTCTGGTATGTGTAGAAAAACCTGGATTGATCATTTACAGAGGCCCTGGTGATAAAAATAAAACTGCTTGAGAAAATTAAATAATCGTGGTAAAGACAATACATAAACATTTATACAGCATGAAGTAAAAAGGATCCTGATCCCAATCTCCACTTCCTACTCATTAAAGAACTAGTGATAACCTTTCATGAAATGTGACTAGTGGAATCTTCTTTTAGGCTTTTCTTCATGTCCTAGATCTTATTGTTGTTTCAAACCTTCAACGTTGATATAGCTGGGGTTTTTGTCTTTTTCTTTTTTTTTTACTACAACTTTCTTACTAATTACATTAAAAAATAATGATCTGTCTGCATTTGCCACTTTTTAAGCATTAAAACTTTACCAATTTATACCCACGAGCAATTCTACTTCCCTCCAAGATGCTCTGCAAATAATTAGAGACTGCTTGAGTACTTGTTAATAAAAATGGTGGCATGACACTTCAGCTCTGTTTCTCAAACCCTAACTTTTAAAAAATTTGCCTTCTTTTTTCATCCCGTTCAGTATCTTCTCTGTTATGCAGTATTGGGAGATACATTTTAAGTCTCCTTTCATGGAAAGAGTTATTTGCAGCTTAAAGTACCAGCTCAAAAAGATCACTCACTGCATTGCACCATATCACCTCCTGTGTTACACATTCAACTCACCCCTGGCACCCGTTGCTCAGAAGTTGCAGGGACATAACGATATAATTACCTTATGTGCAATATTATGAACTTCTCTCTCTCTTGAATTTCTCCCAAGACAGATCTGTACCACAGGAGAAAACCCTTTGATGGCCTGGGGTTTCTTTGGGTTGAGAATCATGTAAAATATTGGCCAAGATTTTACCTCTCTAATCTCCTCCCTGTTTTTTTCACAGCTTAGTTTAGAAAGCAGAGGAATACCCTCTGCCCCAGGGCTCTGGGTTGATGAGATTTATCTCCAGTATTTGGATTATGAACAGGCTAATTACCTGCAACTTACTGCACTTGTCTTTCGAATGTCCATAGGTAATGAGAGGACTGCTTTTTCTCTGCCCATTGGACCATGACAGAAGAGTTGTTCAATAACTCATCCTCTCTGGTGACTTCCAAACAAAGAATTCTCTCAGGAAGAAAAATTTCCAAACAATGTCTCCGTGAAAATAACCACAAACTTTAGACTATATTGTTTGAGCTTTGGATCGGATACCAAGATTGTGTAACTCTAGGAAAGGCAGTCATAAACAGACTGTTTGCCACAAATTTGTCTCTGTAAGAACAAAATGACCTGCAGTGTGATGAAGAAGCCCACACTCAACTGGCTGTATCACTCCTCAAGGTGGCTTACAGTTACTCTCTTAGAGAGTAAGTCTCAAAATATACAAAAGTCTGACACTTTTCTCTGATGTCTTCTTACCTTTGGGATCCTTGCACCCTTAGAGACAGATAGATGCCAGATAGAGGCTGAGGAAAACACAAAACAACCTAAACCGGGCAAAAATAGGACGGTGAATAGGTTAAAGATGATCTGGGCCCTGGATAAGCTGCTATGCAGCCGTGCAGAAAGTTGACTGCAATGACTTGTCATCACTGCCATGGAGCTGGGGGTCTCTAGGATTGTGAGACCATGAGTAGGGTTGTGAAAGAGGGACTTAAAGATGGATCTGACATTTAGATATCAGGTAATTTCTTGGGAGTTGTAGAACTTTCCAATGCAATTAAAATGATCTGATAGATGAAAGAATCCTGTGTCAGACTGGGTTTATGAGCACAGAACACGAATTAACTCTTTTCAGAGAAGTGTTCATGGAAAGTTCCCCTGAGAGAAAAAAGAGGTCAGTGCTCCAGTTATACTATAGATAGGTGCTCCAGATACACAATAGACAGAACTACCAGATATGTTGCTTTTCCACGGATGTTTGAGGTTTTACACTTGTTGCCCTGACTCAGTAATGATTGATTTTTCATGTTGATAGTGTCTTAGTTTGGTAAATGAATTATAGAGTCACCCTACCTATATGATATATGGATATTATTCTCCAAAAGTAATGGGTTTATTGACTTGGCACATGGGTGCTCAGGCAAATCATGTATTCATGTTGCAAGAAGGTAATCCCTCTGTTAGGCAGCACTGGATACAAAATTTAAAAGACAGAATTCCAGCTAACTGAACCTCAATATATGAAGCCCCAAGGGAATGTAAGCCAAATGTCTCTGACACAAAATTTTCTCAACTTACTTTTTCCCTTCTCTTTACAACATGAACATAGAGCTAAAGACTTCTGATTAAAAAAAAAAAAGTAGCTGAAGAGTCACTCATTACCTATTATCTATAGACCAGTAACAATACGCAACTCTGAAAGTAGATGGAAGGATTGGAAACACTGCAGATGCATAGAACAAGTTCCATCGAGTTCCATCACTTGAATACCCAAATCCATAATTATTGCACTCTATGCTATTTCTAGTAAAGTTAATGAAAGAAATGCTATTTGGTGCCATGTGCAATCCCCTAACCCCCCACTCCCAGAACTCCCACTGATCAGATACGTAAAAGTCTTTTAACAGACTTACTCATCCAGTTGTGTTCATGCCTGAAAATGACTGACATCAGCTGAGAGTTTCTTATTTCAAAATATACTTTTAGTCGATACATCATAAATTTTCATCTTTGGATACAGTGCTCCATTTTATTGGTTATTACACTGATTTAAAGTAAATAACAGGTTAGCATTACTAACATAAAAAGAATCTAACTCTGATTTCAAAATAAAATATGATTTTTTTTATAAAACTGACTCTGAAGAAAATTTAAGGAGGGGAGGGGTGAATGTCCTACAGCAAGAAATTAAAAGTGGATACAATGATGTTAAAAAAAAAAGGTTTTATTAACTTTAGATTAAACAGACATGAGGTATTCAATTAAAATGATTTCTGAGGTTTTAAAACCATCATGTTCTGTGATTAATACAGTAAATGTATGTTTGATTGAAATATTAAGCAGAAGGAAATAAATAACAGAGTTTTAAAAATATATATTCTCATTAGTAATGCAGGGCTGAAGTAAAAAGTCCAGTAAAAATATGGCTTGCTTCTAGGAGATGAATATTATTATTTACGGAACTCCTTTGAACAAGTCAGGATGTTCTCATTTGCATACGTAGCCTGATTGGTGAATTATGATCCAGGATTCCAAACCATTGTTCTCTAAACTTGAGCCCAGAAATATAAGTTATCTTGTGGGCCAATCTCCTTTCTTCTGCCTGTTTTTCTCACTCTGCCACATAGTCTGGACTTGGAGGTGGGACATTTGGATGAAGTAAAGGTTACCTCTCTATCATGTTAAAACAACTGGATGAAAAGCAAAAGGATTTGTCAACTGAGTATTTGGTGTCATATAAGGTTAAAACATTTTTTTTAAGTCTCGTCTGATTGGATTTAATCCATCCATCCATTTGAGGTTTTTATTTGACTATTTAAGTGAAAACCACAACTAATATGCATAAGCACTAGGAAGAGAAAAATCAATGGTCCAGTTTAAGAAGACAGCAGAAGGCAGAAGCAGTAATCAAATTTTAGTTTTAAACTTGCCTATGAATAAGCCACAAAATCTCCAAATAATATGCAAATAACACACTTAACTTTAAATTTCCTTTTCTGACACTATGCAGCTGTTTGACTCTGGGCAGGTCCATGTGGTTTCTTCAGTCTTTGGTGTCCTGATCCACAAAATAAGGACATTTATGAACTTTTCATTCAACTAATATTTTCTGAACACTCAGCATGGGTCAGAAACTGTGAGACACCCTAGGAATTCAATGATAGACAAAAATTAGGCACAACCTTTTCCTCATGGAGTGATGTCTCTAAAGAGAGACACAGTAGACTAAGAAATAATCACAAAAACAAATGCAAAAATTGCAAGTGATACATAAGCTTCTGCACAAAAGAACATGTCCTGTGAGAATCTTTAATAGAGTAACCTTGTCAGGGAGGTCAGGAAAAGGTGTTGAGGTGAAATCTAAAGACTTTACTAGGTGAAGGAAAAGTCGAGGGAACAACTGCAAAATAGGAAATAGCATTGTATAAAGGTCAGTGGAAGCAAGATAAATACGAGGGACTGAAAACAGACCAGTGTAGCTGCAGCCCAGAGAGCAAAGCTGAGTAGAATGAAGGTGAGGCTAAAAAGGTCAGGTGAGAGTCAGACCATGTGCAGCTTTGAGGATTTGGCTTTTTCTAAGAGCCACTGGGAAGGTCATTGAGAAGTCTGGAACAAAAGGATGATATGATCAGAACTGAAAAGTTCACTGTGCCGCACAAATTTCCCTTCCTGATGAACAATCTATTGCCCCAGCTGCTGAGATTCCTGCCACAAGACAGTCCACAACTGTCATATTCCTTCAGGAAGTGCCTGAATGGCAGAGCCATAATACTCATGGTGGCACCCCTTCCTAGGGCTCATATCCTGACCAGTACAGGGGTATAAAAGCCCAATCTACTTCTCCCACTTTGGGAAAGCTCATCACATCTTCAGAAATCCTCACAGTGTTGGCTGAGGTTTTGGTTGAGACATCATTGCAGCTCAACTTCTCTCTCTGCCCAAGCTTATTTCTCTTCCCTTCCCTTCCACCAGAAATACTGCTCAGTCAACTACTCACATTCCTATCTCCATCTCAAGTTGGTTCAACCTGTGACAGTCTGGAAGTAACATGGAGAAAATGATCTGGAGAGGGATTGGTAGTCAAAGTGGTAGCCCAAGTATGTAACCAAAGACAGTGGTAGATGGGTCTAGAATGATGAAGAGAGACACAGGGACAGTGGGTAGACTTAGAAGACATTCATGAAGTAAAAACTAACGGGATTTGGTGATGAAAAGGATATGAGGGAGAGTGATGATGTAGAGGGAGAAATCAAGAATGACTCCTCAGTCTCTGGTACACATAGAGGGAACACTGAAAAAAATTAGGTGTGAGGAAAAGATCAGAAGTTTTCTCTTAGTACTTGTTGGGTTGAGACACTCAGGTGAAATTTTGAAGAAGGCATGGGCTATAGAATCTAGAACACTGGAATACATGTCTAGATCATAAAGGAAGCTGTGGATACGGATGGAATCATTTAGGGAAAGAGAACAGACTTTGAAGAGAAAGGGGTCTAGGTCTGTACCTTGGGGGATTAATATCAACGTTCTTCCCAGTTCTGATATTCTGTATTTTCACACCATCATGAGCTCAAAAGCAGAGTTCATAACCTTTTAGAAGTAACCACCTCTTTGAGAATGAAAGGGAAAGTAGGGCCTGCTCCCAGTGGGGAAAATGCATTTTTGTTCACATACACAAAGTCTGTACAGAATTTCAAGGAGTCCCCCACCTCTAAGCTTAGCCCTAGACTCCTTAGTAACCCACAGTCTCCAGGTCATAAACTCACACTCTAAAAACACTTTACTTTTGTAATCCTATCATTTCTGTGTCATTCTGTATAAACTATTTTAATGTTTTCAGGCCTTAGTTGATAGGATCTTGGTTGATGGTCCAACATGGGTTTTTAAGAAACACCAAGTACCTGAGCTTGATACTTGAGCTCCATACCTGAGCTTCCATGTCACTCACTAGGCAGAGGTAGGGCTTACACTTATCAATCATCATATTCGTCATATTCAGTGTCATCCTGACTCAGAGAAAGAATAGGTTTATACCATAAAACAGGGATTGGCAAACTTCTTCTGCAAAGGGCCAGATAGTAATTATTTTAGACTTTGTAGGACACATGTAATATCTGCCTTATATAATTCTTTCTTTAGAATACTCCTTTCAGGGGCACCTGGGTGGCTCAGTTGGTTAAGTGTCTGACTCTTGATTTCAGCTCAGGTCATGATCTCATATTCCTGAGTCTGAGCCCACATCAGGCTCAGCGCTAGCAATGTGGAGCCTGCTTGGGATTCTCTCTCTCTCCCTCTTTCTCTGCCCCTCCCCTGTTCTCTCCCTCTCTCTCAAATAAATAAACTTTTAAAATACTCCTTTCAAAATGTAAAAACCACTCTCAGCTCACAGGGCATAAATAGATAGACTGCTGGCCAACACTGTAGATTGCTGACTCCTGCCACAAAAGACAATCAGCTTTGCAATCAGATCAATAAAGACTGCAGTTCTCTTGCCCCTGAGCATCCTAGCATTTGACCTTGGGGATATATATTCTTTAACCTTTTGAGGCCTCTGTTTTCACATCTGTAAAACAGAAAAACATGTCTCCATGCTATACCTAAAGACATGTTTTTCTGTAACAGACTAGGCATCTCCTCATCTTGTTTGTTAATGATAGGAAAATCCAGCTCCTTCCAGATCCTATCCAATGTTGACTCAAGAGTAGAGGGAAGACCCTGAAAAATGTCTCACTTGCTGTCATGCTCTTGTGCCGTTGCCTGGTTTTTTCAGCCATTTCTAACTGACCTGGTCCACCATGTTGCTGCTCTTGTCAAAAAAAAAAAAAAAAAAAAAAAAAAAGGTCCCTCCTTTTTTAGAATGCTCTAGAATGTGTTGCCACCAAGGCAGAACTCTCCTCTCCAGTCTATATCACATAAAATCAGTTATTTGCATAGTTATTTGCAGAATGAATGGAGCTGCCCCATCTCATACCACATGGACTCTTCCTAGCTTCCGTTTAAGGTTTCAGGAGCCACAAATCTCTTCCCTCTTTTCTGTCCCAAAGGGGATGGATGGTCTTAACAAACCATACGGGCTTGATTCACCCTCTGGGGAAGCTTCTGGTCCCTTCTTCCCTTCCCCATCATTAAATTCTACTATATGTCCTTTCACTTCACTGGGCTACAAATATTAGATATTAGCTGCTCTGCCTGTTCCTTCACAGCTCGATAATACTGGGTAAAATCCACAACTGCATACTCTTTGGAAAAGCAAATCCTCCCAAATATTTCTATAAATTCCTAGTAGAGAAAGCAGATTTTTATTCTTAGGGTCACTTCAGCCTTCTTCATGCACCTCACCGCTGAAAATGTGAAACTGTCTGTTTATGTTACATACACACACACACACACTCCCAAGAAGTATTTGTGTGTCTGATGGATGCAAACAAAGCTGTGTTGGAATTGTAAAGGGAGTCTGCAACAAGGAACGTGATTTTAAACTACGTATTCCATACTCTCATTCCTCAAATCTGCTTTGCCCCACTCCCAGGGAGGAGTCGCACACGTTATCTCATGAAGAACTCAAGCTCTTGCCACATCCTCTTCCCTCCACTGCACCTCTCTACATCTATTCTCTTCTTTACCTTTCTTTCCCAGGAATAAAACACTTCTCTCATGCAGAGCATTTTATGGAGCTTTTTAAAAATTTGCACTCCCTTTGTAACTGTTGCCTTCAGGTCTCATCTTCTACCCCAAATGCCTCAGTTATTTTTCCCAAGCAATGAAAGTTCCCTGAGAGATTGATTATGCTAGTAGTTAAAATAATAAAAAAAATTTTCACTCTCTTAAACATCTATTACTTGGTTGAATTGCTACTTTGATATTCATTTATGGCCATTAATACTTTAGCTTAAATCAGTTAATCAGATGAATTGAAAAGAACAAGAACCAAGAAAACAGAACTGAGAAAAAAATCTGTTTTGTTTGAGGGGAGAGGGCCTGGGAGAAGGCACAGAGGCAAAGTTTTCGGATAATACAAAATTTAACAAGATGCTGCTGGGGGATGGTAAGGGAAAGAGAAGCAGTACTACATATAAGAGGATGGGAGAGCACACAAAAGGAAATTTATCTATTTTGCCTGGGGCAGGACCTCGTTTTAGGTGTTGCATAAGTATAGTTAAGTCCTCTGGTAGAGCCATTCATGAAGCCAGGGGAGATCCTCCTTTGATGTGGAAATAACTACTGAGAAAACCCACTACTCCCCCTGCTTGAATCTCCTGATGTCACAGCTGCTCTGAGAGCCTGCTTTGGCTCTGCCCTGTGTGGGTGTGGGGACCCAGATGATGAAGGCTGGAATGTAACTGATTACTAAGGCTGTAAATGTACAATGTTAATGATGGAACATTGGGGTGAAGGGGGCTGGGGGGACAGGGTGGAGGTCATTTTTTGTTATTTTCTGGAGCCTGCTTTGGAATTTTCCCACATTTCTCTCTATATAAACAATAGACATTAGCATTTTCATATGTCTTGAAAGTTAAAGCAAGATGTAGAAAATTCAATTGTTGAAGAACAGAGTTCTCTAATTGAACTCTTCAGAGATTTCCAGTACTTTTGGAAAATGTGCATTGACAAAGAGTTTAATTATTGCTGGTGTTTCATTTCTAGGGATGGACTGATTTCCAGTCTATTCTCCCACCCCAATGTATCTGCTTGGATAGGGAAGCTCCCACTGGCTTCAAAAGGTACCGAGAGTGGAGCAAAGATGCTGAAGGATAAAGTTAGAGTAATGATTTTTTATCATCTTCCCTGGTTTAGTGTCATCACTAGAGAAAGAGAATTGCTTCTGGGAAACTGATTTATTAAAAACTGTTCAGAAGAGCTAGGAACTGGATCCAGAATTTTTACTAGAAGTGGGTGTTTCATAGCTAAAATGGTGTCTGGTCAGCTCTCATCTATTCTTAGACAGTATTGACTTCAGTTAACATGTGTGCAGTTACAGCTGTGCAAGTCCCTCCCCAACACTAAACCATACACACTCGTTAGCAGCTTGGCTCAGAACAATAATGTAATTCACCCTTAATGGTAAGCCTTATATAAAAACTCTGATCTTCTCTATGATTATAAAGCAAGGTTTGGGAAAACCCTTATTTTCCAAGCATTAAATGCCTTTGATTGAACTCTGAAGATTTCTGCAGACAGCAATGACTTTCATTGTGGCCCAACACACCATGCTCCCTCCAGGTCTTGCTGACTCATAGATCTCACACCCAAGCATAGCAGATGAAATGTAGGAAAATGCCTACAGGGGCAGCCAGGCCCTTGCTAATGAAACCACAGCAATGACTGCATGACCAGAAAACCAAGAATTCACTTATTTTCATGAAGCTTTTCTCAGACATTTAGCAAAGGATATGGGGTGAAGGTAAGGAATGAATTGAATAGGGAACATGATGGCCAGCCAAGATCCCTAGCTGGGGTCCAGCAGAGCTCACGGGCCTGATGCATTCAAATTGACCACTAAGATGTCAGGAGGGCTTCAACTTTGAGGAGCAATTGGCGTGGTGCTAGATGGAAATCAATACCTGCAATCTAAAATTTTGTTTTTTGTGTGTTGTCATTTGAAGTTTGATCTCTGTTTCTCTTTCTTGGAGTGATTTTCCTTCTGCAATCAGCATGATGAAAAAGAAAATATTGCTTTATAGTACATAGTACTGGCTGAGCTGGAGAAAGCTGGCAGTTGCTAAAATCCTGTTTCCGCTTTACATTAAGTGGCATTAATTACACTTCTACATAACTAAGTATAACCAGACAGTCATGGATCAGGATTCTACTCTTATTTCAGGGGCACTGGGATATAAGTGGGTAGCTATCAGGTCAGGAGGTCAGGCCCTCTTGGTCATCTCCCAGCAAGGACTGTATCATTTAGCCCCAGGACCTCATGCTAGGCCAGAGACTGTCAAGTGCCTCCCCTTAGCCAAGAAGTGAACTAAGCCCAGAAGAGCCCAGAGGCACTTGGTCTATCAGGTGAGCCAAAAACCATTTCCCCTCTAGCCCAAAGAAGGAGGTGTGTGAAATGTGTCTGAGCCAGAAACGTTTCTCTATAGGCCTTAGGGCTTGCTTTGAAAATGAGGGCACTACCAATTTCAGATTTTCCCATTAAATCTAGTAGTGTTACAAACCAATGCAACATCGAACAAGAATGGCCAGTTTATGATTCTACTTGTGAATGAAGAGACACAGACTCTAGTAATTCCTAGGTAATGGGAATTTCTCAGCACATCCCTGCTAACCAAGATGTCTTAACAAGGGAGAGAGAACAACACTTTATCCTCCTCACTACCTTTAGTCCTCTATGAGGCCTTGAACAAAGTAAATTAGTAAGTCTCTGACCATCTCATGAGTCACTCGTAATGTGGAGATAGCTTAGCTGAAAAGTAAGGGCCTAACCTAGTAGAATTCCAAGTTCTTCTCAGCTTAAATCTGAGTCTCAAGGTATATTTCTCTGCGTGTTTCTGAGGACAGAGACCTAGATTTTATTTCAGTATCCTCAGTAGTTGGTACATGGCAGGAATTTATCCATGTTGGACTGAATAATTAAATAAGTATAATTACAACGTTCAAGAGAAATGTACCCTTACAAATAACCCACAGTGCAGCTATCCAATTAACTTCTTTGTTGTTGTTGCAAGGAATGAGATTCAGCCAGACAGTCCTGCATACCAAGAGGCCCAGCCAAGGGCAAAGTTTTCAGAAGCAATGAGAAAAATGAGGACAGGTGGGGGATACTCCTACCTTTCAAAGATCTTGGGAGCCTGAGAACACTGGCAAGTACGCAATCACTCCCAGAAAAGCCAGGCTGTCTTGTTTGTGCAGATTAGTGAAGACTTAAGGCTATCTGAAATGATTATTTTGTAGGTATGAACTGGATCCTCCCTCCTCACACCTCTTAAGCCCATGGCCCTACAATATCAGAAGATATATTTATTCACTCCTTGATCAGAGAATTTTGTGTGATTTGGGTACAAAATTGGCAGGGACAGATAGAGCCTAACTCCTTGATGTTTAGATGCAGTGTAGATCCTTGAAGCTCTGATCTAATCTGTGACAAAATTAGGGGATGTGATCCCAGGCAGACCATAGGAAGCTTGACTATTACCTGCTATACAGGGTCTAGAGAAGTCCAAGGTAGTAGGGTCCTATCTGGGGAAATAAGCTTCAGCAGATGCAGACAAGACATTAAGGTGTGTTTCACTCTGTTAGTGTTAGAAGCTCAGCTATTTGTGGGATTCCTTGGGGACTCATTTTATCAACTCCCTACTACAACTATATTTGGGGTTATGTGCTTTCTACGCTAATAGCCAAATATGGCAAGTCAAGATTGGTGTAGATAGAGCTGTTGCATACAACTGACAGCTTACCTTGACACCAAGGCATCTAACCTAGGAGGTGAGTGGGGATTAAAATCCAGCTTGGTCTCCACTCACTGAGTTATGGGCCCTGTGCTGGGTATGTTGTTCCCCAGGGGGTACCTTGGCTAAGCTATTCATCCTTGGAGCTACATTTCCCAGAGGAATTTTAATTTGTCAGGTCAGGGAGTTATGTTCCAATTATCCTCCATTTCCTCCTCCTCAGATCTATTTGTTGTTTTTCTCTGCCCTGCTTTGTGCCCCAGATGGTAGTCTCTACACAATGGATCTAAGACTTTAGTATCTTCTGGCATGGCCAACTGAAATCACTAGTAGAATATAGGAAAGGAGAGAGAAAAGAGAAGCCACATTACTTATTTCCCCAACAGCACTGCTCCTGCCCCGCCCCACCCCCACCCCCCACACACACCATGCTCCTTCTCTGCCCCACCATGGCTCTCATAGTAGCTGCGGTCCTGCCGGGCAGCCCTTCCTCCTCACTCTAGCTTTCACTGGGTTCCAGTCATACTGCTCCCTTCCTTGTTTCTTCAGGCTTAGGGGTAATAACGGCTTTTGCTGCTGGTCCCTGGGTGCCTCATCAACCTCAGTGGGTATGCTTTTTTCTTGGTCACACATCTGAAAATAGTTCTTTAACTCAATTCTATTCAGTTAAACCCTTTATCATCTCTTTCTGGCTAGGACACTGACTGATACAGGGAACTTTTTTTCTAATCTGCAAAGACGGACCATACAGGTTAGCAGAGAACACAGGTGCAGGTGGCACTTTCAAATTCAGAACAGGGGCGCCTGGGTGGCTTAGTCAGTAAAGCGTCCGACTCTTGATTTGGGCTCAGGTCATGATGTCAGGGTTGTGAGATTAGGTCCCACATCAGTGATCTGCCATATCACTTAGAGATCTCTGATATTTTTCAGGACTGGCCTACTAATAAAATTATGAGTGTTTGCTAAATCATGCATTGCTAAAAAAATAAAAATGAAAAATAAAATAAATAAATTATGCATTGCTGTTAGTGCTTTCAGAGGTTTCCACATTTTGGCCACCACAGGGCTTTCACTACTCTCCTTGCTCTAGGCTGAGTGCTCCTCGCTCTCCTACATACTTTGTGTGTGTTGTACCTCCATCTGAAGCCCCTTTCTTCTCTTTGGAAATGGTACATGGTAAAGAATAAAATGTTATGCTTTTAAATTAGATAGATATGGATTAGATACTGGCTCTGACAGTTATTACTTGTGGAATTGAATTACTGGTCCCAATTCTTCACTCTCTTGCAATAGAAAGACACATCCAGGGGCGCCTTGGTGGCTCAGTCGGTTAAGCGTCCGACTTCAGCGCAGGTCATGATCTCACGGTCCGTGAGTTCGAGCCCCACATCGGGCTCTGTGCTGACAGCTCAGAGCCTGGAGCCTGTTTCAGATTCTGTGTCTCCCTCTCTCTGCCCCTCCCCCGTTCATGCTCTGTCTCTCTCTGTCTCAAAAATAAATAACCGTTAAAAAAAAATTTTAAAAAAAAAAAAAAGAAAGACACATCCATACCCGTCCATGACCTTATGCTGGGTAACATGGACTTCTTTGCTACAGTTTAAGTTTGCAGTTGGCCAAACCCTTGTTTTGGCCAATGAGACACTGGCACATGAGACTTAAATGTACTTGCAGTTTTGCCTGGTCCTTTGTGCTCCCCTGATACATCATGAGAAGAACATGTCCTAGTTAATGGTGGTTCCTTCAGCCTCAGCCCTAGAATGTGTCATACAAAGCAGACCACATGCTCCATGTAGCCATGGTCTAAGGAAGACATGGCAGGTGTAGCAGCTAGAGGTCAGGGCCTAGAGCCCAGAACCTGAAGACCAGCCTAGTTCAGCTGAGTGATAGCCAACCTATAGATCCATAAGCATGAGAGTAATGACTACCATTTCAAGATACTGAGTTTTGGTGTGCTTTATTATACAGCATTATTGTAACAATAACTGACTAATACATAAATAACACTTATATAAACTTGAAAAATAATGCAATTGCTCAAAATTTTTGTTTCCTCCTCATAAAATGATAGTAACTGTAATAATACTCATGTTACTGGGTTATTGCAAAGATTAAATGAGACACATAGGGGGGTCTGCATAGTGCCTGGCACAAAATAAATGCTCCATAAGTGGTGGCTATTTTTCTTAATTTGTAAGCATTGGAAATTCCACGCAGCCTTCAGCGTTCATTCAGCTTTCCCTTCGTGAATGAAGTATTTGTTGAGCACTACAGCTCTCACAATGACCGTCTTTCTCTGACCTTCCATCCTATTAATTGCCTGTATAATTAAGTTGGCTTCATATCTTTTTACCCACTATTTTTAATATCTACTATGTGCAAAGTACCTAATTCAAGATACTGTGCTGAGAGAATAAAGAGAATAACACTTTTTGAATATACATGGCGTGTCAAACACTGTTAGGCACTTTTCATGTCATTTACATTTCATAGCAATTCTATTAAGTAAATATTGTTTTTCAATATACTACCCCAGTCCCTTGGCCAATAAGTAGTACGGTTCAGACACGTGTCTTTTTGCTGCAAAGGACCACTAACTCTTCAGTCTCTTAGAAGAAATAACACACAGCTAAATAATTAAAATTCCAGGTAGTTATATGCACCCTATCATTAGGGTGTGGACAGAGAAGATAGACATAATTCCTTGCCAGGTGTCTATCCAATACCATTAAGATAGGTGCTAAGTCCTTGGATATGAGAAGGAACACAATCAATCCTTATTTGGGGGGAACCAGATTCTAATAACTGATCCAGACCCATGGAAAGATAACTTTAACATAATCTGGAAAATAGTGAGGCAATGAACATTAGGTTTGGAGAAAGCTTCCTGGAAGGAAGAAAATTTGAGCTACATCTTAAAAGATGATTCAAGTTAGTTGGCTGAAGAAACAAACGCAAGGCCTTTCAGGCAAAGAGAAGAGCACAAGCAAAAGCTCTCCCTACATAGTTATGCATGATTGATCATTGTCAGAGACCTGAGGACAAGAGCCATGTCTCATTTCTAACCCTGGCTCTACGTGCCATTCAACACAAGGCTGAGGACGTAAAAGGAGCTCAGCAAAACCTTTCGTTTGATTGAATGAATGCCTCCTAGTCTCCCCTGGGAAAAACAGAAGGACTAAGTGGTATGCCAGTCCCCGTGATTTTAAGCCCAGTGCCAGGTTGCTGCCCAGACAGCAGAGTTAAAACATACAGCTAAAGACAGGTAATATTTTTAAGTAGCAGGGCTCACCAGTGGTATGACTGGAAATGGAGTCCAGGTTGGCTGTGCTTTATTGATGTTAGCACACGATTTTCTCAAGATCCAGTGGCCCTGGTGTCTGAAGTTTCCCCAAAGCTAACTTCAACACATTTCAGGAGACAATTTCAACAGAACATATGAAGAACATGAAAGCACTCCCCTAATTTCAGCAGGAGCAAACCAGAAACACGTGGAAAAACATCTTGTTCAGATGACTTATTTATAAATCTTCCCTTTCCTCTCATGAATATATCCAGTCATCATAGCCTTTGTTCACGTAGAGTATTAAATAACCTCAGTTGTCCACATAGGAGAAAATATCCTTAAATTGTACTTGTGAATTTCTTTGACTTTAAAGGGACTTTCATTTTATAATTGTGCATTGTTCTTGTTTATGATGCCTTAACAGATGAAAACTGTCCATAGAAGATAATTCAGCAGGTAAGTTATCCCATCGCCAAGCAAAACTATAGTCCTTGTCAGCTGTGAGAAAATAACTCAATTTGCCTTTAAATGACATTTTAAGAATGGCTTATACACAGATCAAAACTATTTTAAAATCTGAACACTGGGAACTCTTATAAATGATGTGCAACTGATCAGTTCTGAAAAATGAAGTTATTTTCTAATATTGTTTATTTTTTAACTAAAGTACTAAGTGTCTCATTTAAGTGGCAATAGGTGGTTAATCCTGTATAAAAGTTCTTGGATGTATTCCTTGTAAATGCTAATTATTAAGAAGAAAACATTATAGGGTTTCTTAGGAAACCAATACTTTATTATGCAATAATTGCATCTGCAAATTTAATGTTCTCCATAAGCCCCGGCAGAATGAAAGAGGTCACTGGGTGAGATGGTGCAAATGGTCCTTGCCTGACCTGGAAAATCTTCTAGAATTTGAGGCCTAGTAAAGTGCTGAGATGTCATTAAAATATTTTCACAAGTACAACATTTATTATGGAAACCAAATTGTAAGAACATCTGTCTGGATGACACTTTGGCCCAAAGTTGGATCAAAACCTGGTAACAGTTATAATTGAAACTGTGGCTTCATTTTTCTCCCAAGATCTTTGATTTTTCTTTTGCTTCATAGAGCAATTTATTTCTCAATGCTACAGCAGTTAACTTTTGTTTTCCTAAACCTTCCTGGGCAAAACTCCCAGCTCTTCCAGCTTTCTACCAAGAAGTCATGGAAGGTGGGAAGGAAGGAAAGGAACCCTCAAGGATATAGAAGAGAGGTCAAAAATCACTCTTCCAAGAATTTCTGGGTCACTGTCTAATTGATATGCCTACTGGCAGGCCTCACAATTAAGCCTCTTCTGACTTAACAGGCAGTTCTTATTCTGCATGCAGCCATGTGTAAAGACTTGGGGCACTGAACATGGAACCCAAAAAAACCTAGCCAATTCCACGTAAAGCACTCAGGCTAGGGAACTGTACCATGGCAAAATACCCCAAACAGTTGTTTTTCCATTATGATCCTCAGCCTGGCATTTATTATCATTTTTTATTGCACACTTTTAAAGGCAATGGTCCATTTTACTTAGATCATTAATTTGCAAAAATCATGAGATATGAGCAGAGATGGTGTTTTTTATGGACCATGCTACACCTCTATAGGACCCCAAAGGAAATGAGGTGTGGGTCTTAGTGCATTATAGGAAGAGGCCCTGGGACCACAAGCTCCATATTCTTCCAGAAATAGAAAAGACCTGAGTAGTTTCATGGGAATAATACAGTTGGATGAATGGAGAGATGCATGACTGACATTCTAAGTAAATGAATGGACAAATATAACAGTGAAAGTCTGACCAGCACTGGAGTGTAGCCTTAAGACACCTGGATATGGAGTCTGGAGATCTTGGGTCCACTTATGCCCAGTCCCTTACCAGCCATGTAACTGCTGACAGCAAACCTCTCAACATGTACCACACTTTTGTATCTGTACAACAATAATGATAATACCTTCTTAATTAGGTTGGCAGGCAGCAGGGCTCCTAGGAGACAGGTCATGGCCTGCAGAGCCAGACTGCCTTGGTTCAAATCTGAGCTTCTCTCCCTTGCTTTCTCTGTGTCCTCAGTTACCTTATCCTCTGTACATTTGTGTTTCCCCATCTGTAAAATTGGGATAATGTACTAAAAACTCCTAGGAACAGAGGTGAGAATTAGATAAGTTAATAAATGCAAAGTGTCCAGAAGAATATCAGATATACAATAGGCTAGATATATAATAACATTACTACTTTTACATATCTATATGTATATAGTGTACTGTATACACTATGTATATGTATCCTAGATACATTGTATATTAGTTTTTATTAAGATTATATAAATTGTGATTTTCAGTTGCGATCAAGAAAGACAAGTTTATGAACATTGGGGCACATGTGCCCCCTCTGAATCAGCATTTTTGTATCCTCCGAATAAACACCTAGTATTGTAATTCCTGGGTCATACGGCAGTTCTATTTTTAATTTTTTGAGGAACCTCCATACTGTTTTCCAGAGTGGCTGCACCAATTTGCATTCTCACCAACAGAGCAAAAGGGTTTCCCTTTCTCCTCATCCCTGCCAACATCTGTTGTTGCCTGAGTTGGTAATTTTAGCCATTCTGACCCGTGTGAGGTGGTATCTAATTGTGGTTTTGATTTGTATTTCCCTGATGATAAGTGATGCTGAGCATCTTTTCATATGTCTGTTAGCCATCTATATGTCTTCTTTGAAAAAGTGTCTATTTGTGTCTTCTGCCCATTTCTTAACTGGGTTGTTTTGGGTGTGGAGTTTGAGAAGTTTTTTTATAGATTTTGGATACTATTTATCAGAGATGTCATTTTCAAATATCTACTCCCATTCTATAGGCTGCCTTTTAGTTTTGTTGATTGTTTCCTTTGCTGTACAGAAACTTTTTATCTTGATGAAGTCCCAATAGTTCATGTTTGTTTTTGTTTCCCTTGCCTTTGGGGACATGTTTAGTAAGAAGTTGCTCTGGCCGAGGTCAAAGACGTTGTTGCCTGTGTTCTCCTCTAGGATTTTGACGGTTTCCTGTCTCACGTTCAGGTCTCTCATTCACTTCGATTTTATTTTTGTGTATGGTGTAAGAAAGTGGTCCCTCTTCCTTCTTTTGCATGTCGCCCTCCAGTTTTCCCAGCACCAGTTGTTGAAGAGACTATCTTTTTTCCAGTGGATATTCTTTCCTGCTTTGTTGAAGGTGAGTTGACCATATAGTTGTGGGTCCTTTTCTAGGTTTTCCATTCTGTTCCATTGATCTGTGTGTCTGTTTTCGTGCTAGTACTATACTGCCTTGATCACTACAGCTTTGTAATATACCTTGAAGTATTAAATCATGATGCCTTCAGCTCTGCTTTTCTTTTTTAGGATTGCTTTGGCTATTCAGGGTCTTCTGTGGTCGGTCCCATATAAATTTTAGGATTAATTGTTCTACCTCTGCAAAAAATGCTGGTGGTATTTTGATAGGGATTGCATTAAATATGTAGATTGCTTTAGGTAGTATAGACATTTTAACAAATGTGCAATAACCACATTTTGAATCAACAAGATGGCAATTAACTACCTTTTTTAGATATTGTCTGAATATGGATGAATATAGAGAGGTGAGAAATACGGCTTCTAGTTCTCTTCTGCTGCTGCATATTCTCCAAGTTATCCCAGCTCTCTGGGCCTCAGTTTCCTCATTTAAACCTGATCTCTTTAAATTTTCAAAAGTTTTACTTTCTATGTCTTGATGTAAATATTTACATATTTAAATATTTCTTATCAACAGAAATAATTATTCTTTTTCAGTTTAACAATCTTAAGTCCAAAGTTTTAGAGTCCAAAGACTCTAAAAACAAAGAGCTACAAAGTCATGCTCTTTCTAAGGTTTATGAAAACATACCAATTATTATCAATGAAAGAAAATAGGTCAGCTTTGTCCCAGTCACTGTCAGCATATTTTACTTTATATTTACCTTATATTTACTATATATATCCCAGAAATAACTTTTGCTTGCTTTCCTGCAGTCAAGTCAGTGAATGACTGGCTACTAACTACTGTTTCTAGTTAATGTTGAATAAGCTTATATAATATACCCAACCATATATTATGAAACCTATCAAAGCAAAAAAATCTTTCAAAAGTTCTTGTTTCAGAGGCTGCTGCAAGACATGAAGGTTAACTTGATTCATGTGGCTTAATCTTCAGAGCATACTGAATCTTCCCAATAAAAAGTAAACATAAGCCAACTTTCTCATAGTCTAAATTCTACAGAAGTTCCCATGCTAACACAGCAAGAAAAAATAGTTTAAATTGTTGGAAAGAGTAAGAAATTTCACTACTTAAAAAGTATATAATTTTTTCTGCCTATTAAGCCCAAGAGAAACTACTGAAAAACTGATTACTTCTAATAGAGTTTAGAAATAGCTAACGTGACTGTTTACTAAGCAGTAATCAAAATCAATAAATTTACCAAAAAAAATCACTAAGTTTACAAAATAAATAGATATCCTAGATGTCAACAATAATTAGCAGGAAAATAAAAAGGGAAAGATGGGCCCATCCAAACAAGCAGAAAAATACAGACTACCTAAAAGTAAACTTAAGAAATGTGTTGAAAAAGAAAAGAAAAGAAAAGAAAAGAAAAGAAAAGAAAAGAAAAGAAAAGAAAAGAAAAGAAAAGAAAAGAAAAAAGAAAAAGAAATGTGTATACCATGAGTAAGGAAAAGTGTAGAGGTTGACCAAAGGATATAGAAGACTTCGTTAACTGGTAAAGCAAACAATGTTCTTGGGTAGAAAGTTTCAATACTGCAAAAAGTAACTGATAAACTTATTGGAATTCAACTCAAAAATCCCAACAGTATTGTGGAGAAAGAAGAGGGAGAAACTGACCAAAACGTATCTGAAGGAAATACACGCAGGAGATAAAACCTTTCTCTGTGCATACTAGCACAGGCCTGGAACCTAGATTGGACTGAGTCTGTCTGTGACATTTAGAATTTGGAAGATCTGATGCAAATCACTGCTCTTTCTCTATAGCTTCTTTGTTCCACTTGAAAAAAGGAATCATCATTATCATTACCATCATGATATTCCATAGCATCCAATAAGACGATGTATATTAAAATGTTTGGCAAAACTCTAAATGGAGACACACATATTACTATTCTTTTCCAAAATTAGATAAACAAAAAAAGTAATAAGATCCTGAGGTCATATAATGTCTGAACATTTAGAGATGCTCAAAAGAGGATTGGTCAACATACAATGAAGCAAAGAGCTGGACTAGTTCAAGGAACAGATGAGCTTTTGAGAAGGAAGAGGTCTTTCAAAGTGCATTAATCAGACAAGTTTTATAAGCACAGCTATCAGCCTAAAAGAAAGGACAGTAAAAATAATGCATAATTTTTAAACTACATAAAGTTATACTTTACTGAGCACTGACTATGTGCTAAACACAATAGAAGTATTATTTCACATGAGTCTATAAAAACATTATCACTCCCATTTTAGAGATATGTACAAGTGAAAAACAGAGAGCTAAAAATGGAAATCAGGCTAGTCCAACTACAAAATCAACAAACTGCTTAACAACCATAATAAAGTACTTCTAATTAGAACTTTTATCTTCAAAAAGCACTTTCACATTGGTTTCCTCATTTGAGCTAGTCAATAACCTGGTGTAGGTAGACTAATTATTATGCTAATTTTCTAGATGGAAAACTGAGTCACCAGATTAACCTGGTTACACACCAGTCCCTCCTCTGAAGCCTATTAAATAAAAGTATCTAGGATTGCCCTCTAATTCTCAAGCAGCTGCACTGAAGTTCCCAGATATGTGGTTCTCAAAGTGTGGGCTCCCCACCAGCAGCACAGCATTATTACTTGTCAGAAATGCAAATTCTCAGGCCTCCCAACCCCACATCCATTAAATCAGAATCTGAGAGAAATCTAGGTTTTATTAAGTTTTTTGTTTGTTTTTTAGAGAGAGAATACATGCACTTGTGTGCACAAGTTGGGGAGAGGCAGAGGGAGAGAGAGACTCTTAAGCAGACTCCACGCTCAGTGTGGAGCCCAACTTGGGGCTCATCTCATGACCATGAGATCATGACCTGAGCTAAAATAGAGTCAGATGCTTAACTGACTGAGCCACCCTGGTGCTGCAGAGAAATCTAGGTTTTAACACATCCTCTAGAGATCATGATGTATACTATGGTTTGAGAATCACGAATGTAGATTAAAAGAAGTGACACAGTGTAGTGATTAAGATAACTCAAGCCTGCCAACTTAAACTGAATCCCGTTTCTGCCACCTCCTGGCTGTGGGATCTGAGGCAACTGCTTACTGTGTCTGGTCTTGGTTTAAACTCATAAAAAGTAGACGATAATAGTTTTTCCTTCATAGGATTATCATGAGGAGGAGGAAAGACTCCTATCAAAGGAGTAAGAATTAGTAAAGAACTAATCAGTACCTTGCACAGAGTAAGAGTCTGAATGAAAATTTTTCAGCTTCTTGCCCAGGATTAAAGCTGTGAATGAGATGAAAAACAGTGAAGAGGCTCAAAAAACAAAATCCTTGGGGAGACCAGCTCTAGACGTTTCAATCCAGAACACGAGGTCAACAACCCTATTTGTATATTCCAATGACCATGGGGGAGAATGTGAAGAACAATGTGAACAAGCAACCCACCAGGAGCCTGGAATGCGCCCTTGCTTGTAGGAGCCTTCCTGGTCTGCTAAGAAGAACACTGAACTGTTTTGGCTCACCTGAGCCCTAGCTGTGTGGCCTCAGGAAAGTCACTCAACCCCTCTGAGCTTCAGTTTCCTCACTCAAACAAAAGATAATAATAGTGACCACACTTTCTCCATGGAATTGTTGAGAATCAAGCAGAAATAATAGGTGTCATCATATATTTGAAAACTCAAACGTTTCAGGCAAGTGTTAAGGATCATTATCATCCTCTCCCAGTCTAAGTATCTTCTGACATTGCATTAACTCCTTCCAGTCCAGCACCAGAAGATAAAGAACTGTGTCCCTCACTTCCAGAATTTTACACTGAAAAAGCTATTACCTCATAATCCCAGAGTGTCAGAACCCAGTCATCAGCATGGGGTGGGCCAAGCAGGGTGTTAACCTGGTACAGCTGCTTGGCCTAGGATGTGGATCACTATATAGAACACTTAAGATACATTTTTTATAATCTTTATAAACCAGGTAAATTGTAATACACAGCCCCAAAGGGAAGCCTCACTTATAAGTATCTATTTAGGGACCTTAAAAAATGTTCCTCCAAGTTCTGAGAGCATGTAATAGCTGAGATCCTCTTTTGACCCAGGGCTTACTGTGGGACTTTCTGAGGACAGAGTAGGCAGAGCAAGGCCCAGGAAGACCAGGTGCTCCCATAAATCCTTGCTTTCTCTGTAAAGATGATGACAAACACTCTTGCTATCAATGGCCTCTGAAGACTGTGGAGCTTCCTCCAGCACCACTGGCCCCTCACACTCTCTGGGCAATGTGCACTTCTGCTGTCTTCCTTTGCATCTTTCATCCAGCCATTCAAGCTACTGCTGGGAACCCGGCATTTCTGCCTTACCTGCACTCAACCGTAGACTGATCTTTGTGCTTGGATGCCTCTGTGCTCTGGAGAGCTTGAGAATAGTCACTCATCATGAGAGACACAGCTGGCTTCTTCCCATTATGACCCCAGGAGCTCAGACGGGAGAAGCACCTGCTGGCACTTTGCTTCATTGCTACTCGAGGGCCTTGCCTGTCTGGCCACAGGCCCGTGACCAGAGCATCTTCCCTGTACTCTTCTGTGGACCTGTCACTGTGGCAAGTTTTTCTGGCCAGCCCTTACTGTGAAAAGACCATTGTATTCCGGGGAGAGCAGGACCCTCTCCAGGTTGGCAAACACCTATCCTATCTATATGATAACTCACCTAACTCAATCTGCATCAGGCTTCAATGGTTTCCTCTAAGGTCATTTCCTAGTTTTCTTCCTTTACTGGGGGACCAAGCTAAGTTCCTGTTTACAGAAAAAGAGCCTTCTAAAGGCTGTAAAGAGGAACTATCTATCCACTTATCTAATCTGAATGAAGTTTTAAATTTGCTGCTTTGTAGGTTTTCCAGGAATCCAGTCTGCTTAGACTGATTCACCTGGTGGAAATAATTTTCAATGCCTGAAATACTCACTACATTTCTGTGATCATAGAAACTTATGAGGAGCTGATAGTAATGGCAGGTCCTGTCCAGGACCCACCTACACACCTGGCCCCTTGTTAAGCAACTTAACCCACACCTGCAGCCTCAGCTTAATGGAACACATAGGAACAATTTTGATCTTGGAAAAGATCAGTTTACGCAGTTCTAACTCAAGAATGATTACCCCAAATTTCTCACTTCTACTATGGTTCTTAACTTGTGTTGCTAAGGTGGGGTATTTTCCTTATTTCTGAGACCCAGTCCCCTCTATATCCTATGTCAGATAACTGGGCCTCTGTCTAAAGTTGTTCCTCAGGCCCATTATGCCCTGCCCACCCCTGATGGCTTCTCTTCTTCCTGTCAGCAGAGGTCCTATTTCTGAACCTGAGTCTACAGCTGGGGCCTACTTGCTAAAAGACTTCCCTGGATTATAGGTCCTTCTCCACTTGATACCTTATCGTATCACTCACTGCTATTACCTTGTTCTTCTGATACCATAGTTTACCTACCAACCTGGAGTTCCTACCACTTGGTCCATTCTAGTAGGCAGGCCAAAGTTTAGTCATGGCTTCTTCCAGGCTGCCCTGATTGCAATAAATGGGCCACAACCCACCATACCCAATAGCAAGATAGATTATATATAGGTTTGAATTGTGTACCTCCTGAGCAATCATGGACAGAGTTTCATTTTGAAGCCATTTGCTATGGCACAAAGTAGGCACTGAAAATATGTTGAAGGAATAAGTTAATGAATGGAGCTTGTCTGTCCATGAGAGCCTCGTGATCATTGAAATAAAGCAAGCTCAGATATTATCTTAGGTCCCAAAGGAATCCTTTAGCATGCACCATGCAGAAGAGGATATAAACAGGGATTTTACTGCTTGGGTTGCCCAATCAGCCTCAAGATTGCAGGTGTCCTTGGGAATAGCCCACCTAATAAGCAAACAAATTCATCCAGGCAATGGACTCAAGAACACGGAGGTGAGGACCAAGATACATACACAGAGAGATTGGGAAATAAATCTCACCCCAACCTGATGACCTGATGTGCAGGGATAGGAGGACAGGAAGCTAGGGGCTCTTTTTATTTAAGAAAATGATTAACAACAACAACAACAAATATCTCAGTCCATCCCTACCACAGGCAGAAAGATACTCCTTCACCTGCTTTCGCTCTTAATGTTGAGCTACAGAATAAAAGTGAGGCAAGAGAAGAGCAGAGAGATTTCATATGTGTCCAGGAGACTCCAAGGCCTTGGGGAAGGGAGATCTGGAGGAATCTAATTCTGCCAGATGCTGTCTGTTAATCCTGGCGAAAGCAGACTCATGAGAGCATAGAATTCCAAGGGCTTCTCTGCTTTCAACTTTTGCCTGAAAAGAGGGTGGGCAGCAGAAGGAAGAGAAGCTGCGTTCTGTCTGCTCTCTGGCCAGAGAGAACTTTATTTAAGAATTCTGCGTGAGGCAGTGCTCAAAGAGATAGGAACTACCAAAATGGTAGGAGCAACAGAGACTGCTTTTCCCTCAGTGCTTGTGGGCATGCCCAGATTCTGACTCCCCATAGCACAGACTTGCCAGATAAAATACACAATGCCCACCTAAAATGTGAATTTCAGATGAAAAAATGCATAATTTTTAAGTACAGGTATATCCCATGCAATATTTGGGAAATTGTATTAAAAATCGTGTTGTTGGTCTGAAATTCGAATTTCACTGAGCACCTATATTTTTATTTGCTAAACCTGGCAACAGTACTCAGAAACAGATGGCTCACCAACTCCCAGATATGTCTGATGATGTGATGATGTGACAGGAAAAAAGGACTCTGGACTACAAGGGGTATGAAATTAGGAAACTTCATGCTTCTGAAGTTACACACTTGCTGAATTTGTTCCCCTTCCCTTTCCACCAATCCAACCCTCACCATTCCTCTCTCCTTAGTTCATATCTTACCATCTTTGCCTCTCCCACAGGAAGACATACTATTTGACTTCCCCTGGGGTTAGAAGCTGAATTGTAATGTTCTCCGATGATGTCATGTATGGACATTTTGAATTTTCAGTTCTCAAAGATAGGGACCCTTCGTTCTACTTCCTTCTATATCTACCATGTTCCCTCTGAACATATACATCCCAGAGCTCAAGAGTTAGGTACACTGTAATGGTTAAATTATAAGTTCAGAAGTGTTCTGCAGTAAAGAAATCTTGGAAGTTCACTAGTCTGCCAGATTTAGTTCCCTAAATCTGCCAGTAGGGAGAATGAGTTCCAAAGAACTGAAGGAACCTATCCAGAAACAAGATGCTGATCAGTGGAGAAAGAAGCACACAAATTCTGATTTACTGCCTTCACTCTAGAATTGTCTGTTGTATCAGTGCCTTGCATAATACCCAGCAAATAGTAAGTATTTAAATGAACTGATGAATAAATAAACAAACAAATAAATGAAATCAATACCTCAAGACTGTATGGTGGCTCTATCCTAGGGGAGCTTCTTGGCCCCTGAAATAGTAAATGCAAGCAATGAAATCCAGCCATCTTTCTAGAAGACACGTTCTATGATCACGGGAAATGTGCACCATAAATGCAAATTTCCTTCCACACGACTAGACTGAGTAACTCTGGGCTGAGAGCTGGGTAGTAGCAGAAAGCATCTTCCTTACTGGGCCAATGGCTACTCCAAATTGCTGCATGTATAACTACAAGAAATCAAAGGAAAAAAAAACTATTTTGAAGTATTTAGCTAGCAATATGACCTTTAATAAGGTAATAACTACCCTAACCTTCTGATTCTCTTACCTGTAAAACGTAAATAAAATAATAAAAAGTTACCAGGATAAAAAATTATTTCACTGCGCTAGGCACTTTTTCCTAGCAGATACCTATTAAATATCCATTTGATTTTTTTTTCTTTTCTAAAAGAGTAACCTGCCTTCTCAGTGAACAGGTATTTTTAAATGTACTCTTTCTATGTTTTAGCAGGCCATTGATTCTCAAAATGTGGTTCCAAGCAGCAATAGCATCACCTGAAAACTTGTTAGAGATGAAAATTCTTGCACTCTAGGGCAGACTTAGTGAATTAGAAATTGGGGGGTGGAGCAGATGGAGAGTGGGGGAGGGGATGGACCTAGTCATCAGTGTTTTAACAAACACATCAGGTGCTTCTGATGCACATTCAAGTTTCAGAACCACTCTGCTAGGCTGAGGTTTCCAAAAGTATGGTCAATGTACCATACACATCGAAAACACTCCAGGTTCTTATTAAAAGTGCAAATTTCTATGCTGTGCCTCAAATTTGCTAAACCAAAACCTCTTGTGGGGAACATGGAACTCTCCTTTTTTAACATATCACCCAGGTGATTCTGATGTACTTATACATCAAGAATAACTTGACAAAATGGTGTCAAGATAGCAAGTGATGGCACTTTGGCATTTGTGGAGGTCAGGTCAGAATTCTTGTTTCCTATTCTTTCTAGAAACTCAACAGGAGGTATAACTGCATAACCAGTGCCAACTGGCTCTAGAGGAGTGCTCTAACGGCTCTGTGGTTACACTATCACCTTGGGAGGAACATATTTGTCAATGACTGATAGGAACATGCCTCCCCACCCAACCTGCTCTCCTAACCAGGAATGGCTCAGATCCAGTCACCTTGTTCCTAGTGGCAGAGCCCAACTTGGTTTGACAGATTAGTAGTTTTTAGAAAACACACACACACACACAAAGTGAAAACAATATCCTGAAAGTGTTTTTCCTCGTTATATAAGTTCTCACATTATCTGGTGATAGATGCTCAAGGGAAGTCATAAAATATGCCCTGAGTATTAATGCAACACAACTCATTCCTTTCATGGAACTTGAAAGTGTATGTTGAAGGATAAGAAACTAAGTACAAATTTTGGTCTTATTTCTCTCTAATTCATAACTTAATTGTTGAAACACCTTTTCTTTTTTCCCTTCAAATTGGCCAAGGGTGTTGAATTGGCCAAGTATGGTGGTGACAACTCAAGTAATGTTTTTATCTACAAATTCGCTAAACCCAATGACATAAATGTATACGTACTGTTAGTAAAAGTCTATTCTAGTTTCAGAGTGCTAGAACTAGGAGTTCTTTAAGCCATTTTCTGAAGGAACTCTACCACAGTAAAAAAAAAAAAAAGTTTTCCCCAGTATACTTTGAAAAATTGATATAGATACTTCAAGTACATTTCTTAGTCATTTCTCTTAAGTCTATGAAATCAAATGCTGTGTCAATTTCAGGACAGATAGAACTAAGGTAAAGTTTATTTATGATCAAGACATCCCTGACCATCCAGTACATTGATAATAATTAAAAAGGCAATCCTTCTCTTAAGGTAAGAAAACCAAACCAAAGCAAACCAACACAAAAACCTACCAGAGCGGTTCGACTCATTACACATCACCACATAGACATTTGTGAAGCACTCTTGAAAGAACAGAAAGGGCTTCTTTATTGCTTTTTACAGAGATCACTTTTGTAAATTACATTCTGAGTAGTAAGCAACCAGGCTCCAATGTTATCTTTCACTTGAGGCCTATGTTCAACTCTCACCCTGTAAAATAAAGTGGTAAGAACGAGTGATTCAGTTTTGCCATAATGCACTAGCACAGATGCAGAAGTCCAACTCATCTGACATTCCAGGTAGCGCTCTCCTAGTGACAAGGAGAGAATCTGGAACTTACTTGCATTTGGTTTTTCACAATCAGTGGAATGGTTATACTTTGTAGATGAAAACACAAGATGGAAACCATCACTTAAGAGTTGAAGCTCTTAAGGTTCTTTGAACTTTATCATGATTAGTACTTAATCTTCCTTTGGGAATGATAAACAATAGAAGCACTGGTATCAATAATAATAAGAGAAGTACTATCAGTCATCTTGATTGAATATTTGTTAACCAGTCTTGATGCCAAGTGTGGAACACTGGTTATGTCACTTTACGTTCAGGAGAATCCTTAAGGTAGGTATTACCACTTCATAGACTAACAAAGAAGCCTCCAGTGAGTTAGGTAATCCACATAGGCATGGCAGGTCAACACCAATGCTCTACTGACACTCCTTTGATTCATTACACCTGTTATGGATTGTCTGTGTCTACCCAAAATTTGTTATGAAGTCCTACCCATCAGTGGTTCACATCTACAGGTGGGACCTTTGGGAGTTAATTAGGGTTACATAGCATCATGAGGGTGGGCCCCTCATGATGGAATTAGCATTCTTATCAGAAGAGGGGTAAATAGATCTTTCTCCTCCCCATAAGCACACAGTAAGAAAAGGCCACATAAGCACACAATGAGAAGATGGCTGTCTATAAAAGCCAGGAAGAAGGCCCTCACCAAACACTAAATGAGCTAGTACCTAGTACCTTAATCTCAGACTCCTCAAACTCCACAATTCTAAGAAATAAATTTCTCTTGTCTACACCACCCAGTCTACAGTCTACAGTATTTTATCATACCAGCTTGAGCAGACTAAAACACCCTCTTCCCTTTTTTGGACTACTGATGCCATATAATATGATGAAGGATTTCCTTGTACTGTACTGTTTTTTAAGTCTTTTCTATGTGGAATCCAAAGTCAGGATATTCATTCATTCATTCAATCATTCATTCATTCATTCACGGAACCCATTCAGGCTGCCTTAGTAGGTTGATTCAGGGTGCATCTGAAGTCACTCGGTGACTTCCACCACAATTTGATATCCAAACCTTTAACACTGTTGCTGCCAAGTTGCCCAAGATCACATAGCTAAGTACAGAGAGAGGAGAACACAGGACCGCTACCTTCCCAGTTCTATGCTTTTCCTACCAAAGCATTCCTCTCAATGTAAAAGAAGGGCTTTCAGGTGATGCCAAATAGAGAGTAAAGAGTACAGAAAGACAGCATCCTGTAGGGTTCCATGAGAGGAAAACAAAGAAACAAAACACATTAGATATTGGATTTGCTTTCCCTCACCTCTGGGACAACCACAGCTGCTCACAGAATGCTGCAGAACCTAAGGAGTCAGCCTATGGGAAGAATGCAATCTAAGCATCTTCCTCTGGATGAAGAAATGGACAGAACAGAAAACCCCTAGGGGCTCCAGCCTTGAGAAGTCTCTGCTGGTGGACCAGGAAGCAGGGCCTCTGGATCTGGAGCCTCAACCAGTCCTGCCAAAGTTCTGACCCACTTCTGGCTCCCTCCCTGCTGCAGTTGTGTATGAGGTCTTTCCAGCTGGAAAAAAACACATCGAAATGTCAGGTAGTACAGCCAGAGATGATTTTAATGTTTTAAAATATTTCTTGTATTTTCAAAATTTTCTTCCATGAACTTACGTAGTTTTTATAATTAAAAAATACTTAAATCATTCTAAAAAAAAAAAAGCAATGGCTCTTAGCACAGCTCTTTATGAAATGAAACACTCTCCAGCACTCAACATTTTCATGAGCTCTTCCTGTGTTCCACATTGGCTGAGTGATTGATGCCTCATTGAACGTAAAGTGAAGGAGCCACAGGGTTGTGGGTGGATCTAAAGAGACATAGAAAGTCTTTGTTGCTAGCCTGGTTTCTTTCTAGAAGATTCTTTTGAGGCTTTCATCTACCTGCCTGTCTGTCTACCTATCTATCATCTTCTCTGTGTTGGAACCAACTAATCCACTCCACAGTGCCAGGCTGATGTCTTAGAAGGACTCGTTAACTTTTTAAAAATAATTATACACTTATTTTAAAAATGCAAACCTGTGAGCATTCAAACTGCATGGAATGTGAAACAGATGCACCACCTAAAGACTGGCCCTTCCTTGTAGTTTGGCCCTCAAAACAATCTTAATCCTCCCTTTTTCAAAACTAAAAGCTGAAGCAAAGGGACATAAACACACAAGGAACTGAAACCTTAGCAGCTATTTTCAACCAAGTTAATTGTTTCTTGAGGTTCTGCAAGTGATTTATGTCATTTATAAGCACGTTCAACTGCCACTTGGCCCCACAGGGGCAGAGATGGATCCAATTTCATGGCGGGGTGGCTTTTGTTGTACCAGAGTTCCCTCCTGGAGCCTGTCTAATGCTCTTATCCTGGGATTCCCAACGCAGCCTGCAGCACAGTCACAATGGATAGCCAGGGAGGGTTGAGCTATCCAGGAAGATGCACGTGAAAATCAAAAGGAACCCACACTCTTCACCCAGATCTGCAGAAGAGCCTCCTGAGGGAGCTGTGTCCTCTGTGGATGAGAAAGACATCTGACCTGAACCTGGAGGGAGAGGTGTGTATTCTTTGGTCTGTAGTCATTCAGCCCTAGCCTCTATCCACATTTTAGTGAAGGACCTAGCTCTGTACATACCTTGCCCAATTCAGAAGAAGAGATAATGACTTGGTAGCTTTTAATTCAACATTGTTTTGCAAGGTTATTGGAAAGGAGTGATGGGTCTGGGATTTAGGAACATAAACTAATCACCAAAAGAATAGCCCATAAAAATAAGAACAGAAAACAGCTATAAAGGCAGAGGCTTGGGGTATGACTTCTTATGTTTTGTACCTCTAGACACAGCCTATGATGTAGCAGAATATCTATACTCTTGGAATCTTCCCTAATTTAAAATTTTGAATTATCTGTTGATGAAATACCAAAGGGCGGAATTTTTAAAATATCCCTTAGAGAGGCTAAAACTAAACAGTGTTAATTTTCTACACCTTGCATGCATGGTGAGCTGGGAATTATTTCAAGTGCCTAGAAACATTATCCTATTTATTTATTCCTTTGACAGAGGTATTAGACCCACTTTCTAGATGGGAAAACAAAAGCTTCCATAGGGCAAAGAAACTTCACACCGTTCGTTTCATTGTCCCAGCTTAGTTAGAAGAATGAGCTGGTCGGTTTCATCTGCTCTTTCAGAAGGCACTGTGTTTTGTGTCCTGATGATCATGGGTCCCAGTACTCACACAGGCCACTCGTCATTTATCTCCAATCAAACTGTTTTCTCACTTGGCCATGATTCCTGCCCTCCATGAGTCATTCTCACCAGACAAGCACACTGGAGTAGCAAGTTGGAACCTAACTAGGAACCAAAAGAGAAGGTGCAGAAGCAAACTGCCACTAACTTTAACGCATAGTTAATGCAAGTGCAGTATGTGCTCAGAATGGACTCTTACTGCTTTTCAGAGACACACTATTCCACAGCAATTTTTTAAGTGTTGTTTCTGATTAAATATGTGCTATTTTCTCTCTCTCCTTCCCTTCCTCCCTTCCCTTTCCCCACTCCCCCCCCATTTCCTCCTTCATTAAAGGTACCATAGATAACCTTCCATTTCTCTCTCCCCATATCTTAATTTTTCAGCATGTCTACTGTTGAAAACAATTAGGAAAGGTGAACAAGTAGGTGGCTAATATGATCTAAAACTCTCCCAAAGCTGGGAAGACACATCACCACCTGTGTTCCAGCTTTGGAACATGCTTGGCAGCAAATTGCAAGACGAGGGGGGTCATAATCAGGAAAACAGAAACACATTACATTTTAATAATCACCTACCTTTTCAATAGCTTTGAGCTTTCAAATGTCACCTCTAGTTACAGGGAACTAAAATCAACTTGCAAGCCCTCTCCCTTTCCACTCAGCAGAAAGAACAGCAGACAATTGGTGACACTTGTCAAAGGCAAAGGACCAATAAATATGAGTCGCATGCTAGAAGCAATTCAGCAAAATCAAGCTCATCAACTTCCCAGCATGGATTTTATTTTATTCTAAATCAGATACTCATTAATGGGGAACATTCTTTGAATCATCATTTTATTTACACTAGAGAAATGCAAGACACGTTGTCTGATGAGGGAAATGAAGTGGCTCCCTCACTGCTCAGTTGTAGATATTTTCTTCTGTAGCCTCCTGAATTTTCATGCTAATGGAGAACACCCAGGCCAGATACTCTCTAATAACAAGTTAAAATGGCACTGGAAAGTAAATAATTTTCTTCGGTTAAAAAAAAAAAAAAGAACATAAAGAATGAATGGGATGACAGGCAAAAAGTGAAAACGTCTTGCCTGCTGTAGATGTCAGAATCAAGCCACACAGATCATACTACTTAAGGAGAATCACAAAACAGTTCCCTTTAGGGGTCATGAGAGGCAAATCATGCTTTAGCTGCAGATGGTGCCTGCTTTCTTGTTATCCTATTAGGAAATGAAGTCCATGAGGACTCTTGTTCCCCTTTACAGCTATGTCTTCCCCAACTTCTACCTACAGATCAACACATACTAGGTGCTCGATAAATGTTTGTGGAGTAAATTAACACCTGAATTCTGGGAGATGCCCTACCTTCATTAAATGCTAATAATTTAACTCAACTATAATCAACACCAAACTAGTCTACAGGCAAGAAACTAAAGTACACTGCCCCTCCACCCCCAGCTCTGATCTAATGTGGGTACAGTGTTGAGTGAGATCTCCCACACTCATTCCTATCACTCAGCTTCTGATTTTCAACTTTTTATATCTTTATTTTTGAGAGAGAGCACACGCACACGTGAGAGAGACAGAGAGCGAGCAAGCATGCATGTGAGTGGGGTAGGGACAGAGAGAAGGAGACACAGAATTCAAAGCAGGTTCCAGGCTCCGAGCTATCATCACAGAGACCAATGCGGGGCTTGAACTCACAGATGGCGAGATCATGACCCGAGCCAAAGTCAGATGCTTAACCAACTGAGCCACCCAGGCACCCCAAGCTGCTTTAGTTTTTACCTTGGCTGGGCAGAAACCTCAGGGAGGCAGGTCCTGGCAACCTTCTGCCATTTCCATTTACAGGGAGCTCTTCCCATCTTCAGGGGCCTAAGGAGACACTCAGGATGGTAGAAGGCTGGGCACAATGAAATGAGTGACAGATACATTGTTTGCTTTTCTTAAGTTTACTTTTTTAGATAAAAGCCACTCAGAGGTGGCACCTACCTCTGAGTAAGGTGTATTCATGCTTTTTGTTTTCTATGGAGTTATAAATAGGAAAGCAGACCAAGAGAACTCTGGTGTATCAGTTCATAGAATACCCTACAACATACCAATATCTATTATCCACTCCTGCAGGAAGCTGTGATGTTTTTAGGGTTTTGAACTTCTCCTAATCCTATGTTATATTTTTGTAGCATTTTCCAGTTCATGAAGTGTTAACCGTAATTACCTCATGTTACCCTGACATCAACTCAGTGAGGTAGGTGTTGTTAGTATCCTTCCAGTGGAGGAAACTTATTTAAAACCATTGCCTTTCTCAATAATAAGTTACTTTCTTGCCACAGCACTGTGGCTTTCTCAGAGATAGCTTCAACCTAATTAACTGCTGTCTTCTCTCACCCTCTCCAGAGCTTTCCTCCCTTGCCCATCCAAACTTTAGCCAAGATGCTTTCTTGCTATGCAGACTCCTTTTTTGCTTTTATTATGTGACACCTTTCCCTAATCAGAGAAAGCCCTCTGAATCTCTAAAAATAAATGAATGTTTGATGAAAGAAAAAACAGAAGGGGCGGAGAAATGTTTTAGAACTTGAGGATTTTGGAGAACAATCCATGTACAGATGGTATTTAATGTTCTCCAAACACTAAATGCCGGTTTCCATGCCTGGCTTCTTGTTGTTATTTCCTGGTCACTTTGAACTGACTTATCAAATTGAATAGATTCTTTGATACATATGTTGGTATTTTAAGTCCTGGTGGGAACAAGGCCTCCCATTTGTTTCAAGTTTTGCTCTTAAGAAATGTTTTTTAAAAACCCTGCTTAGAAAAGGAATCTCAGTCAAAACCCACTATAACTTTGGTCTTCACCCATTTCAACAAATGATGCCAACCACTGGGCTTATTATTAAGAATGATTCCAACTGGCTCCATTCTCCACAGGGAAGTTAGTTTAGATTCATGGAGGTGCCAGCCAGCAGACTGCTGGCAATATAAGTTCCAGAAAGTAGGATGTTGAGACTCTTCCTCACCCAGGTTCTGAATCAAATAAGAAAAACGAGTTAACATGTTGAGGCTGAACCACCACCTTTATATGCACAAGATCCATGGAAGGGCACAGACTGGGCTGAGAAGCAAGTAGACCTGGTAACTTCCTGGATGTCCCTTTCTCTCTCCCATCTAGACCTTGAAATAGCTGGCCCAAAGCGAGTTTTAGTCTGCAGAGCAGACATCTTTTGCTCACATTACTGTCTTGGACAGGTCCCGGTGGAAAGAGAAGAAAGACAACAGACAAATTAAGATCCAGTTCGCTCTAGGCAAGAAACAAGAATCAATGTCAATTGCTTACCAGTCCTGAACCCCCTCCTCTTTTGTGTGGGAAGACCACTTGGCTTTTCTGGGCCTCAATGTCCTCCCCTTTAAAAGGAGTGGATTGGGCTGGGGGATGGCTGCGATCCAGTGTAGCTCTAAAATTCTACAGTTAGCCCTAGCAGTGACTCTGAAGAGGTTTAGGCCAAGTTGTGCCTTCTCTCTCAAGGCATCAGTTCCCTTTGCTGAGATTCACGGTCAAAGATCACACCTCTGAGATTCACCAATCATCTCAGATGATGGCAATTGTGAGGGTGACTCAGTGCACATCTGTCCCCACCACCAGAAAAATCACTCCAAATGCACAGGTCAGTGAAAGCATCTCAGACCACCAATAGTACTTTATCATCAGCATTCACCTAGGAATATATAGGCCTGTCTATTTCCTAATGATCCCACTACAATACTTAAGAACATTATGAAGATTATGATGCAGGACAGTGGTAGGGGAAGATGGAAAAACCCAGGGATTGGGGACCCTGTATTCTCCCTTTTGCTAACAGCACTAACAGGCCATGTGGCCTTAACATCTTGGGGCTCCTTCCTCATGTACAAAGTGATGGAATTAAATTTGAAAACTGATTACATCTTTTTAAAAATACAAAATCTTACATGGAATCTGAATATGTAGTATGGACAAAAATAAATCTGCTCTGATAGAAGTGTGGGGAGAGGGTCTTGGGCCCATCCTATTTGATTACTCCCTCCCCTCTGGATAATATGCCCACCTCCATACCATGGCAGGCCCTGAAGTCTCACAGATCATTTGCCTGAGAAGAATTTTCTCTGTGCCAGGCTGCATTTATAAGGGCCAACACTGTGTTCTGATACAATATCCATTTGACAGCCCCCCTGGTTTTCCTGAAGCTACAGCTCTGATATTTCTCAGCCACCATTAAAGAAAAACTGAACAGTGTGTCTAACAGTGATGTGGGCCAGTTATCATCAGAGTTAGCACATAAAAACCACACACAAAATATACTTGAGTTTTCTTCACCAGACTAAATTTTAGTTCAACAGGAAGAGAGAGTAGACTAAAGCATAAAGACACAGCACTATTTATATACAAAATAACTTTCTTTCAAAAATATTCTGCTCACTACTTGGTGTTGCACAATCCAGGCTCACGGCATGAGATTTTTACCATCAAATAATGTGAGAAGGGTCAGGTTCTCCTGAGAGAAAGTGCTTCTCTCTCACAGGAAACATGAAGCAGTTCTGGCTTTCCGAAGAGATGGCCCCATCCTCCGGTCACCCAGCCCCCTCATATATCTCCTCTGCATGTGTTAATTCTTTTGAAGGTGATGGGGGTTCTTTGCATGGAAGATATATGCAGCTCGATGGCGGGAAGTGAGATCCTAATTATCTGCAGCTGACAACCTTTCAGGGCCCATTATAAAAGAAACGTCTGCACCAGGCACTCAGAGCCCTATATCCCAGCTCCAGGGAGCTTGAGGGAGCAACAAGGAGTGATTCCAAGAGCCTGATTTATCAGAGAAGATTAGAAGAGTTACATCTATGGTCTGGCGAAACAATGACAGAGGGGGAGGAGGCCAATGGTTGACAAAGGGGCAGAAGAAGGAGAAGAGATTTATGTAGCCTGGTATGAGGGTGAGCAACTGGAGAAATGGAAGGAAATGAAGACGGGAAAGAAAGTCTTGAGTAAATATCAGGGAAACTTTCCTCAGTGATTTATTAGACAGATGAGCAAATCTTCCAGATGAAGTTTCATCATCACCCTGAGAAAGAGTGAGCCTAAATAAGTGTGCCATGGCCATTTGTCTCTGTCACTGTGGGACCTGTAGTGATATCTAGCACAGCTTCCCATCTTTCTCTTGAAGGGTGTCCTTGAAAGAATCAACCCTTTTCTCTATGGGACATGAGGAGGCTCTTAAGGGGCATGTGGCCCATGTCCACAATTTTAGGCATAGCCACTTGCTAAACATCACCAAAACTTAATTTCTACTTTACAATTTGAGAGCAGCAGAGTGTACTTAACTATGGTACCCAGCCCTACAATCTCCCTGGGGGTGGAGAGAAGCTTATGCTTGGGACAAAAGCCAGGAAGACACTTCAAAATTCAATTGACATCCTCTCAGCAAGGACATATGGAAATGTTCTGGTGAATCTGACTACCTGCAGAGTTCCGCTATCAGATTCTGACCTGGATAGGAATCCTCTTACGTGCCACTTCAGATTCTCTCAGACTCTTCTTGTTCCAGACACCACTGCAGTGACCACATGAGCTCCAACTGACATCACGCAGGTTCCACCTGACCTACCTTACTCCTGCCTTGGAATTCCCTATTGCTTACAGAGGTGAAGGATGCCTCAAGAGCCTACCATGCACCCACTGAAACGCAACCAGGAGTGAGGAGTTGATGTACAATAGAGAAAACATTTGACCCATGAGAGATGGGAGGTGGCAGATAAGTCTTTCTTCTTTTTCTTCCCAGATGGACTATATGGTTATGCAGTTTTAGATGGTTTCTGAGAGGACAGTCCCACAAGACCAAGATCAAAATCAAGCAATCAGTAGCAGCCAACAGTATAAGACATCCTCATATTGGCTTTCTCTGCCTCACTCTCCTTTCGCTTCCTGCTACCCAGGGTTGAATCCCCTAATAGCATCATAGCACAAAAGCCTTTGCCTCAAGTTTTGCTTTCTAGAGGAACCCAGGCTAAGATGACCAAATATTTAGGGCCTGAGAGTTACTGAAATGTCTGAATAATGACAAAACTTCTTTACTCATTTGGCCTGGGCACCTGGCCCAGACATTTATCCTAGGCATTGCATAGAACTGTCTCCTTCTACCCTCAGCCCCCTAATAGTTCCTCCATTAAAGTCCAGGCATAGCCAGGATCTTTGTATGGGCCCCATCTTATATTTCAGGATCTCCACTGGTTTACTCTACTGGAGGGAACTGGCTAGCTGGAGGACTTAAGTTCACCCATGCTAGCATTTCCTACTGCACTCCCCATAGGAGCCAACATATAATATACAGGGTAAGCTGGGCACCTGAGGAGTGATGATCAGCCCCATTGGAGGTAACCTGAGAGATCACTGACTAGCTCATGGCCTTTCCAACCTGCTGTGAAGTCTCACTGCCACAATTACTTTTGATTTCATTCTTTGTGTTACAGGCATTACAATTCCAGTCAAGCACTGGTAAATTCAGAATCCTAAAATGATCATTCCTTATTGCCAAAAGTCCTTGGTGCTCCAAAAAGAGAATATAATTCTAAATTATCTGTAAATGCTGCAAGCTTTTGTTGTTGTTGTTTTTCTTTTAGTGTGTGTTTTAAGTTCAACTATTTTTATGTCCCCACCAAAAAAAAAAAAAAAAAAAAATTCCTTAGTAACCCATTATGGGTTAGTGAATTCCCAAACCGTTCAAAAATACTTTAAAGTTCTTTTGGGACATAGCCAGATACTTAATATTGTATTACATTTTATAGTTGTCACTTAATCAAGCTATTTAATATTATAGTACATTTTAAAACTGTCACTTAATCACATTTTCTTGACCCTTTTATGGGAATTAAAGATCACTGTAGATAAAAAATGGCATGCTTTAGTTTAAATAGATTCAGTATGTCCAGTTTGACAGTTACTTCTGAGACATTAAAAGAATTTTCTGTGATTAATGTGACCCACACACGTTAAATGGTGTAATGTTCCATTTCTTCAGCCATTAGCGGAAACAGCATCAGACAGAAGGAGCCAAAATGTAGCCAACTGTATGTAAAGCTGGGAGATGGGGGTGGGGGGAGGGGGCTTAAAGATAATATAGAGCCAGGCAGGCTGAGATAAGAGAGAGATTTAATATTTGCTTTCTCTGAGCATCTTGAGAGCAAAGTCTGAGAAACACAAAGGTCAGGCCCTGGTAATGGAGTGAATGCCAGTCTAGCAAGGCAAGCACTGAGGGGTGCGCTCTCCACAAAGGGGGGATACATCTCGGGCAGGCAGCAGAGTGGAGTTACTTGGTGCTTATTATACATGATTGATGAACATTGCTTCTAAATTTAGAAAAGCTCTCTAAATGGACATTTACTCACAAGGAAAAAAAACTCCCCTGAAAGGTCCATCCCTAGAACGGTTTTGTTTATGGCGCTGCGATAGTTCCGGGCAATTAATCCACAATTGCGTCACTGAAAGATTTTATATTCTTAAGTGTTCACTCGTGTAGTTAAAGTAAATTATGTCCTTTTCCAAACATGTTTCAAAGAATTGTACTGGGTTTTAAAAATCCTGGTCCCTAAATCCTACTTGTTTGTTTAATTAATCTGAAAATAACTGCTCCTGCTTTGTTTCTTAATCACAGATCACATGCAATGTATTTGTTAGCAGCTGTGAGTGAAAGCATGTCCCAGTGTGTTTTTCTTGATTGTTTAATAAGAGTTGAATAACACCCTATTTAATCCATCAAGTAGGACATTACAATAACATTGATCTTTTGTTTGACAGCAAATTTGTTTGATAACAGAATAGAATATAATGTAACCAAATCAGTGTCAGAAATGCATTTCAGAGAATTCAATTAAAAACACCCGTACACCCCCGACACTGAACAGTAGGGCAAAGGAAGTAGGCACAGCAAGACACACTGGACAGGAAGGTACGAAGGGAAAATCTAGCCTTGCAAAGTGCCCTCAGCTTATCTAGAAGATGCAAGCCAAGCACTCCACAGCCTAGAAATGTGTTTGACTGAGAAAGGTCAACCTACTCCAAGATCAGAACAGACAGACCAGTGACCCCCATTGTATTCTTCCTTTATGGCTCAAGTGCTTTAATTCTTGGGGTCAAAGATGCCAGGTTCTGCCATCACTTTGCACCCCTCCTTTTCCCTCCTGCTACTACACAGTAAGGGCTCTTGAAGAATGCTATTGTTCACATCCCAGAATCCTTGACCAGTTTCCAAAACTGTATATAAGAAACCCTTTATTTTCAGCATCCTTTATCTCCAAGGAGGAATGGGAATTGGTTCAAAGGACTGTGCAAGACCCAGCCTTTATGAACTTCACTTAGGAGGACAAGTGTTAGGCCTAGTGTTTGTTTGCACACATTTATTATATATTTTACAGTTGGACCCTTCCTTTCCCTCCAAAACCCAACATAGAGGTGTAACAAAGCCTCTCTCTAGATACCAAAAACAGATAATATTACAAAGAAGGGAAAAGATGTGTAGCAACAACAAAAACTCTAAGTGCTCAGTTTTGAGAGTCATAGATCTTGTCCCAAAGTTGAGTAGGCAGTGTTTCATACAAAGCTGTTTGTACCACCACCACCCCCCCCACACACACACACACGTACACATAATTACTGAGGCCAACCAGTTGTGTACAAAATAGCTAGCTGCCTGAATAAATGAATTTTTTTTCTCCAAGACGATTTACGTACACATGCTGACCGGATTCAATGTGCTGTTCCTCTCCCAGAGAATGTGCAAGTACAGAGACCCAATAAGCAGTGGAGGGAATGCAGAGGATTCATTTTATGTTGTTGGGGAGAGGGAAGGCGGCAGCTGTATTTTAAAAATCCCTAAGGAAACAAAAAGCCATTGGATACATCTGCACTCTCTAGAAGCTTTTTACCAATTTTTTTATAGATAATATAAACCCTACTTTCTAATGAGGGCAGAATGCGAGTTGACAAAGGTAGTTTCAAATCTTTACTGGTGAATATAAGCTGAGAAAGCAAAAGAAAGAGTACTATCAAATTTCCCAAATCAACCCTAACACACTGTGCTTATGGCTCTGCTAACCCAGACCTCAGGAGAAATTTAATTGTTGTTACATTTTAAAAACGTTTACATTTAAAACTGGAATTTCCCTGTCACTCACACTTCGTCTTCATCTTGTCACATAGGGGGATATCCAGGATGATCGTGTGGATCTAGAAAGTTGAGGAGTCTTTGTTTTAATTCCTCCCTAGTTTTTACCCGCCAGTCTCCCTGTCTCACATTATTATAATTCCTTCCCTCTCTCCATTCCCTGCCTCCTTCCTTATTCTTTTGTTCTCTGACTAATCTTCCCTTTTATATTAATGAAGTCCTTTGTAGTTTCTCTTCAAATCTTCCAGTGGATTCCTTTGTGACTTCTGTGGGTTTTTTTTTTTTTTTACCTGATAGGGCCTTTTTAAAAAAAAAAAAAAACCCATGAAAATTATTAATACTTCCATCCTTTCTGGCACTGTACCACTGGCCTTAAAACATTCTACTACATTTCTGATCTGAAACGGCTTTCTCTTGACCCAGAAGTATCGGCAAATTAGAGACCCTAAGCCAATCTTTTATGGAGAAGGTCTGAGAGCAAGTGGTAGCCTTTCAAGTGCTTAACCATGGAGTCATAATCTTTATGACAAATAGCCTCTTGCTTTGCAGTTACGGCTAGTTTACTATGCATATGGCTGAAAGAGGGCCGCTTAAAGTGGTCAGGGACTTTTTCTCAAGCCCCCTCCCAGGTGTCACATCATTCCTTTTTACTGGCCTTGTTAGAGGGACAGCATTAGCCCCACAGATCACCCAAGCTTCCTGACCAGCTGCCAGGCTGTAAAGCACGTGGAAACGGGGTGGTCGATCCAAAGACATCAACTTGTCACTCTTGATGATCATTCATCTGCAACAGAAATAGCCCATGGTGCCTCGGAGATCGATGTGGAGACCACCGCTCTTCAACATTATTGCCACTAATTATTAAGATGAATGCGGTGATTAATGGGAGCGATGCTTTTTCACTTTATGCAAATGGTGAGCTCATGCATATACATGGCAGAGGGGGCTCACAAACCTGGTGCCCTGAACGTTGCTGTTCAGCCCCCTTACTCAGCTGTCACTGTGACCCAGGTGCAACGACTTAGAGCGATTTAAAAAGAAATGCTAAAAATGAATTGTTGATCAGCAGCCTCAGGCAGCTTTTTGGAAATTCCCTTCTACAAGGGCTGTGCTTTGATTAGGAAAAGCTCAATCAAGGCAATAACTAGGGTCATTAAGGATGCTGCATTAGCCTGTGGTCCTTTGAGTTCATGTTGTCTGAAGAGCTGGTGAAGAAGGAAAAAATGCAGTTTCTGCTGTGATGATGTAAACTGAGGCAAGTCAACCTCTCTGGGTATTAGTTTTCTTCTTGGTAAAAATATAGAGATCCAATTTAGTGACATAAAGCCCCTTTTAACCTTAAAATTTTAGGATCCTATAAGGCACAGGATAAGTGAGATATGAACGTGCCGCCTTTTGTCTTCTACCCGAAATGAACACTTTCTGCCACAATAATCCTCAGTATAGCGTATTTTTCGTTACTTGTTGTATTCCACAAGCATATATTTCATCCATTTAACAAGCATTTCATTGAGCATCTATTCTGTGCATTATACAAAATAACTTTTTCCCCAATAAGAACTCTATATATTTAATGCTAATTGGTATATCCCACTATGTGGGATTTGCTATGTGTCTTAGATGTAAGCTCTCTAAGGACTGGAGCTGAACCTTATTCTGCTTTATAAACTCAGTGCCTGACACAGAGTTGGCACTCAGTAAATATTTGTTAAGTGAATGAATGTTAGGCATTGGAAAAGAGTAATTACAAAAGAATTTAAGAAATTGCCCCTGTCCTCCAGCATCTTACAACCTATGTGAAGCCAAAAATACATTCAGGCAAGTAGCCAACACAATGTCACAGTGAATGAGGTAGTTACAGGCAGCTACTGGTGGCTCTTGAACAATGAATGCCATTTTAAAGGGGTGGTTAGGAGGAGTAAAACTTTACTAAGGAATTTCACAAATGGGAGGCTTTTGATAAGACATTCTAGAACTGGAAGGAAACATGAGTACCTGACCACTGGCCTTCAGTCTCATGCCAAACAGATGGTGTCCTACCCCTTCTTAAAGATCTTAAGGTAGAGATTCCACAGTCTTTGATGGCTACTCAGACCAACTCTCTGCCCAAGAATTCCTTCTAGCCATCCACTCAAAGCGTCTCCTTCCACACAGAGTGAATCTAGATGGGTGATGGCCACATGTTTTTCTGATGCTTGATGGTATTGCATCACTGAAGGTCCAGTAGGGGCAGTTAATCTGACTGGCCACTTTAGAGACAGACTGCGCTACCCAGAATGGCTGATGGCTTAATCAGCATCCTTCTCAAAAGCAAACTCCCTGGAGAACTGAATCACAACCACAAATGACCAGTGAGCCATTTTATTTCCTTGTCAGATATCTCTGAGGTCGAATTTCAGGTGGGTCCTCAACTACAACCCTGGGCTCTGGTGATCCAATTCTCTGTTCTCACTCTCCATGTTTTGTTTTGTTTTATTTTCCTCTAAAGAAGTAGCAGAATTCAAGGTTGGGGTGGTAGTATGTGATGACTAGAACAAGTGTTCTATAGTCAGGCTAGAATCTGAGTTCTGGTTCTGCTGCTTGCCAGCTGTATGAGAAACCTTTACTAGTCTCACCTGCCAGATGAAGAGAATAACTACCTATGTCTCACAGAGTTCTTTGGAGGAATAAATGGGATAAAGTGTGTAAGGTGCCTGCCACACAGTAAGTCCTAGATAAGTGAAACACTTAAATATCACTTTTCCTTCTGTCTGCACTGGCTGGCCTGAGGAATAGGGCCAATGCTTAAGTCATCATCCTTAAAGAAAATACAGAATATCTTCTGGTTTGGTTCATAATTTCCAGCAGGCGAGACTCTCTCCTAAGTGTGATCACAGTGATACAAAGAGTACATCAGTTGGTCCTGCTCAGGAACATCAACATTTTGTCTTGACTTCTGGATTTCTAGATAGACAACCTAATTTAGAAGAATATCAATAAAAACTCTACTGTAATATGCTGCACAAAGATTTGCTTTTCATATGATACCAACCCAGCCACTGCTATACCTAATGCCTGAACCTGCTCACCTCCCACATCCTGGATCCCAGGACATGCCATCTACTAATGTCGATAGCAAGGAAGACTTACTAGAATGTGGAAACCACAACTGGTTGGATGGACAGAAGGTGCAGGATTGGGAAACACTGAAGGGAGAAAGAGAAATTATTCAGTCACAATTGTTGGGATGGACAAAGTGAGAATCAGGCTAGGATTTCACAGTAAGCTTCAGTCCCTGTAGACCTCTGGCCTCTCAACAGACACTGGAGTCAGTTAGTACTCCATTGACTGTACAATAGGAGGCCTATCCCAGGCTTTCATTGTCTACACACATTAACATGCATTTCCCATTATTTAAAGGTAGCTTTTAAGGAAGTATTTGTGAGTATGATGGATGCCTCTCCAAGGATCTCCTTCTGTATTCTTCCTGTAGGCAAACCCCCTGCTGGTCACATCTGCATTTGTCATGAGAAATCCTGCTTTCACCAGCCTCTCCAGCTCATTTCAATTCCTGATACAGACAATGCTTCTCAAAAGACCTTGTCTCCCAGGCCTCTGCCAGAAAATTTAGTTCAGTCCTCCATCCCGTGCTTGGCTTCACTCCTGGTAGCCTGACTTAGCCATGTTGCTAAACCTGGCTGCTCCAAGTGATGTTTGACAAATGTTTTCTCTCTAAGTGTCTCCAGGGCAAGGCAGGGAAAAACCATCAAGTCTTTTTTTTCTTCCTTCTCCATGAAAATCTGGAGTATGAAGCCCTAACTTTAAACACCCCCCTTCTTCAAAGGTTCTCTCAGAATCATGGAAAGTTGCTGCCCCTGGACGAGACCATAAAGACCTCCAGTCTATCAACCCAATCTTGAGCATGCAGGCCTCAGAGAAGGGCATTTTCTAGGTCCCAGGCCAGTCATGGTGGAGCCAGGAGGACCACTGAGCCAGCCAATTCTTCCCTGTTCCCATTACTCCACAAGCAGAGCCTCTCAGAGTGGAGAAAGGGCTGGTCTCTGCCCATGTCTTCCTTTCTTTCCTTCCTACCTACATAGTGCCTTCCTTCCTTCCTTTCTTTTTCTAGGGGGAAGAGGGGCTTGAAATATATGAAAGGAAAAAATAAATTTCATATATTTTATATATTTGTACTTAATAAACTGTGCCCTTTGAAAAATAATTAAGGATTTTTCATTGTAAATGAAGGCACAGCACACTTCTTTCAGGCCCAAGGGAGGGAACTTCTGAGTTTGAGCCCTGTGTGAATGTGAGGCCAGTGAAATGACCTTCCCAACTATGGTGCCAGGCCTCCCTCTCAGCTCTCCTGGGATGGGATTTCACTGCAGCACAGAGCTTTCTGTTTTGAACAGAGGGGGAAGTGGAGACATAAGAGAAGGTAAAGACAAAGGGAGTAAGAAGTGGAAAGAAGGAAAAAGAAACATCTACCTGACTTGCTGCTAATCTCATTCATTTTGAAATTATTCCCTGATCAAGCACTAATGGGAAATCACAGAGCAAAAAGAAATCAGGATCATAGAGGAGCTCTGCAAAAATGTGTACCCCTCAAACATGTGCGAACTAGGATATAGCTGAGCACACAATCCTTCCAGCCTCAGATGGAGCCTGGAGCTGATAAGTGGTGAGCTGAAGCTGTGTGGCCACAGAGCTCAAGATCCTCAGCTACTTATTTACTCCCAAAGATAGCCTTTCACTGCACACACAGTTCTTTGTGAGAGTACCTGATACAGGCTCATTATATTGTTAGAGATAACTGTTGGATCAAAAGTGAAATGAACTGGTAAATGCATTAAGTGGATCAGTGTATGTTCCTTTTTAAGAAAAGTTATTTTAAAAAGAAATGGGAGCTTTAGCTATACCTAAGAAATCACAGAAAAACTCAAGACAGTAAGCACGTCCTCTTTTTGAATAGAATGACAGCCTTGGTGACGCTTCATCCCACATTAGAGAGGTGGCTAGCCAGTTAGATGGTAGGGTGGTCATGGAGATGGGGAGCCCAGACAGACCACAGGAGACCCCAGAAATGGCTATGGGAAACATGGCAGCAGAGACTGAGTGACTGAGCTCTGCTATCACAGAAACTCTAGGTCAAGGGAAAGGATTTTTAAGATCTACAGGGAAGATGTGGAGAGAAGAGCTGCCTGCTGAGCAGGAGCTAAACAGATAAATGTGCACAAATAACTGACTATAGAATGCAATCAACACATCCTGACGGGAGGTGGAGAAATGTGGTAAGATCTTGAAATTGCGGCAGTATTTGAAACCTTTGAAAAGGGCAACAATAACAAAAACAAGGTGGGAAAAATCTAGGAGGGACATTCCATCTGGGAGGAGATTCTTTCCTTCTTCAGAACATACTTAAGATAACCTGGCATCATATTTGTATCTGAATATTTAAGCCCAGTGTTCAACACAGAATTCTGTAGTTTCCAACAGGGAATTTTTCTTTCAATATGGTTTGTGACCATCTTACTTAACATTGCCTAGAAAATAAAAGCCTTTTCTGCTGAAGCTAGGAAAGAGATCTTTTTTTCTTCCAAAGAACAGGAGTTGATATCTAGTGTCCCTTCTGACTCTAAATTCAATGATCTTTGAAATTCTATTGCTTGTCCTGATCCACCATTATAAGCAGAGGCTGGGACGGGAGGAGTTTGTTAACATCATAAATATTAAAATGGCATTGGTCTTTTGCATACCAATAGCATACACAGTACAACCTAAGAATTAGGCAAAGCACATCTTGCAAGTCTACACAGATGTGCAGGAGTATGTAAACTACTTTATTTCTGGAAGCTAAAGAAATCTCATTTGTAAAACAGTTTTTCTTTCCTGCCCTTTTCTTAGCACACCCCCTCCCAAACTTCAGCTGCTGTTCCTCTTATTGCAAATGCAGTATTTCTGTTAATTGTTTCTTTCCTGCTGCAAAATACCAAATTTATCCCCATCTCCTTCTCTCATGACACAGTCCACAGTTGATGAAACTGAAAAGTAACTTTTTTTTTTTTTTACTGAAGGTCAAGTTATTAAAAAAATAATTTTATTTCCTTTTGATATAGTTGTCAAACAATTCCCTGTGTTGGCCCAATTTTTGGAAAACCTATCATTGAAACCCTAAGTGTTTTGAGAAGACACCAGAAAAGGTGTCGGGACTTTATATCTGGATAAGATATGTACACTACAATAGCATACCTGCTATGCCTTGGGTTCCATCAAAAGACTGAGTGTTTGTGGACACTGAGCCCTGAGTCTCAGTTTTCAGGTTGTGAATTATTAAGAGCATCTGCTTTCTTTCATTTCCTCTTGGCTGACCTTCTTCTGCCCACCTATACCTCAGGTTCAACAAACATTTTCAAGCAACTACTACATATTACAGGTACTTGCTAGGAACTGCCTCTTTTGTCTTTTCCAAAAGTCTCTGGACTCTAAGTCAGGCTCTTTCCACTGTATCACAAGAACCTCTGTCCTGTGCGGGCAGGAGAAATGAAAAAAGAGAATGACCCTCACATGAATTTATGTGCAGCTCTGATAAAAGACTTCAAGAAGCAGAAGGCTAAACTAAAACTTACGGCTAAATCAAAGCTTCTGGATTAAGTGTGTTTATGTTTACCCAAAATGGGGAAATAGAAAGGAGATTATACTGGTTCACTTAACAGATGGGAGATTCTCTGCAGAGATAATTCTCCATAGCCAGTCATTTTTAAAAAGGTTTTTTAAAGTGGACAGTCTTCTTAGAAAGAGATTTAACAGGCTAAGTTCTCTAAAATTCATGATCATACATCGATGAAACCAATCCTAATATACAGAAAAGGGACTAAACCCTTTGTTTGAAAACCTTTAAGAACAGTTTACAAATAAACTAGTTTACTAGTTTCCATAGTTTAAGAATACATATGAAAACCTCAGGACTAGATGATTTCTAAGGCTTCCAGAAGCTCAGACCATCCACAATCCCAAAAGATCAAGGCTAACATTTTGCTAATACAGACCGGTTGTTAAAATATTGAGACATACCTGCATCAGTTATTGAACAGCAGCTGCTTTGAACTCAGTGATACTTCCTTGCCAACCTGACCTGGCAAGGCAGGAGACTTCCTGCTCCTGTGCTATGGCCAACATCTATATCATGACGGTTGTTAAATATTTTTAATATCACCCCTGTATAAGGTATGAGTCATACATCTAGCCTAACTCAGAAACCTTGGGTATTTAAAGTCTTTCGATGGTCAATATATTGCATCTGCAAAAATATTTAGCACTTTCAGTGAAAGGAGAACCATTTATCCATTCATAGTAAAAAACAAAACAAAACATAAAACAAACTTGTAAGTTTCAAGGAGACTTCCATAAGTGAGTTAACTGCTTGCCTACAATAGAAAGACCATTTCTGGCATTTTGAGCATTGGCAGAAATTTGGAGATTCCTCTGTAAGCCATAGCTGCAAAACTCTTAACTCTAATGTCATTGAACTATAAATTAACGAAGAGATCAAAAATATACAATGGGAAAGAGACAGTCTTTTCAATAAATGGCACTGGAAAAACTGGACAACACATAGTAGAATGAAACCAGACCACTTTCTTACACTTTACACAAAAAATAAACTCAAAATGGATCAAAGACCTATGGGGCGCCTGGGTAATTCAGTCAGTTGGGCATCCATCTGACTTCGGCTCAGTTCATGATCTCGTGGTTCGTTAGTTCGAGCCCCATATCAGGCTCTGTGCTGACAGCTCAGGTCCTGGAGCCTGCTTCAGATTCTGTGCCTCCCTCTCTCTCTGCCCCTCCCTTGCTCACACTCTGTCTCTCTCAAAAATATACATTAAAAGAAATTTTTTTTTAAAGATACCTAAATGTAAGTCCTAAAACCATAAAAATCCTAAAAGAAAACAGACGCAAAAATCTCTCAGACATTGGCCTTAGCAACATACTTATGGATAGATCTTCTCAGGTTAGGGAAACAAAAGCACAAATAAACTATTGTGATTACACCAAAATAAGAAGCTTCTGCACAGCAAAGGAAACCATCAAAAAACAAAAAAGCAACCTACTGAATGGGAGAAGACATTTGCAAAGATACATCTAATACAGGGTTAACAGACAAAATAAGAACTTATACCGCTCAACCCCAAACAAATTAAAATAATGGGCAGAAGACCTGAATAGACATCTTTCCAAACATGACATACAGGAAACCAACAGACACAGGAAAAGATGCTCAACACCACTCCTCATCAAGGAAATGCAAATGAAAACCACAATGAGATATCATCTCACACGTGTCAGAATGCCTAAAATCAAAAGACAAGAAATAACAAGTGTTGATGAGAATGTGGAGAAAAGAAAACCCTCATGCACTGTTAGTAGGAAAGCAAACTGGTCCAGCCACTGCAGAAAACAATATGGAATTTCCTTAAAAAATTAAAAATAAAAGTACTATATGATCCAGTAATTCCACTACTTGGTATTTACCCAAAGAAAACAAAAACACTAATTCAAAAAGATATACACCCCCCTGTATTTATTGCAGCATTATTTACAATAGCCAAGATACAGAAGCAACCCAAATGCCCATCCATGAATGAATGGATAAAAAAGATGTGGGGTGTGTGTGTGCGTATGTGTAGGGGTGTGTGTGTGTGTGTGTGTCTGTGTATACACACATATGTATATACAAATACATAAAATGGAATATTACTCAGCCATAAAAAGAATGAGATCTTGCCATTTGTGACAACATGGACTGACCTAGGGTGTATAAATAGTAAGTGAAAGTAAGTGAAATAAGTCAGAGAAAGACAAATATCATATGATTTCACTTATGTATAATCCAAAAAATTAACAAGCAAACACACAAAAGCAGGCTTAAATACAGAGAATTTGTGGTTGCCAGAAGGAAGGTAAATGGGGGTCTGGGTAAAATAGATAAAGGGGATTAAGAGGTACAAATTTCAAGTTATAAGATAAGTCACAGAGATGAAAAGTACAAAAGAGGGAATAGTCAATAAGACTGTAATAATGTATGATGATAGATGGGGACTACACTAATAAGTGTAGTGAGTACTGACTCATGTATGGAATTGTCAAATCAATATATTACTTACATGTCAATTATACCTCAACTATAAAAAACTAATATTCCTTATGAAAAAAATTAGTCCAAAAGAAAAAGAAAAAGAAGAGATCATTCCACTGCATCCCTTTCCTAAGGCTTCCCTGGGTGCCAAGGCAGAGGTTAAATGATAGCTTTTGGTTTCTGATGATTCAAGGAGTTATGGGTGTGAGCTGTGCAAGTACACATTTGTACACTTACAGCATATTTACAGACACATACAAAACACACATAGTTTGAGTATTTTCCCATAGAATACACAGACTGGCACTTCCATGGTGACCCTGCTGTAGTAGGCTGGCTATTGTCACTATGAAAATGGCCCTGGTTTCCAGCCTAAAAGATATCATAGGGATGCATCTTAAGGGAAGATTAAAAAAAAAAAAAAAAAGGTATTACCAAACCAGAGTATCTATATGTGCCAAGCACTTTTCCAAAACAAAATTTCCTGTCCTTAAACAGTTTAGATTCTAGAGAATAAAACATAAACCAATAAGCAAACTTATTTTAGGTTCTGGATAGTTCTATGTGGAAGACATGTTAAGCTTAGGTAAGAGAAAGTAACAGAATGATTAGGGAAGAATCTGAGGATGAGACATTTAAGCTGAGACCTGAATGTGATAAAGTGCAGCCATGTGAATTAAGGAAAGAACCTTTCAAGGAAAACAAATAACAGGTGAAAAGGCTCTGAGACATCTGTGAGCTTTATATGTTTGCACTATAGAAAGGCAGCCAATGTGGCCAGAGCCCAGGGAAAAGGGAAGACTCAAGGGAGATGAGGTCAGAGAGTTAGGTAGGGAATTTTGCTTCCAGCAGCGTGGCAGATCAGCTACTCTGAAAATCCTCCTGCTGCAGAACCCCTAGTGTTGAATCAATTACAACATATTTTTTAATGCATAGCTGAAATTGCATGAAAGTAAGGTAGATCCACATGGGTGAAAAGCTGCCTAGTGAACTGAAACGAGAGTGGTGAGCTAATGGGGAAGTTGGGTCTGCCCTGGGGCAAATGTTATTAGGAGTCTAGAGCTTTGGGAATTAATGATCACATGGGGGAACAGAACAGACTACATTGGGCACACACAGATGGGGAGAAGATGATGAGGCCTCCACTCCTCAGTGAAAGAATGGGTTAGGGAAAAGAAAAAAGGGCTAGCAAAAGTCATCATGGTGGAAACTTTTCTCTCTCAATTGCAATTCCATTTGGAGAATAGCTTGGGGTTCAAATTTATTCTATCTTGGATAATAAGGAAATCTCAAGCTGAGAAATTAAAATAAAATGGCCCTATAACTGTCCCCTTAGATCCCTGTAAAAGGAAATACAAATTTTCTTAAAGGAATGTACCTTCTATTTAGGTCCCTCAGAATCCTACTTCAGTGAAATAGGAGCTCTTTATTAAAAATTACTAAATTCCTGGGGTGCCTGGGTGGCTCAGTCAGTTAAGCATCTGACTTGATCTCGCCTCAGGTCATGATCTCACGGTTCATGAGTTCGAGCCCTGTGTTGGGCTCTGCACTGACAGTGCAGAGCCTGCTTGGGATTCTCTCTCTCTCTCCCACTGTCTCTGCCCCTCCCCAACTCACTCACTCACTCACTCACTCACACGCATGCACGCACACACACACTCTCTAAAATAAATTTTAAAAAAACTTTAAAAAAAAAACAATAGAAAGATAATCTTTGAGAGAGAAAGAGAGAGCACAAGCTGGGGGAAAGGCAGAGAGAGAAGGAGACAGAGGATCTGAAGGATCCAAGGCAGGATCCACATTCTCAGTGCAAAGCCCAATGCGGGACTTAAATGCACAAAACAGTGAGATCATAATCTGAGCAGAAGTCAGACACTTAACCAGCTGAGCCACCCAGATGCCCTAAATAACCAAACTTTAAAAAAATTACTAAATTCCTAAGGAACCAAGCTACGGTAAGAGCCACCATAAACAACAAACAAATGCTTAGAAGTCTAAGAACTTCAGATGATGAAATTCCTAATACAGAATATAAAATAACTACACAAAATATTTAAACAAGTTAAAAGTGAAACAGAAAAAAATGTACAAAGAACAAGCATTTCAAATGATCAAATTTGAAAAATAAAAAAAAACAATTTCTGGAAATAAAAAACAAATAAAAGTTAACATCAGATGCTCAAAGGATGATTTTCCATTAACAAATGGCCTGGGTTATTCACAAAGGTCAGTATTCCAACCCCCCCCAAAAAAACAAAAGGAGAGGGGATTGTTTTAGATTAGAAGAGTCTAAAAAGACAGAATAACCAAATGTAATTTGTTAACCTCGAATGGACCCGGTTTTTTAAAAAATACTGTAAAAGAAATTTTACTAATTAGAGAAATACAAATATGGACTATGAATTAGATCCAAATACTAAATTATTAATGTTCTTAATTATAATAAAGTTATAACTAGTAGGATGTTGTAACCAATTCCTTATAGGTCTACTTGTAGTCTCAAAGGAGAGACTGGAGAGGAAGGGGGAGGATTATTTTCTGTAACAGCTTTATTGAAATATAATTTGCAATTCACCCACTTAAGGTGTATAATCAATGTTTTTTCATATATTCATAAATATATGCAACCATCATAGTCGATTTTAGAACATTTTCATCACTTGAAAAAGAAACCCCATATCCTTTAGCTATCACCTCCCCTCTATCCACCCCACTCTACCCCACCCCAGGCTCTAAGCAACCACTAATCTTTCTGTCTCTACAGATCAGCATGTTTTCAAAGTTTATCCGTATGGTATCATGTATCAGTATTTCACTCCTTTATATAGCCAGTAATATTCCATTGTTTGGATTATACCACTTTTTGTTTGTTCATCAGTCGATGGACATTTCAGTTGTTTTCATATTGGGGCTATTATGAATACTGATGCTATAAACATCCATGTACAAGTTTTTGTGTGGACGTATGTTTTCATTTCTCTTAGAAATAAACTTAGAGGAGTGAAATTTCTGGGTCATCTGATAACTCCATGGTTAATCATCTGAGGAACTGACCAACTGTTTTCCAAAGTGGCTGCACCATTTTACATTCCCAACAGCAGTGTATGAGGGTTCTAATTTTTCCATATCCTTGTCAATACTTATAACGTCAGACTTTTTGATTATAGCCATCATAATAAGTGTAAGAGAATAAATTTTTGACAAGAGAATTTTCTAGGATTGATGGCAGAAATGAATCCTCAAGTATAAGAAGCAGAATAAATATTCAAGCTAACAGGGAACATTCACCATGATAGACCACACTCTGGGCATTAACGCAAACCTCAACAAATTTAATTGTACAATTGAGATACATTCTCTGAACACAATGAAATTAAACTAGAAACAAATACAGAAAGGATAGAAAATTCCCAAATATCTGGACATAAAGCAATATACTTCTAAACAACTAACGCTTCATACGGGAAGTCACAGGGAAATGAGAAAAATATCTAGAATTAAATCAAATACAAATATATCAAAATTTGTGAGATGCACTTTATCAGAGAAGACATACAGATAGCAATTAACACATGAAAAGACGCTCAATATAAGCAGCCATCAGAGATATGCAAATAAAAGTCATAATAAAGTGTCCTATGCACCTAATAGAATGACTAAAAAATTAAGCCCTGAAAATACTAAGTGCTGACAAGGTTGAAGAGCATTAGAACTTCTGATTCATTGTGGGTGGAAATACAAAACAGTACAACCACTTTAGAAAAGAGTTTAGAAGTTTCTTATATTCTTAAACTCGTACTTAAAATACAATCAAGCAATCTTACCCCTAGGTCTTTACCCAAGAGAAAGGAAAACATATGTGAAAATTAAATCTGTATGCAAATGTTTATATCAGCCTTATTCATAATCATCCCAAATTCTAAATAGCCTAAATGTCCATTAACTGGTGAATGGATAAACAGTAGTATATCTATATAATGGAATACTATTCAGCAGTAAAAGGAAACTATGGATACATGCAACATGCATGAATCATACATGTATTACACTAAGTGAAAGAAACCAGACTCAAAAAGTAACATTCTCTATAATTCCATTTAAGTGACATTTTGGAATAAGTAAAATTATAGGTACAGGAAACAGATCAATCACAGCGAGGGGGTGGACATAAATAAACAAGAGAACTAACAACAAAAGATCATGATGTAACTCTTCATGTGGTGGTGGTGGTGGTTACAGGACTATTGACACTTATCAAAATTAATATAATTGTATACCTAAAAAGAATAGATTTTACCTTAATAAGCTTTACTTTTGAAACATGTTATGGGACCTGACACAAGTAGCTTCCAGACAAGAAAGGGGGTGGAGGGATGAAATCAACAAAGACCACTCAAAGAAGAAAACATGCATAGAAAAATTTGGGCAAATAAAAAGCAAAACACAAGGCTGTAGAAATTAATCAAAATATGCTTAATGGAAAGAAATACAATAAATTAATTGGTTTTAACAATGTTTGGCAGGTTTTTTTAAAAAGAACAAAATCTAGTCATATGCCATTTTCAAGACATTCACCTAAAACATAATGGCACAAAAAATTGCAAGTAGAAGAACGTAAGTCTTTCTAGACAAATACTCACCAATACAGACAAAACAAAAACTGAGAGGTAAGACAAAATTGGGTTATGCAAAGTACTATAAATCACGGCAAGGAGTTCGGATTATACAGAGCTTGATCCTATGGGAAGGCATGAGAGGGTTTTATTAATTTTTTTAACATTTATTTTTATTTATTTTTGAAACAGAGAGAGACAGAGCATGAACGGGGGAGGGTCAGAGAGAGGGAGACACAGAATCTGAAACAGGCTCCAGGCTCTGAGCTGTCAGCACAGAGCCCGACGTGGGGCTTGAACTCGATGACCGTGAGATCATGACCTGAGCCGAAGTCGGATGCTTAACCGACTGAGTCACCCAGGTGCCCCCATGAAAGGGTTTTAAAGAAAGGAATGGCGTCATCTGATTTTAGAAGATCCCCCTGCTGCCCTGTGAAAGGAGGAAAGGGAAGGGGGGCAGGGCAAAGTGGAGGCAGAGAGGCCAATTAGCAGGCCACTGCAATTGTTTAGGCAGAAGGTGCCTTGGACCAAGACTGTGGGAGTAGAGATGAGAAGACTGTGCTGTGATTCAGGAGATGTCTTAAGGGGGAGCTGGTGGAACTTGCTGTGGACAATGTGAGAGAAGAAAGGAATTAACCAAGATTTTAAGCCTGCGCAAAAGGGAGTATGGTAATCCAAGAAACAAAGATGGGAAAAACAAGGGATAAGGATGGTGGAGTAGCTTTAGAACTGACAGGAAAGAAGGGTTCTTTCTTGGCCTTTAATTTTGCAATGTCTCATGGATATCCAAAAGAAGGTACTGAGTACACCATTAGATATGGGAGTCTGACGCTCAGGAATTTCAGTTTGAAATGGTTTGGATTTATATGCCAGGGACTTGATGGGATCACCAAAGAGGTCAGTGAAAAAAGAAAAGGGCTAAAGACAAAGTTTAGAGGTTTGGATTTGAGAGGAATGAATAGAACAGACCAGGGAGGCAGAAGGAAAACCAAGTGAATATGAGATTAGAGTAATCTAGATAAGAGAGGGTTTCAAGAAAGTCTGGCCCACCATGTCAAAAAACTGTTAGAAGTAAAATGAGGACAATTATTACTAATAAAAAGTCATTGTTGACTGTAGTGACAGCCATTTGAGGGCTGTGGTGGAATGCTTGGGTAATTTGAAGAAAGAATGAGAGGTGACAAACTAAGTTTAGGAAGTATTTTGAGAAATTTTTATGGGAAGGGAGTTTTACTGTTGTTTTTAAAGAGATGATATCAAGGTTTTTAATATGCTAATAGGGATAATCTAATAGATTGGGAGAAATTGATGACTGGAAAGAGAACAGTAATAATTGCAGAATTGAAGTCTGAAACAGTGGACAATTAGAGCACAAGAGGAAAAGTTGGCACTTGAGGTGGGAAGTCATCCACTTTTACGTGAACTGTCCAGTGTGGCAACCAGGGCATATGGGACAATTCATCCACAAAATCTGCATCCACATCTTTGCTGAGGCTGGAGACCCCCACCATCTATGCCTCAGCCTCATTGTTCTCTCTAGGCACCAGCTGCTCCCTCTGAGGTCCAGCCCAGCCCTGAGTCATGCTCAAAGTGGAGTTGCTGACCTTGGGTCTCAATTAGACAAACCCACCAAGCCAATTATTTTCCCCTTCTTGAGGGAATCTCCTCGATACCTCCTCCTCCTCGAGTTGCTTGCATTCCTCCTAGGCCTACTTGGTCTAGCCTACTTGGCAAACACGTTCTTTCCAACTCCTCCACATCTAGAGCTATCCCCTCTTCCAAAGGTGTGTGTGTGTGTGTGTGTGTGTGTGTGTGTGCGCGCGCGCGCACGCACGTATTGAGATACTGGAACCAGCTTCCTTCCTTCTAGTATATGCAACAGTCTAATGACTGGTATGATTCCTGGATCACAGGCTTATATTGACCACCAGATCAGGGGCCAGGAGGCATTTAAATGTCAGCCATCTCTTTCTGTAAGAACTAAAGACCTGACCCAGTCAAAGACATAAGTTGTGATTGTGAAGCCAGGGCCTCCAGTTTTAAATGTTACCTCACTGGAGCAGCCTATGATATCCTTTTCCCAGTTATTTCTCCGGAGGATCAGGCCAGACAATCAAAGAGGGTGTCACAGGAATAGAAAGGAGGGGCTCAGGTGGGCTCAGCTGGTCTATGAAGAGCAGCTGAAACCTTGTATCCAGCTGACTCATGAAGCACCCTCTTGTAGCAAGGGCCCTTACTTAGTATCACAGTCTAAATCCAAGCTGTCTTCACGTGAAGGTGAAAGAAATTTGGAGACCTATCCTTCGCCATATGCAGCCATGTTTAGTACCATGACATGCAGTTTTTTATAATCCATGCTCATGACTTTGATCTTTGCCTCCATCTGGCTGAGAGTCCTGCTCAACTGACAACCAACCAACTTCTATGAGCTTTGAAAGTCTATGATCTCTTCTGAAAGAGAACAGCAATTTCTCCCGCCTTACATGCACTGACATGCACACAGTAACATATTGCTTTAGTGTTCTGTAACTGCACGATTATTGTGAAGATATTTTAACACAGTAATTCTCAAAGTTTGCTGCATGTGAAAATCATCTGGGGAGAACAACTGCCTTAGAATCTCTGGGACCCAGGCATCAATATTTTTTTTTAAAGTTTTCCAGACAAACACAATATGGAACCAAGCGTTTTATGAAAGTATTGTGAACAAATGTAAGGTAAAATTTGACCCCCATGTGGTGCTAATGCAGATAACTGAGGTGACAAATGAACACGTTCTACCAACCACAAATCTCACATATATTCAGATAACCGATATGTCACGACTTACTGGTGTGCTCAAGTAGCTGTAAAAATTTTTTTATGATTACCAACTTCATAAAAGTTAAAATGTGAGGAAACATGTGGCTTAGAACTTGGGAAACAAGGTAATGTTATTGGTGACCAGAGGTAAGTGTTCCTGGAAGCTTTTCAGCCATAAGATCCTTACTTTCACTTAAAATTTGGATTCTCACTTCAAAGGCCTCACCTATTCAGTGTGGTCTGAGGGCCAAGAGCATCAGCATCACCTGTGAGCTTGTTAGAAATGCAGATTCCTGCCCCATCCCAGACTGACTCAGAAACTGTATTTTAGTAACACCCCCAGGTGATTCACATGTACATTTAAGTTGGGAGAGTCACTGATGTAGACCATCATAGGAAGAAAAAAAGGTAGGAAAACAAAACCAAGTGTTAAAATTAAACAACTCAAGAGATCTTGGTACTTTACATACTAATCAGATCCTTTAAAGTTGAGCATTTGAATTTTGCTAAAAAGACCATTTCATTGTGGTTTCCTCCTCCACCTCTAGCCAGCTGTGTTGAGACACAAATCCTTTATGAAAAGCTTTGAGAAGGATCGTGTTGGGCTACACAGTAGAGACTGGTATGGCAGTCTTTACATGTCTGTGATTTTGGTTACTAAGGACATGTATGCAATGATAGGGTCTTTGTTGCTTAGAGGTCCATCTGTTCCATCTACCTGAACTTGTGCACAGCTTGGGACCATCATGATTATCTCCATGGCAACTGATTATGATTTCATAAACTCAGAAGTAAGACCACAGGTGAAGGGTAAGCAACAAGAGTTTATGTGTTCCTAAGCAGTAAAGCTATCCATGTTCATATCAACAGCTCTTGTACCCAGGCAAACGTTAATTTTAAACTTTACACATACAAAGATCAGGGAAGGTGAGACAGATTTGGGGATCATTATGATTCAACAGGGTGGTTTCTCAAAGTAGCAAATTGTCTTTAATGCTTCAAGGCTTAAAAAGCTCCTAAAACAATGAGAGGACATTTCATCCTACCTCTACTCACAATTTTTCCAAACCCTAATTTTTGCTTTCTCCAGCTCTGGAGGACTACAGCATTTGAGCCAAAAGCGTACAGTTGTAGGGTCTTCAGAAGGAAACAGACTAAACTGCCAGAAGTATTTTTATTCAATATTGTGAAGCAGATGGAGCATACTAACCTTTCCAACAACCAAAACACACATGCATGACTGTGCACTTGTGTCTTCATATGTAAAATCTCCCTAAATATTGAGATGTTATATTCAATTCAACAAATATTCCTCAGGCACCCGCTACGTCAAAGGCAATCTGCAGGGCTCTTCAGGGAGAACCCAGATGAGTCATAAAAAACACTCACTGATATCTTACAGCATATTACATTACCATGGTACCTGCCACATTCAATAAAATCCTTTGAGTTTCAAAAAGAAAAAAAAACCACTAAAACAGAAAGGGATGATAATAATAGCAGGTAATATATACATTGAAGGCATGCTTTCCATGTGTTTTTGTATTTGGTTTTGCATTATGACTAATTCTTTAGGTCCTGTTTTCATCTCCCGATGTCACAGGTTTATCTTAGGATGAGAAAACTAAAGTACAGACATATCCAAGGACTCACATGGAGAAACTGCCAGAACTGGTATCCACATGATGTTCTATCCATAATCCCAAGAAGTTACAATCCAGTAACCATGAAGTCCATAAACATAAGTAATGTGATGTTATCACACTTCCTAATGGAATAGCAATAAACTATTTATTTACTTGTCACCCTGTCTTGTGTGTGTGTATGGTTGGAGAGGGCAGTGGCCAGGAGATGGGGAAGGTATCAGAGTAAGGTAAGTACTACGAGAAAAGAAAAATAGCAAGGCTTGCAGTGCCTGGATGGCTCAGTCGGTTAAGTGTCTAACTCCTGATTTGGGCTCAGGTCGTTAATTCATAGTTCATGGGTTCAAGCCCTGCATTAGGCTCTGCATTGACACCATGGAGTCTGCTTGAGATTCTCTCTCTGCCCCTCCCTGCTTGCTCTATTTCTCAAAAATAAATAATAAAAACTTAAAAAAAAAAGAGAAAAAAATAGCAAGGCTTTCCACACTTGGAATGGCTTTATGGAGGAGGTGGCATTTGAGCTGGACCTTTACAATAGCTGAGATTTAAATAGCCAAAATAAAGGGAAATGATCCAGATGAGCAGAGAACATAGTCAATAAACAGAAAAACTACCAGCTTAATATGATGGAATATTCACCTGATTTTGCTCCTCCAAGAAACTCCTAAAAGCAAGGTAAAAGGATTTCTTTGGCAAAAGATCTCAAGAAGAGGAGACAATGGCAATGAACCTTGAAAACTGGAAAGTGTGTAAGTGTTTGAGCAGACCTAACACTGGCAGTGGGGAAAGTGGAGAACTGACCCTATTTTAACTGCAAAATCCTCAAAAGATTCAGCATAGGACAGCACCAAATCCCTCTGGAACTGAGGATGGAGGAGGATTAAAGTAAAAAAAAAAGATTAGGAAAAGCTGGCTGATGAATATTTTTTGGCTTTTCAGAGATGTATTATAATCCCTAATTTCTTTCCCATACAAGATTGTGTGAGCCACACTCCTCTGCGGCTCAGTGAGAAGCCTGGATGAATTTTCTCTGGAGAAGGTATAACAGAGGGCCTCTGGATTGGGATGCCATGACAGCTGAGGGCATGGGTACTGCGCCAAAAGAACCACGTGTGTACTGATCCTGAGACACCAGAACCTGGCAGCCAAACTCTCATCTTCCATCGAGTAAATTAGAAAATTTTCTCAAGGGAAAGTGATCAGCTTAAGGAAAACTGTGTATATATACTGACTTCAGGACTTTCCCCTAAAACTGGCATAACTACTCTATGGTGAAGTTTAAAGTGGGCAAGCCACACCCACATGCCCAGAATTTCTATCATCTATTCAGTTCCCCAGTCTTAGGCATGAGCAGGCAGGCAAGAATGACCAGATATCCAAGGAAAATTTCTAATATGAAAGGCAGACACCAGAACGCCCACACACACACACACAGACACGTTTGAAAAACTTCAAAAAAAAATCAAGAATATCCTCAGAGAGACAAGATGATAGATCTAGGAAGCAAAACCAGAAAGCTATAAAAAAGGAACATTTAGAAAATAAAGAAGATCTCTTAAAAATTAAAAATGTATAAGCAGAAAATTTTAAAACACAAAGTAATGGCTGGAATATAAAACTGAAGAAATCTCTTAGAAAATAGAGCAAGAAAACAAAGTTGGAAAACAAACAAAAAGACAGTCATATGCCAAATAAGGGAAGTGAACATATTAACAAGTAGAGTTTCAGAAAGAAAGAAAGAAAACAGATGAGACGAAACCATCAACAAAATAACCAGAAGGCCCTTAAGTACAGGCTGACGGGCTCACTAAGTACTTAGCACATAAGGTGAAAACAGACCATGTCACTGGAAAATTTCAGAACACTGGGACAGAAAGTGGATCTCACCAGCTCCCAACAAGAACATTCAGGAGGATGATGAAGGGGATCCAAGATAATGGCTAAGCATTAGACACAGAGGTGACTTGTCCAGGTCAGAGTAGTTTGACTCAAGAAAATTATCTGTTAAGGCTTTTGTCACCAAGGTCTCCAACAATATTGTACTGCCTTTTCAATCTGAAGACAGAGTGCCTGGTGAACCTGGCACAGATTCTTATCTGTACTTGGCCATCTTTATTCCATGAAGGTCAAGTTTCTGTTTGCCATGCCCTGCTGCCTAGATCAGCCGAGGGAGCCCATCTCATGCACAGAAGACATGCTCCTGAGAGTTGGAGGTAGGATGGGAACCAGAGAGAGCATCCATTCCTGTTTTAGTCTGCGAAAGCTGCCACAAAACAAAACAAAACAAAACAAAACACACACAGACTGCACGGCCTGAACAACAGAAGTTTATTTTCTCACAATTCTGAAACCCAGAAATCCAAGATCAAGGTGTCATCAGGTCTGGTTTCTCCTGGGGCCTTTCTCCTTAGCTTGCAGACGGGCTCTCTTCTCACCATATCCTCAGGTCTTTCCTCTGTGCATGCATATCCTAACATCTCTCTGTGTGTCCAAATTTCCTCTTCTTACAAGAATACCAGTCAGATTTTATCAGGGTCTGCCCTAAAGGCCTCATTTTAACTTAATCACCTCTTTAATGCCCTATCTCCAAATATAGTCACATTCTGAGGTACTAGGGGTCAGGGCTTTGACATACAGATTTTGTTCAGCCTGTAAAAACTCCCTCTCACTACATTTCTGACTGCATAACAGCCCTGCCAGATGCCCTGCCCACTGACTTCCCCTCAGAAAGGGCTAAAACCAGACATAACCCAGAAATTCTGTTCAGCTTATCTTCTCCTGGGGCCTCCATCAGAGAGTGGTAATACTACCCTTTTTCTTATAGAGCTTGGTTTGTGCCTGTGAGTGTGTATGTGGTTATAGGAATATAGACATAGGTAGAATAACTACCAAAGAGGGAGAGAAAAGAAAAAGCCCAAAGGAATGAGGAAAACAAAAGTTAAATTTCTTTATCTGAGAAAACAGCAGATACAAGTATAGAAGGGCATTCAGTGGATTTTTATTTCTTAGCCTTCATGGTAGATACAGTCATTAATTTTACTAATCTTTAAACTGTACATATACCTCTTATATATCTAAATTAAAAACCAAAAAGAGAGGAGACAGTGGGGTTTTAAGGCTAAGGAGCATGGAGTACACAGAGAATAATGAGTAATTCTGTTTCCCTGGAACATAGAATGAGTTGAAGAACATTTGAAAATAAAGCTGGACAGCAAAGGCAAAGCTACAGTGTGCAAGTATTTGAATCTTAGCAGGAAGAACAAAGTCGGCGGTCTGTGAAGCCACTGATTAGTTTTGAACAGGAGAGAGATATAAATGGACTTGTGTTCTAGGAAGAGGTAGATATGTCAGGTAGCAGTGCACAGGCTGGAGAAAGTTGGCCACTGGCTTTCCTTGGCTGTTTGAAGCCACTGCCCTGATTGAGGTGGGTCAACCTCCAAAATGTCAGTGAAGGCACATTCTCACCATGCCAGTGGTGTCAGGTCCTTGCTATCTGTTCTCACCTTCTATTCCACTGAAAAATAGCCCTGAAGGTTATGTAGAAGAATTGTGCCACCTAAATATTCTGACCCAAGGACCAACAGAAGGGAGGTATGTTGATGGCAATCTCTGCAAGGTACGCTGGCAATTTTATGGAAACGTGGCATAGCAGGTAGATTTAGAATTTAGGAAGAACACAAGGAAGCCTTTTTTCAAGTGTTAGAAGTCATAGCTTTCCCCAACTGCCTAAAAGACCAGCCTGGAAGTGAGTTGGCTATGATTTTGTTGTTAGCATGCCCAATAAATCTCATGATATAACATTAAATGTGTCCATCTAGTGAACTCCTTAATCAACCATATGCTTAACACATCCTATATATCTCACTATATTTGCTTTTCACAATGAGCTCATGACCAGATAAAACTTCACATAGCTTTTCATGTAAATTCAAGAGTTAAACCCCATCTGAATATAAAGTTCATGCTTTTCCTACTATGACATGTGACACAAGAAGTTTTATCTATTTACTTACCTTTTCAGCCATAGCTTCCTGACATCATGGAATTATGGGGAACTCAGAGGTCAGCTAACATCTTACCCATTGCAGCAAGCGCTTTTACAGCATCACCCACTGCTTGCAACTCATCAGGGATAGTGGCTCACTCCATTATGTGAGGCAGCTTTGGACAAAAAGTTCATTGTTGAGGTATGATCTACCCTCCTGTTATGTTCACTTTCTGGGCTTTGTTCTGTGCTCAACAACAAGTCAGAGCAGGTTCATTTATCTTCCTTGTGATGTCCTTCAGATATCTGAAGGCAAGCATCTTCATTTTACTTGGGTTCCCTTCTTCTATGCTCAAGACCACTATCGTTTCAGGGAGCACTTCCCCTGGATGTCCTGTTGTCAAGGACCCTCTACATATGTCACAGAAAGAATGGACCACAGTACTAGCCATAGACCGACTACCATGAATTGCTAATTAACTCCTCATGTATGTATTCTGTCCCTCACAGATTATGGAAGAACAGTGAGCATGACTCATTGCTCTTTTCATCCCCAGTAGACAGGTCTTGAAAAAGAAGGTGCTTGATGGGTGTTTCTTGGTCCCCTGATTCATTTGTTCATTAGTATTGTTATCACTCCTTTGGGCCCTTCATACACTCTCAATTATCTAAAGAACTAGCTTCAGGAACTGAGATCAGCATGGTAGGGCTGCTCCCTACGAGCCGCATGCATCTTGGGACCACTCAGGGGCAGTGACAAATGTGACAAGGTCTAGGAGATACTTGTCAATAATGCACATAAAACTATTTTATGTCAGTGTTTATTGTACTTCAATGATAATCCATCTAGAATACAGTGTCAGAAACACCAGTCCGAATCAAATCCCTTTTGTACTAGTTATCTATTGCTGCATAACAAATTATGCCAAAATTTAGTGGCTTAAAACACTAATAGATATTTTTCTGGGTATCCCTCACAGTTTGTGTGTGTTAAGAATTCAGGTGTGGTACACCTGGGTGGCTCAGTTGTTAAATATCTGACTTTGGCTCAGGTTATGATCTCATAGTTTGTGAATTCGAGTCCTGCATTGGGTGAGCTCAAGCACCACTTTGAGTAAAACATGAGCTCCAGGTGAGCCCCACTTCTCTCTCTCCCCCCCTTGTGGGATTCTCTCTCTCTGACCCTCACTCACTTGTACCCTCGAAAGAAAGAGAAAGAGAAAGAGAAAGAGAAAGAGAAAGAGAAAGAGAAAGAGAAAGAGAAAGAGAAAGAGAAAGAAGAAGAGGAAGAAGAAGAGGAAGAAGAAGAGGAAGAAGAAGAGGAAGAAGAAGAGGAAGAAGAAGAGGAAGAAGAAGAAGAGGAAGAAGGAGAAGGAAGGAAGGAAGGAAGGAAGGAAGGAAGGAAGGAAGGAAGGAAGGAAGGAAGGAAGGAAGGAAGGAAAGGAAAGGATGGAAGGAAGTTAAAAAATAAAAATAAAATTAAAAAAGAATTCAGGTGTGCCTTGGCTGAGCAGTTCTGACTCAAGGCCCTTCCTAAAGTTGTGTCAGATGTCAGCCTCAGCTGTCACCTGAAAGTTTAACTGGGGTTGGAAGATTTTATTCCAAGTACTTACTTATATGACTATCAAATGGTGCTGGCTATTGGGAGAAGGTCTCAGTTCTTCTCCACATGGGCTTTTTGACAGAGATGCATATCTTCACTGCAGATGACTGACTTCCCCCAGAGTAAGAGATCCAAGAGACCAAGACATAAGCTGCAATATGTCTTTTTGACTGAGCTGTGAAAGTAACACACTGTCACCTGCTGTATTCTAATGGTCATGCAGATCAGCCCTGATTCAAAGTAGAAGGGATTACAAAAGAGGTTACAAGAACCAATGGAGACCTTGTTGGAGGCTTTCCTGGGTATTTTATATGCAGACCTTGGCTCTAATTCCCATTGTGAGACAGTGTACTGTCTTCACCCAGAGACCTGCTTGCTCAAGCTAAGGGATTAGTTAGAAGAAACCAAGATACCTGAATTCATGAGGTTTTGTGATCCTAATGAGATCCATCCAAAAGTCTAAATTTTATTCATTTATTTCACTAAATACCTACTGAACATTTACTATATGGTTGGCACATTTCTAGATGCTTAGAATATATCAGTGAGCAAAACTAGATGATAGGCAAGTATATTTATTCATCATCTGTCTTCTCTCTAGACTTTGAACATGAGAGATTAATATCTCATTTCTGGGCTTCTGGAACTCATTCTGTTAATTCTAGAGTCTGGCCTACACACATGTAAAGCCAAAACAACAATAACAGCAACTATTATTGTTGTATAAATAACAATTGAAGGACATTTACTATGGGCCAGATGCATGCTAAACAGTTTGTTTTCATTTGCTATATCATATGATACTCTTAACAGTTTAATGCAGTAAGTACTGTCATCAGCACTTTTTGGGGGGGGGGGGGCTGTGGGTTTTTGTGGTTTTTTTTGCCAATGAGGAACCTGAGGCTTAGGTAAATAACTTCTCCAAAGTGCAAGTCATACAGTTAGTGAGTGGAAGATCTAACCATACTGCAACGAAATCTTTGTTCCTAAAGTTGATGAATCATCCCCTAGCAGATGTTGAAACTCAAATGCCTCTAGAGGCCAGGTTAAGTGATGTAAGGGGAGAGCGCTAATGAGACAATAGGGAGTAGTGAGGACATTGGTGAGCTATCGACTCATGTTTGTCTCAAGGCATGAAAGTTCACATTTTTCTTAAATACTTCATTGGCCAAATAAAATACATCTCAGGGCCAGATTCAACTAGCAAGACCCAGGTTCAAAATTTAGGTCTCATATCTTAAATTCAACTAATTCCTCAACCACAAGAATTTTTAAAAATCTTGTACAGCGTGGTTTTCATCCAAAGTCTATATTTAAAATAATGGTTTCTCATGGTGAATGAGACAGTGGAGAATAGAAAATTACTAAGACTTCATTCTTCATTTGTTCATTTAATAAATATTTATTGAGAGGCTTCTATATGCTAAGGTCTGGGGTTAAAGCAGATAACATAACAGATGTCATTCCTGCCTTCTTGGAATTTAGCTCTAGGTGGAAGTCTTACATCCATACTCAAGAGAGAATATACAATATTCCTCAAGTTTATTTCAATATTTGTAAGACCCAAGCGTTCCAAGGAAAAGACTTTGGGAAATAATTTACCCTAAACCAGGAGATGCAAAATAATAGCCCATTAACTGAGCACACATACTTGAGTGACCAGCACAGTGATTTAAAGCTTTTGGAAATGTCTTTAGGAAGGGCCTGAACTCTGCTATTGGCCACAGACTCCACATTTATCTACTGGAAATCACCTGTCCTGCTTCAAACGTTTATATTGCCTAATGGCTCCTGAATGCATTTGCATTTACCTCTTTTCAGAACACAGAGTACCTATTGCTCTAAATCCTCTTGGCATCTCAGGAAAAACTAAGAACAAAAATGGGTGATTTAAATATTTTAGGCAGGGAGAAAGTCTGGGCAGTGACTGGGAAGCAAGGAAGCACATGCCAAGATTAAAAAACAGCAGAGAGTCCAGGCATCTCTGTGGAAGAGCAGAAAGCAGAGATGCTGTCATGGGAAAGGGACTTGGGAGACAAAAGTACAGGCAATAAAAAGAGACTCACACTACCCTGGGGTGAAGGTGAAGTGCAACTCCTCAAAGATAAGAATGCCATATAAGTCATAGGACTTCCAGTGAAATTTGAATTTCAGATAAATAATGACTATTTTTTAGTATAAACATGTCCCAACTATTGCATAGGATACACTTATATTTAGAAATTATTTATCGTTTCAAACTCAACACCCAAAAAACAAATAATCCAGTGAAGAAATAGGCAAAAGACATGAATAGACACTTCTCCAAATAAGACATCCAAGTGGCCAACCGCACATGAAAAAATGCTCAACATCACTCATCATCAGGGAAATACAAATCAAAACCACAATGAGATACCACCTTACACCTGTCAGAATGGCTAACATTAACAACTCAGGAAACAACAGATGTTGGCGAGGATGCGGAGAAAGAGGATCTCTTTTGCACTGCTGGTGGGAATGCAAACTGGTGCAGCCACTCTGGAAAACAGTATGGAGGTTCCTCAAAAAATTAAAAACAGAACTACCCTACAACCCAGCAATTGCACTACTAGGTATTTATCCAAGGGGCACAGGGATGCTGTTTCAAAGGGGCACAGTCACCCCAATGTTTACAGCAGCACTATCAACAATAGCCAAAGTATGGAAAGAGACCAAATGTCCATCGATGGATGAATGGACAAAGAAGAGGTGGTGTACACACACACACAATGGAGTGTTACTCAGCAAGGAAAAAGAATGAGATCTTGCCATCTGCAACTACGTGGATGGTACTGAAGGGTATTATGCTAAGCGAAATTAGAGAAAGACAAATATCATATGACTTCACTCATATGAGTACTTTAAGATACAAAACAGATAAACATAAGAGAATGGAAGCAAAAATAATATAAAAACAGGGAGGGGGACAAAACACAACAGACTCTTAAACATGGAGAATAAACAGAGGGTTACTGGAGGGTTTGTGGGAGAAGGGATGGGCTAACTGGGTAAGGGGCATTAAGGAATTTACTCCTAAATCATTGTTGCACTATATGCTAACTTGGACGTAAAATTTAAAAATAAATAAAAAATAATAAAAAAAGAAATTATCGTTTATCTGAAATTCAAATTTAACTGGGTGTTCTGTATTTCTATTTGCTAAACCTAGCAACGACTCAGGACACAGCCAGCCAGTAACTTGGTGGCAATTTGTGGGTTTTACTTTTTTCTAACATGAAAGAAAGAAACTAGAGGTCATCTCCCACCTTTAGACTCCACTCTGTGGCCTGCTTCTGATGGTAAAGGCTATGGGATACTGCAACCATCAGGAATCCAAGGAGGCTGAAATCTAACTATTTGAGAACAGAGTCAATGGTTTGGGCCTTAGAAGAAACCTTACAAGCTATCTAGTCCCACTCCCCACAGAAATATTATGGAAACGGACAAAATAGTGACTTAGGCCTCTGGTCTTTTATTTTGCTTCCAGATGAAGAGGAAATATCCAGAGGCTGGTGCCACAGAATACTAGTCCAAATCTTGGCCAAGCTGTGCCTTCTTCTAGATACTCGAAAAGAAGAGAAAGCTTTTTGTTCATTTTTAAGTTTTACTATAAAAGACTATCCAATTCCACAAAAATATGCATCTTCAAAAACACAACTTTTGTCATTTCTCAGACCAAGGTTTTCTCCCCACTGGAATGAGGATCACTAGTGCACTTTAAAATTAAGTTAGAATTCTTTGAAGAGAATTCTCCTGATGGTGATCCATCATCCTCAAGGACTTCTCTAAACAAAAGGGAGTATCACTGTACAAAGGTTTCTTCCCTGGACACAGGGAATGTGAGCTGCAACAGTTTTTAAAAATCAGACTTTCACCTTAGGAAATTTGAACAGGAAGGAGCAAAGGTTGTGGAGAGTTTCCAGGGCTAATTTTTCCATTTCTTATCCAGACAGAGGAAATGTATGGGACACAAGGGGCTGTGTATCTTTTATTTCCTTTCTTTACTAATTACTTTTGCCCTGAAGCTCATCTATACTTTTACATGGATGTGCCTGGGGGACACAAGGGAGTGTGTACGTGTGTGTGTGTGTGTGTGTACGTGTGTGTGTGTGTGTGTGTGTGTGTGTGTGTACGTGTGTGTGTGTATGCATGCACATACGGGTGTGTGATGAATGCATTTGGTTTTGACACCTTGTGTGATATGGACACTTCTTCCCTTGTACTCTAGTTCTTTTGGCTTTTAGGGAAAAACAAATACAAATATTCTCATACTTGGGTCTTTTGATAGTTAATTTTATGTGTCAACTTTGGTAGGTCACAGAACCCAGATATTCAGTCAAACATGAGTCTGGAGGTTGCTACGAAGGTATTTTTTAAATGAGATTAACACTTACATCAGTAGACCTGAATAGAGCAGATTAACCTCCACATTGTGAGTGGGCCTTTCCCAATCAGTTGAAGACCTTAAATAGCCTGAGGTCCCCTGAACTACATTATCATCTGTTCCCTGGATCTCTAGTCTACTTGTCTACCCTGCAGATTTCATAGCCTCAATAATCATGTGAGCCAATCTTTAAAATAAAGCTCTTTATACACACACACACACACACACACACACACACACACACACACGTTTTTCCCATAATTTTATAAAATAAGATGGCCAAATTCTATTTTGCATTATGAAATCAGTTCCTGAAATCCTTCTGGAATATTCTGCATATTATATGGTTTTCTAGGCTCTCTGTCTTGACATAAAAGATGCAAGCGGAAACCCATCTTTACACCCAGCCTTGGCCAAGTAGCTAAATGGGCCCCCTCCTTCCATCCTTTTGCCACTTCACTCAGAAAGGGTGAATTTACCTACAAACATGCCTTCTCCCCCACAGCTTTGAGCTTGGGTTTTAGCTTCAGAGACAGGATGGGGAGTTTATTTGAAAAGCCAGCCAAGAGGCAAATGCTGCTACTCTCACTGTATGTGTGAAATTTTTGCACAGCTGCAGGCTTCAAGAGCCTCAGTGTGAGGGAGAACAGCAGTGGGCCAAACCCCAGGCTCCCCAGAAACTTCAGGGACATGAATCAGAATTCAGCTCTCAGGGCTGAATTGAGGAACCACCACAAGGACCATAAAGGCAGGCTAAAGGATGAATGGGAGTCTGTGACCAGGCCTCCACTGATGACGTCGCTGTTACCCAGATGGCATTAAACAGTTACGCTCGGCTTCAAGGGAACACTGAATCACATGTGCCCCGTGTGTATTAAAAATCTACCGGTGAGGTTAGCCCAAACGTTCACATTCTGTTTTCCTATGCATGGGTATCAAAGTTAGTGCAGGCCCCTCGACACCACAATCCATTATCAAAAACTGAAAGCAGCTGGTTGGATTTCTAAACTTTCTACACAGAGAAACGCATCTGGTCCCAGTTTGCTGCAAAGAAATCAGTTTCCTTTTTTTTTCATTGTCCAGCTACAGAAATCACTGGGAGCAGCCTGGTTCCTCAAATTAAAGGGCCATCGTGCTGGTCTTAAGGGTTCATTCATGCTGAGGAATTTGTAGCCCATCCCCACTGCCAGTGCCACTCTACCTCTAGCTTTGGGGCCCCAGCCAACCAGGGACTCTGAAAACCCTCCAGTTTAGAATGAGGAGGCTGAGGATTAGCAAAGCAGCTCTAGTCCTTCACAGGAATCTGCACAGATCATGTGTAAGAGGGAGAAAAAGAAAATGATTTGTAATGGATTGTCTCAGAACCCATTTTTTAGGATTGTGCAAAGTTGAAGTATCGACTAACTTTCCGTTAATTTCAAAGGCAAGGCTCAGCCATAATTTATCCCTTTGATTCCACTGACCATCAGCAGTTGTGGCCATTTTCTGCCTGGCTGTGGAGAACAGTTAAATGATGGTGTCCTTACCCCCCTTTGACTTCCCTTTCAGCCTGTTTCAGCAGTCTCACCCAGGCACTTCCTGTCTCCCAGCTCCACTGTCTGGCACTTATTTCAGACAAGTCAATACGTTTAAATTATATCTGAACTCAAGGTAATTAATCATAAAGCTTTATGCTTTTTAATTTTTTTTTTTTTTTTACTTCTGGTTGGCATTCCACTGAATCACAATTAAAAAGAAAAAGCTATCTGCGATGCATTGTGAATATCATGTAAATGCTCAGGCTGGAAATCCTTTCTGGACAAGTCTGTACAAGGAGCACACTGAAAACCTCTGCTCTTTTACAGATCCAAATAAGAGGGTCAGGATTGCATTTGGGGAAATGCTGAGCAGGTCAGATGAAAGACCCATATGAGCTGGCTGGATCCCAGTGTAGAGAAACCCATTTGAAAACATTAAAGTCAGGTGATGAGTTGACTCCTTAATGCATTTTGCAAACATAGCAAAGGCTTTGAAGCTTACTACATAAGTATGCCACAGATCTGTACTGGATACATGTTACTGAAGATCGATAGGTGGTTGCTTCAAATGAATTGTGGTCTCCGCCAGTTTTAAGGGGGGGGGGGCGCGGCTCAGAGCACATAACCTTAGCATTCAGTTTCATCATTTATATCCAGTCCAAGGCTTATATGCATAGGATGTAATGGTTCCCAACTGACTCTCTTGAGTAATTCAGACTGCCATTCCTCAGTGAAGAATTCCTCATCTAGGAAGTGGGTGAGGATTACCATTCAAAACACTTCAAAAAAGGCTGGGGAAATGGCAATCTTAGGGTTCAGAATATTGGAGCTGGAGACTTATTTAGAATTGTCCAAAAAACATGACTAATTTAGACACATTTCAAAATTTATAAAAATGATATACGCTGCTCTATCAGTCAGGATTCAGTGTAAGGAACAGATACTCTAGGTGTTGTAAGTAGGAAGAGATTTAACTCAGTGAATTAAGTGCTTTCAAAATTACTGAATGGGTTGAAGGAGGAGTTTCAGGACCAGGCCTTCTGGAATGATTCCCAGAACCATCTACCACTGATACACAGGGGAATGATGAAAAACACAAAAGTAGCTATTACACGGCAATAACTCATCTCTTTCCAAGGCATCTCAAAGTAAGATTAGTCTTCCTAGTCTAAGTAGCATCTTCATATAATGTGGGCTTAGATATAACAATAACAAAAACAAACATGAACCAAAAAAAAAAAAACAAAAACAAACTTCCCAGCTTGGGGAACTTGGGTGGCTTAGTTGGTTGAGTGTCCAACTTCAGCTCAGTTCATGAATTTGCGGTCTGTGGGTTCAAGCCCCATGTCAGGCTCTGTGCTGACAGCTCAGAGCCTGGAGCCCCCCTCAGATTCTGTGTCTCCTCTCTCTCTCTGTACCTCCCATTCACGTTCTGTCTCTTTGTCTCTCTCAAAAATAAACAAACATAAAAAAAATTTAAAAAAAAAACAAACAACTTCCCAGCTGAATATCCCATGCACATTCTCTCTCCAAGGCCCATTTTTTTCTAAGATTCTTGCTACCCTGAGATTGGCACTCTAAGATACATATACAACTAAAAATAAAACAACTGGGCGCCTGGGTGGCTCAGTCGGTTAAGCGGCCGACTTCGGCTCAGGTCATGATCTCGCGGTCCGTGAGTTTGAGCCCCGCGTCGGGCTCTGTGCTGACAGCTCAGAGCCTAGAGCCTGTTTCAGATTCTGTGTCTCCCTCTCTCTGACCCTCCCCCGTTCATGCTTTGTCTCTCTGTGTCTCAAAAATAAATAAACGTTAAAAAATTTTTTTAAAAAAATAAAATAATTTATCTAATGTCAAAGGAAGACATCATAGGAAGGATAGCACATATGTATTCATCTCAAAGATTCTCAAAGGAGGCAAATTTAAAATGGATGGCTCTGTACAATTTATTTATTTATTTTGATGGTTACATACTTATGTTTATTTTTTCTCAATTTTATTTAAATCCAAGTTAGTCAACATATAGTGTAATAATGGTTTCAGGAGTAGAATTTAGTGATTTGTCACTTACATATAATACCCAGTGTTCAACACAAGTGCCCTTCTTAATGCCCATCACCCATTTAGCCCAGCCCCCACCCAACACCCCTCCAGCAACCCTGCTTATTCCCTGTATTTAAGAGTCTCTTATGGTTTGCCTCCTTATTTTTATCTTATTTTTCCTTCCTTTCCCCTATATTCATCTGTTGTTGTTTCTTAAATTCCACGTGAGTGAAATCATGATATTTATCTTTCTCTGACTTACATCACTTAGCATCATACATTCTAGTTCCAACCACATTGTTGCAAATGGCAAGATTTTGTTCTTTTTGATCACCAAGTAATATTCCATCATATATATATACATACCACATCTTCTTTATTTGTCAGTCAATGGACATTTGGGCACTTTCCATACTTAACTATTGTTGATAGTGCTGCTATAAACATTGGGATGCATGTGCCTCTTCAAATCAATATTTTTATATCCTTTGGATAAATACCAAGTAGTGCAATTCCTGGGTCATAGGGTAGTTCTATTTTTAATTTTTTAAGGAACCTCCATATTATTTTCCAGAGTAGCTGCACCAGTTTGCATTCCCACCAGCAGTGTAAAAGGGTTTCCCTTTCTCTGCATCCTTGCCAACCTCTGTTGTTTCCTGAGTTGTTAATTTTAGCTATTCTGGCTGTTGTGAGGTGGTACCTCATTGCAGTTTTGATTTGTATTTCCCTGATGAGTGATGTTGGGCATTTTCCATGTGTCTGTTAGCCATCTGGATGTCTTGTTTGGAAAACTGTCTGTTCATGCCTTTTGCTCATTTCTTCACTGGATCATTTACTTTTTGGGTGTCAAGTATGATAAGTTCCTTATAGATTTTGGATACTAACCCTTTATCCAATATGTCATTTGCAAATATCTTCTCCCATTCTATCAGTTGTCTTTTAGTTTTGGCCGTCTACAATTTAATCACAGTACTGTGGTGAGAATTAGAGAGCAAGCATGAGTTCATCTCATCCAACATGTTAATTACTTCTTGATCAAATTTTAAGACATGAGAGAGTATAAAAAGTATTCTAGGACAGGTGTGGGAAAACAATCACCAATGCCTTTTTTTTTTCAATAAAGTTTTATAGGAACACAGCTCCATGTATTTGTTTACCAGTTGTTAATAGCTACTTTTGCATAGCACCAACAGAGCTGAGTAGATAGGACATAGATAGGACAATCCACAAAACCTAAAATACTTACTATCTGACCCTTTTGGAGAAAAGCTCCATAACTTCTGGTTTGGGTGGTGGGGATCATGTAGAGGATTCGTAGATGCCAATTCTTAGTATCAAAACAGACTGCCACAAAATAGTTGCTGCCATACCATTCATATGTTGAATCACAGTGTAGAATCATGGTTTCCACAAGAAAAAAGGTACTTGGTATTTTCTTATCTGACAATATAGACCTACTTTTCTATTACACTTGATTGGGCAGGAAGCTCTTAAGAATGCTATCTAGCAAAGGAAAACAGTTTTCCAAAGATTCAAGATTAAAAATAGCAGGAAACTTTCTATATCAGAGCTGTCCAGGAGAATTCTCTGCAATGACAGAGAGGTTTGATATCTGTACTGTCCAATACTCTTAAATTGAACTTTAAAGTTCATTTGGTTTTAATTCATTTCAATTGTCAGGTATTTCTCATGGCTCCCATACTGGACAGTGCAGTTTGAAATCATAACATATGTTCTCCTAGTTGTTCATATCAGTCATTAAACCTTGCTTAAAAAAGATAAAAGATTTCAATGTAACTGATAAGGATATTAACAGACTCCCAAATCAATAAGGAACTCAAAAATATTTTATGAAAATACATCCGAATCTTGTATAAACAGCACATAGGAAATACTCTCTTAATAGCAGCACATAAAATCAAATTGTGAAGGCAGTGAAATCTGATAGAATATAACTGTGCTACTAGGCCTCAATGTTGAAAACATTTTCACCTTTGTGGAGGCTCTGATTTCTAGAACTTTGAATCTCCTTTTCATAACCAGAAGTCAAGCCTTTAACTTAGTTCATAAAGAAATATTTTAAATCATTGATCACTTCTAAATATTCATATTTACTACCACATTTTCCTTTCTAGTTCGCATCATATTTATTAGTTAGGCTTGGGTTTTCTTGTTAATTTAAATGCTGTTCATTCTCATTTGGACAGTCAATAATTTGGGAGAAAGGTACTTTGAATCTGTTTTTCACCACAGACCATTAACCCAATAAAAAATTAATTTCTGAATTTGAACAGATGTTTCATTTCTAATGTTCTCTATTGTATCTTTTAGGATATGAAAGAAACATACTGGATATTTTGAATACACCCACTCAAGGCAAACTCAAAGGAATAGGAGGAGCCATAACTCAGCTGCCAACTTCCCTTGTCCCAGACTCACAAGTCTGTCAGATGAACAGGATACAGGCTGCGTTTCTCCAGCTGGACATCTGGGCTTTGCAGCTGCCACAAGAACTCCATGTGGCTAGAAATGTCTACTTAAATCTGTGACTGAGTCAGGGAAAGGAGAAACGGCAGGAGTCTACATGGTACCTGAGACACCCCATGTGACTACCTGTACCTCATACCTTTGTCAAATCTCAGAGGATAGAATATAAACCAGAGCCACTTAACTATGTCATAATATGCCAAACTGCCATGTTTGGGAAATAAACAACAAAAATTTGTCCTGGAACAGTAACCATGTTCTGAGGCTCTATCCAGTTTTAAGGCCATTTGTTCCCATTGAAATTTAAAATCTAAGAAAGGAAAACAAAATGACTTTGGGTCTCTATGCAAGGACATGGACAAGGTGGGTTACTCTAAACATGGCAGTGTTAAATGATGCACTTTCTCAAACTTCAGTTGCCAATTATCACAGCATTCTCCTTCTGAGACAAGGACTTCTCAAGGGCATCTATGCATTTAAATCTAAAGAACAATGGAGAAACCCAGAAAATTCTAGCAAGTAACAAAAGAAGAGTTTTCAGCAGCAACACTGTCCATAGACTTAAAACAAGGGAGGTCCCTTTCTCCACCACCTCAGTTAGAAATCTAAAGGGCACCTACCAAGCCTTTTACTGATAATCTTGTTCAGAAAGTAAGCCATGACTTGAAGGCCCTCAAAGGCATGGTTTCACACCACAGGAAGCCGGAACTCTCACGTTAGGTGTAATGACAACTGTGGAAAGTCAAAACCACCATTGCATTCAGGTTCCAATAATAAACAAAATGTGTGTGTGATGGATGCAATTTCTGACTGTGACCCTTTCTACATTTGCTACGGTGGTACAAGTTTCCAGAAGTATCATGGCTGGAATTTTGGTCTAAACTGATCAGTCATGGTCCCCAAAGTCACTGTAATCAGAGTAACCAACACCTCTGTGTTTCTGCCAATTACGCTACTGTGCAGACAAACCATGGATGATAAGATTGGCTTAGTTGCAATTGAAACAGTCTCCCATGGGCTATATTGCCACATGCAAAAGGCCTTGTAATTCTGATCAAGGCAGAGATGCTGGCTAAATTCCTGTGCTACTGTATCTGAACATGTTTCCTCCAGAATCTCATCCAGGGAAAGACCCTCAAGAAAGGCAACTATGGTATAAAAAAAGCACTTGTGGTCAGAGGACCCATAAGTCTCTTAATCTCTCAGTGCCTCAGTTTCCTTATTGTAAAAAGCCACCTTACAAGTAGTTTTAAGAATCAAACAAGATAATATAAATGTTCCTGTTACATGGTGAGCAATTATAAAGTGTTAACTATAAAATGCCATGACTTCATGACTGAACTGGAAGGGATTATATGATGTCAACCAAAAAACTATACCAAAACAAATTATTTTTAATTTCTCCACAACCTGGAGGTATAACTTCTTAGCTTCAACAATTTCATAAGCCCTACAATCAATATTCACTCTGGTTGCCCAATCTTAAAGTGTATGTGTAAAGTCAGATTTAATACTTTTAGGGATGAGAGTTGTCCCTACAGCTCACTAAAAATATTTCCTGCTATTGTTACCATAACTCCATTTTTCCCAAAGAGGCCATGACATAAAGGAAGTCACTACATAGCTAAATCAGCCTACAGCTAACGTAGACAAAATCCCCAGATGAACATTCAAATTCCAATCTGTTACACTGCTACTTCTCTAACCAGCATCACACCCACTTACTCTGTATTATGGGTTGAATTAAGTTGTCTCCAAATTCATATGGAGTCCTCATCTCCAGTACCTTAGAAAGTGACCTTATTTAGAGATAAGGTCTTTACAGTGAGGTTAAAGTGAGGTCATTAGGGTAGGCCCTAATTCAATATGACTGACATCCTTATAAAAAGGGCAACTCTGGAGACAGACACGCAAGGAAATGTTATGTGAAGATGAAGACAAGGTTTGGGCTGATGCTTCTACAAGCTAAGATTCCCAGCCAACAACCAGAGGTTAGGGGACAGGCATGGAACTTCCCCAGAGTCCTAGAAGAAAGTAACCCTGTCCACACCTTGATCATGGTCTTCTAGCTTCATGAACTTTGCTACAGCAGCCCTAGCAAACTAATATACCCTTCGAGGGTTACATTCTAACACAGAGATGGATTTTCCTATTTTCCTACAGGAGAGAAGGGAGGGAACAAAGAGAAAGAATTAACATTTGTTGGGTACACACTTTATTTCAAAGGTTTCACATCGTTGTGTTGTATCATTTAATACTCATCATATCCCTACACAGTAGGTATTCCCCTTTTTGTAGATGAAAAAGCAAAAGCTCACAGAATTTAAGTAACTTCCCTAACATCCTATAGGCAGCAAAAAGCAAAACTGGACCCATAGTATGGACCCATATCTAGCTCTGAAGGACCTGTGCTGTTTCAACATCCTTACTTTGCCATTTGATCCTTGAAATGGGGGTCTCATGTCATCTCTAGACATTTCAGAATTCCTGTTCTTTTGTATTGTCTTAACAGAAATTCAATTTCTTGATCAAACTGCTCCTTACATTTACACTACCTGGAAGCTAAACCAACTACAAAGAGAAGGAAGGGACTGTTTTAAATTTGACATTATCTTCTGGTTGCATAATTATTTTCCAGTCAGCTCAGCTGTAGTCAGACATTTATTTCTCAAAAAAAAGCATGACTGAATGCTTTCTAATTTCCCTCAGAGTTTGAGATGCAGAATGTGAAATGGCTAACCCACAAAAGAAGAGCTGACATCCAGTTTCAGAATGGCTGGAGCAGCACAGGACAATCTGGGATCTGCTATGTTAAGCTAAGATCAGAATTCACCGAGCTTCTGCTCAGAATTTAAGTACATTTTGCACTGACCATCCAGAGAAGGATGTTTACTCTGTTCCTGCTTGCACTCTTATGTGTTAACTTTCAGGGGCCTGGGGGGTTGTGGAGGAGAGATATTACTTTTGTTTCTCATGTATACAATAAGAGTTTCAATGGAGATCTGTTAGAAGCCAACCTAAAGAGAACATAGACATGACAACTCCTTTCTACCATTTGCAGTTTGTGCAACTTTGGCTACAGGGCCCAACATCAGGTTTTTGGGTTTTTTGTTTGTTTTGTTTTGTTTTGTTTTTCAGGAAGGAAGATTTGGAAGAATAAGATAGTTATAAAGATTCCTGTCCTCAGGTCTTATGTTAGCTTCAAAATGGTGGCTCCAGTGGGGAGCTGCATGGGAAATGAAATGGGAGTGTAAAGTGGTTCAGAACAGGGCACTGGAGTTCAAAGTGGATTCAGATCCCAGTTGTCTTTTATAATCTACAGGGGAAATACTTAACCTCATCAAAGTTTAATTGTCTTATCTTTTAAAAAATAGGGTACACAGGAGGGAAATATTCTCAATTCAGACTCCGTAGGACTGGCAAAAAGATTAAATGACACGATCTGTGTAAAGGGCATGGCACACAGTAGGTGCTCAAAACTGGCAGCTCTTATAACGATCAGGTTAGAGAGAATGTTCTTCGGCTTCCTCTCAGGCCTGCACCAGGGTACACTAGTCACTTTCCTTCTCTGTGCCACAGGTCTAACCGTATGGTGAGGCTGACACCTCCCTCACTTCTTTAAACCATGCTCACTGTTGCCAGAGGAATCTCTGGGCTAATTTCTGCCTTTGTGATCTCTGTTCTGTGGAAGTTAAACAGCAGCATATCATTTTGCAAGCTGGAGCCCTGCATGCAAGGACTACAGCATACAAAAGGAGACACACAAGCTAGATCTGGACTCCAGCCCTTACAATACTCAAAGGTACCAGCTGTGAGTGACCCTTCACTCTGGCTGCTCAGCTTATTTGGAGCTAACAGTTGCAAAGTATGTCAAAGCATTCAGAAAAACCTCTTGCCTCCACACCCCACCCCTAACTCCTAACCCCACCAACCTACCAAACTACAAGGGCCAAAGCATAGCTACCATTCCAGAGAGGCCAAAATGAGAAACACTGGGAGTGGGGAGGGAGGTGTTAACCTGGGTCTACAAAGCAACCATTGGGAGAATTCTGGAATGGAGCTCACATCTCAGGACTGGGGAGGCTCTGGGGCAGGGCCCTCCCTGTAGGGAGTGACTAAAACTACAAACAAATTACTCCTAAGCATGCTTTTCTACCCCTAAGGGAGATTTCCTTAAGCCCCAACTACACTTGGCCCCACCCCAGCTTCCTATGGCTATAAGGGACTTTAGGGATTTGGGCCTGGAAGCCACTGCCCAGGTCTGTCCCAGCACAGAAGGAAGGGGATATTCACCAGATACATTGTGAATAGGTGCGATTCAGATAGCCAACAAAACAAGAAGATAATCATGATGACCCAATCTGAATGGTATGATTTGATTTCTAGATTGATAAGATTAAACAAATTTACCAAATCTCCAATGTCTAAGCATTCATTTATTCAACACTTTTCATTTACTTAAAATACATCAAGCCCTATTCTAGACACTGGGCATACAAAGGGGCGGGGTTGATTCAGGTATGTCCCTAACCCCATAAAGACCACAATCTAGGAGATATGAGAGACAAATGGAAAGCTAGGGAGTTGAAATGACATTTATTTTGGTTTTCCCAGTAGAGATTTCTCAGTGATGCACACAGAGCAAGAGCTCAATAAATGATGTTAATGAACGGATGAAAATAACATTTATTGAGTGTATATTATGTACCAGGCACTGTTCTAAGAATGTAAATGCATTAGCTCATTTTATACATGTGATATATTTAATGAACTGATACTTATAATTAAATATATGCAATGAATTCATTTAGTAAGTGAACACTCAGCCCCTAAAGTTTCTATCCTGACTGTGGTTTGAATCTGTTGAAGAAAGAATAAGAGCAAACAATAATGGGGGCACCTGGTGGCTCAGTCAGTTAAGCGTCTAACTCGACTTCAGCTCGGGTGATGATCTCACTGTTCATGAGTTTGAGCCCAGCATTGGGCTCTGTGCTGACAGTGCAGAATCTGCTTGGGATTCTCTGTCTGCCCCTCCCCTGCTCGTGCTCACTTGCATGTTCTCTCTCAAAAATAAAATAAACATTAAAAAAAAAGAATAAACAATAATAGGAGATAAGCTTTAGGTTAGGCAGCAAGAAATCTACCTAAACATGGAAGTAAAATGGTTTTTGTCATAGCCATAAGAATAAACTGAGTCAAATTCTAACTTCACCTCATAGCTGGGAGATCTTACACAAGTAGTTCATAACCTCTCAAGTCTTGAATTCCTAATCTATGCAAGAGATTTAATACACCCACCTCACATGGGGCTCTTGCAAGGCGTAACATCCATCAGGTTCTATATGAGAAAGTGCCCCTGAACTGGGAGGCACTCTCAAAATAGTAGTAGTTCTGAATTTAGGACTTACTAAAAGGCAGAACATAGCAGGAAGTTAAACTTAGAATCAAAGTCTCTAGTTCTAAATCTGGGCTCCATTAGCTGATTGAAATATGTAAACAGAGGGATTAATTGAGATGATGTGAGTTAAGATGCCCTGGTCAGAGCTACTGTAGAAGAAGAGGGGGGAAAAAATCAAGCTCTTCTTGGGGAATGAGTCACCAAAAGCTTTCAAAGTCTCTGGATAATCTGAGTTAGTGTAAATGGACTGAACAAACTGGGTGAACTCCCAGGTTCCTCTTCTCCTGGGAGCCTGTGATCATCCCACATGGGTGTGAGAATCACATGACTGACTCTGCCTGTCTCAGGGTGAACAGGACCCATATGGGTTTGGATTCCTGGGGTCACCTGTGGCTAACAGAGGAGTTACTGCTACTCAAGGAAGAGAGTGACAGGGCAAGATTAATGTAGGCATGTGCAGCCCTTCTTCATTCTCAGAACCAGGGCATCTGTAGGTCTAGGGCAGGTATGGGGGCAATCATCTCAAAGAAACATCTAGTCATCTGCAGGACAATGTCAGACTATTTAGGGAAAATTCAACAAAATGTTCTAGTTTTTAGCACAAAGTATCTTCCTTGAATAAATTTACACAAGCCATAGGCACAGTGGGTTAAAAGATAACACGGACATTTTATAGACTGTAAAATAAATTCTTACTTTTTTGTTCTTGGCCCATTGAACATAAGACACATTTCATTTATTAGTTATTTCTAAGTTTTTACAAAGTGCATACAGTGTCAATAAACCCTCAAATGCCTGAGTTAATTAGATGTATTTGACCCTCCACTTTGTCTATGTTTCAAGGGAACTGTGGTACATCTGTGGTTGATTCGTTTAAAATTAATTCATTAAGACCCTGGTTCAGAAAGAGTTAATTGATGTCAAGACTCATCTCTTGAGAATCTCAGCTGTTTCTGCAAGTAGTCTTAACACCACAAGAATTTCAAGTTTTGGGTTTAAAACCTTAAACGTGTGAAGTTATAAACTTGGCAAAACCTGTTCTGCCTTTGCTATGAACAGAACACAGGCTATTTTGAAACATAAATCCACGCAGCTCAATTTATGACTCCTTAGGTTAAATGTTAGAGAAGTTATAACAAACTGGAAAATATGTGTAGCAAGTAATTATTTGATTTGCAGGGAACACTGTAAAGGAGCCTATTTGCCTAGTGTCTTAGAAAGATTTTGTTTTTGTTTTTTTTTCCAGTGGCAGGGGAGGGAAGAGGGGAGACCTATGAGCCCTGGTCTGTGCTGGTCAGGTAAGAAGAGTCTTCAGCACCATCCATCTGGGATCAATGTAATGGGTCACCTGAGGTTGACTTTCAGACTGTGCAGACTAAAATTAAAACCCAAACCAAACTGTAGAAGTTCTAAGATACTTCTTAAGCCACATGGTCCTTTGTTGCTTATACTGATGCACCATGTTACAAATTTTATCTAATCAACTGACATTTTGAGGAGTGGCTAATTCAACAAGAATAATAACATGGTGACAATTTAATCTTTTCTCCCTTCCTAAAAACACAGTCTCCTATTTGGTATCCACTCAGGTCAAGACATTTCACTAATTAGCTAGTCATTAAAAAGATATTTTTATACCCAGACTGTAATATTATACTCTTCAATGATTATGATAGCTCCCAACAGAATTCCAGACTTGATAATGAAGGCTGGGAAGCTGAACTACAATTATGATACTTTAAATAATTCCACAAAAGTAGAACCACTGTTAAATAATTTATGGCCTTTGATGTTGTCACAGATCTACTGAAATCTTCACATCACTCAAGCTAAGTATTTTCAAACAGAAAAGGGATAGTTACTTTCCCCTCTACCACCCACTCACCCGGGCTAAAGACAGAAAGTTTCCAGATGTTTGTCTTATAGAGAGGTCAGACCCCAAGAGGGGCATTTATGCCAACCTTAGGGAACCTGCCAGAATCAAACACTTTGCTTGGCATTTGACTCTGGTTGTCTGATTTGAATATCTCTAAAAGTAGAACTGGTAGGAAATGAGAAAATAAGTAACTTGATTAAATTTATCTGAACTTCTGCAAGAACTAGACTAGATCTGTGGCTCTCAAACCTCAGCATGTGTCAGAATCAATCACCTGTAGGGCTTGTGAAAGCATAGTGGCTCCAGTCTTAGAGTTTCAGATTCAGGAGATGTGGGGGAAGGCCCAGGAATTTTTTTTTCTTTTTTCTTTTTTTTCTTTAAAGATTTGTAAGCCATCTCCATACCCAATTTGAGGCCCAAACTAGCATGCCCCACAGACTGAGCCAGCCTGGTGTCCCAGGAACTCGCCTTTCTAGTGAGTTCCCAGGTGGTATTGATGTTGCTGGTCCCGACACTGCATTTAGAGAACCATGAGCTAAATCTGTGGTTTCTATTTCCTTAGAAACTGTTAAATTATGACCTGAAGGATGTTAAGTTTAGACTCCATCAGATATGTCATAGGAAATAAGTGTGAGGGGAAAAGGGGCCAGCCTATGTCTAAGACCATATCTAGAACTCATTTTAAGGAAGCAATTCCCTGTTAGAGAAGCCTTGTATCTTCACAGTGGCCCTCAACCCATGACTAGGGGAAGGATAGTGCTCCGAACTGAAAAGGAAAGCAGCCTTGGAACTCAGAAGTTTTAGCATCTGAGAGAAAAAGCACCAAGTTGTTCAAGTCACCATATTGGGGGTGGGGGGAAATCTCATTTCACTTGAGGAGCAAAGAAGAGGAAAAACCTAGATATAATAGTTCATGATGTTATGGCTCTTCCTTCTTCTGTGACATTGTCTTTTATTTTTAAACAAATCTTTAACTGTCATATATTTCAGCTATTTAACATTTACAAATAACATGTTTCCAAACTCAGTTTGGGTTGCAAACTTAGACCAAACCTTTTTGGGAATTCATATGACAGTGATGGTTGAGGATGCATGGAATCTGTTTACTAAATTTACTTTCTTAAAAAAAAAAAAAAAAAAAAAAAAAAAGATTGACAGGGAGAGGCTGAGGGCCAAAGAGATTATCAGGACATTATTTAGCTTTAGAAACAAAGAAAGCTCAAGCCAGATGAAATTTCACAAGCTCTCCATTGATTTGTTTGCAAAGTCTGTGCTAAGGAATCCTAGAGAAGGGTTAGGTGATATCACTGTTCCCTGATAATCCCCCTCAGTAATTATCCCCATTTTTGCCTCAGGGATCTAGGGAACTTGTGTTAAAGCAGGTAGGTTATTTTGCAATCATTTTCCAGATAACTGCAGCTGAGTGTATTTGGACAAGTTAAAAAAAAAAGTATATCTATCTATCTATCTATCAAAACAGAAAATGTTAAAAGCCATTGGAAGGAATACCACAATTGTTCATTTAGAGAATCTTTAAAGGTAGCCTTTGCACAGGGTGGAGGAAAAAAGATATCAGAATTGTTTTGGGCTTCTTTTTATTATGAAGAAAATGTTATATTTTAGCATTTCCAAATAAACTACAGGGAAACATCAAAGGCTATGCGGCCAAGCTGGTAACAGCAATAATATCAAATATTTACTGAGCACATACTCTGACCTTCACAACAACTTCACGAAGAAGCGCAGGCCTGGAGAGACACTGGTAACAAGCCCAGGGTGGACAAGGTAAGCAGCAGGACTGGCCTCCAGACCTGGGACTTCATCTGTCTGACTCCAAAGCCCCCTCCAAGGCCAGAAAGAAGTAAAGAATTTGCAAAATAAAACAATTTGTTTTCTATAAACAGTGATGTTGTTATTGGGGGTAAGGTAAGAAGATGCAAATAGAATATTCCTTTGTCCAGTGTTCTGTATACAGGTGGAAGCTACAAGACAAGAGCTCTAGTCACTATGAAGAGCAAACATCAGAGGTAAGGGGCAGGCAACTATCCCTACAGACTTCAGAACCTAAGACCAGCCCATTTTTGTTTACTGTCATTTGAGTCATCATTGTCTACACTTCTTTGTGTCACTCAATCTGCTGATGGAGCCATGTGCTCGGCACCCTTCCTTATATCTTACTAAATATAAATCTCTTTCCCAGGCCTTCATAACTTGCAATGAGAAATCACTCCATTTATTAAAATGCTAAATTCTCCCAGCTCAGTAATTCTGATGTTTTAAAGGCAGAAAATATATTTAGCATATTACAAGTATGCTATGCCTGAAGTTCCCAAATGTCTCTCTAAACCTGCTCTTCCCCACCTATTCCCAACCTCAGTAAATGGCACCTCTCAGCTTCTCAAACCATGAACATATATCATCCTTCTTTCCTCCTTTGTCCCTCTTCCTCTGCATCTGGTCTACTGGCCTTTCCAAAAACTGATCTCCACATTATACCTCAATTCCTTCCATTCTTGCCACCTCTCAATCCAGGCTACTGTTACCCCTCACCTGGACAAGTTCATTCACCTCCTACGTGATGTGATCTTCAGCAGCCAGGGGCATTGTTTCCCTCCAAACCTTCAAAAGTTTCTTTTTAAAATTATACAACAGGTATGTAAACACACTATAGGAAGATGAAAACAGCCCTCCAAAAGACATCCATGTCTTTTTAAAAAAAAATTTTAGTGTTTATTTTTGAAAGAGAGAGAGAGACCGACCGACTAAGTGGGCAAGGGGCAGAGAGAGAGAGAGAGAGACAGACACACAGAATTAAAGCAGGCTCCAAGCTGTCAGCCCAGAGCCTGACATGGATCTCAAACTCATGAACCAAACCATAAGATCATGACCTGAGCCAAAGTCGTACGCTTAACTGACTGAGCCACCCAGGTGCCCCTACCCATGTCTTAATCCTAGCCTGTAAATGTGACCTAAATTGAAAAAGGGTCCTTGCATATGTGATAAAGTTAAGGATCTTCAGGTGAGGAAATAATCTTGGATTATCTGAGTGGGCCTCGAATACCAACTCTTCTCATAAGACAAAAGCAGAGAGATGAGGCACACAGAGAAGAGGAGGAAGGAACGTGATCCTGGAGGCAGGCAGAGATTGGAGTGATGCAGACACAAGCCAGGGCATGCAGGGGGCCTCAAGAAGCTGGAAGGAGCAAGGAACAGATTCTCCTGAGAGACACAGTCTTGCCAACACCTTGATTTTGGCTCTGTGAAACACATTTAGCCTTCTGGCCTCCAGAACTGTGTCAGAATAAATGTGTGTGGTTTTAAGCAACCAAGTTTGTGGCAATTTGTTATAGCAGCTACAGAAACTAGTATATGCACTATCAATGTAAAGTTCAAAAATTATAGGTAAGGTTTAAATAACTGTAAACCATCCCCTCTCCTCCTACCCATTCTATTTTGCTCATCTGGGATACCCACGGGCATAAATTTGGGGGTTTTATCAGTCCAGTCCTTTTCCTATGCATTTACATGCATGGATATACTGAAGAAAGACGTTATTTATTTTTATGTTTTGGTGAACCCGAAGTGCTCTCCCAACATTTATGGTTAAGTTTTGTCTGCTTTCAAACTTTATATAAATGGAATAACGCTGCATACGTTCTTCTGTGACTTAGTTCTTTCACTCAACGTGTTTTTAAGATTCATCCATATTGTTATGAGCATAGATTCATACAGTTCATTTGTTTACTCTACTGTAGCATATTCCATTGCATGAACACACTACAATTTATTTTTCCATTTACATCCAAACTTATCTTAGGAAAGAGTAGCTCCATCACAATATCCCCTGCTTGGAGCCCTCCGCGGGCTTCCTACTGCAGTTTTAGAACATCGGACTCTTTCCGTGGCCCACCTTTGCTTCTCTTATCTCATTTTATCCCACTTTCTCTGATTCACAGCCTTTCTTTGGGTTCCGTGAACACACCAAACTCATTCCTACCTTAGGGCAATTTCTTTTGCCCCTCCCTGGACCACTGCATCCCCAGATGCTTGCATGCCTGTCTCCTTTTTATTCAAATTCTCTCACATTTCTTCTCATCTCTGCAGAATCCCTGACCACCCGACCAAATTATCCCCATTCTCATTTGCTCCCCTAGCCTTTGTTTCATTTTCCTTCATGCACCTCTCTCTATCTGCACTTGCCTTGGGTATTTGCTTCCTGGTCTGTCTGTAACCCCAAACTGTAGCTCTCTGAAAGTACAACCCTTTCTTATCTACCACTCCATCCCCAGAAGCTAGAACAGCACCCAGCATGGACACCATGTGTTCAGCACACATTTGTCATATGCATTGGTCAGGAAGGGTTGTCCCGTGGAATGTGAGAAGCTGCAAGGGCGTCTGTTGAAATGGGGTTTTAAATTTATCTCTAACTGTATGCTTTTCCCCTCTCTTATATTTTCAAGCAGGGTGGAGTGTGTGCTCCCAGGTGACTAAGCCAGTAGACCATTATTAGTGAAACAGGGGGTGCTAGTCACCACACTAACCAGGCCCCTCCTTAGCCAGAAGGACAGGATCTACCCAAGCCTGTCTGGTGACTTGGACAGGATTCCAAAAGGAGAACAGTCTGTCCCCCAACTAGGCCTGCCTTCGAAAGAACAAAACCTCATGAAGACACCAAAGACCAGTTTGGGTCTGGCAAAAAAAGAATTTGCCTTGCCATTCACTTCACAAACTTTCAGAGACTCTTATTATATTCCATGAATTTGATTTCAAAATTTATCTAGTTTCACTGCAGACATGTAGCATTCATAATGCCTTGTACATAGTCCAAGTTTTGGACTTTAATTATTTCTTAATTCTCTACAGCCAGAACATACTGACATAGACTGACCAACCAGAGGGCTAACTACTAAATTTTAGGTGTCAACCATACTGTATGATCTTTAATAGTTTACTGTACCTCGTTGAGCTCTGTAGATTATTTTTGTGAAAATCAAATGCATTGATAATTATAACATGCATAGACAATCAAGGTCCAAGCAAATGTTACTTTTTTGTATCATTACTGGGTTAGTATCAGGTGGCAGTTGTTCCAAGTCATTGTTTCCTCAGTCTGAAGCTATTGCTAACTCTGAGTGTTCTTTTCTAGAGCTCGTTAAGGAAGCATAGGGAAAGAGGCAAGTCCTACAGAGATGTTAAGCTTCATTCATGACCCTGAACGCAATTTTCCATCATTTCAATGACTCTAATTCTACTTAGAAGAAAGCCATGATTATTTTTCAAGCTGCTTCTGCTTCAGCAATTTCTGTTCTACTATATCAAAACATAAGAAGTAATATTGTTGCCATGTCATATATAATAAATTGACTTTCCCAACTGGGCTCATGGTCTCTTCAGGGAAGGGCCCAAGTGTTACTCTTTTCCTATTATTGCATGGTACCTAACATGGCAGCCACGTACTGGTGGAAATAGCCTATCTACCTATTTATTATCTATCTAAGCCTTAAGCTCAGGGCTTCTATTTCCTGTCCTCCCCATGATGGCTGCACATTCTCTGGGGTTTGAGTGGGCACTTCTCAAAGTGCCAGCTTCTATGAGCTGACCGTCCTCAATCTCACACCAGCCCCACATCCACGACTGTCTCTTTCTCCATGCTTTGCATCAACCCTGATAGATGCAAATGTTCTAACCTCCTAGTCTCCCTGATCTCTAGTTGCTCAAAGACAAAAACAAAAAGAATTCTTCCATTTTACAAAATAATTCTACTCTCTACAGTCCCCAACCCCAGGCTGGACTTTGGCTACACCCAAAGCCTTCTGCATGTCCTGCAACATCTGCTTAGGGCTCACACATTCTAGCCTCCCATTAGGATTGGCTACAGGAAGGACACAGTGTCAATATTCTTGGTCCCTCTGATGTGAATTACACCAGCCTCCGCAACAGGCAGAAGAAGCTAAAGTCAGGCCAGGCTTTAAACAATAATTTTTTGCCTCCATTTTAAAGGACATTTGTCACTGAGGCACAATGACCTGACCTCATAAGATGACCAGAGACTTCAGGTTCTCACTTTATTGTGAGATAGTTATTTAGAAGCCACTCTAGAGCAAATATGTTCTTGTAACATAACAAATCATTATCCAATTATTAGTTCTAGATAATAATTCCATGGTTGATTTGTGAACAGACTTTGTCAACCTGATCCTGTTGCCACCTGAAGAAGGTGGCTACCAGGGAGCCAGGCACGGACACTCTATGCCTCAGGCTATCATCTGCTAGAGAGACAAGGGACTAGCTGAGTGCAGTAAATCAGGATTACAAATCATCGCATGGTATAGTGCAGAAAAAGGCTGAGAGGCACTAGGTATATTCCAGTAAATACAGCAAAAATGAAACCATTTTCAGGATATCATAAATTAAATATGTTTTTTTATCTCTGTATTTATATTTTCAACGTTCGGGTAATTTCCTGCGAGGAACTTAAATCTAACAAACTAGGAACACAAAACTAGGGTAAAATGCAGCAAACACAAATATTAACATTTTCAGTGAAGTCATCAAGTGAAATAGTTTTCCCCCAAATTTAGACTGAGTGCCATACCTTGGTCCAGTTAGTACTGACCTTATATGTTTTTCCCATATTACTGAGCTAGACAAATCTGAAACAACAAAATACTCTTTGAGCTAAGGCTAAAACAAGCCAGTACTTCATTTAGCACAGCTCATGGATTTACATGTTAAGAACAAATAAAAACAAGCTACTAAACTAAAAATCATATCTTTGACACTGAAACATTTTTCCTCTCTAAAGAAAAGTAAATATCCATAGTTTTTCCTCACTTAAATTCTGTGATCAAGTGATTAGAGAGCCAAAATAGAATAATTTCCCTGGTCTACAAAAGATTAATCATAACGAAAGGGTTTTTTTTTTTTCCTTTGTAACCACCACCCCCCCCCCCCACCAAAAGTGACAACTTCAAAAATAACTCAAATACAAGGGCTATAGATACACAAAATAAAAAATTCAAGGCAGAAACCCAGAATAAATAGACACAATTTAAGAAGTGAACAGAATGTGGCGAATATTATATATATATATATATATATATATATATATATACATATATGTACACATATATATGTGTATATATATATATATGTGTGTATATATATGTGTGTGTGTGTATATATATATGTATGTATTCTAGCCCTGTGTTCATTCTTAGTAACACAAGAGATACTTTATATTTTCTTGGCCATGTTTAAGCCATTCAAGCACTATTGCTGTAACTTTGTTGTCACTTCGTAACCTTTATTTCACAGTTTCAACTTTTAAAAGAACTTTATTCATCACCCCAACTCAAAAATTGGTAGGCACATTTTAAGTATGCTGCCACCAAGTGGCAGTCCTGCTACAATCACCTTAGTCAAACACAAACCTTTGGCTTTGCCTGCCATGCAGAAGTAGATCTCTACTAACAAGTTTCTCTTTATAGACTTATTAGGCCTCCTTACCACCTTATTTTCCCACCACTGATACATCAAAAACAGCTATACTTACAATCACCTAATAATACAGTTCCTTGTCGTCTAGCACAAATTCCTTCAGAATAAAAATGCCAAGTAGGAACAGAATTGTCCTCCATATATGAGACAGCAATTGCCATGTTAAATGGATAATCTCAAGGATGATATTTTAGAACAAGTTTTAAAGAAATGAACATGTAAAGCGTAACTTTGTACCTTTCACACTAATTCTTAGTTTTTCTTTAAAGCACCTTATCTAAATTGCTAAGCTTGGCATCAAAATCCCCTCTCAGCAATCTATTCAAAACTTCTGAGTTCCCTCACATTCAAATAGCCCTCTGGGCTTTGCTAACATCCATATATTCTCTCTCTGTCTCACTAACAGGTATTCTAGGTACCTCATCCAAGCTGTTGAAATGAATTCAGTGCTCAAAGCCTCTTCCTTTCTTTTCATTTGACAGCAGAGAGTACACAAGCCTTCTTTTCTCTTTCTCTAAAGTACAAGTAGCTAAGTTTCCACTTTTTTCATTTTTGTCCCAAGTTTCATAATCTCCAAGCAGCTATTTCCAATAAGAGCATCTGGCAGAACTTGTTAAAACTAATTTCTATAGAAGACTTAATTAGTTACATCAAGCTCTCAACTACCTTAGCAGTACACTCAGATCTTTCAGCCTTGTAAACTATCTCAATAATGCTTTAAAAACAAACGAAAAAAGGCAGCGCAGAAACTGCTTTCCAAAGGCACCTATATCCCTTACAAAGAGCAGATCTCTTTTACAATGGCAAAAAGTTATTGCATGTTTTTGACAGAAACTTAATTGGTTTCATGACAGGGGAGTATTCATATTGCTTTGGGGGCATATTTTATAATGCATTCAAACTCAAAACAAACTATGTGCACAGGCTCTAGAAGAATATGACAATGGGGTGATTTTAAAAATGAAATTAATAAACTGGCCACAGAGGTTCTTTTCTAATACAGAATCTCTACACAGCTCCTATTTTTCCTTTCATACTTTCTTCCTACCCCTCCCCTGCCTCTGCCTGCCTCTTCTTCTACCTCCCCTTGCTTTGTCTCTCATACACCTCTCCTTTCTCTGTTTAACCTTTTTCAATGCCTGGCTTTGCCTGCACTTCGCTGGCCAGACTCACCACCCAGACTGCTTCTAGTCAAACTCCCAGGAGATGAGAGTAGTTCCCAAATTCAGCACCTCCTAAAACCTCTGCCTGTTCCCAACAATTCCAGGGAGGCCCACTGGCAGTCCTGCTCCATGAAAGAAAAGGCTGTTGAGACACAAATGTGTCTATCTATTGCTGAAGAACAAACATTTGATTCACCCACTAATGTTTAAAATCTTTATATATTGTTTCCTCTCCCCTTCTCTGCCATTTCCACAGATTTAGAAGACAGAAAGACTTCCTCAGACTCAAACTGTACCTCTCTGAAGCTTTTTACCTTTTACAAAAAGTTAGGGGATTAGCCTAGTTGAAATATGAGGCACTTTCCAGCTTAAAATTAACAGATGCCACCCTTAACAAAATAAATTCAAATAATTTCTGATTAAAAATAATACTTAGGGGCACACCTGGGTGGCTCAGTCGGTTAAGCATCCGACTTCGGCTCAGGTCATGATCTCACGGTCCGTGAGTTCGAGCCCCATGTCAGGCTCTGTGCTGACAGATCAGAGCCTGGAGTCTGCTTCAGATTCTTTGTCTCCCTCTCTCTCTCTCTCTCTGACCCTCCCCGTTCATGCTCAGTCTCTCTCTGTCTCAAAAATACATAAACGTTAAAAAAAAATTTAAAAATAATACTTAACAAAATGTCATCTATGGGATACCTGTTATGTACCAGACATTAATACACTACATAATCATAATATTTAATATCCATTGTGTGCCAGCCATATGGAAAGCACTTGATATAAATTGTCTCATTCCCTCCTTCAACGTTAAGAGACACGTACTCTCAGATTCCCCTTTCTGATTATGAGGAAATTGAGGCACGAGAGAGAATGAAAAGTTTGCTTACGGTCACATAGCTAGCAGGTGGTAGAGACAGGATATGACCCTAGTCAGTCTGACTCCAGTAGGCAAGGTCTTAATCACTACTCTCTACTCAGAACAACTCTACAAAAGTGGTATTATTACCACACCCTGTAGTAAATAAACATTCACACACTGAGTTACCTCCCAGAGAAAACTATCAAGTCATTAAACAGAAATATATACTGGTTTTTGCTGTGGTTGTTTTTTAAAACTGAGAGCATCATGATCATGTACAAATTGACATCCAAATAGAAACATTAGGGAAAGAGAAATAGATCCATCTTAAAATGTTTTACATAGATTAAGACTTTATAATACAACTAGTATAAAAAAAAAAACATGTTTTCAACATATATAAAACTGTGTTGGTGTTATAACATTAAGCACAAAAACATCACTAGGCTATTTTATTTTTTTCCAGAAATTCTTTTTATCAATCTTCTTGCTCCTTACTTATATTTTACTTCATCGTATAAAACACATTATTTTGTGGCTGATACTTCCAAAACCTGAAGGTATTTTTAAGGTCTTATTTTGTTACCTGTTGTTTCTGCTGGCTTTTGCTAATAATGTCTTATTTCTTTGAATGGTTAATGATTTTTTACTATAAAGAGCTAACTGCCTGTGTAAAAATCTTTGAGGCCTAGGATGAAGGTGGATTCCTCAAAAAGAGATTAGCATTCGTTTCTGTCTGTGAATGGAGAGATTACCAATACTGGAAAACATTAAAGAAATTTACCATCTTGAGGTATTTTAGGTCACCCAGGTGATGTGAATTTGGTCTACAAAGATTCATGACAGATGGCTTATGGTTACCAATTTTCAGGGAAAAGTTTTTCCCTACTAGTTCATTGCCAAAGTTTGAACCAATTTTCCCCGAAGTCCCTAAGTGGATAGAGAGATTGTTAGTTTTATTTTTAATTCATCCTAGCACTGATGGTATAGCTCCACGGAGCCCCAGGTTTCTGGAGGGTCATTCCATTGGATTCCCTACCTGGGGTGGGCCATAAGCTTTGTCTTCCAAACGCCAAGTCCCAGGAGACCTCGAAAAATGATGAGTTTTACCCAGAAAATGCCCTCATGGTAGTGGTAGGTAGAAGCTAGGTGTGAGCAGTGCAAGGAATGCCCTGAGGCAGAGTCCCAAGTCCTTGAATGGGAATGATAGAGATGTGACCAGGAGGCAAGGAAGGCGGGGAAAACAAAAACAAAAACAAGCCTACACACTACAAGTCTACAAGCCCAGGAGCTCAACATCCAGACCTTGTACTTCCAAGACCTTGGGCCTGACAGACAGAAGTGCAGCAAGTGCAGAAGGGGAGCTCTCCTCTCTCACCTCAGCTCCAGGGTAACTTCTTAAACTCATTATAATGTACTTGCATCATTGGCACAGCCCCCATTCCTCCTCCCCCCGCACCCCCCCATCCCGCTACCCCACCATGGAGGGTCAAAAATCCCCCCTCCCAATCTGTGGGACAAGTTTCCCAAATGTTTGGAAGCAGCCCCTGGTTAGAGACCACCCCACTGTAGGTCACATCTCCTCCCAGTCCAGAAAGACCCAGCAATATCCAATCCCAAAACAACCTAGGGGCAGGTTCCACCTCCCAGAACCTGCCTGCTCTTCAACCTTGAGAGTGTACTTTCACTTTAATAAACTGCTTTGTGCTTGCTACTTTCCTTCTCCTGTCTTTACTGAGTGTGGATCCCCACATAAATCTTCTTGTGGGGAATCCAAGGACTGAGACCTCCACTCACACAATGCAGACACTCCCTCACTCCCGACAGTAGTAACTGGATTACCACCTTCATTCAGTTTTGTGCCTGAATATTCCTTAGTTTCTTGCAAGCTCATGGACAAATTATATTAAAAATTCTTAAAATTTTTAGCTTATTTAGTTGTTTTCAGTGAAGGGTCAGTTCAGGCACTTGCCCACCATTTTGCCATCTGGGTAAGTTATTTTATGTCATTGAAACACAATTTCGATATACATACGATGGATTTAATTTTAGTAATATTAAATTTACAGCTTGTTATTAAGATAGAATGAGATTAGCTATATGAGAAGTACTTTGAAAGCTGTCAGGTCCTACGTAAATATGAGCCATAATTGCTACCCTTTCTTTACTCATTCACAAATATCTGTTAAATGCCTACTACCTATTAAATGGTGTAAGACACCATTTTTGACACAAAGGGCATAGAAGATTTAGAGAGATAGGAAAAGATAGGGTGCAGAAATGGGGAAATAGAAAGTTACAGTATGTCTCAGTATGTTAAAGTTTCTGAGGCCCTACCTACATAGGGGAAGCCATAAACACCTATTCTGATTCAACCTCAACGGCCTCCCTTGGCCAAATAGGACTTGGGCAGACAGCCTGAGAGCATCTTCAAGGCACACAGGATATTTTGTCAATTAGCAAGTGTACAACCAGAGAAACTCTGATAGGGCTGGGGCCAGAGCAGAGTGGGAAATTATTGTCTTTCATCATAATTTTTCTGAACTATCTGACTTCTTACTGTGTAAATATATTGCTTTGATGAAAAAGAATAAGGAAAAAAAATTCCCACAATCATACCCTTGGTGTATGGCTAATGAATTTTAATGAGTAATATGTACATATATTGGCAGGAACAGCCTAGGGCCTATATTGGTCAACATCTCCTACAGACTCCCTAGCACTGAAGGCCTTCTATAAATATTTTAAGACCAGTGAGTGGATAAGTGACTAGAGCAATGAATGAAATGAATTCATGTTTAAAAAAGGCAATGGGTAGTGGTTAAGACTGGAACACATATATTCTACAGGTTATCTGCAAACAAATTACAGGAACACTGTCTCCCTGGGGACATACACCCCTGTACCAGGGTGGAGGCTTGGAAAACTGAACTTGGGCTGAATTTCAGCTCTCATTAGCCCTCTTTGCTGGGCCCCTTTCTCCAGTGAAAAACCTGCTCAACTGTACAAGGCAGCTCTTAGCTAAGAGCACAGATTTGGAGCCAGATGCAGGGGTTCAAATCTTATCTCCTCTTTCCAGCAACACTATGACCTTAAGACCAGGAATTAAGCCTCCAGTTTCCTTCTAAGTCGTAAGTCACGTGGAGATAACAGCACCTGACAAACAGGCTTGTTAGGAAGATCTAATAAGTGCATACAATACAGCAGCAGCAATATTGTTTTCAGAGAATAAGTGGTCAACTAACGTTTGCGATATTCCTGCATCACTCACTTTGGGCACATCTGCAAAATGTATTTCAGTTTGCACAATGCCTTACCTGTAGTCTATATGTGGGTTTTATCTTTCTGTGAACAGAGTACTGAATATAAAGACTGAAAACCTCTTTTCCACGGACACCTCTGCCACACATCAACTCAAAAGCTAAGTGACTTGGAGAAGCTTACTTCACCTTCTTGAGTATCGAGTTTCTTTGTATCTTAAACCATAGTGCCTCATAGCCTAGCTCTAAAGTTTAAATGATATAGTGTGTATAAAAGTGTTTTCATTATAAAGTACTATATGATCAGAAGGTATCAGAAGTAACTAAAGAGCATAAAGCATAAATCCATTCCTACTTTTCTCCTACACCTACCAACACAGGAGGCATTCAGTAGACACTTCTAAGTTAGTAAATAAAGTTGCCAATGAATGAGAGTTTAACAGTGATTTTCAAAAGGATTTATGAGTCATCTACCTCAATATTACCTGGAAAAGTTGTTTTCAAAAATCCTGGAGAGTAGACTGCATTAGTAGTTTGCAGACTTAACTGAACACTAAAACTGACAAGAGGAGCTTCAAAAACTGATGCCTGTGTCTCAACCTCCAGAGCTGAATGAAAGTGATCTGAGAGTGTGGTCCAGGATCCTGGATTTTTAAAGCTCCCTTGGCTGATTCCAATGTCCAGCTGGGGTTGAGAATCGCTGCTCTCATTTAATGAGCCTGAACAGTAAGGCAGACACTGACAACAAGCAACTCAAAAGTCATTTCCAGAGGTGCCTGGGTGGCTCAGTTAGTTAAGCATCCAACTTCTGCTCAGGTCATGATCTCATGGTTTGTGGGTTCAGGCCCTGCATTGGGCTCTGTGCTGGAGCCTGCTTTGGATTCTGTATCTCCTGCTCTCTCTGCCCCTCCCCGACTTGTGCTCGTTCACTTTCGTTCTCTCTCTCTTTCAAAAATAAACATTAAAAAAAAATTTTTTTTAAGTCATTGCTAGCCCCCTTCTCCCTTGCCACTCCCCTCCATGAAACGTGGAAAGAAAAATGACTTTTTTTTTTTTTTTTTTTAGCTTTCACTAATGTTAGGGGAGACCATGTGCCCAGGTCTGGGCCAAAGGTCAGAAGTCTGCTGGGTTAGAAGAAGAGACTTCTTCAATGCTTGCATTGTTCTGATAAAAAAAAAAAGACAAGTTTGCCTAATGTGCCTCTCCTTGCTTACCCTCTTCCTCATTTGAACACCCATGTGTGGCCAGACCTGCCAGGAACCATAAGAAAAAGGCAAGCCAAGAGGGCCTCAGAGGTGTCAGCCTTGACATTGTTGAGCCTCTGAATCAACTTCAGCAATCACCTACCTCTGACCTTCTTGTTATGGGAGAAAAACAGACTCCTATTAAGCCACCAAAATCCAGCTTTCTGTAGCATGCAGCTGAACACAATCCTAAATGACAGAAATAGATTCTATTTTCTTTTGACCCAATCTACAGAGAAGACGCTAATATATTAAATACGTTTATGTAAAAGTGACTACAAGTTTATTTACAGAGTAATGAGTCTGTCTGGGAAGGAATTTAAAGAGTGGCTTACTTGAAGGTGTGGCCTCCCGTAACTAAAAACTCTGAGATTGTCCTACCTGTGAAACACCCATGATGTAAGTGGGAGAAGGGGCTTTCACCAAAGGATTTCCTGGACAGTTTTCCTCTTTAATCGTTCCTTTAAGAAATTGCACAACATGTAGATTAAAGACAAGCATAAGAGAAAAAGTACACCCTCCATTCCTAGCCAGCCCACCAATACCAAACTTGGGTGAGTGCTCCAGGAGGAGGAACTAGGTTTATCCCTGGCTGACTCCGGCAGCTCTTTTGGAATTGCCTGGCAAACAGCTAGCTAGTCCAGGGCTTCTCCTGCTCATCTCAGCTATCTTGTCTTCCCACCACATCTCTTGGTCACTCCTCTGGGCAGGGGACACTGCCTACAATATGTGTGTCCTCTCTAGCAGAGCCCCTCATGCCGGCAAAAGCCCTCACTCTCACACTCTCCGTCAGAGGATCCCCACTCCCAAAATACCTATGAAAAGGGAGAGAAACAGGAGAGTCCTTCTCCTGGAACATGACTTCTAGAGTGTCCAACTATGTCTAGTCACCCATAGGCCTCTCCATGGAATGGCAGATAAAAGAAACTGTGCTTATCCTACTGCTGATCCTCTGCCCCTAAGTTCCAGTCTGTGTCTTAACAACATTTGTAGTCTTTCTTGGGCTCTTTGCTTCAGACGAAAGGTTCCTTGCACTACTCTGGGCTATCTAATCTTCTTTCTCCCCCTCCCACCTCTTCCCCTGGGATCTCTATCAGGCTAGTCATTCAACTTCTATCTACTGCAAAATAATATATCATCCTGTGTTCTCTTGGTCAAAAAAGTTTAAAGCACTCTCATAAAATTCAAAATTTATGAACTGGTATGGAAGAAAGGCTCATACCATATTGTGAACCCTAACAGCCCTCCCATCATTATCCCCTACCCCTCTCAAAGGAAGCATTGGTACCATTCTGTTTTACTTCCTGCTTCACAAACACAGTATGAAAATTCCAACAAGATACCTGAAGTCAAGATAAAGTGCAGTACTTAACAAAACTGTTTAACCACTGGAATTATAATTGTTGAAATACAGTTCCCCAGGATCTGCTCCAAGAAAACCTGATCTTTTAGTTCTAGGATAAAGTCTGGGGATTTGCCTTTTCACAAAATGTATTTTTAGTGGCTCAACAAATTTGGGAAATATGATGACTAGTAAAGAGGAAGAAATGCCCTCCTCCTACCTCATGCTGTTCAAAACCTACCTGTCCTTCAAGCCTGCCTCAGATTCTCATCCCTGAGGCCCTCGGAGCACTCCAACTCATGGTGCCCTTCCTGTGCCCTCCACTCACCTTCACGTGGCCCCAGGCAGTCTTTCCCATGGTCCTTGTTGCTATCTGTCACATGACTGCATGCTTTATCTTATTAACCCGAGTCCTTAAACAGAAGTGTGCATCAGAATTACCTGGGGAAGTGTTTTCAATGTGCGGATATCATGGTGGTTTTGCTTCTGTTGACTTTATTCAGAAGATACAGCATGATTCCAAAGCAACTGTACTTTGAAAAAGCTCTCAGATGATTCTTGAGAGTGCCCACCCCTCTTTTACTTCACACCACACTTGGGGAATTCTTGCATTCATCATATTATGAGATCCTTGAGGGCGAGGGCGAGGGCTGTGTCTGATGTTTCCTTCTAGTTATCACTTGGCTTACTTCATCACTTGAGTTTGATGGAATGATTATTTAATCAAGATGCATGAGGAGCATCTGAGTGGCTCAGTCAGTTAAGTGTCTGACTTCTGCCCAGGTCATGATCTCTCAGTTTGTGGGTTCAAGCCCTGTGTCGGGCTCTGTGCTGACAGCTCAGAGCCTGGAGCCTGCTTCGGATTCTGTGCCATGCCCCCCCTTCCCCTCACCCTCTCATGCTCTCTCTCAAAAATAAACATTAAAAAAAAAGATGCGTGGATTATTTGAATGATTGAATAATGAATGACTGAAAAGGGTTAAAAAAAAAAAAAAGGTCTCTGCAGTGACCAACAACTTTCATTCAGCTTCTCTTCCTAGCCCATGCACCCACACTCTACTTATTTGCTACAAATCCTGAAATGTCTGAGAAACCTATTTGTTCCCTGTGTGGGAATGTAAGCACGAATAGTCAAATCAAAGTTATGAGGTGTCAAATACATTGGAAATATGGATGACCTCTCACTTTTCCCAGAGCACCCAATCAAGGGTTCCCCCACCCATGCCAGAGGTCACATACATTGGAAAATCTGGGGGGCATGTCCAGAAGGACAGTCAACATGAACCTCCAACTGCCAGCAGCTACCTCAATGGCTACTCTGACATTCTTCAAAAAATCTTCCTAACAAAGCTGAACTGGAGCTGCTTTGATTAAAGCAGGGGCCATCCAGCAAGCAAGCAAGCAAGCAAGAAAAATGGCAAAAGGTAGTGCATTACAGGGATCAGTCTTAGCAATTAGGTAGAATAATATGGCAGCCCAGATGGTGTACTCTGTAATTCTAACACTGTAGGAAGGTCTGCTTGCTGAAAATCTCTTCTCCCCTGGATCGTCAAGGAATTTGTTGTAGCAGTTCATTAAAATTCAGTGGGTTGTTAACAAACAGGTATTATTAACATCTCATGGTGATTTATTTGTCATTTTGGTCTTAGTTATCCATCACGGCTTTAAGGCAAAGAATTTAAGATGAGTAAGTTTTAACTGGCTAAGAGACACTGGTAAGAGCAGTAAGGTTAATTATGCTACACCAGTGGAGGTTCTGGCTGTCAAGAACATGAAAAGACTAAGAACCAGGAAGAACTAGGGGAAGGGAAGGGAAGGTGCTGAAAGAAAGTGATTTAAGAATTAAAGGGACATGGGGCTGACTCTGGTTGTCAGCATTACAGAAAGCACTGGGAACACAGATGTTTGGGTGGTATGTTTGGGATTATGAAAGTGGTGTTCTAGGAAACTGTATGAATCTAATTTTCAGGATCTAAAAGGGACCAGCCAGTTTACACCTCCAAATAGGAACAAAGTCTGATTATTGTTCAGAAACTACTGGTTTAACTCACACACAGAGACCATCCATCACAGATGGGAGTCACCCAGTGAACCGGTTTGCTTCACTCCAAACTTCTGTATTCACTCTTCTGGACTACAGCACACACTTAGTGTAAGTGGACTTCTTTTAATTAACGTTTATTCCTCAATGAACCCATATCAACAGCTCAACCTTTCATTAGGCTGAACTCACATCACCGCTACTATTTATGTAAGGGACAAACTGCTTCTCAATATTGAATTGAAAAACTAAGAAACCCTTGAAGAAAGACCAATAAAGGAAGAAGGAAAGAGAGAGGGAAAGAGGATAACCAAAGAAAGAAAAAGGAGGGGAAAGAGGGAAGGAGGAAGGAAGGAAGAGACCCAATGTTTCATAATATTCATATGATTGGGAAATCCCCATGGCAGAGGTACGGCCTGAGTTAAGTAGAAATTGATAGCAAATGCCAAGAGGCAGAAAGACAAAAATGGATGCAGTCTTTATCATGGCCAGTCTAAGATTCTAGCCCTGAGTATCTTCCTCAAATCCAAAGAGCATCTCTCCCACCCAGTGTTTACTAGTTTTGTCAGCTGCTGCCAGGACACTACCTCTGTCACTAAGGTCTTAGAGTAGATGTTCTCAGAATCTGCCTGAAATAAAGATTTCAGCAGTAATCCATGTCTTAACAGAAACCAGAAATCTCTGTGAATCCCAACTTCCCTATCAAAGGAGGATCTTGTGTAAACTACTGTATTTATGTGGCTGGATCGGGCCCCTTCCAAAGAGAGCCAGAGTGACTTAAGGATTCTACAAGTGTAAAAACTTGGGGCCTCCAGGATCATACCTAGGGGGAAAACCTCCCAGGTGATGAGAAAATACTTAACTTTTTTATTATCCTTATTGTCACGTATATAAGAGGTTCTGACTCTGCTAAACTCTTATTGTGCTAATCTCTACAACTCTTGCCCTCGAAACAGCCCCTTCTCATTCTGCTTATTACCATGAGTGAGCATATATATTTTGACGTTTAAGTCCTGGAAATTAACAATAAAATTTGAAAAGCAAAGTGTGGTGCCCATTTTATCAAGAAGCTATGATCCACATCAACACACAGTGAAGTGGTTCCATGAATGAGCTTCAAGCTCATCAGTTGTGGGTCAGAGTCTAGGCTCTGTGGTTAACCACCTATGTAACAGAAGAAAAGTTCTCTAGGATGGCTGAACTTCAGTTCCTCATCTGTACAATGCACATAATAAAGAGCTACCACATAGGGATGTTTCATGGACTCGATAATTTAAGTGCTATTTATTATGATGGCAACTAAGTCTTGCAAGGTCCTGGAATCCCTTGTGGTGCACTGGGCCAGGAGTCCAAAAGCCTAGGCTCTATGCCCAGCTCTGCCATAAATTAGCCATGTGGCCTTTGTTTTATCATTTCATCCATTAGGTTTTAGTTTCCTCACTTGTTAAATGAAAGTCCTCAACTAGCTAGCACTCAACTAGCCAACTAGAAATATATAGATTTTTGTGTGGAAGACAGCATTTCTGAAAGAAGTTGGAGAAAATTGTCATCACCATAAAGATGTCATGTGAGAGAAGTGATGCCTTCTGAAAGTCTCAAATAAAGATCACCTTGATGAACTTCAAGGCTCAGTTAGATAGATATGAGTTAGATACTTCAACCAAAGAGAGAAAGCTCAACATGGCATTTCCAAAATGTGAACTCCATTCTACCTTAACTGCTAGGGCCTTGAGAGACCATTCCCCTTGTTGCTAAAAAGTAGATAAAACCCTATCTGCCCCCCCCCACACACACAACCCCATCCCAATGAGTCATGATCTTCTGCAGAACTGGTTTGGTGAAGGGGTTGGGTAGGGAAGTTTACTTCATCAACACTAGATGGTTCAAGAAAACCACTGAGGTCTAGCACTGGGTGAAGAGTAAAGGTAACTAATTAAAAATAAAAGTGATTTGGACAGAATTTTAAGACAAACACAAACATCATATTTGTCAACGATGATGAGAAGGGATAAAGTCAGACTCCCACTGGGTGTGGCAGTATAAAGAAGAAAAAAACTGACATTTTAGAGCTAAAAGCTCTAAAATAAGCTGATATAAGGTGTGACCCTGCAAGTGACTGGTGTCACTGGTGTCACTACACTGAAGTGTAGTTACCAGGCAGAATTCTAAAATTTGTGTTTCTCTATGGAAAAAAGTATACAAGGAAAGATAGATCAGAAGTAACAATTTTCCAAGAATTCAAGAAAACTGTAATGAAAGAGTACTCTTCATATGTATTCATACTTGTTGTAATCTTCCTGGCCATATTAAAAACCAGAGATCAAGAACTGGCAGGTATTTACAAAGTAATCTGTCCAAATTCCTGACTCCTATAGGCAAAGTTTCATCCTCATTTACCCAGGAAGAAGAACTAAGAAACTGCAAACATTAACTTGAAGGTACATGGTTACACCTGTTACTCTATCCAGGGCAGAGAAGGGGCAACTTGGAAATGTGGTACCAATTCTGTGGTCAGTAGAAAGAGGTCCATGGCATGATGGTGTAATCAGAGTCAGGAAAGCAATTTAACCCAAACACAGTAGTAAAAGAGCTGGGGAAATGATGCATGTGTTTATCTGCTTTTAGAAGGCTTTGTCTCAACGCTATGTTAAACCCTATGGGGTCTGGAGTAGGTACCATTATATCTTAGAAATAATACATGGTTTCTATAAATGTCTTCCTTCCTTCCCTCCTTCCTTCCTTTGGGAATCACTGAGTTAAAACTTAAACAAACTAAATTGAATTGACAAAATACAAGTTGAAACTCATCTCAAGACTGTTTACCCTGAAGGCTCCCATTCTGTTTTTCCTGGGCTTTTTTGCTAATGGGAAGAAATGAAGATTTATCTTGGAATTTTCCCAGCATCCTTTACACTGGTAACCTCCTATGACTAAAGCCCCTATTCCACACGATCATTATGGAGAACTTTAGGGTCTGGTCAGCACAAAGACAAGGACAACCATGAAAGTCAGGGTTGGGGGAATCATCCATCTCACTGTCAATGGCATGCATCACTCTGATGCTTCAAGCTCTATATACACACATCATTTTGTGTGATTTATGGCCCTAATTAGATCCCAGTGGCAGTATTCCATCAGCTAACAATGCATATCCTAATCACCTTTTCTTCATACAAATGATTTCCTTAACTTTGCATGCATAACTTAACAGCTTTTATTTTAAAAACTCATGTTAACAGCTTTCCTGTGGTAACCAGTAGGGGTGCTATGATAAGAATCTAATTTGCTGTAAAAATGACTCATTTGTCAAATAAGCATTAAAATAATTGTTCCCCTTTTGACTGTTACCCTGCTGTTTCCAGTCATTTTCCAAAACTAAATTATTTACTCATTTGAAAGTTCAGCTGTGCATATTTTAATTGATATTCCCTCGTAGGACTCATATTGTTAATGACAATAATTAACCCGAAAAGGCTGCTAAATAATTATGCTGGAAAGATATGAAGTATTTGCACAGAAAGTAAAATCAGCATTTGAAAAACTATCAAAATGTAAAACTTTCATATTTTATGGCAAAGCACAGTAATAGTTCATAATCAAATTAAAGAGAGAAAGGGAAAATGTAGATTATATGATTTGATGCAGAATACTTTATGTTTTCAATATAGAAAAGTAGTCTAGCTAACAAGATTACTCTGTCATCTCAGTAAGCTCCTAATATTACTATTCTATCTGGCAATATAAATTGTTCTCCAGCACTTAGCATGGCTTGGAATGGGAGCAAACTTGCTCTTAATAACAATACCTAACACATATTCACTGCCTCTCTGTTAGATAAATCTTCCTATGATGGGCTTAACAAGCTCTGCACATTTCCAACAGAGACATAAGCACTAAACAGACTGTACCCCTTCTCCTAAGAATGCAGCTGCCTCTCAATTTCCGGGAAGTTCTCAGTGGATGTGGCAAGCCCTTATACTCTGGGACCCAAAGAGAGCCAAATTCAGAAGAAAGCGCTGTTGTCTCTGAAACCTTGTCAAATTAGACAAAGGAGGGACTACAGTGAATCTTAGACTTACTAATGCGTGGTCCTTCCTGGCCAGTCTACCAGGCTTCTAGAATCCCACAAGGCTGACATTCCCATGGAAATGGCTGGAGACCATTTACCCGGGTGGAAAGTTAGGACTTCCACACTCCTAGAAGTCCTGAGGTATGGGGTCAGGACCTGACTATGTATGTTCCACAAATGCTTTTGAACTAAAGCAGAAAGTAGCTTTGTAAAAGCCACAGAAGTGCTAGGGCTTCAGTTAAGGTCTCCACTGGTATTTTGGTATATGCCTCCCATATGGCAACAACAGCCAAACTGAACATCAAGAAATGCCTCTGTCGTTGCTTCAATTCCCTTAATTTTTACCTTACAGTTGATATCACTGATAGCATGATAATGTTGTAATAAAAGTGATAACACTTGGTATTGATATAGTTCTGTTTATTTTTGCTCACAGGTGCAAAGACTAATGCTAATGGGAGGAGGAAGAATAACTTATGAATACATAGCCATGCCCAACTTCCACAAATATCTCCTGCAAGCACTGAACACATGGAATAAATGGATGGGTGAGTATGGTGCTAATTATGCTTGTCATCAAATAAAACTGCAACTTGCATAAAGAACAAGATTTCATTTTAACATACATCTAGATTGTTCATTTGTCATATCCATCTCACTTCCTCAACAGTTATTCTTTCTGTAAACATTAATTTAGCAGCTACTTTGTGCTTAGTATTCATAATATAGTGGCCAACAGGATAGACAGAAGCCCTACCTTCAAGTTGCTTACATTCTGGCATATAAATTTCTCATCAATATGGTGAAGAGTGACAATGTGTTATGCAGTCCCTCTCTCCAAATCTGCATAAATAATATAAAGGAATACCTGAGCTCAATAAACATCCCTGCAAAGAAGTACACTTAGCTAGAACACCTGGCCCATTGGGCTCCAGATGTGGAGACAAGCACGGAATTCAACTCCGTATCAAATGAGACATTAAAATTAGAGAAAAGAGCTGAGGCTCCCTTAATGATGCAATGAAACCAGGAGTAGGGGTAGGAGACTTCTGTCCTATTTTGTCTACCTCTATGGCCATGGTTCTAAAGAGGAGGGTAGGGGCATATTCAGTTTCACAAGTAAGAACTGAGCTAAGTCATCCACTGAATCAATGGCTGGAACTGCCATATTCCTAATATCATCTTAAAGAGGAATAAAAAAAATGTTATTATTTCCAGACCCAATCCTGAATTTGGGGCAGAGAGAGCAAAGGGTAAGGTAGAGAGACAACTACAAACCCACTAGACAAGGAGAGGCAATCACAGAGAAAGAGAAATACAGCTGGGGGGACCCACTCAGAATGAGCCTATATAACAAAATTTTAAAATATGTGAGGTAATCTAGTGCTAAGAAAGACACCTAAAAGAATTAGCACTAGGAATGTGAATTCAATCAAGATAAAACTAATTTTATGGAATAGCATAACAAAGACTTTAAAATAAATTTATTTAAAGTACTCAAAAATGAAATTATAGTCTTTGTTTAAAAGGGAGAAAAAAGTTGTGTAAAAATTACAGAAATAATATAAGAATATGAGCCTGAAAAAGAACAGTTAGAAATACTAGAAATAAAAAATATAGTCATTAAAATTATTTAAAAATCTTACATAGACAAGTAAAAATTTAGACTGGACAGAATCAAGAGCAGAGTTCTAAAACTGGTAGATATTACTGAAGAATTTTTCCAGAGCAAATTACAGATTATAGATTGAGATGCTCTATAACAAGAGTCAGGGAACTATGACCCATGGGCCAAATCTAGCCTGCTGCCTGTTTTTTTGTACAGTCTCTGATCCAAGAGTGGTTTTTACAGTTTTTAAACAATAGAAAAAAATCAAAAGAAGAATATTATGTGACACATGAAAATTATATGAAAATTTAATTTTCAGAGCCCATAAATAAAGCTTTATTGGAATATAGCCACACTTGTCTGTTTACATATTATTTTTTATTGCATCTGTTTATGACTACAATGGTAGAATTGAGTAATTGCAACAGGAACTAAATGGCCTAACATAGCCTATTTGTGTTTACTATCTGGACTTTAATGTAAAAGTTTGCACATCCCTGATGCAACATCCTAGTTTAAGAAAGAGAGGAAGAAATGGCACATAAGCTGTATCTGAAAAACTAAGAATTTTCCAGAATTAAAGAAATATTTGGTAGTGAGAGAGATTTAATACTCTGCGTCTTAACTGTTCCTTATTTTAAGAATATTGATGGGCATTTGTTGGGCTATCACTGAATTTTACAATCAAAGGTTCACAGCCAATTGTACTATTTCACTGAACTGACCAATTAATTAGACAACTCATCAATCCAGTCAACCATCTGTTGTTGGTTCACTGAAATGATTGTTAAATTTTGCTCAGTGACATCCAGAAGCTCAAATCTTATAAATCTCAAAAACTCTCTAGGCTCCTACCCATCCATCTCACCAAATTTGTGCCCTCTCCTGAGACATTATATCATGAGTTATCTTGCTCACTCAGTTCCTCCTGTCAGCCATGCCCTTCCCATAGTTCATGCTGCTACGTTTTAAGTTGCAATCTTTCAAGATTCAGCTAAGACATTATCTTGCTCATTCAGTATTAATTCTGCAAGTATTTTCTTCAGTGTCTGCCATGTAGCAGATGCTCTTCTAGGTGCTCAGGAAATAAGTAACAACCTCTGCCTTCAAGGATCTTACTAAATTTTATAGTTAAGCAGACAATTAAAATATACAATAATAAGTTTTAAAACCAGGAATAGAAGAACAGAAGAAAAGCATATAACATTTGGGGGCTTGGTGCCTTCAAGGCAGTTTGCTCAAGGAAGATCTTAGATGGTACATTAAAGATGAGTAGGAGTTGGTTAGACAAGTATGGTGAGGGGTAGGAGAGAGAATTCTAGGCAGTAGGCAGATCATGTGCAAAGGCCAGGAGGTAAAATAATGCACAGAATTTCAAAAAGTATGTGCAGTTGCAAAGTAGAGGCTGATACGGGGATAGTGGATTAGTCATAAATGAGGCTACAAACACAAATCAGAACTATATCATTAAGAACCATTTTAAGTCTTACAAAGAAACCTGGAGATTTTAAATAGGCATAAGGGGAAACAGGGCTTTAGACAGAGGGCAGTGTGATCAAATTTGAATTTTAAAAAGAAACAGTTCTCCGGCAACAGTAAGGAGGAAGGCTTCGTGGGGATAAGACAAGCATGGTTGTAGGCAGAAATTTTGGTTGCAGGAAGCTGAAGGACTCGAGATAAATGTAAGATGGCTGGCTAACACAAGTAAAGATGATAGAGGAGATTGGTCATAGCTGTCATGAAAAACAGGATAAAGAGATAAAGAGCTGACTGGGAAAACAGAAAAGAAAACTGCTATCCACACTGAGATTGGAGACCTTGATTTTTAGCAGCTCCATCTACTCAACAGCCTGGCATGGAAAAGACAGTGGTTCAAGCACCCATTGGGGGGGGGGGGATTGTTCCACGTGGCATATATATGATAAAGGGATAATGAGCCCAGGGAATTAAAGAAGCTTTCAAAGGAATGGCTGAAAATGGACCATGGGACCAGGAGGAGTACGACACCATAATCTAAACGGTAGCCATGGGAGTAGGTAAATAAAGCCAAGTGGAAGGTAAAATTAGGAAATGAAGCAATAAATAAAGGAACTAAGTGACCAGGACATTACTGGGTCATCATGTGAATGATGTTTGCACCCTGGATGATGGGAAATTTTGACTTGGGGACAGAGAGGAAGATTTAGCCAGATACCACTGTCTTCAATGATAAAAAAGGAATGATGCAAAAGAAAAAATTCACATACAACAAAGAGAGCCAGAGCAAACTGGATGGCATGTGCCTCAAAGGAGGAAAAGTGATTATGTATATAATAATGGCAAGATCAGGGGTGCCTGGGTGGCTCAGTCGGTTAAGCATCCAACTTCAGCTCAGGTCATGATCTCACGATGTGTGGATTCGGGTCCCACGTCAGACTCTGTGCTGACAGCTCAGAGCCTGGAACCTGCTTCAGATTCCATGTCTCCCTCTCTCTCAGCCCCTCCCCCCACTCATGTGGCAAGATAATAGTCTAAACGGGACGCTGAAGGAGTCCAGAAGACACTAATAGTACCTCCTAGACTAGAGTCATGTCTTACAGGGTGGTGGAAACTAGCTGCAGAAGAAGCCATGTGCTCAGGGGAAAGCCAGGTTTTTAGCTCACTAGGAAATGGATTCCAGTTTATGAAAGAGATTGAGAATGTGTAACAAAGAATTTATCCTGGAAGGGGGATTCGAGGAAGCAAAGTAGAAAGGTTTGGAAGAAATGGAACTCCAGACAGGTTGGGTCAATTCACTTTATATCATTTATTCATTCAGCAAATGTTTAAAGTACCATCTAAGTGGCATGCCATGGGCTTGGTGTTGAAGATGTATATATGGAGAAGACATGGACTCCTTCCCCAAGACACTCTTCACCCATTCATCATAAGTTACACCGAAGCTCCCTCCGAACAGCTTTTTCACAACTGCACAGGGGACGCTGAGACTACTGGGACATTTCCAAGAGGTGACTGCAGTTCACTGCCACTTTCCTGAGCAAAGACATGACATGAGGTAGGCACTGACTTCAGGAGTCTCCTGCAACGGTTTTAAGGCAATTAGATAAGGTAGCACAACCTGCCACCAACTCTCTGTACCAATGTAAGGGAAGAGGAAAAATCCTATGCCAGGTGTTGCAACTCCTATCTCCACCAAGTCATTTTTTTAAGGTCCCAAGAACTGAGCAAAATGAAGAAGCATTAACCTCACCATCACAGGAGAAATTGTGCTTTGTTCATGTGAACATCTTCTCCACCAGATTAAAAGCTCCTGAGAAGGAGGAGTCAGGTCTTATTTTTTCTGTACCTAACTATGCTTAGCACAATTCCTGGCACATAGTAGACATTCAATAAGTATGTGTTGAGCTGGAATGAACTGAACTGACATTTGTATGAGATTTAACAGTTGATCAAGCAGCTTCACATTAATTATTCCAGGGTTATAAAAGACTTTGCAAGATAATCATTCTCATAGCTCCATGTTCTTGAATGTTCCCTACCAGTTAGAATCAGCATAACTATTTCTCTCACTTTACAGGTAAGAAAAGTGAGGCTCAAAAGTTAAGTGACTTGTCCTGGTTTATAATAAAACTAGCTACTGGTGAACATAGGACTAGAACCTATCAAATCCTGGACAATTTCTAACAGAAAATGCTGTGGTAAACAGGGAATGAATTCTTTGATGGTCACTGAATGTATTATAACAGTACTGGTGGTGCATTATTATAACAGTATTATCACAGTATTAATAGCATAGTAATGCTAATATATGAATATTAACAATAATCAGGAGTGTACCTGTGATGAGCACCAGGTACTGTACATAAGTATATACGTATATACATAAATACTATACATAAGTGTTGAATCACTAAATTGTACACCTGAAACTACTATTACACTGTATGTTAACTAGAATTTAAATAAAAACTTAAATAAAATGAAAAAATAAATTAAAAAATAATCATTTATTGCTTCCTCTATTCTGTATCAGGTTTTACCTTAATAATCTATAATACAAAAATCTATAGGATGTATATCATTATTCCCATTTTATACATAAAGAAACTGAGAATCAGAAATGCTAATTTATTCAAGGTCTGAGAGCAAGAAAGAGATCAATTTCAGCTCCAAACTAAAGTCTACCTGTAGCCAAAGTCTGAATTCTTTCTCCCATTCTATTCTGCCTCACAAATCATCTCAAGTTAGTCCCTGAATGCTATCTTGCCTAACTCTTCATCTTCAGTGTTCTGAAATCCATGGCAACAAAGTTTTGGCAGTTTTGTGATATGAGTGCTGAAAGCCAACCACATTTACTGACCATTATTCATTATTATGTAGGGGAAAAATAAAAAGGTGAACAGAAAACAGAAAGAAAAGATATTCATTCACTCATTCCTTCTGCCTTTCACTAAATATTTAGTAGACTTCACCATGGGCTGGTCACTATTCTAGGCACTGGGGATGAAGGAGGGAATGAAACAAAATCCTGATCCTCATGGAACATCTATTTCAGCAAGTCCCTATCCTCCCAATCCACAATATCCACAATCAGAAAATAAAAAGTCTCCTCCACTCATACAGAGATGTCCCTACCTCTGCAAATGATGCTCATGCTCTTGGGCCCCCAGTCTTGAAGAAAGGCAGGCCATTTTGTAATCAGAGCCTGCATGAGGATGTCCAAGGGACTGGATTTTTACAGGGCCTAGAAAATGGCACCCACATGGCCACTTGAGAGAATCTGCAGCCATCATTTCCATATATATGGAAATATATATGGAGGGGTATACATATAAGTGAAGAAAGCAGATGGTGAGCAAGCCTCAAAACACCGAGACTGAAACACACATGCTCAAAAGATCCATCGCTCTACTGACTTCAACCTCAAGTTTACCGTTTGCTGAACTAAGGTTTATGCTGGGATTGTACCTCTCAGTCTCAGTCATCAGCAACAGCAAACGGTTGTGTTTCCTTTTAAAAGGATTTTGTAATGTTGCCCACCCTCCCCCCACAAGGGCAGTCCTCTTCATTGCCAAGCCTATTTTTATGGTTCATCTCCAAAACAAGTGCAAAATAGTGCTGGCCTCAGATGAGCCTTCCCTCTTGCTGGCCACTGGAACACCATCTGTGAGTTGAGTAGGAACAGTAAACACTGCAGGTTAAGTAACTCATTACTAATATTTTCCTTGAGCTCTGAAACTTTTTAAACAAACAACAACAACAATTGTATCATAATAACCTTTCAGAGGTTAACAGCCAGCAGGTGGTCCAGCTCAGTTTAAATGCAAACCAGACAGCTGTTTGATTATCAACTGTTGATTCTTATGGAGATCTGGGAAAACTTCTTGCTGAAAAAGGGTCTTCTCTTAAAAATCCCTAATGAAACAACACATAAATGTCAAAATGACAAAAATAAGGAAGTGTGTCATGGACTAAGCATTTTAATGTCCTTTCTGGCTTCCTCCAGAGTGTACTCTGGATCTAGCCACGTTTAATGGCACAGATTCTTAAAGAGGTGGTGCACAGCATGAATTTTTACGACACAAATAAAACTTGGAGAGGGTCACTTTCTCTGCCATAGTCAGTGTCCTCAGCAGATGTGTGGGAGGCTCATCTTTCCAACCAGCCACCCACACCAGTGTTTTACCTGGACCCAGAGGCTATAAGGAGCACACGTGTGAGGATGTAAGGAAACCCTGAGGTGTATAGCATTATCCTGTCTGTCTCCAAGCCATTAAGACATTGCAGGGATTCCCCTGGGAAGTCTTGGCAAAGCTAGAGAAAATTCCAAGGGCTGATAAAATGGTTTGAGAATGGCAGATGAAAAGTTTCTAATCAAAACCTTACATTAGCACCACACAGCCCCATGGATTGATGACTATGACTGTTTTCCTCCCTTGATGATGACATGGGACAAAAGAAAATCATTCTCTAAATCAGTATTTAATTACTGGTCTATTATATTACAATCAGAAACATTTCAGAAAGCTCAGAAAAAACAAAGTTGAACCTTTTTACACTGAAATCTGCAGGGAATGATGAAATGCAAAACCCTTAGGACTCCAAGGAAAAAAGAGTTATGGAAAGGCAATCACCTTTTTATTTTTAATAAAAGGAACAAAAATGCAAAGTGTAAAAAAAAAGAATTTCACAGCTCCTAGTTTAGTTGTAATAAGTAGGGAGAAAGAGGAGATCACAGAATGTGGAAAAAAAAAAACTTTTTTGTTTAACTCATGTTTGATCAGGTTTTCTGACATGACCTTATAAGCAAGCAGTGGCAAAGAGCCAGATTCCCAGAGACAGGCTAAGAGGTAAAAAAGGAAGCACCCAAGATGTTTGGCAGGTCCTTGAAACCTTCTGCTACAGACAGAGGAATATGAAAGTTGTAGTGCTTCATTCTGACAAAATAGAGCGTAAAGCCGTTTGAGGGCTTTCATACCACACTAGATCCAAGCAAAGGCTGCTTCTCAATTCCAGGAGGCCCTGAAGGTGAAACAAGCTATAATTAAAAAAAAAATTTTTTTTTAAATGTTTATTTTTGAGAGAGAGGGAGAGACAGAGCAAGAGAGCGAGAGCGAGCAGGCAAGGGGGAGAGAGACAGGGAGACACAGAATCTGAAGCAGGCTCCAGGCTCCGAGTTGTCAGCACAGAGCCCAACACAAGGCTCAAACCCATGAACCCTGAAATCATGACCTGAGCTGAAGGTGGACTGACTGAGCCACCCAGGCACCCCAAAACAAACTATAATTTAATAAATATTCATTCCTCAATGAATCAATATATAACACATAATCTTCTAGGCAATCTAGAGCTACAAGTCAAGACAGTTTTGACCATTTGCTGCAGATTTCAATCTCCAAAGAAAAACACATGAAGAACTAACCAGAAGATAAAAACACAAAGGCATGAAAACTCCTTCTCTGCATTTCATTATCATGTTTGTTATACTCATAATTACTATTTAGTTAGGGAGCGTCCAGGAATGCTACATGGGGAACGAGACTTTGAACTTGATCTAAAAGATTGAGAAGGATTTCAATCATGAAGGTTAGTTGATTCCATAGTAAGTTGAGAAGCACAAGGTAAGTGCAGAAAATGAAAACTGATACTGAGTTTACCTAGTACCCATACACATTTCTTCCTATGTTGCTCCTACTCTTTTTAAAACTCTAAATGTAAGTAATTAGTACCTGTGTACATATTTTTCATTTTAAAGTGTTTCTAATTTCTAAATATACATACCCAGGTGACTTTCTCTCTGAAACATTTACCTACCCCAGAAGTAAGCTACTGCAGATAACCTACTAGCTACCTATAACTACTAATAATGTAACCATAACCTTACCTCAAGAGGTTATGCCCAGAAATCCCCATCCTGTATATGCAATATAAATGTACAGGTCAGCGTTCAAGCCCCATTGTTATGCCGAGGTGATATTTGCATTTCTGTCATTCCTTTTCAGTACTTTCCTCATAAAGTCTGGTGAGCACCAGGGCTCCATTCAGCTCTGCTCTATTTTTTTTTTCCTTTGGTTTGTTTGTTTTCTCTTTTCTTTCCTATCCTCCTGCCTTCTAGCTCCTCCAATTATGTGGCTTAGCTCCTATGGCCCATGGCCAAGAGACAGGCTCTTGTTAAGAATCATCTCTTGAGATTGGAAAGATGATGAGGAAAGTTCTGCTGCTAACCCAGATAAACATACCTTTACTCATTTTTTAGGGTTATCATAACAAAGAACCATAGACTGACTGGGTGGCTTCAACAACAGACATTTTCTCATAATTTGGGAAGCTACAACTGCCAAGATCAAGGTATTGGCAGGATTGGCTTCTTTTCTCCTTGATTTGTTTTCATATGGTCTATCTTCTGTTTTCATATGGTCTTCCCTCTATGCGTATCTGGATCCTAACTTCCTCCTCTTTTATAGTCCTACCGGATAACTTATTGAAATGCCTTATCTCTAAATACAGTCACATTCTGAGGTACTTGGGGTTAGGACTTTAGTATATGAATTTTGCTAGGGACACAATTCAGCTCATGACAGTACCCAAGTCACCAAAATTCTTTAATTATACACTGCCCTCTCTGTAGAGAGTCTTTAGAGAATGCCCTAGGTATTTTTCATTTCCAGAAGGCCATGGGTAGAGACAGGTGCATGCTTGTCAGCCTTCCCCTGGCTACTTCCTATAGAAATCACCAGTTTGTCTCAAGGCCTGATGAATTATCAAGAAAAGCATGAAAGTCTCCACTTGATACCAATGAGGAACTGGAGATTCAGAATGGTCAAGTGATCTGACTAAAATCTTCTTAGACAGTCGAAAGAGAAGGACTTGTTTGTTTGTTTTTTTGACTTCCAATGTAGTGTCTTATAAATAAATGGGTGAAAATAAGGCAACATGTCACCCTTTAGGTTTAATAAAGGAAACAAATTCTAACATCAATTTCCTAAATATAATTAATCCCCTTAAAAGTCCTAAGTAAGGGTGATAATTTAAGACTGGTTTTGCTGAGTGTTTACCTTCATGGTATTTTCAGGATGGTGAGGAAGGTTCTGCTACTTAAGAATTTAACTACCTTACTTGCAGCAGGATGGCTGGCGCTTCACCCTTAGAATACAAGTTCTCTAACTTAATACTTTTCTTTTTTAATTTATCAGTTTTGATTAGTTGTGATGAAAATTCTCAAACAAATATAACAGTAAAGATACTATCTAATGAACCACCATGTGCCCAATCATCCAGCAACAGTATCAGTATAGGGTCAAACTTATTTCATCTCTATTCCACCAACCCTTTCTCCTCTATGGGGAATTTTGAAACAACTCCCCATATCATGTTTAATACTCCAATACACGTATCTTTAAAAATATAACCATAACACTTTATCACACCTTAAAAAATAAAATTCATAGAAATATGAAACTTTTAAAACTTTATATTCAGATTTCTAATAATTCTTAAATAACATCAAATATCTATTTACTATTCACATTTCCCCTATTATCACACAATTTTTTAACAATTTGTTTGAATTATTTCCAAGTAAGTTTCTATGTATCTATTCGTTTTCTATTGCTGCATAAGAAACTATTCCAAATCTTGGTGACTTGAAATAGCCATTTATTATTTTGCATGATTCTGTAGGTTGGTTGGGTGATTCTTCTGTTTCACACAGCTCTATTCAGCTGGCATCTTGACTGGGCTGGAATAACCAAGCTTAACTCTCAGGCTGCAGGTCTTGAGGAGAATGTCTAGAAGACTGGGACCTCTCTCCCCCCATGCATTCAATCTAGGAGGGTAGATGTGCCTCTTTACAGGGTGGCCCCAAGGCAGCAAAAGCAGCTGATGCCAGCCCCCAAAGACTCAGGCCCAGGACAATGTCAATTCTAACATATTCTACGGGTTAATGTAGGTTAAAATCAATCCAGGCTCAAAAGGAGGGGAATAGACCCCATTTCTTAAAAGGAGGACAGGATTTAGAGATGGGAGAAATTACTGGTGACCATCTTTGCAGGGAAACAACCACATTCACCCATTGATATTTGATATGTTTTTTTTAAAATCTGTAATATTTGCCAACATTATTCCTTTGGCTAAGAGATCCAGAGGTAATTTGTGATTTACATATTTTATAGTTGTTCTATCAAGAATTTAGGTGCCTCCATTGTCCTTATAAGCTGGATGCAAATGATTTGACTCTTAATTACAAAACTTTAATTCTTTTTGTGTGTGTGGCACATGTTCAGGAAAAAAACACATATAAGTGAAAAGAAAAAAGCTCACACCACACAGAAATAAGCCATTAGGTTTTTGACATATGGATGTATGTATACACATATGCATGCATACATACAATTTGTGATTTAATCCTACCTATGTGAGCTGATACTAAATATACTGCTTTGTAAACATGTTATGTTTAACTTTGCAATATAGGATGAATAAATTTTCATGCATATGTGTAAAACTTTCCAACTAAAAAACAGATCTGCATAATGGGTCAAAACACAAAATCCAGTGAGATGCTGGTACCAAGGACACTACCTAAAAAAAAAAATTCCACCAGATGATTAAAAGTAAAACAAATGTCAAAGATACATCAGAAAACACAGAAAGAAAGCAGGGGCCAGATTTTAATATCAGACAAAAAAAAAAAAAAGAATTTACGGTCTAGAACACACAGGATAAGAACAGCTGCATGAATGTCTTTGCTTCCAATGCATCATCGCAAACTTGTTTCCTACTCTTCTTATCTCTTTCTTAAGCTTTTCCCACTCATCTACGCCTCTTATTATTTCTTCCAGGTCCAAATGCCTCATGGGAGTGTCCTCTTTAAACCCCAGGCCAGGATGGGTCAGCCCTCCTCTCAGGCTTCCTGTTTCCTGGCTTATACCTTCAGAAGGCTGAGGATTTCCCTCTGCCTCCTGTGGTACATCTTCTGAAGGGCAGTGTGCCTCCACCTTTGGCATGTTCTGTAGTTTTCCTTCATTTTCTTTTTGCATGTTGAGTATTTTTCTGTTATTTCTTTTGAATAAATTAATCCTAAAAGGATTAGGGCACTTTTGCTCCTTCTCCAGCAATACAGAGCTCCTACAGGGAAACAAGCCCTAGACTATAAACTATGTGATATATTTCTTAAGTCATTTTTAATCTCTAGATTACTCCTCCATATTATTTTCCCTCTTGAAAATTTGTTTAAAAAGTCGTTTGTTCTCTGGAGTTTCCCAAAGTCTAGATTTTGCTGACTGCTTCTTCCTGCATTTTCTAATATGTTCCTCTGTTCCTTTTATTCTCTGAAAATTGGTAGTTAAATCAAAAAGCCTCATCAGATTCTGGTTTTCCCCCCCAAGATGAGCCATGTACCTCCATTAGGAGGAACAAAACCTGGTGTCTCTTTTATTGTGATATTATCAGATACTGATAATCATTATCTAGATCAGGGGTCTGCAAACTACAGCCTATGGACAAAATCCAACCAGTGCACCCTGTTTTTATAAATAAAGTTTTACTGAAACAATCACGTCCATTGCCAATGGCTGCTTCCACACTCCAATGCAGACTTGAATAGTTGCAACAGAGACTATAGGGCCCACAAAGCTTAAAATATTCACTATCTGGTCCCTTACAGAAAAAGTTTATTGACTCCTGATCTAGATCCATCCAGATTGCAAAATCATAATTTTCTTTTTTTACAAAATCATAATTTTCTAATTCTACCCTTGCTTCTTTTTTATTAACTGAAACATTCCTGTAAAGAGAAACTTCTTACCAACTCCCTAGTTATCATATAGGAACAGCAGGATACATGCTAGATTGTCTACTTACCAGTTTTTAAAATAAGGTAGTTTCCTAGTATTCTCCAAAGGCAGCCAATGAAGAGTTGAGAGTATTTCTGTATGTGTTTGTGTGTATGTGTTGTTTTAAAGTACCATTATTAACCCGTGGATTTAAACACATTCCCTATGCTTAAATCAATTGCATTCAATTCTTATTAATGCTTAAAATTGTCCCATCTTTGCTAAGTAGTTTATTTAAATTGTCTCCTGAGTCTTTTTAAAATAATCCGCATATTACTGGGAGCTTTTATTACTATCTGGTCTAACAAGATGTTCCTGGCTAATCTTGTACATTTCTTTCCCCATACAGGGAATTATCCATTTCTCCAAGGAGATGTCATCCCTTAGTAAGAAATGATATTTAGTGAACAGAATCCAGATGCACGGGGTACACACTGATACTGGGGAAATTATTATTTCCAAGTCTTTTTTGAAAACAGAGCTTGAAAATGTCTTTTTTTTTTTTTTTAAAGAAAGAATACTATGAATTTATACTGATTCTTCTGATTCAAATTCAGGATTTTGGGATTTTTACTTTATCTCCTTGATCTTATACCTTTAGCTTTTTTTTAACTACTATGAAAATGTTAATTTTAAACAAACCAAAATAATACTCACTTAAAGTATCTCATATACAGGAAAGGAATATAAGCACTATCATCAATAATATGATTACCAAAAATTTTCAGCTTTTTGTGTGTGTGGTTATTTTTTCTATTGGAATATATTCCACTGGGGTTATCCAATCAAATCACCCTGTTAGAAAGTTAAACGTTTGTTTTTGATGAAAAAGGACATTTTGACATGACTGTTTCAAAACAACTCAAATTACTGAGGCATTGTTTTTATTACCAAGTAATATTTGCAACAGAAACCATGGTTCCCCACTCAATCTCTGAACCACACCCCCAGACAGGATAAAGGGTGGGATGAGGCTCAGAAATGAGGTGTGTCCATTGCATACATTACGAAAAACAAAAACAAAACAATGTCTTAAGAGGAAAAAACATATTCTTTCATTTTATTTTTTTAAAGTACAGATTCCCTAAAAGGAGTAATAATCCAAACTATTACTAGTAATTTACCCTTTCATATTAATGGGCTCTTCTAGGAACAGGGGAAAAAGTGTGAAGTCACTACCTAACCAAGGAAAGGGGAGTCAAAGAAGAAGGTGACGGAAAAGGGGGAAAATGTGAAGATTCTCAGAATACAACTCAAAAACGTTTATTTCAGTGCTGAATCACTGAATTGTATACCTGAAACTAGTATTACACTGTATGTTAACTATACTGGCATTTAAACAAAAAGTTAAAAAAAAAAACTGTTTCTTTCTTCCTACTTTTCCCAAGGTTCACCATCAGAAGACAACCAGATAGAGTGGGGGTAGTCAGCATCCTCAAGCTTCCTTTAAATTACCAAATTGCTTTTGAGAGGCCTGACTTCTCTCTTCATGGGTACATTTCTGTTCCTTCTTCACACATGATCTTAGCCAAAAGGCCGAGAAGCGATGCATTTCTGTTCCTTCTTATTTCCTCCCTTTGTCAGCAACTAGACCCCAACACCTGACCTTTATTGCCCACCTGCTTCTATTCATCAACCTTTGTCCCACATTTTTCCTTAAACTCTTCTTTCCAGCTAATCCCTTAAGTCAGGCAAATGAAAAGCGAAACTACCCCTCCAGTGATAGTGACCTCCAACTGGCCCAGACCAGTTTAACCCCTGACTGAGGCCTACATTGACAGACCAGGGAATGACCTCTAGAATGACAGACAACTTCCTTTACCTCATTATAATACTAAAGTCCCTGCCCAAAGAGGAGCACAAGCCCCATTCATAGAACACAATGTATGCATAGGCATGCTGCCTCAAGGCTCATGCCAGACCCTATGCCACCTCTACATACAATGGCAGGGCTTCCCTATTTAGATATTCATCCTAACCTAAATAAAAGGAACCCATCCACCCTTGCTCAGAGAGTCAAAGCTTTGGAAACAATTCCCCCATGATCTCCTTATTTGCTGCAAATAAAGTTTTCTTTGTGAGGCAACTCAATCTGGTGCAATTTCTGACTCACCAAGCAGTGAACTCCTGTTGGTTTGGTTACACCTTCCCCTGTCCCCCTTTCTTCTCCACTATGCCTTAAGCCTGGATTTAGCAAACTATAACCAACAGCCAAACCCAAGTGCCACCATTTTTTTGTAAATAAAGTTTCATTAAAACATAGCCAGGTCCATTCGTTTACACATTGTCTATGGAGGCTTTCACACTCTAATGGCATAAGTGAATAGCTGAGAAAGAGACTGTATGCGCCACAAAAACAAAAATAGTTATTATTTGGCTCTTTAATGGAAAAGTTTGCCAGCATCTGCTCTAAACTATGGGTTGACACTAACTTCAACCTTCTGGGATATGGCTCAGCCTTTCTGAGCTTGCAAGATCACTAAGCATTAAACTTGTCAGTGAAAATAGGTTTACTACCCGAAGAGCACAGAATACCGATTCTAGAAATTGAACTAAACTCAGATTCAAGAACAGTGCTTGCTGAGCGATCTGAAGTCATAGATTCAACTTGCTATTTTTTGAGAATTCTGAAATGAGCTAAAAAAACTTTAGGTACAACACAACCTGAAATACTCAAATATTTCAAATAAGGATAATAATGACCACTATCACTGCATACTTTTTATTTGCTAGGCACCATGCTACGGACTTTACAGGTCATGTATTATCTTCTTTAATTCTTATATCAACCCTAGGAGGTAGGCACTATGATTACCCATATTTTATAATTGATATGCGCTTTAAAGGTCATGTATTAACTTCTTTAATTCTTATATCAACCCTAGGAGGTGGGCACTATTATTACCCATATTTTATAACTGAGAAAACAGAAAGAATAAGAAACGTGTCCAGGGTCACACAGCTGGAAAGCAATGGGGCTGAAATGCAAACCCCAGCCTTCTCAGATAAAGCCCATGCTTTAAAACAACTAAGCAATGCTACTTTTAAGCCAGAACACTAGAGTTTACCATAGTCTTAAGCCTAGAATTTGAAGTTCTCCTGAGAAAGGGCTGACCTTTCTTGCCCAGGGCTCAGACTGCTTAGAGAAAAAACAGTTGTGAACAACATGGGAAGGTAAAGAATTGGTCACCAAAGCTATGAAGTAACTTATTTTATAAAAGAGATTTCCAGTTAAATATGGCTTCCTGACCACAGACATTGAACCTTTCTTCTTCCTGAGTCCCCATTAAAACAATGATAAAGGAATAAATAAGATTTAAGTCCTCAGGACAAGAAGGCCGGAGAGGAGACATCAGCAGATGAAAAGTTTAATACATTTTTAAAAAAAGAATATATCAAGGAGGAGTGGTGACCAATCTAGCTGAGAAGGGAAAATTAGAACCAAAAGTCCTTGCAAAGGGAGCTACCAGAAGGGGAAGAGAGTGATGATCCCTTACAGAATCCTTAAGAGGCTCAGGAACCAACAGTGCTGGATATTGCACAAGGCAAGAGTAAGGCTCAAGTCTAAATAGAGATTTCAGGGACAGGGGAGTAGTAAAAATATCCATATATATTAGTTTCCTCCTTAAATCTCTTTCCTCACACCACATAATCCCCAGGCGAAAAGATTGCAATTGTGTCCTTATTAAAGGAATAAAGTAGAGAGATTCCAACCACAGCAAAGGGATGGGTAGTATGAAGATGTAAAAGCTAGAGGATTAAGGAAGTTTTGTGAGCCTGTTAATGAGCCTACTTCACTTGTCCTGTCTCAAGAACTCCTATAGCAAAGTGTATGCCCCACCCTCAGAGCTCTTGCTGCTAGATTTTTTGCTGGAGATGACAAATAGTCCCAGACTTTCATATACTCATATATGGGCTCCACAAAGAAAATGCTACTACTGTCTGTACAGTGACATCACAGTGTAGCTTGCCTATTAACAGGTTCACAAAGCTCTCAGTCAACCCCATTCCTAAATGTGAACAGACATTCACAGACTATCAGATTTGAGGAAAGTCTCCAGAATGAAGAGAGAAGAACCAAAAGGGTAAAAGAGAGCTAGATAATGTAGGAATAAAAGTTTCACAAACTATTATTAATATCTTCAGAGAGATAAGAAGATACTATATCCATGAAACAAGTGGATGCTACAGAGAAGGAACAGAGAAAAATAAGAGTACTTGGAAACTAAAATTATGATAAATCCATTTTTTAAAAAAATCAGTACAAGATTCAGAAAATAAAATCATGCAAACCTCCTACAGAAAAAAAAATTAAGATGCCAGAGTAATGGCAAATAGCAGAGAAACAAAGATACATGGAAGATAAACCTGGTTAATCCAGCATCTAATTTATAAATGTTCCATAAAAAAAAAGTGAGATAGAAATTATCAAATGTAAGAAAATTTCTCTAGACTAAAATTATGAACGCTCTAATGTCCCACATTCTTAGAACCCCAGCTGAACACAGAATATTGAAGAAAAAATCATTTTTAAAAGACTCATACCAAGGCACATCATTGTGAAATTTCAGAATAAGAATAAAGTGAAAATTCTAAAAAGAATCCACTCAGAAAATCTAGGTCACATGAATCAGAATGACATGGGACTTCTCAACAGTAATAAAATGCTATATGACAATGGAAGAATTCCTTTAAAATTCTTAGGAGTGATTTCCAACCCAAAATCCTTTATGCAGCCAAGCTAAAAATTAGTTCGAGGTAAGACTAGGGAAGACTGCTATGAAAAACTCAGCTATAACTTGCCTGTATCTTTTAGCTCCCCTAAATACTTTCTTAGGAAGCTACTGAAATAGTACCCCACTGATGAAAAGGAATGAACTAAGAAGGAAAAACATTTAAGTAGGGAATGGCAAAGGAAAGTCTCCATTGTGACAGCTGTGCAGGAGGTCTTCAATTTAAATTTCAACATTTGGGAAACACAAGTGATTGCATATAACAGACCAACGGGGAAAATTAAAAGATTCAGGGGTAATTTTAACTTCTTTTCACCAAATATTTTTAGCTTTCCGCCTTTCAGACCCATGGCAGAACTGCTCTTTAAAGGCATCTTGCGGGTAGTGGAGCCATGTGAGTAGTTCAGGCCAACAAATTGTAAGCAAACGTGATGTGTCTCACATCTGAGCCAGAGCGTTTAAATGCTGGTTGCCCTCCAGAGCACTTTTCTGACTGACCAGGTTCAAGATGGTGGGTTCCCCAAAAGCCAAGGACCCCTAGGGATTCCAATGAGTAGAGTCCCTCCGCCACTCCCTTTGTTGACCCATAGTGGACATACAACATGAGCAAAAAAGAAATCTCTGTTGTTTTGACCCACCAAGATGTTAGGGTTGTTACCCAACAAAATGTAGCTCATCCTGACAAGTATGTAGAAATCCATATATGTGTAAAAATAGGACAATTATTAGAACCATAGTATACTAATTCTATACTGATAATATTTGCATCATTGTGATAATGGAAATTCTATTAATTTAATTAGAATTTTTGATATGACTATATTGAGATGTTGGAGGAAGAAGTAACGGTCATGGTTTAAGAGAATTCAATCATTATAAAAGAGCCAACACAGGGGCACCTGGGTGGCTCAGTCAGTTGGGCATCTGACTTCGGCTCAGGTCATGATCTCACGGCTTATGAGTTCGAGCCCCATGTCAGGCTCTGTGCTGACAGCTCAGAGCCTGGAGCCTGCTTCAGATTCTCTGTTTCTCTCTCTCTGCCCCTCCCCTGCTCATGCTCTGTTTCTCCTGTCAAAAAACAAATAAACATTTAAAAAAAGAGCCAACATATAGTGTCTAAAGTTGGTAAATAAGAGTAAAGAATATTATTTTGGCAATATGGAGATAAACACTAGAAGAAACAGTTTAGAGTACTGAAAGAGATTTCTCTGGGGGAATGGAAGTGTGAATGGGAGCAACAGACTGTTAGTGCTGTTTGACTTTAACTATGTACATGTATCACTTTGATCAAAATTAATTTTAATAGTCACTCTAAGCACTTAATTTTATTTGATAGGTCTATCTTAAAAGAGTTGAGCATTAAGTTAGGCTCCCCTATATTTCACTGAACTTGTGCCCTGAAGGCAAAGTTGTGTAAATCTTTTCCTACCCTAAATATGAGCCTTTTCCTGATCTGCCCTGGTGTTCCCAAGGCCTGGGAATGGGGGTAAGGTGTAGGTGGGTGGCCTGTATGTCAAGCCTGAGCAAAGGTGTATGGACTCCCCTAGGAGGGAAATAGCGTCATCAAGTCTGACTCATCTAAAAAATAAACCCTTTGTAGAACCCAAACCCGGATAAGCTGCTGGGCAGAAGCTGGAAGAAGCCACACACTTTTCTGAATAAATTATAATAACTGGTGACATAGTAAGCACTGGTCTCCTGAAATTAACTCCTGGTCTGAGAGTTCCGTATTTGCTCATAAGTTTACCTATAAGTAAGTATAAGGTCAGTCAGGATAGGGTTTTAAAGAGACCCTCCCTTTCAGTAGGCTTCATTTCCAGTGAGATAAAACTCCAAGGTCCAATAGCTCAAAGTAGCCAGCAAGGCTGCAAGACCTTCCCAAGCTGCTCCCTGCAATGGACGGAGTCTCCAGAAAAGAAGAGTGCTTACCCATGTTGAGTGAAGATGTCAAAGTTCAACAAGCCATTCAAATAAATGGCTGGAAGCACTCCAAGAATTATAGATTGTTAGGATGGATGTTATTATTTCTTCAATAATGACTAAAGAAAAAATAATAGCCTTGCTACAGACTATAAACTGTTGTAAGTGCTTTATGAATAATCTTGTGTGGTTGGTATTATTATAATCATCATTTTACAAATAAGGAAACTGAGGCACAAAGACGCTAAATATCTTGCTCAAGCTTGTGAAATAAGTTGCAGAGATATAATTCAAATCTGGCTATGCCAAATGGACTTAGAGGAAGGATAGTTTTCCAAAATTCCATATCAAAGTTCTGCACCAAATAGAGTGGGGGCTGCTTTTGAAAGATGCTATTGCTACTCACAATTCCACAAAGCATGGAAGTATGTGAAACAATCATTCCCCCAACTGCATAGGTCTACTATTTATATGAAGCTATTTAACTTAATTACAAATAATTTAGGCTACAGATGGGAGCAAAGCAACATTAAGGATCTTGATTTTGAAACTGTTCTAAAATAGCTTTTAAAATCTAGGAGGCAAATTGTCTTTCCAAATGGAAATGAATGTGTGACACAGTGAAGTCTTAAAGTTATTAGCATTTTTTCCTGAGCCCCCATCTATTTTCTTTGTCATTTACACGATGTATAGCCTTTAATTTTAGCTCTGTGATCAAAGAGATACAATTCGAGAAGCTCACTATTAAAATCAATGGCTACACCTGGCAAGGGGTACAGCAGTGATGTGATGGCAGCTTCTCACCCTTGACAAAGGGAGACCAGAATCTCCTAGTGGTTTCAGGCAGAGACCCCAGCCCAACCTCTAAACAAAAAGTGTGGAAGTGTCTCTCCCTCCCTCTCTCCCTCTCACACACACACACACACACACACACACACACACACACACACACACAGTGCAAGAAAGCCTCAGCCTCACTCATCCCATTCCACCGTACCTGTGAGGACTCCACTGCTGAATGCAGTGCCAGGAAACATGTTTTCAGGAATTCAAAGTATCACGTTTCATAATTTGATTTAAATCAATTATCCCATCCCTCCCTGGAACAGGCACAAGCTCCAAAAATACAAAATGTAAATGGAACCAGCTGCAGCAAAAGCCTTGTGCCAGGATGGATTTCAGTCAATGTAATCAGCCTCCCTTTCGAAGTACGTTATTGTTGAGACCCAGAGATTTGGTGAAACACTTCCAGTGTCCTGGGAAGGACCAGGAAGGTAACCAATTATGGGAGGGGAGAAAAAGAAGGAACTAATCTTCTCCAACCTAGCTTGCCTTTGCCCCACACTCTTATGAAGAATTAATTCACTCCTCTGGGGGATACTGGGAAACTGAGGTCGTTACTGGCAGCCTTCAAACACTATCCTTAATTTATGGATATTTACTAAACCACATAATCACCCTGAGTTATCCCATTACAGGGCTCAGCAGAGCCGAGGTCTAAAGTCCTGGGTGTGAAGATCAATTGTGAGAGGTTTTGTGAATGTGTGTGTTTATTAAAGAGGGCATGAGTGTACAATTATTTAGGCTCCCAACATGCTGCCCAACAAATGGATCCCATGCGTAGGGCTTGGCATCCTTCCACTGAAATCCTTCCCCTTAATTGATTTAAAATGATAATTCAATTAAAATAATTATTCTAATCAAACTTCATATCTTTTTGGCAGGTTCTATGAGGGCCTCTGCCCTCAGTGTTATTTTAGTATTTTCTTATTTGTTTTCTCACTGAGCTGACTTTGGCTCTCTGAATCTTTGGAAAATTTTACATCATTGGGTAGTCACTGTACCTTTCTGGAGCTTTCCACTCAAAACACAGGGAACGAGGGAAGGAAATATCCTAGGGAGATGCTATGACTTTGAATTTTGAAGAATCAGGGGGCCAAGAAACAACTGAGAATGATATATGGACATTTTACCCACTGATTCACCTATAAAATGCATAAATAAAATTTAGAATGGCTGGCCAGCTTGCTAAAGCTGTAAAGGGAGGATGAGGGGTAGTCTTATCTCTTATTGTTGTCTTTTTTTCCTTTTCCTCATTTTTCTTTCAGTGGCTGTTGTCTCTTGAAATGTGTAACAGTTGTATCAGATCTCAGGAATTCTTCTAGTTTTTGAGATATTGCAACAACAGTTCTCTCATTTCTTCTACATAGCTATGTCAGAAGCTAGGTAGAGCAGATCCTCTCAGGCCCATTTTAAGGATGAGAAAAAACAACAACACAAAAGGGTAGGTGCTGTACCAACACCACACAGTTAATACTGGAAGGGCTGTCACTTTCCAACTGGAGAACCACACCACAATGCAAGTGAAAAACAAACTATTTCTATATTCTAATTTTTTAGCCTTAATACAATTTACAAGGACACTGGGACAGTTCGATTTGTATAATGGCCAATCCTTGATTTAAAAAATGTTTCTGCTTCTCCTGGAAAAACAACAACAAAGACTCCAGGTGCAGTTTTGCCTGAGGGATGCCATCCTCTTGACCTGAATCATTGATGTCCGGAAATCCAGCTGTGGCCTCCTTCACTTTTCAACCATGCTAATGAGAATACAAAAAAGATCTGCAATAGAAGAGACAGGCCTCTTTCTGATGCTACTCTAAGTTGAACATTGGATCAGAAGTTGAGAGACTTGATTCAGTAGCTCTGCCACTGATTAGCTATGTGATTTTGGAAAATCCTTTTTATCTCTCAGTGCTTCAGAGCACCCACCGGACCTTCAGAGTCTAGTATCTGTTGTTAGCCAAAAGAGCCTCTATTTTTGAGATTCCAATATTAATCCCATTTGAAACAGTCTCTAAGAAAAAAACTGGGCTTCAACAAGGCAACAGGTATCCTCCTGGCAAAAATGTTATCCTCTGGATCCAAGGAAACTTCTGTTTATGAGTATACCTTTTTTAAGAAATAACTCTGCAGTACTTTCATGATGCTTTGATGGAATGTAAATTTTGCTTTTGTAGCAATGACAAAATACACACCTTAAGAACTGTCTTGAGCATCTCATCGTGCACCTAGAGGCAACGTGGAGCCTAAAAATGCCAAGAGGGAGGAGTCATGCCCATAGAGCCTGAGTGGGAAAGCTAAGAAGAAACCTGAGCAGGGGCTTAGACTCTGGGTCCCAGATCTCTGGTCACTGGTTATGGTGCTTCTCTGCAATCCTGCTCTGAGTAGACCCCATCTCAGGATTTACATTGAAAGCCATATGGAAAACTCCAAAGAAGAAAAAGGGCTGTGGGAAAAGGCATTAAAACATGATTCAAAAGGAAACTAAGTCAGACAGAAAGTTTCTTCCAAACTCGTTCTTTTCCAAATTACTTCTATGTAGGATTACCCATTTTAGGCAAGCCAGTTTCCAGAGGGAACCCCTTTGTACATGTACTTTGTCGTAATTGTATGAGGTTAACAAATTGAAAACAAATTATATGTATATGAAAACAATTTTTATGTACATATATATAACCCAGCCCAAATTGCAGTTCAAAGAAACCAGTGTTTTATAAAGTGTACTACTCTTTTCTTTTACTCCTTTTAAATGTCATTTTAAATGTCCAGAAAGATGAAAACAAACAAAAAGAACAATCCCTTAGGAAAGTAACTGAAGGGAATGGAACTAAATCATCTCCTAAGACCATTTTTATGCAAAAAGCCTACTCAACAATTGGTTTCTTTTTTTAAAAAAATAATTGTTTTCTACTGTAGGAAAACAATTGCCCAGACAGCTGGTTAAATTTGTGGGTGTATCACATGATAAATGTGAGCACTGGGCAGAGTCCTGAGCTGGCCCTGCAAGTATTCTGATTTAGTTCTCAGGAGAAGCCCAGGAATACACACTTTAAATAAGAACTCAACCTGATTCTGATAGCACATGACCCACAGGCTAGATTCTCAGAACCACTGCTTTAGACAGATTCCCCTGAAGACTCTAACTTACTAGTGATCAATAAGTTTTCTTGTGACTGCTGTCATTTACCATGACTTCTTAGACTAGTCTCCAACAGAATACTAGTTTAGAGGAATAAGTAGAGGACTAAGAACCAAGAGGTTCACATTATATTCTCTGTAATAAAATGAGTTAATAAACACAGTTATTATTACATGGGGTGATTAACATCACAGTGGCAAAATCCAGATTTCTGTTTTCTAAACAATGAAAATTAGCAACAGGTATTACAATAAGCCCGGTGTGGTGCTTTAAGTCCCCTTTCTGCGCCTGGCACTGGCTCACCTGCTTGATATTGGCAGGAAATATTAAAATCCACTTAATGTAAATGGTATTTCTCAAATACCATTTCAAAACACGCAAGGAATGAAAGAAATGACATAAACTGTTACCTCTACTGAAGAGTTAATGTCTAACCCTCACAGATTTCATTTTATACTAGAATTCATTAGCATTAGAGGAGTCATTCCATATCAGATATACAAAGTGCATGCAAAAGGGCTGGGAGACAGCAAAGAAACAGACTTTTGGCATGGAAGGAGTAAGTCTCAGAGGTCTTTGTGGAGACAGTAAATGATGGGTAAGGTCTTAACAAGCATGATCTTTGAATTCATTGGAAGAAACAGTCTTGAATTCTGGCTATTGCTAAGTCTAGGAAGATTCTCTGGAACCATGGACAAAACAGTATGTCCCTTACCTGGAGGGGTTTTTTTCTCTTTCCAGTTTATCTTCCCAAACTAAGCTGACAACAACTGTAAACATTCATGTATACATCCAACCATACATTCATGTAATCATTCATTCAATCTTTCATTCTTCCTATCAAGGACTGCATTTTTCACTGGGGATGCAAACAGGATGAACCCACAGTGCTACTCTCAAAGTTTAGAAAAAACAAACAAACAAACAAACACACACCAACAAACCACACAGCTCAGGAGCGAGAATTTTTCAGTGGCCATAGTTGCATCCTAGGGAGCTCAAATTGATTAACCCAGGAAGGTTCTCTTTCATACTTCTCTTTTTCCAGATTAATTCATTCTGCCCAGCAAGAGAATAATTGGAGAAAGAGCACAGTATTATGATTCAGGTGTGGATTCTGGAGCCAAAGTGTACAGTGTGAATCCTTGCACTAAAAGCAGCTTATAAATCACTGCCAGCTGTATGATCCTGGGCAATTTACAGAATTTCTCCAGGCCTTAGTTCTTCATTTGTAAAATGGGGACAATAAGCTAATATATGTAAGTGCCTACAGGTTCCATCAGGACACTATTTAAGTGTTCACTATTAAGAGGATGCCACCTCCCACACCAGTCTGCTGCTTGAGAGCAGGAAATTTGTAGCCCCCAACTCAACCACAGATGGGCAACCCCCAAACAAGAACATCTACTGCATGATAAACATTCAACATGTACATTTCTTTGTGGGCTGGCCTGGGAGCTCCTTCTTCAAGCACATGTGCATTTCCTTCTGGCCCAAAAGCCACCATCTTCAGTGAGATGGAAAACAGCTGGCAAACACCCTTTCTACAACTATACTCCTACCACACTGCATGACCACTCCAGGTTACCCATCAGACTCTTATTTTTCAGGCTAAGCCATTCTTCAACACTGCCATACAAAGATGTTCTCCCAGCCCTTCAATCATCTCCCTTTGCTTTGTTTGGCCCGGCACCAGCCCCAATTCTCTGTTTCTGCATTAACCAGGAAGAGCCTCAGATAAACATACACTATTCCCCACAAACACCTTCTCCAATACTTCTGACAAACTCTCTGGTGCATTACACTGAAATACTTCTGAAAACAAGATTCCATATACTTTCTATTTCCTTCACCATAACCTAATAAATGAAGAAATCCCAGACGAAAAAGAACTGGCTGAGCTCATAAGTGAGAAATACATGTGAGCTGATAAATATCCTCCCCAAGACTTATATCAGAGCTAGAAAGCTTCATTTCAGGTGTCAATTCCGTGTGTGTGTGTGTGTGTGTGTGTGTACATCATAAAGTCTTCACCCTCATCATTTTCACACTGAGGAGGGTGACAAAGAGGAGGTGGTGGCATAGTTGGTCTCACTGTCCCAGGAGTGGCAGAGGTGGAAGAGGTGAAGGAAATGGAAGGGAAGGCAGAGAGGCAAGCACATTAGGTATAAGTTTACGAAAATACAATGTAATTTCTGTGTCTGGCTTTTTTATTTCTCTAAAAACCTTTCTATATGGTACCAATCCTTCCACCATTTGCTTTAGCTTCAGTGCCCATAGCATACAAGAGTCCATGTCTTAAGTCAGAAGCAGTCTTGAACAATCGGACTTCTTCTACCAGACTAATGTTTTCTGTTTTCTGGCACTGCTTCTACATCTTCCTCATCGTCTGCACTGGTTCACAGGCACTCATCTCCATCATGTTGTCTTCTGTTAATTCCTCTGGTGTGATGTCTATTAGCCCTTGAATTTCTTCAAGATCCATATCTCAAAACCCTTCACCCCCCCCCCCACCTTTTCTGCCATATCCACAATCTCTTCCATGATTTCCTTGATTGGCTCTGTCATAAATACTGTGAAGTCAATGCACAACATCTGGATACACTTTTCCCCAGCAGGAATTTATTGTTTCAGGCTTCACAGCTTTCATGGCTTTCTCTATAACAATAGTATCTTCAATGGTTTGATTTCATGACGATGAAACAACAATGGTATCAACAATGTTGTTGATCAACAATCAACAAATAACAACAATGGTATCTTCAATGATTTGATTTCATGATCTTCAATGATTTTCATGATGTTCTCTCTATTGGGATTCTCTTCCATACCACTGACAACGCTTTCTTTGGAATAATGTATGTAATGAGCCTTTAGATACTTATGACCCTCCCTGATCTAAAGGCTGAGTTAGAGACATTGTATTTGGGGCAAGTCACCTCAATGCCTTTGGTATTAAACTCATGGGGTTCTAGTTGGCCAATGGCACTGTCCAATACCAAATGAACTTTAAAAGGCAGTCCCTCACTGGCAAGGTAGTTCCTGACTTCACGGACAAAGCCTGGATGGGACCAATCCAGGAAAAGGGTTCTTGTCCAGGCCTCCTTGGTGTACAACCAAAAGACTGGCAGCTGGAGTTTATCTTTTTTCCCTTCAAGACACAGGGGTTAACACCTTTACAAATAAGGGCAAATAGTCCTGATCATAAAGCAGACTGCATGTGCACAGAACAGTAGAGCTAGCCTATCACTTCTGGCCTTAAATCCTGGTGCTCACCTCTCTTACTAATAAATGTCCTTTGTGGCATTCTTTCTTCCAGAATAGGACACTTTAATCTGCATGAAAACACCTGTGCAGGCAGATATCCTTTCCCCTCAATTATTTTCTTAAAAGTGACTGGGAACTCATCAGCTGCCTAGCAGTCAACAGAGGCTGCTTCTCCTATTACCTTGACATTTTTTAAGCCACATTTCTTCCTATAATTATGAAACCATCCTTTGCTGGCATTAAATTCTCTAGCTTTGGATCCTTTACCTGTCATATGATGACTTCTCTTTTTCTCAAATGATATTAGAGACCTTAGGTATGCCTTTCTTGTAGCCATCAAGTACCCACATAAAAGTTGCATTTTCAACATGAGATAAAAAAGTATTTTGCAAAAAAGGGCAAGGTGTTTTGCACCTGTTGGTATAGCTGCATCAACAGTTATACAAATTTCCTTTTCTGTTTTTTTGTTTTTCACGATGGTCTTTACACTAGATTCATTTATCTTGAAACAGTGGGCAACCTCAGCTGTGGACTTCAATCTACAATACATACCAAGCAATTTGACTTTTTCTTGTAATGTCATGACTTTTCTCTGCTTCTTGGGAGCACTTCTAGCATCACTCGTGGCACTCTGTATGGGTCCCATGGTGTTATTCGAGGTTTATGGTATTGCACTAAATGTGATGAAAAATACGCCGAGAACTGCAAGAGATCACTTTTTACTGTGATACGCAATTTACTGGAGAGATGAACCGCTCACGTGGAGATGATTAGTGTCACATGGCATTTTAAGCAGATACTTGCAACACTTGAGCTCACCACAATAGCAACAGGAGGTGGCTGTGACATTATTAAAGTAGTACAGTATGAGCCAGAGTGAATTTTATATAGTTATGATTTAATATTGCATCCTTACAATTGTTTACCTTTCTCTCAACTATGAATGGCACTATTTACTGCTGTATTTGTGAGTGTAGGTTTTGATACATTTTTACTTTTTATAATAGATTTGTGAACATTTTATGGTAGTAAATGATAAAATAGAGTGGTATCTACATATTATGCATCCGTGTCATACTTGTTCTTAATTCTTTCAATATTTTTGAGCTTCACAGTTTGTGTACAATTTTTTTACATTGTCACAAATCTCCAAAAATGTTTCCAATATATTTATTGAAGAATAAATAGCTCAAAACCATGTTGCTCAAGAGTCACCTGTACTCTGATTTGAAGAATACAGTATACCCTAAAGGTCAAATATTTTCTCAACTATTTTGGTCTCTCTATAATCACCTCTAGGATTAAAAATCTTCAACAAGATCCTAATTAGCCTTAAAATGTGTTTCTTGGGAGGACTAACCTAAGCTATTATCAGCTTATCACTTCAATCTTGGAATAACTAGGTAGTCATCTAACAAGGGCCTATAGAAATAGTATCCAGGACAGGTAAGTTTTGACGTGGAAGATGAAAAATAAAGGAACTTGGGGTACTTTCCAAAAATACCCACACTGACAAGGTTCCACAGTGCAGCCTGGGCAGTCACCATGGGACATGAAGGCACACAGTGCTGGGACGAATAATAAACGGAGTGTCACAAAAATGAACTGGATTCAGGAAGATGGAGACATCTGAAAAGCATATACCATCTATTTCACAAATTTGCTCATCTCTGGGCTTAGGGAATAATTCTAACTTTCCAAAGCTTGTAAAAGATATGCAGGAGGCCAAAGTCTATTCCAACTCATCAACTAGATAAAGTAAACCAATTAAGGTCTATTTGGCCTGCTAAAGAGAATCCCAAGGAAGTGAAGGCCATCATCTCACTGTTTTGGGAAAGGGAACTGAATGAAGGGGTAGATAGTCTCTCTTCCCTCTTGGGATTTGTAAATCTTTTATTACTATATTTTACCTATCTCTAAGGCTGTTCACATATTAATATTTCTAAAATTAGGATGCATCTTACAATCAAAGGCATATCAGAGTTTCATTGATAACTTTCTAATTTCTTGGTGGAAAATAAAATAATGGCATCTATGACATTTGATGGCACCCCAGATGCAATGAAATATAGTACAGTGGCAGAAGGGCTATGATATGTGGGAATATCCAAGAATACTTTGCCATTTCTTCTCTGGAGTTCAGCCACAATGAGCACAGCCCTCCAAGTCTCTGTCTTCAATTTATCAGCTGTTTGTGGAGTCCCCAAGATTCCCAAGCACAGCAATTATGTTTGGGTGGCTACATGAAGAATCTTGTCAGAAAAGGGAAGGGCAAAGTAGCCCTATTTATTTAGTATGTCTTCAGCTATTTTAAAGGATTTTTCTTACTTGCATGTTGGAGGTCTTTCTACCAGTTTGAAGAATGCTCCCCCTCCCTCAATTCCCTAAACACACCAGTTAAATTTTAAAGCTTAGGAGTTTTTTTCTCTGTGGGCCTCTGTTTTAGTTAGTTCAGGGAACAGCCACTGAGAAAGGAAGGAATGCTTTCAGAGTGTCGTTTATACTCCAGAGGCTCTGTACCACCCACAGTCTTCCCTTTTTGCCTCTCAAATGAATCAGAGTAAAATTAAATATCAAAATTCATTCAGACACTCCCAGTTTCTCCAGGCCTTCAGTCTAGCCTTTGCCACCTGGTGAGGACTAGGGCTTAACTGAGCTCTGGGAATATAAAATAAAGTTGCCATTGGTGCCTTGTCAATCCCATGCAAAGGCAGAATGTGCAGTCATGTGCCTGCCACATGTAGAATGTTACTCAGCCACCTTGGAGGAAGGGAAGAATCCCTCCAGGGAAATTCTTACAGCCCAGACATTTGACTCAAGGATCCAAGTAGGAGAGGAGAGAAGGATCAGGAATGAATTCATGGCAGGTATTAATGTAACGCTGACCTCTCCAGTCTTGACCATCCAACTATGCATGAGGAAGAAAAAGAAAGAGGACAGACAATAATGAATGGAAAGGAGGAAAGAGGGCAAGGATGTTCTCTTTCAGAAGCATAGCCAGGGGCGTAAGAGATGCACTCTCTAAAAAGATTCTCTAAAAGTGGCACTCCTCAAAAAAGTTCTTAAGGTGCTACGTTAACATCACTATTGTCAAAAAATACAGGTGAAAAGACATCAAAGAAAACAATATGAAAGCAAGGAGAAGCTAAGAGAAACCTGTGTGGGAACACCTGAAGCAGAAAGTCGGCTTTTCTCTTTCCCATAAAAATGCTACATGGCAGCCATGACTCTGCCTACAGAAACTGGCTTTGTCAGGGGCCAAGACATGGTGATAAGGAAGAACCTACTTCAAGGAGTTTATGCACAGCTAAGAAGAAAAATCAAGAATTTATTAGCTGCATTAACCAGCTAACAGAAAAAAATACTTTCATAAATATGTGCTTTCCCTCCAGTGAATATAATGGATCTCTGTCTCTCTCAATCAATTGGCCTGAATCAATGTCAGCTGGGAAAGCCCTAAAGGAGGATGATATCTTCTCCAAATTCTACCTCCCAGTGTTATTTCTCTTCAAATCACATTTGGTCATGTCTACAGAGTATTAAGACACTCGTTGATTTATCAAAGGACCTCACAGGAATGAAACAATCTTCAAACTGAGCCTTTACCAGAATTGACAGACACAGCAGTTCCCTGTAGAACAGCTAAGACACGCAGAGGAACCTGAATATCATTGTCCTAAATTATCTAGAATAAATTGCCCAAATTCCCCCACTTAAGGCACATCAACATGTCTCTTTCTCTGGGGATTGCGTGAGAAACAAACACACCTTTACTTGTCTGATCTAATCCTTTGTGGTTTTAAGTGGGGAAGCACAAGTAATGTAACCTCATCAAAAAGAATATTTTTCTTCTCTAACTGAAAAAGCTTAAGAAGAATTCCTCACATGTATAAAGAACTTTATACTATTCCAAGAACGCTCAGCTGTTATCACATTTGATGCTCATAGGCATTAAAGTCCATAAATGTGTATTTACAGTCATCTTAATACTGCAAAGCAAACCAGAAGTATTTCTATATACATTACATAGCCAGTTGTTCATAACCTCAAAAGATCTTTCTCTCCATCCACTGTCCTTTCTGCTTCCCTAAAGCTTTTTTTTTCTCTCCTGATCAGTTCTCCCTTTTACCACTTTTATTACTGTTGTTACACTTACAAGTGTTTGCATTTCCACTACCTCTGAGGATCCTTATGCATAAGATGGTAAATCTCCTCCATTTTCCTTTTCTTTCTTTTTTTAAACTCTCTCTTTTGTACTCCCATAACCCTGATCAAATGATACCCATGTTTCACAACAGATTTTGTTTTACCTTCACAACCCTCTTCTCCTGGCCATATCCTTTCAGTACTTATACTTGTTTTCCTCATGATTTGTATAAAAAGTATTTACTCGTCCTTCCCCACCCTGGTTCTATTTCTGCTGCCACAATGATATGGTGATGTTAGTCTTGAGCCATCAACTTCAAAGACAGAAATTACTTATTGGTACAGAAAACGCTTCCCAAGTCTTTCTTCTTACAAACTCAGTTTTTATTCTTCATCCCTGCCACAAGGTTTTAAAGTTGAAAGGGACCTATGAAATCTAATCCAACTGTCTCATTTGAAGGTGACTATACAGGGATCCAAACCCAGACTTCATCAGTTTTGGCCTTTGCAATATCTACTGTTGTCTGGCCCAATCGCCTCTCCCATCTGAGACTCCCATCTGAGTCTTTTACTCAGAAATCATTTGACATTATCACCTAGTGGCCCAAATGTATTCTGAACTCATTCAGATGCCATCACTGAGCTCTTCCTCCTCTCAACTCCTCCTTTCACTTCAAATCTGCTGTGCCTCTCTGGTGAATATACCACCATCCACCAGGTGTCATTCTTGATATAGGTATAATTCTAATTCCTCTCCTCCTTCTCCTTGCATCCCCAGCTCACTCTTGCTCTTTCTCCTCTGCTCAAGTGCCTCTATCATCAGCCCAGTTTCTGCCACCAACAGCTCTTGCCTGAATTACCACAACACCTTCCTAAGTGGTCTCCCTGTTCCCCTCTCTTGTCCACATCCAATTACAAGCACCTCCTGCAGCAAAGCAGATCTAGAATTAAAATTTGATCATATCACTACCCTGATTAAAACCATTAACGAGTCCCCACCGCCACCAAGAGAAAATTTGGACTCCCGGAGTCAGGCTACAAGGCTGTGTTTTGACTCCTCCATATGTGCAAGTTCATCTTTGGCTACTCCTACTTTACATTTCAAACCAAACTTCCTTCGGTCGCTTAAATGAGTCCATACTTGCACAAGCCATTCCCTCTGGCTACAAGATTTTCCCTCTTCCACTGTATTGGAGCAAGCTGCCATTCATCATTCAGGTAGGAACTTTAGATATCTTTCCCTGTCCCAATCTCATGCCACTTCTTGCAGTTCTTTGCTCAAATGTCACCTTTTCGGACAGCCCTCCCCTCACCAGCAGTTCACTCGTCAAAACCTAATGGATTACACACTCATTTGCTTTTGTTGCCTCTGCTCCTTCCAAAACTACTCTCCCCATTACCACATTATACAATTTTTTTTTAAGTACCATGAGAATGGGGACCCTGCCTATCTTAATCACTGCTAAATCCTCAGTGGCTAGTGAGCATTTACACGTATTTGTTAAATGAATGAACATTCTTGGTGTTTAACATAACTTTATTTACAGTAGTAGCTTCATAAATATTTGAAGACAGATGGAAAGGATGAAGAAAAAAGGCTAAAATTGGGAGTTTACAACAGCTTTCATATTTTTTGTCTATAGAAGTTGCAACATCTTCTCCTTTTATTGTGTTTGTTATTTCATCCTCTTTCCCTTATTAGCCATTGAGAAGAGCTGGCCCCCAAAATAGACCAGACTATCAACAAACTTCACTCAGATCCAGCACAGAAGCGAGGCCCACAGTCACAAGCAAACCTCCAGATTTCTCAGAATCATTTCTTAAGCTTAGATGTCTGCACTGAATCACCAATTTCTGCATCTTTGATTGAAATGCCAGAATTAGTCTATAGCCTTGCCCATCCCCTGCACTTTTCCTAGAAACAATTCCATAAAACTCTTGTTCTACCCCGTTTCTCTCATACACCATCTCCTAGCATCCCACAAGCTGTGTGTAGGTGGCACTGTTAATCATACCTTGACCTGCTCTCATCCCTTGTCATCTGCAGTGTAAACATAGATGTCTCTCATTTGCACTATTTTTTTCCCATTTAGTTCACCTTTATTTAAGAGAGTATCTGCTTCCTATTCTGGGTCTCCTCAGAACCTTCCCTTTAAAAAATGATTTGAGAATCCTGCCCCCTAGACTGAAGTTTAAGGGCCTCACCTTTCTTTCCTATTTCAAACAAGGATCTGCGCTTGCCCGCAACCCATCTGTTGCCCACCACAGTTGGTCCATGAACACTGGCAGTGACCTGCCCTCTCTTGTGCAGGAACATAGAAAGGTATCTGCTCTAGCCAGGAAGTTAGAATTCATCCAGAGCAGGGAGGTCCCCGGATCTGTTCATTCACGTTGGGTCTCAGTTCCTTCCTACTTATGTTTGTTCCTCCTTTAACAGTCCCAGCATCGTTCCTTTTGGCAGAAAAGATGAATGTAAAATAGCTCTGATGGAGCTTGCACTGTACTGACCATTCATCAACAGCACCCTGGTGCTGCCAAGCACTCAGCCAAAGGGATTCTTTTCTTCTTATTCCATGCTGTTTCAAATCCTTTTCCCTAGGCTAAGCATTTTTGAAAGCCTAGGTTCACTCTGAGCTTCAGCTTTCTGGCTTCTTTAAATTTTTCTTCTCATTTTTTAAAAATATCAGACACTCTATCTTATGTATCCCTGGTTTAGGTTTTATTCTTTTATATTTTTATACATCTTTAAAAATGTGAGCTCATCAGAGAAGGACCTATGGAGTTAACCTGGATTCTATGGGTTTCTTTTTCTTTTTCACTTAGATCCATTTCTCTAAGATCATCAGAATACTATCAGGGTGGAATTAGGACTAGCTTAACATAGAACTTGTTTTCATTTACTTTTAAGGTACTCAATGTGAACCTGATTCATAGAACACTGTAGGAAATACAGAAAAACAAAAAGAAAAAAAACTGAATATATCCCAAACCTGGCCAACAAGAAATAATCACCATTGCCCCCATATGTGCAGGGTTTCTTTTCCCCTATGAATCAGCAAAGAAAAAGGGGGGGGGGGTATCATTTTACTGCTTCTAAAGTCACTTAACATCTTTTTGTGCAGATCTTACTGTGTCACTAAATATTATTCTACAACATTGTTTTTAAGGACAAGGTAGTATTTCATGATATAGATAAGCTATTACTAATTCAACATATGCCTGTTACAAGACATTGGCTGTTTCCAACATTTGGTATTAGAAACAACTGTAATGAACATCGCCATAGGGGAATCTTTGTGCATATCAATGATGGTTTAAGACTCACTCCTAGAGACAGAACCGCTAGGTTGAAGGGTATGAATTTTTTTTAAAAAAGGAGGGGTATGGATTAAAATTTGAAGATATAGATAAAAGTCACCTTTCATAAGGGCTTTACATTTTCTGTAAATTTATACCAAATTACAGTCTCTGGAGATAAGCATGTGTACCTTCCATATTTAGAATATTATGTATCAATTTTTCAAAAACCTTAACCAATTTTATAGGTAAGAAATGGCATTTGTTGCTTTCAGTTACATATATTTAATTACTAGTAGGTATCAATATTTTTCATATTTTATTATCTTTATTTTTCTGTGTTTGTGAATTATCTAATCATAATCCTTTGACTTTTTTTTCCTAGGATGCTTGTCTTTTCCTTAAAATACAGGAGCTCTTTTATATCTTGAGAATATTATCAGACCTATCCTTATAAATATTTTATTCCTAGTTTTCACTTGCTTTTAAATGTTCATTATTTTTATGAAACAATGATCTTAAATATATATATGAATATATATATGAATATATATATTCATATATATATATATATATATGATCTGCCTTTCATAGGTCTTAAATGTCTTCCCCACCAAAAGATGACTTTTTAAAAAATTTTTTTTAATGTTTATTTATTTTTGAGACAGAGAGAGACAGAGCATGAACGGGGGAAGGTCAGAGAGAGAGGGAGACACAGAATCGGAAGCAGGCTCCAGGCTCTGAGCTGTCAGCACAGAGCCCGACACGGGGCTCGAACTCATGGACTGTGAGATCATGACCTGAGCCGAAGTCGGACGCTTAACCGACTGAGCCACCCAGGCACCCCAAAGATGACTTTTTTAAAGCACCCATATTTTCATGGATCCTTCTTTCTTACTAAATACTGAATTCATATGAAACTTGATTTGCATATGGCACGAGATAGGAAATCTTAATTTGTGCCCCAAATGCCTAGCCATTTATTTTAAAACCATTTATTAAATAAGCCTTCCTTCCCCAGTGATATTTAAGAACCATTCTTATCATATGCAAATTCTTATATATACTTAGGTCTATTTTGGGGTATTCTATTCTGTTAATTTGAAAAGATTTAGAAGTTTTAGTCTTAAGTCCTCTTAATCAGAAATGAGGTAAATAAGGTATCACTTATCAAGATACTATTTCTCAATAAAAGCTTGTTTTTTTTTTCTAATAAGCCTTTAACATGTCTCAATAAACTTACATGAACACATTTGATATTTCTGATTGTTATTATTAACGGGATTTTCTTTCTCATTGTATTCATTGTATTTTTTTATTGGGTCATTACTAGTGCACAGGAACTAAAATGGCCGTTGTGAAGTGCTGCTCAGACTGTCCCCTTGTGGTTTGGTTTGCACACTCACTTCCCTAGCTGCTGGGTGGTGACAGATGGCAGGTTTAAGCTAAGTCCCTCTGTGGAATTGCCCTTAGCAGGACAGCTGCCTTGCTCAAATTCATACTCATTCCCTTGGAGAGTCCTTGTCCAGTGACTGGTACATTACAGGTATCAAGGTCCAGACTCCTTGATTCAAAGCAGGAAAATTCTGAAGAACTATCCCAGCTTCAAGGCTCCCCATGGAAAGGACTGTGGTTCTCAAGGCAGCTGTATCACAGTCTAACATCTCCCTCCATTACCCCTCAGGTACTGAACCTAAGAGCATTCACCCATCAACTTCCCACATGTAAGCCTCCATCTCAGAGTCTACTTCCCAGGGAACCAGCCCTATGTCAGTTGCTGTCAGGAGTGATCTGAGGAAGAAGACTAAACTAAAATGTACTTTTGGAACTGGATCCCCTACTAATCAGTTGGCAAGGAGGACCTCATTCCTCGCAGTAGGTGGAGCACGAGAAACTTCAGGCTTGCTGTAGCAGTGCAATTGCTGAAAGTCTTCACCAGTGACAACCTGGGACAGGATACCCTTAGAAGAAAATGCACTGACAGGTGCAATAGCTTAAGTTTTGAGAGGTTCTGAGGAAGTACTAATTATAAGGACAATGGAATCCAATGGCTTGCTGAGTGGTACTGAAGCACTAGAGGGAGACAAGAAAAGGCTGAGAGTAATTTATAACTAATTGAAGGCTAAGAGTGACAATCAGAGGACCTCTCTGGCATCCTGTAAAGAGGCTGTGATTCCTACCAGCTGGGGGAAGGAGGAGGTTAAGGATCAAGCCCAAGACTTAATTATAAGGGTAGCAAAGCTCCAGATAAAGTGAATTCTCAGCCTTGGTAAGTCTGCTATACCAATGTCAGGATTCTGATTGGGAAGGTGTAGGAGCCTGGAATTTGAGATGGATCATTTGGACCAGTACACTTAAAATATTAACATTCCAGATCCTCCTAACCTCTCTGGGCCTATAGAAGTGGCCCACTGCTCCCTAGTTTAGAGCACCCTTTGCTTAATATAAGGCACAGCCTTCTGTCCTACAAGGCAACAAGTACCCTCCCTCAAGTTCTTCCCCCACCTCTCCTGCTGGGCAAGAGAGTAACGTATAGGGTCAAGTCATAAGGTTACCTAGATGATGATGGGCTAGGCCTACAAAGTAGGGAGAGAAACTATATCCTCAAGATACTGTCAAGACCTAAACAACTTATACTAAAAGGAGCTGAAGCATATGTATGGGACTGGATGCTGGAACAAGAGTAAAGAACATCAAGTTGGGAAAGGGAGAGTTTATCAGCATGAGGGCACTCTCCTACATCAGGGGATCTAATTTAACATCCTGGCCTATGAAATGGCATCAGCACACTACTAGGATTGCTCTTGGAAGATGAGAGAAAGAAAGAACTTATACTAAATGAAGTAGAAATAACAAAACTGCCTTAACAAATGGTAAAATGTTGGGTTTAAAAGCCCGAGGAAGTAAGCAACTAGAGTGGATATACTTTGTAAGGCCAGAAAGCTCACCTGGTGATTATGTTTTGTAGCAGGGTCCAGAGCATTTACCAAAGCAGTAAGGCAACAGGGCATGGGCTGGTGAGAGAGGCTGTCTATTGCAAGCCAGAGCAGAGGAAACGAAATACCATTAAAAAAAAAAAAAAAACAACAACGCGGGGCGCCTGGGTGGCGCAGTCGGTTAAGCGTCCGACTTCAGCCAGGTCACGATCTCGCGGTCCGTGGGTTCGAGCCCCGCGTCAGGCTCTGGGCTGATGGCTCAGAGCCTGGAGCCTGTTTCCGATTCTGTGTCTCCCTCTCTCTCTGCCCCTCCCCCGTTCATGCTCTGTCTCTCTCTGTCCCACAAATAAATAAAAACGTTGAAAAAGAAAATCAAAATAAAAAAAAAAAAAACGCAGGCCCACTGATAGCAGTGAAGATGACAGAACTAAAAATAGAGGCCTGGTTTTCAAACTCAGAAGCCACTAACTCAAGGAGAGACCAGATACTCCGAAGGAAAGACTCTGCAACACCAAGGCAAGTATACACAACAATAATTTCCCCAATTCTTCTCTAAAAAGACCTACAGCCTCTTACTCTGCTAATTTTATACTGGGAAAAAGTAAAATACACCAACATTTCAAGGACTGTTGTACAAAAGGTAAAATTTGATATATGGGCACATAAAACATACTCATGGCCCCATTAAAATGGGAGCTTCTAAGAGCCAAGTAATAAATGGAATGCTGTCCTAATCTTGCTTACAATGTTGCATCCACTGGGTCCACAGATACACTCTGTGAAATGTCCTTGGATGTTCAATGTATAAATGGAATGGCCATGTCTGGTGGTTGGTATAAGCCCTACATGGATTCCTTGGCCTTTGGAGTAAGAGCTAATATAGTAGAGAAGATCAAATGAAAGCCACTGAAATAGCCCCTTCCCTGCCAAAAATTATCAATAAAACACACTATACTATTGTGTCTGGGGAAAATGGCAAAGATTAGTGTCACCCTAAAAAAGACCCAGAATGATGTAGTAGTCCCCATTATATTCCCATTTAATTAATTAGTCTGGCTACCAGAAAAACCAGACACACCCTGGAAGATAACATCAAACTCAGCCTAGTAGTAGCTCCAATTATAGTTGCTGTGCCAGACATGGTGCCTCTTCTAGAGGAGATTAACATGGCCTCAAATACATGGTATTCAGCCACTGATATGGTGAATGTGGTTTTTTCCGTCCATATCAGGAAGAAGGATCAGAAATAGTTCTCTTTTACTTTGTAACAGGCTATAGAATATATTCACCATTTTACCCTGGTACTATGTTAACTCTCCCAACCTCTATCATACTGTAAACTAAAGAGACTGGGATTTACTGGACATTTTCCAGAATTTCACACTGACCTACCATATGGGCAAAATGAGTAAGAAGTACTAAGTATGTTGGAGGCCTTAAGAAAACATGTCTCCAGAAGGTGGGAGAAAAACTCTGAAGATTCAGGGATCTGCTATATCAGGGAATTTTTTTTTTTTTTTTTTTTTTTTTTTTTTTTTTTTTTTTTTTTTTTTTTTTTTAGAGATTCAAGGATGCTGATTCAGCTCTTCCAAAAGTAAAAGACAAAGTTCAGCATCTCACACCTCCTGTCCATAAAGAGGACATACACTGCCTGGTAGTCCAGATTCTAGAGACAGCATTTTTCCATATTTGAAAATACTGCTCTGATCCCCATACTGGGGGACATGATGGACAGTTTTTGGTATGTCCCAGAACAGGAAAGCCTCTGTAAGGCAGGACCAAGTTGTAATAAAAGCAGGCCTGCCACTTAGGCAGTATTACCAGGAAGACCCCATGGAATTAAACATGTTGGTGTGGGGGGAAAATGCCCTGTGGAGTTTATGGTAAGCACCAATGGAAGAATAACAGCACAGCCCCCTAGGATGCTGGAACAAGGTCATGCCATCTGTAGTGGTGAAGTGATGTCTTGTGAAAACTGGTTCCTATATGCTATTGGTTCCTAGTAGATGCAATGCCTGATTATGGGACATCAAATGCCTATCTGGCCAGAAGCATTCATCATAAAGTAGGTTCTATCAAATATATCAGGCTTGACCAGCAGCAATTCCTCCTATGAAGAATGTTGTCCCAACAAGCAGGGCCAGAGAGCACAAGGAAGCAGCACAAGCAGGTGGCCTAGACTCCCATTTCATTCAATGATGTTACTCACTACCAGTGACTCACCTTCAGCTCAAATCTATGGCTCCATGGGTGGGGTCCTTTAAGATTCTGCCATGGAACCAAATGACAACAGAAAAATCGCTGAGCTTGGGTCAAAGATGTGCCTGTTCAGTAGAGGGATACAGGATGAAAGTACACGGTTACGAGAACAGCCCCATTCAGAGGTGACCTAGAAAGACAATGGTACAGAAAATCCTCCTAAAGGGCGGAGCTTCAGAAGATGCACCCAGTCATGCACTTTGTGTGGAATGAGAAGTGACTCAAGGTAAGAGCATATATGAACTTAAAACCAATGGTGTGTCAGGCTTATTTGGTGTGTCACAAGCCTCAAGGAAAAAAGACTAGAAAATAATAAACAAGGAGGGCTGTGGGAAGAAGAATGAAGGTGCATCTATAGAAGCTGGCACAAATTGTGAAGATCTTTACTTCTGTTAACTAATCCACCAGAGAGTATCTACCACAGCAAAAAAAAAAACTAAACAATCAGGTGAGTGCATGACTTATCCAGATGATGTTAGCCAGTCTCTGCACCAGCCACCCCAGTGCTGCAGAATGTGTACTGGAACAGAGCAGCCATAGACACAGGAACAGGGGTTGCACATGGGCCTAACAGCACGTGCTCCCAGTCACCAGGGCTGATTTAGCTACTGCTGCCACCAAATGTCTAACCTACCAAGAACAGATATGTATGCTGAGTTTCTGAAATGGTACCATTCCTCAGAGAGTAAACCAATGATCATACTGCATCCTAGAAAGGGCAGAATTCATCTTGAATGGACTTGAAACACATTCTGAGTATGACATTGCCTTTTCTGTCTGCAGGCCTGTCCTGTACTATTTTAGGGTACAATATTTGATCAGCTGATCCAGGTTCCACAAATATCATGTTGGTCCAACGTACCTATTTTACAGCAAAGAAAATACAACACTGTATACAGACATGTTCATTAGACATGTTCATTAGATCCACTAGTCCTATTACATACTGCATGGCCCAGAAGTTGTTGGCCTGACAGAGCAAGGGGATGGCCTTTTGAAAGTACAACTGGGATGTCAGCTTGGAGATGACACACTGAGAGAATGGGGCACCCTCTCCAGGATGTAATATACATCCTAAATCAATGCAGAGTATAAGTTGCTGAATATCTATAGACATAATATATAGATTCAAGATAAAATGGCTGAAACAGGAGTAAAACCACTTACATCACTCACAGTGACCCACTGTGAGAATATGAGATTCTTGTTCCCTAGCTGTGTAGGTTTAGAGATCCTGGGTCCCAGGGGAGAAAAGCATCCATCCATTAGGTAAGAAGGATCCCACTAAACTCTAAGTTATGACTTCCATCTGGTCATTTTAGGATCCTCACGCCAAGAGATCAACAGGTAGTGAATTACTAGGGTAACTGGCCCAATCATCAGGAGGAAATGAGGCTCCTGAAATACACCAAACCAGGGAAAAATGTTTTTGGAAACCAAGTGATCCATTAAAGCATCTCTTAGTAGAAATCTGTCTACTTTTGACAGTAAGTTGTTGTTGTATTCTCATTTTAATGTCTCAATAGCCTGGAATTATAATTTTTATATTTCTTAGAACTAAGATTTTAAAGTGATTCATTTTCTTAAATTTAACTAAAATTTTCTTTCACATATTTTATATAGGGTCTTTCACAAATGCTTATATAAATTCAGTAATCTAGTACCTTTGATTTCCACAATCAAAACACTTGACTTAGCTATGCACAAATGATTTCTAAGGTCACTTTTTCACTCTTTGATTCATCCTTGTTCCAGCCATGATCCCCTTCTCCATTCTGAAAAAACAAACAAACAAAAAAACAACACACAACTTTCCTAGCAGGTAGTCTACTACCTCCTCCAACTTGCTACAGCCTAACTTCCCATTCAGATTGCCAAGTTCAAACCTCAAACCAAGCTGTTTTACTGGAACTGTTACCACATGCAAAATCCCTCCTAAACAAAGTCACAGTGTTTTCTATACTTGCCCTTTCATTCATGAACAGAATGAATAGAGCCTCTGACCCTGACCTGCTTGATTAAAGCCCGCCACGTTCCTCCAGCAGTCCTTTCCTCCTGGCAGAACCTCCATGCCAAATCCAATTCCTCTGTGGGACTTCACATTGAACTCCTTGCCTACAGAAATATGTACACTATAAATAGCATCCTTCCACTGAATTCATAATCGGGGTTCCCACACGATACTGTATCTGAGTAGCTGCTTTTTGCCTCAAGAGGGAGACCCGAGGCTCAAGTCAAGCATATGCCCCAAAAGTTTATTCCTGCCACTTCTTCCCCTCCCAGGAACTGTACCAGTTTTCTTTTCTTCTCCTGGAAACTCACAAAAACAAGCAATGCCTCCATATTTTGCTTTCTCCCTCTGTTCTCTCTTGCTATATCCTTCCCATTTTACACCATGCCATAATTCTAGAACACTGTATCTTTAGAGTCCCAATATGAATGACCACTAGCACTCCCATATTGCCACAACAAAAGACAGATGAGAAAGCCTCAGGAATCCAGCTAAATTCCTGCAGTTTTGCTTTTAATCCACTCATTAGGGGAAAAAGGTAAGCTTAGCCCAGGCCCTAGCCAACAGGCACCCGCCAAGACATTAGGCCCATGGAAAGCCTAAGTCAGATTTCTGCAAAGGGCACACCTAGCCAAACTGAGGGCCACATTAAAATGTCAAAGCCAGAATACAGATGCAGAGCCAATGTTCACATGAACTGGATTGGAATGGGAGGAAATCAGGCAAGTCTGGCCACCAACTGCATTGAGTATCTCCTAACTCCCTGTGCTGATGTATAAGAATATGGCGTGTGTGGATGGTGGACTCACTGAAAGAAATATTGTTGGGCAAGTACATGCATTCTTCTAACAGACAATTGTTTGTGCCATATTCTGCATGCCCTATGCACACACTGGTTTATCCAGCTGCCCCCATTTCCTCATGTCTTCCATTTGTACCACTAAGGTACCTCATAGCTTTCCACTCACATACTTGGAGGTTCTCTTGGCTAGCTTCATCTCAACATGTATTGCCCATTCACAGGCAAAGCTCATCTCACCCCTATAATAATGAGGTGAAGTATGTAGAGTAGGACTATACTCACCTTACAGATGAGGACACAGATACACTGAGATACTAAGTGATTTATCCTAAACAAATTAGTAGCACAGCAGCATCTGGGCGAGAATTTTTATCTCCTAACTTCTATTCCAATTACAGTTACCTCAATATTATGTTGAAGTGTGTGGAATTGTGTTCATCTCCAAATTGGCAATTTCAGAAGGAAAACAATAGATGTCTGGCCTTTACTGCCTACATACCAAGATGGCACAGGGTATACTCAACCCTTTCTCAAATCAAATATACATACTCTGTAGTCACATGCTTTCAGACCACCAGTACTCCCATGTCAATCTCAGATGACTGTTCTTAGTTTTACCTTATTTTACCTTCAATCAGCAGCAAACCACAATTCTGTAATCTGGAGCTTGTTTGGCTCCTCATATTTTCCAGTGTAAATATTAAACATGTAAAGTTCTATAAATCTTAGAGATGAGAAACAGTTACCAGAGCCCCAAGGAACATCAGCCTTGCTTTTCTATTGTTCAACCACCATACAGGCCCCTTATTCCCGCCAATATTAACTAGGTGTGTGCCAGGGTACTGTACAATTGAAATGGTTTCTAAAGTTAAGGGTATGGGAAGAGGAGGAAAATCAAGCTTTGGTGGTCATGTCTCCTGTGTTTCAGCAACATTTTATGACTCTGTTCATACACAGCCCAAATGCTCTGGCAGAGCTACTATGCAAATACAATGTGTTGTGCCTCTGTGCATATAGTAAAAATGTGTAAAAGTACATACTTCCTGACATGTGAGACCATTTGAACTCTATGCTGCAGCACAACTTCTGGCCTCAGGATGCATGGGTAACCTCTGATAATATTCACGATCTCTGTTTACACCTATCAGCAAACACCCACTTGCTACCAGTTCTGGGGGATACAACTTTAAGGAGTGGATTCCCAGCTTTGGAAGCTTCTTAGGAGAATCCACTGGAGGGCAGTCCACCTGAGTCACTGATCCTAAAGTCACCTACTAAGTGAAGAGGGAACACCACAAGAAAGCTTTCATTAAAAAATGTTCAGAAATAAGATGCCCACCTTCCAGGAACTGAGGAATGATAGAGCTAACTGGAATACTGACATGTGAAAATTGTGCACTACAGGAATCAAGATGAAGGAATTCTTTCCATTTGTATCTAATAAGGACATACACCCTGATACACATACTCACAGAGGAGCTCTAGCCTTCCTCCAACACAATCCATCCTATACACAATTGTTTATCTGTGATACTTTTCAGTGTCATTCTTCACACTACTCTATATATTGGAAGAAATCCTATTGCCTAAAGAGAAGTGGTAAATTCCTGGCAAGAGGGCTGCAGTGTTCTTCTATGCCCTCCTATTCAACCACTGTAATGTTCTGAAGCCTACCTTAGTCTGGTATTCCTAAAACACAGTGCTCCAGACAATCAGTACTATCAGACTGTAGTTTGAAATGGAACAGAAATGTGCTTACCACACTTAGTTGAACTTTAACTGTTCACATTTTGTTTGTATTCACCCCCAAGGCTTTGTTCTCTACTTACCTTCAACATATTGATGTATTCATTCATTGATTCAACATTTGTTCAACTCCGATCATATATTGTGTATAGTGCAGATAAGGGGGACAGAACTGAAGCCAAGAAGGCCAGGGAGGAGGCCATATTAGCTGAAGGTGGGAAGGGAGACATAGGTAAAATTTGAAAGTAAGAACACAGGCAGATGATCAGGCTTAGAAAGGAGAAGTTGATGAGTATAGGTTTGATATTTTTTACTGGAAATTCATTTATGATAATCAAGTAGAGATATCCAGCAGGCATCTGGATAGAAAAGGAGAAAGGTGTGGGCCCAATCTCTAGATTAGGAAATCATGAGAGAAGTTGTGTGGGCTGAGAAGGCTGCTAACACCACACCTGAAAACATACCACACTATGAGTGCTGAGGACAAGGTGAGAAGAAAAGCAATGAAGGTCAGGGACTTGGATGAAAAAGTGAAAGAACATGGACATAGGGGACCTAGAAAAGTAGAGGTTTCCCTTTTTATAAGATGCAACACATAAAACATTTTTCTTTCAATTCACAAATTCTTTCACTTAAACAATCTGAAATAATCAAGAGTGCACCTTACTAGTCATGATGAGCACCAGGTGATGTATGAAATTGAATTGCTATATTGTATACCTGAAACTAATATAACACTGTGTTAACTAACTGGAATTAAAATAAAAACTTAAAATGAGAGAGTGTGCACTTTAAAGGAATAATAAATTTTACAAGAGACTATCCCCACCTTCAAGGACCTTGGGTCTGAAAGGAAGGTGTGTACGTTAATAGGTATGACACGCAAGCATCTTGTCACCAACAGTAACAACTGTGAGCTAACTACAAAAAAATTATTCAAGTTAATGGTAGAAATGAAAAAAACATTAGTAATGAATTTGCATTAGGATTTTTATCTTTTAGCCTTTAACATGTGTGGTTGTATCCCTTTAGCATGATGTGAAGTCAGAGGAAGCAATACCTCCTTGAAAGCATATACTGAGGTTTAAGTTTCCAGAACGTGGCCACGACCAAATGGAATGTTTACCAAAGGCAGCTGAAAGCAATATAACTGGGAAGGACAGTCTGAACCATAGTCAAAGGAGGAGGTAAAAGGCCAAAACTAGAGCAGTGGTGCCAGACAATTAGGTCAACAGGATGAAGCAAGGCCATCAGCAGTTAACTCAGCCAGGGGATAAGAAACCAGCAAAAGGGCAAATGAGTTGGAAAGTAGAATGAAGAAAACGCAAAAGGGGCCAGAAGAAAGCAAATATATCAGAGATGGGTTAAATGTGGGGACAGATTCACAGCTCAGGAATATACTGGATATCTAAAGGAACGGCAGGGCTGGATCAAAGGCTTAAAACACACCAGCTTCTGCAGTTCCAGGCACAGCAAAGTCTCAATGAAAGGAGATACCTCTATGTTTGACTGGCAACCAACCCCACCCACTGGATGGCAGCATCCCATATCCCCCCTGGAGTCTCACACTGGCTTGTGTTTGTGCCTGACTGTGGCCAGTGGTCGCTTATCTCCTTTTGTCTCTGTGGCTGCAATTACTGCTGAAAACTAGGTGGGATTATATTTGTAAATGTGTAACGTAATGTTAAATGATCAGCATTTCTCAATTAGGTAACTGAATGAATGAAATAAACCAACACTTACCAGGACAGCTGAATACAACGGGGTCATTTGGAAATGTTTCTTATTTAAAGGGAGAGTATGGAAGATTCTCCATGGTTTTCCCATCTATTCCTTTCATTTACCTTTAATTTTTTTTTCCTTGCAGGTTAAAGCTGACTCCACATCCTAAGGGACCAACACAAGCCATCAAGTTAAATGATGTCCCTGATAGCTCTGTGGATCAATAGTTATATAGGCCTATTCCTCATCCAAGCTCTGTCAGGGCCCAAATTATACACTGCACATGAAAACCACCTCCTGGATTTACTGCCCCAGAACCCCTAGCCATGGCAGGTGGCTTCTTATCACCCTGCATTTATTTCTTGTAAGCTTTAAGTCTTTGCTACTGATTTTTCAACATTTTCAAAGTAGTCCAGCAGCAATTAGCCAAGTTCTGCTCCCTTCCACAAAACAGCAATGATTTCCTTGATTTCCAAAGAAGCTCCTTAATTTTCTATTTCTCCTACAGAGATATGGGAAATCTTCAAGTCAAAGGACATACAACTGGCAGAGACATTACAACAGTATGAGGAAGCAGATGAAAACTCAGCCATCTACAGTGTTTTTGGTGTTCCTAGAATAATCCACTAGAATCTGGACCATTAGCATTTGTGGGAAGGTGGCAGATGAACTGAAACCTCTAGTTCTGATACTCAGATGCTAGCTAAATCGCCTCACCTCTCTTAGTTCTTCTCTTTCTCAAATGGGAATGATTCCGCTTCCCTGCATTACCTCGTAGAGAGGATATCAACCTAAGTCAAATAGAGTATGTGTGAAAACATTTCATACTCCTGGGAGAGCAAGTGTCCTATAAATTCTAGGTTCTATTATTATTTAATATTTATATATCTCAGATTTATCTGGTTTCATGAATCACTTTATAACAAAATGGACTTGAGCTATACTGAGCTGTATTTGAGCTTCCTAATATCCCAACTGTGTCAGACATCTAGAATTACAGCCCTCTGAAATAATGTGTGAAGCATGGCTTTAACATATCAAGACTGACTCTTGTCTGTGGTTAAAAGACAACACTGCATGGATTTCTAATCAGTGTCCAAGGCAAAGAGGCTCACCATGGTCAACCTAGTAGCCAGATTAATGAATTGCCTGACTTGTGAACTTCAATCTTCAAATTTGTCTCAGTTTGACCCATCTTTCTTATCTTCTTATGTATGTCCTTAGGACATTTCTGTTTAGTGAACAGGAATAATATCCACTTTCATAGTTTTTAAAAATAAACAAGAAACTCTATGTTCTACTGGTCCAAATATGTGGATATAGTTTCAATGTACAGTCTCCTCATGCCTTGTGCTATTATAAATATCATTTTACATTCTAGTGCACTTACTGACCCAGTTATAATCTCTCTTGTATAGACTGTCTTGTATTAAAAAAGTGATGTACTCCTCTAATTCCAAGCATAATTCTCATTAGCTACTGTACTCCTGCATCCAATTATATCAGCCCAATGTTTTCCACACTATACTATTTTGATTTCCTATAACCAACACTTGACTGTGAACTACCATTTTTGGCTCATCTTAACCAATGTTTAGTTAGCTAATAAAAAACATTTGAGGGGCTCCTGTGTGGCTTAGTCAGCGGCCGACTTTGGCTCAGGTCATGATCTCTCAGTCCGTGGGGTTTGAGTCCCATGTCGGGCTCTGTGCTGATAACTCAGAGCCTGATGCCTGCTTCGAATTCTGTGTCTCCCTATCTCTCTGCACTTTCTTTGCTCTCTCTCTCTCTTTCAAATAAACATTAAAAAATTAAAAAATTTTTGAGTACCTTCTATTTCTAAACCTGACTCAGCTATAAAATTGTGGGGAAGAGGTCAGTGCTGCTTTTGTATTACCAGACCCCGACCACAGTTCTGTGGACATGTGTACAGGTCAATTTCTAAATGTTTGTTTGATTTTAATCAGCAGTTTTGCAATCTGTGCAGAAAATGAATTGTAGACTTTCACCAACTCTCTTGCTTGTAGGACAAAAGAATCCTTCTCCTTGCTACTCATAGAGGCAATTCAGATCATTTTCCCAGTACTCTCTGACAGCACCTGGGGACCTGGAGGTCTGCATTGTGTCATTTGGTCTTTGCTGTCCTCCCCATTAAGTACTGTCACACAACAATGGCCCACATCTTGTTCCTTACATATGCTGAATATATTCCCCTTTCTTCTCTACCTGCCTGGATTGTTGTAAAACTAATGTGAGTAACAGCTTATTAACTAGCACATAGAACTTTACAGAATTTAAGGTATCTTTTCATTTAAATGGGAAGAAGTCTTGAAATTTTAAATCTGTTTTTCTTTTATTTCTAGGTGACCAGTTCTTCTGAAATACTGGCACATCCCAGATCTTGATGAGTTCCCCATTAGTCCCATAAGCTCAAAAGATTTCAATTTCCTGACCATGATCCAGCCATCAGAATAGAATCTCTTTCCATCATGTGGACTGACTTGCATTCATTGATATCATACTCCAAATGTACATCATCTCCAAGTTTCGTATTCTCCTTAATAGCTACATCACTGTGCTTTTGAGTTGGCAGAGAGCTCAAAGTTACCCATGCACAACAAATGGCTTATGAAGTGATATTGGCCCTGATGTCTGATCTTAAACCCAAAGTCAGTGCTGTTTAGTTTTATTCTTTGTGGATTCACTCTTCAAGCAGTCTGTTTTAAGTCTATTCCGAACAGTTCGATATTCACATGTAAAAGAATAAAACTGGAACCTTACATTACACCAAGAAAAATTAAATTGAAGTGCGTTAAAGACTTAAATGTAAGAACTAAAACCATGACACTCTTAAAAGAAAACACAAGAACAAAACCACTTTACATGAGTCTTGGTAATGGATTTTTGGATATGACACCTAAAGCATTAGCAACAAAATTCGAATAAAAACATGGAACTATATCAAACCAAAAAGCTTCTGCACATCTAAAGGAACCATCACCAAACTGAAAAGGCAGACTACAGAATGGGAAAAACCATCTGCAAACCATGTGTCTGACAAGGGGTTAATAATATCTAAAACATATATTGGGGCACCTGGGTGGCTCAGTCAGTTAAGTGTCTGACTTCAGCTCAGGGCATGATCTCACAGCACCAGAGTTCAAGCCCCACATTGGGCTCTGTGCTGACAGCTCAGAGCCTGGAGCCTGCTTCAGATTCTGTGCACCCCTCTTTCTCTGCTCCTTCCTGACTCACACTCGGTCTCTCTCTCTCTCTCTCAAAAATAAACATTTTAAAAAATTTAAAAAAAGAATATCTAAAACATAAAAACTCCTGTAACTCAATAGCCAAAAAACAAATAATCTAATTAAAAATGGGCAAAGGATGAGAATGCAAGCTGGTGCAGCCACTCTGGAAAACAGTATGGAGGTTCCTCAAAAAACTAAAACTAGAACTATCCTATGACCCAGCAATTGCACTACTAGGCATTTATCCAAGGGATACAGGTGTGCTGTTTAGAAGGGACACATGCACCCCCATGTTTATAGCAGCACCATCAACAATAGCCAAAGTATGGAAAGAGCCCAAATGTCCATCGATGGATGAATCGATAAAGAAGATGTGGTGTGTATGTGTGTGTGTGTGTGTGTGTGTGTGGAGTATACACTGGAGTATTACTTGGCAATCAAAAAGAATGAAATCTTGCCATTTGCAACTACATGGATGGAACTGGAGGGTATTATGCTAAGCTAAATTAGTCAGAGAAAGACAAAAATCATATGACTTCACTCATATGAGGACTTTAAGAGACAAAACAGATGAACATAAGGGAAGGGAAACAAAAATAATACAAAAACAGGGAGGGGGACAAAACAGAAGAGACTCATAAATATGGACAACAAACTGAGGGTTATGGGAGGGGTTGTGAGAGGGTGGATGAGTTAAATGGGTAAGGGGCACTAAGGAATCTACTCCCGAAATCATTGTTGTACTATATGCTAATTTGGATATAAATTTTAAAAAATTTTTAAAAAGTTAATATAAAAATGAACAAATTTTATGTTTTTTATATTTTATTTATTTTTGATAGAGAGAGACAGAGCACAATGGGGGAGGGACAGAGAGAGAAGGAGACACAGAATCTGAAGCAGGCTCCAGGCTCCGAACTGTCAGTACAGAGCCCGACGCGGGGCTCGAACTCACAAATTGTGAGATAATGACCTGAGCCGAAGTCGGACGCTCAACTGACTGAGCCACCCAGGCACCCCAATTAACAAATTTTAAAATGGCATTTAACGTCACCCAACTTTCTGAGGAAATTGTTAGAAAAAAAAAAGACTTTGCCTTGATTACAGTTTAGACTTATGTAATGTATATGGAATTTAAGCCACAAGAGGCAGTAATAACTTCTCCATTCTCTAATGAAAACCCAAAACCCAGTTGACTAATCAAATAAAACAGAAAAATTTAATTTTCAAAAAAAAAATAGGCAAAGGAGCTAAACATACATTTCTCCAAAGATCATATGAATGGCCGACAAGTACCTGAAAAGTTGCTCGACATCACTAGTCATTAGGGCAATGCAAGCTAAAACCAAAATGAGATATCACTCCCACCTGTTAGAATCCCATCATCAAAGAGAGATAACAAATGCTAGTGAGGATGTAGAGAAAAATGAACACTGGACACTGCTGGTGGCGTTGTAAATTGACGCAGCCACCATGGAAAACAGTATAGAAGGTCCTCAAAAAATTAAAAATAGAACTACCATATGATCCAGCAATTATACTTCTGGCAACATATCCAAAGCTAAGGAAAACACTAACTTGAAAAGGTATCTGTGGCTCCGTGTCTATAGCAACAATATTTACAATAGCCAAGACATGGAAACAATGTAAGTATCCATTGATGATAAATGTATAAAGAAGTTGTGGAATATATTATTATATCACAATATAGTATATTACATATACTATATTGTATATAGTATATAACATATACTATATTGTATATAGTATATAACATATACTATATTGTATATAGTATACATTATATTCCACTATATATGTGTGTATATATATGTATAGTGAAATATTATATTGAAATGTAATATATATATAATAGAACATTATTCAGCCATAAAAAAATGAGGAAATCCTACCACTTGCAACAACATGGATGGACCTTGAAGGCATTATGCTAACTGAATAATTCAGAAACAGAAAGACAAATACTATATGATCACAGAAAAAGAGATAAGACTTGCAGTTACCAGAGGCAGGGGGTGGGGGAAGGGAGAACTGTAGGAAGGTGGTCTTCCAATCCTAAAATAAATAAGCACTAGAGATGTAATTTACAACATGATGACTACAGCTAACACTGCTGTATGATACACAGGAAAGCTGTTAAAAGAGTAGATCTTAAGAGTTCTCATCACAAAGAGAAAATTTGTTTTTCCTTTATTCTTTTACTCTCTTTTTACTGTATATGAGAAGATGGAGGTTAGCTGAACCTATTGTGGTAAGCATTTCCCAACAGATGTAAATCAAAACATCATGCTGTATGTCTTAAACATATACAGTGATGTATGTCAATTATTTCTCAGTAAAACCAGGAAAAAAAAACTTAAAAAAAAATAGACCAAGCAAGTCTCCCTTAAATAGTCACTGCTTTAGGAGTATAGCCTTTAATTTGAAGGTACTTTCTCCAGCTGAAAGCTGTAATAATGCTTCATTCCATTTGGCAACAAAACAAAGAACCAGAGGATTTATAAACTGACAGATCCTCTAATAAGTGTTAAGAGATCAAATTTGCATTCTTTTATGTGACTGGGTGACACATCTCATCACCTATTCTGACTCTGGAGCCTTATTAATAGTCAATTTGCACACAAGCAATTGGCATGATGATCCAAATCAATCATAACCATGATGGAAAATGTTCCACAGGACAGTAACAAAATCCATTGGCACCCAAGTCATACAGATATGAAAAACTAAAGGTAACCTACCTGAACATGCTGCCTCCTAATTTCTGAACACTGATTCAGCGATTCAGCTCACCTGACAAGCTAGAGGTTTGTGCCCTTCCTCACTGCTCTACAAACATTCCTCACATGCCAGCCTGGTCCATAAAGGGAATGACTTGGGTACCCAGGTGGCTCAGTCAGTTAAGCATCCGAGTTTGGCTCAGGTCATGATCTCATGGTTGTGAGTTTGAGGCCCCATCAGGCGCAGTGATGTCAGTATGGAGCCTGCTTTGGATCCTCTGTCCCCCTTTCTCTCTCTGCCCCTCCCCAGCTTGCACGCATGCTCTAGTGCACTCTCTACCCCACCCCTCTCTCTCTCAAATAAACATTAAAATAAATAAATAAAGGGGAAGACTTTCCCAAATGGAGACTGACAGGACACAAAAGCCAGAGGAGTGTTTCTGGATGGTTTAAAAATATTCATGGGGGGGGGGGGGGGGGGCTGGGTGGCTCAGTCAAGTGTCCGACTTTGACTCAGGTCAAAATCTCACAGTTGGTGAGTTTAAGCCCCATGTCGGGCTCTGTGCTGACAGCAAGGAGTCTGGAACCTGCTTCAAGTTCTGTGTCTCCCTCTCTCTGTCCCTCCCACACTCATGCTCGCGCACTCTTGCTCTCTCTCTGTCAAAAATAAACATTAAAAAAAGGTATTCATGAAAAGGCCATGGTGGTAAAATGAGGTTCAAAAGGAGCATATTTTATGCCCATTAGAGCATGTGTGGTTTACAGATATGGTTCAATCCTTGGGCTGACATGTAGAGAGAGATATCTGCTATAGTAATACTCCTGGTCTAACTGGCCACCACCCCTTACTCATAAATAGTCCACAGACTGAAAGTAAAACTATTGGTCCACACTTCTAAGTTATAAGAGAACCATGAACCCTAAAAATTTGGTCTCTTTTCCTCTCCTCCTCCTGGGACCAGAGTGAGGCTTCAATCCTAAATAAGTACATCTGCTTTAAAAATGTTAACTTTGCTTTAAGTGGGCAATCCTAGGGTCTAAACTGGAGGTGTGGGTAAGGAAAGCAGAGCACATTAGCAAGCCCAGTTAAATGATTACAGTTAACCATTTGGTTTCCATCTGACTGGCTCTTATGTTGGATCTACCATTTGGTTCTGAATTCAGGCAAAAAAGACGGGAATATTATTTATGAGCTCATCAAAACCCAGTATCTTCATTCGGTAGCCATAGGACTTAAAGGTAACATTAACTGATGTAACAAATTAACCCCAACATTTCACTGGCCTGAAATAGTAAACTCACGTAACAATTCAATTAAGCACTCCTGGATGAGTGGCTATCCCCCAAGCAGTGAAACAAGGGCCTGCTGCTCCTTCCATACTCAGGTTCTATTATCTTCAACATGTGGCCTCCAAAGCCACCAGAAAAGTCATTGTCATTCTAGCAAACCAGAGAAGGGAGCATGAAAGATGTGCATAGGAGGATTTTATGGGCCAGGACTGGAAGTGGTGCATAGCACTTTCTCCTCACCTGGCTTTGGATAGAACACAGTTACATGGCCACCAAAGGGAGGCTGGGAAACATATTTTAACTATATGCTCAGGAAGAAGAAGAAGAAATTAGTTTGGTGAGCATCTAGCAGTCTCTGCCACACTGGCTATCTAGGAAAAACAAAAAGCCAACTGATCAGGTTTCAGAACATTATCAGCACACTTACATTAGGATGAAGATGTCTCAAGAATGAAAGGTGTGAGAATTTTCCAAATAATCTCTATATAGCAAACATTATTATTAGGAACCCATCAAATGGTATATAGATTTGTGAAAGGCAAACCTTAGGACTTGCATTATCTTTTTCAATCATGCACTTTGAGCCCACTAACCACTTCTGTGCCATGCTACCATCACTGAGTAAGCACAAGATCTTGACACCCTTCCCTTCTTCCTGGATTCAAGTTTTTTTTCCCATCTTACACTCCACTTCCTATCCCAATCTTGACTTCCCAGCACTCAATCTCTGCTTCATTCATCCCTGTCCATGCTGTTACCCCTCGATCCTCCTTGGCCTGACCCCAACACTGTCCTTTTCGTCTATTACTCACACTGATGACTGGCACTCACTCTGACCACTGAACCTGGCAACTCAGCCAATTTCTATTCTTAATCATTGGACTCAGCCTCAGCACCAGTCCACCACCTACAGAAGTTTCTCCATCCTCTACAGAAAGGACATCCAAGTTTCAGGAAATTATTAAAAATCCCCCAGCTAGATTTTAAATTTTAGCTGCTAAAAAGCATTCTACATGCATTATCTAATTTTAATCTGATCCAATCCTTACAACAATCCAAAAATGCTGGTACCATTGTCATCCCCATTTTAAAGATGAAAGCAATGGGACTTAGTGAAGCATAGTATCTTAGGAACATCACACTTAAAAGCTCACATGTGAACCCAGTTATTCCTGACTCCTAAGTTTAAGCTCTGGAAAAAAAGGTACCATGTATAATTAGCAGTTATCAAGGTGCAGAGGAGACAGGAATAGATTAGGTTAATCACAGTTTTCTGGGTAATATCTATGGATATTGATCTGGTCCCAGGCTGTCCAGGTCTCTCCCAAAAGAGACAACCATTAATAAGCAGCATTACAGGCTAGTACATTCATGTGGAACCCCAGACCCCTCACTTCAGTAACTATAATCACAGTTCCAGACAGTTCTGATTGGCTTCACCGTCCTTGACCTTTTGGGGGTCTGCTGTTACCTCCTTGTCCAAAGTATAACATACTTTCTGTGTATTAGTCATGAGCTGATTTTTTCTGACAATGTGAGGAAATCTTCTCAGCCCCAAATGTCTGCCAATGATTTGTGGATGGCAGGTAAGCATATGAGCAGGCTATATTTAACACAATTTGAAATTTCATTGTCTTTCAGTAAAAGGCAGCTGTTTCCAGATGTCATGAATCAACCTTTATGTCTGACTGATGTGGTGTTTGCAGGAAACATCTTGCGATACTGTCATGTGTTATTGGGAGCTTCTTGGACTAGATTATCTGCAAGTCAGAACCTGCTGCTTTCTAGTGAACTGTTATTTGGATTGCTTCAGTAACCTCCTGTTCAGATATGACAATAGGTTGACAATTCCATGGTTCATCTGCCCCATTTGGTTCTCTCACAACCACAATGCTTCAGCCATTCAGTATCAAGAGCCTCACAAACATTTCCCAACAATTCAATCACACACATTTGAGGAATACACTCGGAGCTAATTGGTGCTATTGTCAAGCCCATGAACATTTTATTTGGTTTTCCTGGAAATACTTAATTTTTCAAATCTTGAATTTCCTTCTAGTTCTGTAATGTTTTGAGTACCAACTTAATTTTTGTGTGCATTTGTCAACTATACCCATCAACTTATCTTCACTTAAGTCACTCAATGTAAGATACTAATTAGCTAAGGAATTTTATTGTTTAGTCTGTCAGATCTATGGTTATTTTTATACCACATAAGTCTTCCCAGGCTTTGGGTGGCTTTGCCAAATTTCTGTCCCTTTGTTTTACTACATTTCACCCTATTCACCCCTTTACTGCTATTATGTGGATTAATTTAAGTCATTTTTCCTTCTGCTATAACAATCCAATAGTAAATGCTTTGTGCATATTATTTTAGACCTGTCATGTCATTTGGCTATTGAGGCAATGCATAATAGCCTAAATTATTGCAGAGTAGGAAATTTGGAAGGTGTGATGTCTTTTATTAGGTCAGGCTATGAGAGAAATTCAAGGCCATAATTAATGTAATTCTTGCAAACAACTGTTGGATGTAATGGTTTTTAAAAACCACCAGAATTTAGTTAGATTTTTACATTTTCAAGCAGTACAATGCTCTCTGCCCTTATCCACATTTTCATTCATTGCTCTCCTAAGCTCTCACACCCGATGGTATAGCCATTTCTGATTCAATAACTAGGATTCTCTTTGCCATGACTAGTTTCAGATTTACCACATTTTACTCACTTAGCTTGGCTGTCAGTTCAAGATATTTGGTAATAAAGTGTGGCTACCCTGCAGGTCTGCACATCGTCACCTCAATTCCCAATAGAGAGGTCTCCAATAACTGTGGATTTACTAGGTCTTCCTTTAATGCCCTCTCAGCCATCCAGCTCTAGTGGATGACTGACTCTGTCAGCCAGAACACTTCGGACAGTCACAGCTCACTGGGCTTGGATGCACCTTAAATCTCTGGTTCCAGACCATCGGGCCCAGCCAGCTACTTGCAACTACTTCCAGAGTATAAGGCCATTCCTAAGTGAAAAGACCATCAGTCTCCCCGTGGACTCACCTCTAATTCTCCTTTCCCTGACAGAGTGACTACTCTGGCCCCATGATGAGCTACTAAACCTATATGGGATATCAGAGCCCTGTGAAGCAATTGTGGCACAGCCTGCCTCTCAAGCACAAGGACACTGCGCTGGGTTTTGAGAGGGTTGTAATTAGCATGATTACTTTATTTTGATTGCTGAGGTTAACAACATGGGCAATGCCCAAGTATATTATCATCATCAATTGATGAGTTGGTTTTAAAAATCTGATTATATGACATGTGTTCAGCCATATCACCCTCTGCATTGCTGTTAGGGAATAACTAATGTCTTGTTCCTTAAGGTTCTTAAATAATTTTGCCCACAGTACTGTGCCAGGTGTGAGTAAACAAAAGAAACGAGCTCCCCAAATACTTTGCTGTGTTATGTAGGTGTTTTAGTGTTTGCAACAGTGCCATTTTTTAAAATTATATTTGAGAGAGAGAGAGAGAGAGAGAGAATCCCAAGCAGGCTCCACACTCAGCAAGAAGCCCAACAGAGGGGCTTGATCCCATGACCCTGGGATCATTATTTGAGCTGAAATCAAGAGTCAGACACTTACCCAACTGAGCCACCCAGGCACTCCTTGCAACAGTGCCATTTTATTTATTTCAATTTATTGCCAAGTTAGCTAACATTCATGTAGTCTTGGCTTCAGGAGTTGATTCCCATGAGTCATCACTTACATATAGCAACAGTACCATTTTAAAATGGCATCTAAGAGAGGCGGAAGCTCATCATTTCAGTTGATCAGGAGTATGCCATCAGAGCACAAAATATCTTTGTAAGACAGACAGCTCTCCCCTATGTTAATCCCCAGAGGACACTAATAAATGGTTCTCAAATGAGGCTATTTGGCAATGTCAAAATTTGGTATAATTGTGATAAACATTTTTGGTTGTCACATCTCAGGGAGTGGGGGATATGCTACTGGCATCTAGTGGATGCAGGCTAGGAATGCTGCTAAGCTTCCTACAATGCACAGCATAGCTACCCAAAATAACAAATTATTTGGCTCAAAATGTCAACAGTAACAAATTTGAGGAACCCTAGGTTAGACCAAAGAAAAAGACTTATAAAGGGTTAAAAGAAGTTCAAAGGATTATCCAAAAATGAGAAGCTCAAATAGTTTGCCCACTCAAAATTATTCACCAAGGACAACAAAAATTTCAAAACAGTAAACCTCATTTGTTGGAGCATCCTAAAAATGGAAAGACTCCAGCTTGCCTTTCAAAGATAAACTCTTTAGGCATTTTGAAAACTCCCTGATATTAGGACTTAAAATTCAAATGAAGAATCTGCCTTTCTTCTGGTACCAAAGGATCTTTCCCTCTTAAGGAAAGTTAGGATGATAAATTCCCCCAGCCCCTGTCCAAGTCATTCCACATTTATATGAGGATTCCCTCATGACATTATACTGTGTGTCAGAGGGCCAACAGGCAGAATTTTATTTAAAAGTGATTATTTCCCAAGGTTTTAAAACACAATGATCTGGGTGTTCAAAAACAAAGTGCTAGCCCTGTCCTGCAAATAGGCATATGACTTAATTTATGCTAAAGGAGGTTATCATGCAACAGATGTTGGCTAGGATGCAGAGAAAGAGGAAGTCTTTTGCACTGCTGGTGGGAATGCAAACTGGTGCAGCCACTCTGGAAAAGAGTATGGAGGTTCCTCAAAAAATTAAAAATAGAACTACCCTATGACCCAGCAACTGCACTGCTAGGTATTTATCCAAGGAATACAGGTGTGCTGTTTCAAAGGTGCATGTGCACCCCAATGTTTATAGCAGCAGCGCTAGTGATAATAGCCAAAGTATGGAAAGAGCCCAATGTCCATTGACAGATGAAAAAAGAAGATGTGGTATATACAATGAAGTATTGCTCAGCAATCCAAAAGAATGAAATCTTGCCATTCTCAACTATGTGGATGGAACTAGAGAGTATTAAGCTAAGCAAAATTAGAGAAAGACAAATATGTGACTTCACTTATGAGAAATTTAAGACACAAAACAGATGAACATAAGGGAAGGGAAGCAAAATATAAAAACAGGGAGGAGAACAAAACATAAGAGACTCTTAACAGAGGGTTGCTGGAAGGATTGTGGGAGAGGAGATGGGCTAAATGGGTGAGGGGCATTAAGGAATCTACTCCTGAAATCATTGTTGCACTATATGCTAACTAATTTGGATGTAAATTAAACATTAATTAAAAAATAAAGAAAAAAATAAAATAGGTTATTGTGGCCTGAATTCTGACTTTCCCCTAATTATTCCCTTGCTTGTGCACTGTGACTCCAATAAACAAAATAAAAATCAAGGTTAATTACTGCCATTTAAAATGTAAATAGCATTTGCAGGAGTGGACCTTCAATCAATCATAGTGTAGTTGTAAAAGTTTGCTGTAAGAAATTTCCAATGAGTGTGAGGAAGGTAAAGAGACAGAGCTACAGATGGACAGATACCATAAATATCTGATCTTCAAAATTAAAGCATTTGTCCAGGGAGGTGCAGGAACCCCAGAATTCTGGTTTTTACCTGTCCCTCCTCACCCTGTGGAGAGTAGTCCAGAAACCTGCATGCACAAAGGACAATGGTGAGAATATTTGCTCTTTATTAACAACTGCGGCTTTGGTCCCAAATCCCAAGGTATATCTTGAGCCCTGGTGAGCTCTACTGCCTGCCAAAACTCCTCTTGGACAGACTAGAAAGGATGAAGTAGTTTTCTTTCTCCTCAATCTTACCCTAGTTTTCACTTAGCTTTTTAAAGGGAGTGGGAAGGGAGGCATGTGGAAAAGGGACACCTCTTACCTCTGGTCTCCCAAAGGATAAAACATTTTTAAAAAACGGGCAATACAGGGAGAAAGAGAAACAGACAGATGAACACTACTAGGCCTTCCTCCAAACATATCAAGTCCACACAGCCCCTGCCTTAACGCTCTTGGCCATAGGAAGGAGCTACATTCCAAAGACTACTGGGGTAGATGCCATAAATGGGCTTATTTACTGCATTCCATTTAAGGCTCTACCTCTTAGAAAATGAGACCAGATTCGGGGCGCCTGGGTGGCGCAGTCGGTTAAGCGTCCGACTTCAGCCGGGTCACAATCTCGCGGTCCGTGAGTTCGAGCCCCGCGTCGGGCTCTGGGCTGATGGCTCAGAGCCTGGAGCCTGTTTCCGATTCTGTGTCTCCCTCTCTCTCTGCCCCTCCCCCGTTCATGCTCTGTCTCTCTCTGTCCCAAAAAATAAATAAACGTTGAAAAAAAAATTTAAAAGAAAATGAGACCAGATGAATGCCCTCAAACCTGACCTATCCATACAGAGCCAAACTTCTCCTCCTCAGAGGTGTTGGGGGGACAGTGACCTTCCTGAGGCATAATCAACTAAAATGATTAACAGGAGCTTCAATGGAAGCATGGAGGAATGAGAAATGAGGAATTAAGTGTTCTGGGTTTATGGGCTTTAAGAGCAAACAAGGCAAATAGAGAAGTAGCAGTAACCAGGAGGCAAAACAAAAGTTCAGGAAAATGAGATCAAGGGGTCAGAAGGGAGCACAGAAAGTGGCTGTGAGAGAGCCAAAGGCAAATAAGCTTTTGCAACATCTGGCGTAGACCAACCTAATGTCTAAAGGGTTTTTCCCATCAATGACTCTGTTACCAAGGTAGAGTTGCTTTCCAGGAATGACCCCTCACCCAACCATATTCTTACAGAGATGTTGACCCACACATAGAACTTAAGCAAACATCAATGGTTCAAGGTGCTGCTGAAGCAAATTTAAATTGTGGCATTGTGTATCACAGCCCCAACTCAAGTCACCTTGCAGAAGATTCTGGGTTGCAAATAAGAGACTGCTGAAGTATTAAAACTACCCAAAAGTTAAAAAAAAAAAAACAACTAAATTAACCAAAAGACAACCCCCATTGTGGATTTATGGCCAAAGCTTCAGGAAGTAAGACTAGCTACAGCGAAAGGTAGGGAGTTTGAACATGTGGACAATTTATGGAAACATTCAGAACCATTACTTGAGGTTAACTGCAATCATGTCGCCTCCACTTCAACATGCTGTGCAGGTTGATGATGAAGAGACAATCCATGCTTGCTTAATATTTCCCACAGTGCAGCCTAGATTGGGTGGTAGAAGAAGGATCCCTATGTAGCAAGCTCAGCAATTCTCATCAAAAATGTATTTCCAGCTACTCCTGTTTAGTCCCAAAGTTGTGACCAAGCCCACTGTTGGAGGATTTCAAATTCGTGAGTACTCTTCTAAAGAGCAAAAGGGCTATGAAAAGGTCCCAGAACAACTGGCAGGAATGTGAAAAAAGGAGGGCTCAGAAAAATCCACCTAGAGTATATAAAGCATTGAGGCGGGCACTTGTTGGGATGAGCACTGTGTGTTGTATGTAAGCGATGAACCACAGAAATCTACCCCCAAAACCAAGAACACACTTTATTTTAGCCAATATGACAATAAATTATATTTAAAAAATAACAAAATAAAATGCAGATTTTCATGGAAAATAAAATAAAATAAAGCAAATGCTCCATCCTGTTTTTATTATTGAGGGTTTCTGCCTCACATCAGTTTATTTGGGCAAAGGTACCTTCTTTCTGGTATGTCCTTGGGACAAGGTAGACATTAGAGAGAAGTTCAGAGAAGATTAAATTAGGATGCACAGAATTAGTGCATCCAGGCTGAAAAGAGTTAATTTTAAATGATTTAGGTAAAAGAGGCTAAGAACAGTAGCTGCAGAAGTTCCCAAAGCAGATTTGCCCTTGGTATGAGGACACAAAATGCAAGGCTGGCTGCTACTCAACTGGGAAGCAATTTCAACTCTCATCATCACTCCTTCACATAAGGGTCAATCCTGGGGATGTGCCCACAGCTCTGAAGAAATGCACCTGTGGTACCCCCTGAATGGAGCAGTGTATTAGCAAGCCATGAAAGTAACTGCCCACCAAGCAGAGCTTGTCTTTAGATTTCAGAACCTCCCTTTATCCTTCTTGGCTCCCTCCCCACCACTATTTTCTGTCTCATCCTAGTTCCCTTTCCTTTTCTCCTTTATGTGTCCTGAGCTCTTCCCTATGGGGCTGATTTGACAACAGCCAAGCTTTAGCTTCTTAATTTGTTTCATTTGGAGTTTTCCATTTTAAAGCTTTCAGGAGTTTCATCTTACATTATAATTCTGATTAAGTGGCAACTGCTTTGCCTTCCTCCTAGGCTTGTTATAAGTACAGAGGAATGTTGGGTTCTTCATGTCTATAATGGGCCCAGAACTCCCTAGAGGGAGTTTTATATTTAAGACAACAAAAATAACTCTCATTACAATTAATAAAAGAAAAATGAGGCTCCCCATGTAGAATCTCAATAAGCCTCTAGTATATTAAACATTCAGGAAAGAGATTCACTGAAGACTCAGCCTGTTATGACTTAGGAGAGGCACCATAGTTAATAGGGCTGTGAAGCAGATGACACCAGGTGATGCTCCAGGTTTCCAGTTGCCACAGCAACTTAAAATATCTCCAGCAGCATCCTTGCTCCTATGTTAAAGAACCATGTTCTCAAAGCAAAGAGGTGACAGAGGTCTGACCAGCTTCCCTCTCACAACCATCCTCTAACTCACTGACCTTCCCTCCGTCCATTAGGTGTAAGGCTTAGGGAGGCGCTTCTAATACACTAATTATCTTATTTAACCTTAGGCTTGCTCCAACATGGGGCATTTCTTCCAAACAAAAGTACAGCTTTGAAATGAGGTAGACCATGGTTTGAATCCAGCCTCTATGTACTATTTCAGTGATTCCTGCCAAGCTGCTTATTAACTTCTTTAAACCTCAACATCCATCCTTGGAAATTAGCATTGTATGCTAGTCAGTTTTTGCTGCATAACAACCTCAAAATCTCAGAGTCTTAAAAAGCTTTGATTCTCTTGCTCACAGGTCTGCCAGTGGTTGTAGGTCTATTGGGATTGGCTCGGGTCAGCAGGACATGGCTCTAGGCTGTGGGTAGGGCTTACATATTTCCTTATTTTCCTTGGAATAGCAACAGCCCAGGTAATGTTCTCATAGCAAGCCACAGAAGCACAAAGGGTCAAGCCAAAGTGTACAAGCACATCTAAAGTCCCTGGTCAAGTCATGTCTGTTAAGATCTCATTGGCCAAAGCAGTCATATAACCCCATCTAAAGTCAAGTAGGAGGAAAATGCCCTCTATCACCACTCCTCTAATGAAGTCTTTATAAAGCCAGAGGGAGTGAAGAATTGAAATACAATCTCCCACAATAGAAATAACTGTCATATAAAGATTACATGTCGTAAAGATTACATGAGATCAAAATACATAAAGGACAGAGTAGGTGCTAAATAAAAGACAGCTATGATTATGGGTTAACAAAAAGCTTTCTGATAGCTTTGCCTAGCTGCACAAAAGTTCTAAAATGAGACAGTTACACATAACTTTATTACCCTTTATTAACTGTAATTACTAAAACATAGCCTCAGGCTTTTGCACCCTATGTCTGTGAAATTCTGATGATAAAAATAAGCCAGGGCAAGCTACCAAAAGGCTTACACAAACTAAAAAGCCACAGACAGCTGTCTTTGGAACTCCAGGTTCCCTGTTCTGAGCAGCTTCCTCCAATTGCCCAGGCTTTATTTCACATGGCAAAGAAGGTCTCCACTCAGTCCTTTGTCACTCCCTTAATTAGAAACCAGTAGTATGTCTGGGAAATGGATGCCCCCTTCTCTCTATATCTACCAGAGGGCTAATGGGACAGTAGGTATGGTGGTACAGTGGCTGATTTGCAGCCTCTTCTTACAGAGATCTTTTTTTCTCCACCTCCTATAGAGAAGGGCCTTTCAATGTGGGAGGAAGAGGAAGTGTTTAAAAATTTTTTTAATGTTTATTTATTTTTGAGAGAGAGACACACAATGCAAGCAGTGGAGGGGCAGAGAGAGAGGGAGACAAAGAATCTGAGGCAGGCTCCAAGCTATCAGCACAGAGCCTGACGCGGGGCTCCAACTCACGAGCCATGAGATCATGATCTGAGCTGACGTCAGACACTCAACAGACAAAGCCACCCAGGCACCTCAAAGAGTATGTGTTTTAATCTCATGATGACCTTAGGGCCCCTTGTGGATCCACAGCCCCTCCCTTCCTGCCCCATTTTGTATACACACTCCCCTATCTCCCATCCATCCTCCACAGAAAGCTGCAAATCAAATTACCTAAAACATAGGGACCATTCAAATTAGCAGGGACCTGGCAAATTTCAGAACATCACGTAACACTCACTAGGAGAGGTGAATCTTTGGTCCTGGAACGATACTCCTGGGTCGACTCTCTCAGATGGACTCAGGAAATGTTATTTGGACTCTTTAGGATTCATTTTTAGCAATTATAAAATGAAATTAAAAACACCTGCCTTGAGGGGGGTGCCTGGGTGGCTCAGACAGTTGAGCATCCAACTTCAGCTCAGGTCACGATCTCACGGTTCATGAGTTGGAGCCCTGCTTCAGGCTCTGTGCTGACAGCTCGGCGCCTGGAGCTTGGTTCAGATTCTGTATCTCTCTCTTTCTCTCTATATGTCCCTCCCCCACTCATGCTCTGTCTCTGTCTCTTGAAAATAAACATTAAAAATTTTTTAAGCAAAACAAAACAAAAAAACACCTGTCTTGAAATATGACTCATGGGATCAGAGGAGATGATTTATTTACTACTGAGAAAATATTTACTGAATGTTGTGTGCCAGGTCCTAAAGATGAAAGACACAGCCACTTCACTCCAAAGTCTACAAGGGGGTCCCAGGCACACAGTAGGCATGCAGTAAGCCATCTCTATTATTACCATTGACAGTTATCTGGTGGCAACATGTGAGATATTTAACAAGTGACACGGTATAAGAAACTTTCTACAGGAATGAAGAGCAGTCTTAGAGCTATAGCAGGATGCTGGAGGCTTCCTAATATTTCAGGATCATGGGGAGTAAGGACCAGGTAGCCTGGGGGTAATGACCAAGCAGGCCATGGTAGCATGCCACACAGGAAACTCAAGGAAGCAGCTATTTACCACCCAGGAGAGAAGTATGTCAATATTTTAACAACTGATGTGGTACTACAAGTGATATTATTATATTTTAAATAATAAATATGCACTTATCATTGAAAGTCTTATCCTACATGTTTGGCATTTTCTCTTTTCTACCTAAATGCTACAATAAAGGAATAATGCTCCATTATGTATGTTGCTTTTACTGACCAATGGTTCAAGGAAAATATAATCCTGGGTGAAGCTAATATTCCAATTCCAGCTCTGAAATGATACATATGTGTGATATGGCCAAGGGAGAGACATCCTGCCCTAGGCACCAAAGATCCGTCCCTAACCATCACACATGGACCCAAAGAAAAATTGAATGACTCCAAAATCAAAATTGAAGCATCACTGTGTCAGATATCAGGGATTCCAAACCAGTGTGTTTGGATGTTCTGTCCTCCTGGGGCGCCTCTTGTACCATGAGGACTCACTTCCTCAGGGATGTCTGAAGTTTCTTTGAAGCCCGCAAGTCAATAAGAGGGGATGGGGGGTCAGTTTTAGGAGAGAGGGAACAATACAAGAGATCTCTTAAAAAGCAGAGAAAGAAACCTCCGTGATATTCATTCCAATCACTGTAAAACAATGCCTTGAGATAGCACCAACCTTCTGCCAGTTATTATTGTGTTTATTTGGCAGCATTCACCCCTCCCCCAAAATACTAATGATTAAAGTACATGAAGTAACATATTTCATCAAACAAAAAAATACTACAGTGAAAGAGTAAAAAACTGGAAAATTCCCATTCATAATGGAAAAGATTATTATTATAAGAATCATAGCAAGTAATGGCACATTCTTACCTAATTCTGGCATACAGTCATGGGGGTTTAGAGTTTATAGTCATCTGGTCTATTTAATCTAGAAAACTGAAGGCCAGCAAGGTAAAATGTCCTATACTGAGGACTCTTGATCCTCAGCCCCAGAGCCAGTTACATCATGCTAACATTTCTTTCTCTCAACTGCAGAAAATAAGTGCACAAACACACAAAAGGAAGACACTGAGGAATAATCAATGCATCGTGAGACAGACATTCTTGGAAAAGACTTGTGATAAAATATTCTCTAAAGAATATACAAACACAGACATTTAAGATTATTATTCTAGTTGTCAAGACAACAAAGGAACAAAATCAGAGAAAGAAAGAACCAAGAACTCTTTCCTCAAGTTCTACACCCAAACCACATTGAGACTAAGAGTGAGGCACTTCTCACTTTGAAACTGTTGGCCCAAAGAAGTCACCCAAAATCAATACATATGCCTCTGATCACAGGAATCTGGGCTGCCTACAACCACGGAAGTACTACAGAGCAAAAGTATTCAACACCAGTATGCTGCAGGCCAGAGTGATCTGAGGACTAATTCCATTCACATGTGCCTAGGAGATTTGTTTAGGGGGAAGCAATCCAAAGGCCAACTGCAGAGTTCATTTTAACAGCACTGAGGTTTGTGTGCATGTCTAATCATGGGATCAGCAAATTACATGCCCTGTGCACAGACCATACGACCTCTGTGGGATTGTGGAACAACTGAGTGCATGTGGGAGAAACACTAAGAATGGAAAATTCACCGAGCAAGAGGCCAAATTGCGAAGCTGTTGAATGGGGCAGAAGAGCAGCAGGGGTAAGCAACATGCTTTGGGGCATCTCCTAAGCCTGGGGCACTGAACTAGGCACCAGAGAATTAACTCCTCCATCCCACCCCACCCTTCCCAAGTCACTAAAGAGGAAACCGCATCAACTCCTTTAACAAGTGGACAGCCCTCAAAGGAGGCTCTAAATGCTTGTCCTCAAAGGCAGACCAGAGACTGTAGAGATGTCAGGGAAGAATGTCCTTCCACCCGTCTGCCGGCTGTACCTCCTCTAGACTCAAAACTCATAAAACAAAAAGACCTTAAGGCCTTTGAACATTTAAAGTTCCTAGTAACAGACTAATGCAAATTAGCTAAACAGGCAAAGCATTAACAGAGTCACTGATAGTGAATCAGGAAATAAAGAGCTAACAGTTATACACATCCTTCTCCTCTCTCTTGTTCCACCAGCCCTGGTTTCCACCCCTCTCTTCATTATGTCATCATCTCCACACATGATCATATGTGTACTTGTGCGTGCACACACACACACACTCGACACGCACACAGTGATTACCAGTTTGTGGTAGTAAAAAGGCCTGGACAAGATTAAATCCCAGAAATTTGGTAATAAGCTATTGTGAAAGACACTGGAAATGTCAGGAAATGAGAAAGACTATACTGCCTGCATAAACCTCTGACCTGAATTACAGAAAAGAAATATTGGGAAATTCTCTCTCCAAGAGAATCCTCTGGAACTTAAAACCCATGAATAGTGTTGCCAACACAGGAATCTTTCCTCTATTACTTAATTCCTCCCAAGGATACACTCTCCACTGAGGACTAACTTCAGAGCATCTAAAAAGCCAGGATTTGTGAGCACACTAGGCTCTGAGTTTCTCAAAGGCAAAGCTGTATTTCTCTCCTCTTCATACATCAGTACCCAGCATGTAAGAGGTCCTCCTAGATGCCTATTGTTGTTAGAATGGCCTTCCCACTCCATGTGCCCACCCTACACAGAGGTATTCAATGCCCCAGTACACACCTCTGCCTCTTACCTGAGATTAGGCAGAACTCAGTACACCATCACTATTAACATTTACCTTGATCTGGGTAGCAATCTTTAAGATACTTAACAAGTGGCACAATCCAAGGTCCCACTTACAGGCATGAATAGCAGTCTTAAAGCTGCAGTAGGATGCTGGATGTTGCCTACTATGACAGTACCATCCACTCATCCATTCAACAGATGCCTAAATGCAGGTAGACACAGTTATTGGTTCTAGGAATACATCCCATCCATGATTTCTTGGAATATCCAGCAAACCACTACTAATTTTGAACAAATCAGTAAATAAACGCTGATCTGAAGAACACCTGCCATGTGCTAGGTTATGTCTGAGCACTTAACGGGAAATGATGTAATAGATATTGACTATGCCCTAAAGACACTAGCTATTTAGCAAAGTAACTGAGACCACACACAGCAAAGGAAAACTGGGCAAATTTGATAGAATGGAGAGATCCCCAGTGAGAGAGAAAGTCACTGAACATTTTAGTGTGCAGAGGATGGAATCTGCCGGTCAGCCTAATTTAGCCTATTAGATCTGGGACTTGGTGACAGGTGGTTCTCTAAATACAGAGACTTATAAGATTGGTAGGACCAGAAGAGACTCTGAATAATAGAGAACAGACTGAGGGTTGATGGAGTTGGGGGGGGGGGCTAAATGGGTGATGGGTAGTAAGGAGGGCACTTATGATGAGTACTGGGTGTTGTACGTAAATGATGAATCTCTAAATTCTGCTCCCGAAAACACTATTACACTAGGTATTAACAAACTAGAATTTAAATAAAAATTTGGAAGGAAAAAAAAAGATTGGTAGGATCAGCACTGGTCAGAAATGTAAAGAAGGGAAAGAAGAACTAACAATGATGGAGCACAATGTTGGGCCGTTATAGCCCTTACCTCGTGCGATTCTTCAGCAGCTTTTTTGATGTGAACTTTTGTCATTATGTTAAGCCGCCCAACATCCAAGCCCTATTCCCTTCTGGGAAACCCTTCACTATCTTACCCAATAGGATGTCCAGCATTAAGCAAGCTTTAAATGTAGAATGAGTGCCACCAAGAGTAATGAACCTGTGAGCCATGCAGTATCAAATAGGGTGCCTCCATGCAGTGGTGCATGGAGAGGTGGCAGGGTCCTAACAGGACTGTTCCTTCAGCTGAACTTTAGTTGAGGTTCTCGCTGCTCAGTTCCCTTGATCTCTGCTCATTTTCCAGTCCTGTTTCCTTAACCTTCTCAATGCCATGAGTTATCAGATACCCTTCCAATGAATTACTTTTCTACTTAACTAGAGATATTTTCAGTGCTTACTACAAACAACATTGACCAATACACCCCTGACATAGGCATCATTTTATAGATAAAGAAACTGAGGCCCTGGAAAGCTAAGTATGCAGCCAATTGGTGACAGACATAGGTTTTACACTCAGGTTCTCTGACCTCAAACCCAGAGACATTTCCTCTACTTGCTATGTTCCTCAGGACATCTCTGGTTGCAAGTAACAGAAAAAATAACAACTGAAACTGGGTTAAGCAAAAAGGATATGTACTGACCGAACAGTTGAGATATAGAAAGCATACCTGGCTCTACTTCCCAAAGGATGTCAAGCCTATTAATCACTGGTATTTGCTCTCACTTACATGGATTTCACTCCCAGGAATTTGCCCCATTAAGGTGGCCTTCTCCAGGCTTATATTCTCATAACCACAAACCTAGAAGAAAGGGGGGAATTATTTTCCCCAAAATACTGAATGAAAATTGTTGGGTCTGACTCTCACTGAACCACCTCAGTAGCCAGGGACTGTATATACTATTGGCCAAGGCTGACTTGCATGTACTCCCCACCTCACACTCTGGTGGATTCAACATGCTTAGGCTGGTGGAATGATAGTTCCCAAGAATATCACAGTATTTTAACAAAAGAAAAGTGAACAGATACTGAGTGGCAAAACAACAGACGTCCACCGGTGTCTACTGCCTCTATAGTACGGGTGACATTCCTCTTTCCAAATGATCCCTTCTCTACACTGCAGTAGAGACTTTCTCCAAACTGAATCCTGCTACCCACCCACCCACCAGCCATAAGCTCCCTTTCCTTCCTCCCAACCAAAAATTTCTTTCAAATTCTTTTGTACACATTATATACACTAGAAAGTAAAATTACCTCTTCCAATGCATTGTAAACCAAAGCAAGAAACATTTCTGGGAGCCACTGTGAAAAGGTATATGTTAAGGGAGGAAATTCAGAGAGTGTGGAGGACTGACTGGCTCATCACGGCTTTTCTACTTCCTGAAATGGTATCACAGGGGCAGCCAGCCACTCTGGGTCCAAGTCAGTGGGATTTCATCCTAGGATCCAGAGCAGATACTAGTATGTCCAAAAGAGACTGCTAGGGGTCAAACTGCTAAGGAAAATCATGTCCAAAAGGTTTATAAAGAAAGAAAGCCCTGAGGTGAGCATTTAGACGTGGAGCTTGGAGCCAAGGGATCAGATGGCCATAGAAGTCAAAAGCAAGGAATACCACGAGAGGCTGAGTGTCAGTTGATATTGGCAATGAAACAGACTGAGAGGAAATGTTCGCATTTCCTTTGGAGTGCAGTAGGGTGGGCTGGCTCTATGTAATGGACCTGACTGAACTGTACATTGGCCTCCATGGAAGGCCACCCCCAGGGCCCCACCCAATTTGCTCCTTAGGTCTAGATTTTTACCCCCTGCAGCAACTCTAAAGTTGTTCCTAGAACTGAGCCTGCCACCTAGCCATCGATCCTTACTTGAAATTACAAAACTTCAATATTTACCAAATACCAAGTGTTAAGCTAAGACTTGGGCTAGGGGTTGGTGATAAACAGATGAAAAAAAAATAGTAATAAATGTCAGTTTAAACTTTGAAAAATTTTGCTGAGGATGAGAGAAGCAGCTGAGCTTTAAAAAATGATAAAATATTAGTTCTACAATAGAGATTTATATAAGGTTGCCATAGGAACTCAGAAGGGGAACAATTAACCCGAGTGCCCTTAAAGTTGTGGGAGGGAACAGTGGGTAATGAAGGTAGAAAGAAAGTTGGGCCTGATTCTCCATGGGGTGGCACAGGTTGAGAAAGAAATAGGAATAGGAATTAGGGTTGGATCAAAAAACAGTTCACACCATTATCTGAAGTTCCTCCCTAGAACATGAGCCCTCAGCTTTGTATGCCCACTTCTTGGCATGAAGCCTTCTCCCTAGAGGAAACTCTGTAAATGTCTATGAATTAAACAATGAACCCTGCTTTGCCTTTGGAACAGAATGCAGACCTGTAAGACCGAGGGACATGGCTTCCTAAAACATTATCACAGCCTTTAATTTCTCATTATGACTCTCTGAGCAGTTTAATTAATAATTGCTATGGGAAGAGGAGAACAAAGTGATAATTAATAGCTACTGGCCAGAGCTACTGCTGAATTGAGTCCAATTATAAAACGAGCAATGCACACCCAAAAAGAAACATGAATTTCAAAAGTAAGTAAAGACCATGGGTAAGAGGGGCCCTAAGGGATCTTCTCAATCTAACCAGTTGTTGAGTGAGGCGTGCTCCAGATGGGAAAGATGGAGAAGCAGTAAACATAAGCACTTGTCAGGAAATGAATCCTTCACCATGGTCAGCACTTGCCAGAAGGGCAAGCGAGTACTGCCACTGGGCTCCTTTTCCTCCCGACCAAAACAACATAGAGTAAGATAGAAACAGAAGAGGAGGAGCAAAGACTAGAGCCATCTTATCCAGGATGCCAAATGCCCAGGATGTTTCCCACAACCCAAGGATACCCAGCACTTCTGAGATGAACAAATCTCTAGGACTTGATGGCTGGCTCTCCAATTCCTCCTTTAAAAGGCAGCATGATCATGTTTTCAGAAAGGTAATGGCTACAAAACGGCTTATACACAAAGAACCTCCAAAACACTTGTTGTTTGAGTAGCCGGGTAACTGACTCCTCCACTGGTCCCTGGGGTTAACTTATATATTTAGCCCATTGTCCCCATCAGGGATCCTCCTGTGTTGTCTTTTCAATGTGCACTGGCTTCTCTCCACAAACCATCTTTTCCCCACAATGTAGGTCTTCAATTTTCAGTCTTTGAAAATTCATTACACCCAAACCATAATATAGCTAGCTTTATGCTTTCTTTTATGAAGAGTATTTCACGAATATAGGATTCTTGGTATTAGGTACCTAAGAATTTTTCAAGTTAATTTAGGCTGCCCATTAAATAAAATCTAAATTTTTAAAGGAAAACATGTAATTTATAAAACCTATGCTAAAGAAAAAATTAAGAAAGTAGGCACACAATTCCTGTAAACTACAAATAATAATAATAATAATAATAATAATATGGAAAAATAGGCAGAAGAAAGAAAATTTTTTTAAATATCAATGATGTCTATGAATTACTCAAGCACTGGTTGAGATAATTCTGGGCTTTTAAAATTGCTCCTTTAAAAAAAATCTGTTTTTCTACCCCCTAGGAAACACTGTTATCCTGAGAGTTACATGATATAAAGGTGACATTCTATGGCTGAGCCAAGGATTGCAATGGCTTGATCCAAATGCCCTGGCTTCCACCTTCCATTCCCCTTCTGATATTCATGAACTTGTAGGCTGCAGGTTCTAAGTTAACCTAATATATATATATATATATATATATATATATATATATATATATATATATATATATATATATATTTATATATATATTTATATATAATACAGAATGCATTGCAGCAACTGTTGCTTACCTGTGAGCCCATCCACTTTCTTTGCTGGTTAAGATCTCAGAGTCTACACCAATTGCTGTCAATTTCTCCTTCACTAGAGACTCTACACACTGCAGAAAGAAAGGGAGGGTTGGAATACAAAAACTCAGTTTTCAATTCCAGCTCTGCTCTCCCTAGCTGTTCTCCTGCCCTCTCTGGGTCTCTCCTATCTCATCTGTAAATTATGGGTGGTCTTACCTGTCATCTCCAAACTATGGAAAGGTGTACATATGTATGGTGGAAGGGAGGGAAATGAGATGCAGGGTGGAAATGCTACAGCAAGACAGAATGTTTTCCACTTCTGAATGATAAAGCATCTTCTTTCAGGCAGAGAACTCAGTCCATATGCAATATGCATACCTGCCAGGTAGACTCCAAAGCACCCTCTCCTGGGTCTCTCTAGTCTTCCTGCCTCCATTAGAGACAGGAGTTACTGGAAGTGTCTCAGGCACATCATGAAAATACTCTCTTCCTTTACAAAGCGTGTTGCAAACTCAGTGTTTAGTTCATCTCCCAGGACCCCGGGTTTTCTTGGTCAGTATATCAACATGTCAGTGGGTGTGACAGAACAGTACACTGAACTTAAATCCAAATTCCTGAATTCACCAGACTGGTTCCCCCTAATTTTATATTCTAAGACAGAGGACAATGGTTACATCACCCAATCCTTTCCTGCCTGGAGGCCGGAACTACCAAAAACTACTTGGCTGAGTATTTTCCAGAGTTTAGAGGATTGCTTAGTCCTCCAGCAAGTTTTGTTTTCAGGATGTTCCATGGGAACTTGGGATTTTTTCTCTTGCCCCCGCGCCCCGGAGCAAAAGCCAAAACCATCAATAGACTGCAACTCTAAATAGACTAATTCTCAACACTACCTGGCTTAAATTTAAATTCATCATTGTATTGCTATAGCTGTCCTTTCTCCTATTCCACTTGTTTACTTTTGTTGGATTTTTGCCCTTGCATCTGTAAGAGAAGAAACAGGAAAGAGCATAATAAGGTGGAGACTTAATATCAAAACTATGACTTACTTTTTCCATTCGTGTTTCTTTTATCAGAAGAAGAGCAAAAAGATGTATTTGGGGGAGTAGAGAAAAAGAGAGCAATGCATTGATTATATCTGCACTGAAATAAAAAATAAAGTGAGCATGAGTATTTTTTAAAGACTAAAGATAAATGAAGATCCATGGCCTGGAGAGGGGTAAGTTGATAGAATGGTTAAAATTGGTAAGAACCATACTGACTTTGTTATTTTTTAATTTTTTTAATGTATATTTTTGAAAGAGAGAGAGACAGAGTGTTAGCACGGGAGGGGCAGAGAGAGAGGGACACACATAATCTGAAGCAGGCTCCAGGCTCCAAGTTGTCAGCACAGAACCCGACGCGGGGCTCAAACCCACAAACCATGAGATCATGACCAACTGAGTCACACAGGCAGCCCCTGACTTCATTCTTAACCTGTTTTCATGAATACATAATTTTCGGAATTTCTAGTTGTATTGAGAAATTTTCTCCCTTCCTTCTTGTAGATGCCAAAAGAACACAACAAAACAAAAAACAAACCAAAAAAAAAAAAAAAACCCACGAAGAAAGAAATGCATTCAAGGATAAGGAAACACCTGACAACCCAGGAATTCTAATAATGCACTAACAGAAGCAGATCTGCAGCACTATGTATGACTGAAAGATTTCAGAACAGCTTCCCCAGAACTGGGATGTTTTTCCAAGTGAATAGACCTGGCATCAGCTTAGAGGAGAATCAGACACAAGTAGCCACTTAGAATTCATTTTAGAGAAATTGGATATTGGAAAGAATGCTGGCTGAGCACAGGCCTGCAGAGTCCTGGGTCTGAGGGTGTGCATCCCCTCCACAGGCAAGCTCTCCAGAGAGCTCTGTTTCTGGTAAAAACCAAAAGCCTAATATTTATGCATACTCTGCTGGATATTCCTCACTGCAACAGTCATGCCTTAAAAGGTTAAAGCCCAGAGCTCTGCTGCTTTATAAAAGGCCAGAGAAAACAACCTGACTTATCATGAAGTTCAAATATATTTGGACAGGTTATTTAGGCTTTGTGTATCATACAGTCTCCACCACAATTTGTGCTGAAGCTACTCAACTATGCTATTGTAGGGCAAAAGCAATCATAGATAACGTAAACAAATGAGTGTGGTTCTGTTTCAATAAAACTTTATTTACAAAAATAGGCAGAGAACCAAACCTCACGCATTGGACATAGTCAGCCAACCCCTGCGTTAGAGAGTACAGGGCTTTGCTCAATTAAGAAGCAGAGGTTTCTACTGAGGCCTCTTATTTGGTGCTTTGTAAATTTTTCAGATTCACAGGGCTCTTTTCATCAGTTTGGTATGCCTTCAACTGCAGGTAACAGGTAACCTCCGCTGACTTATACAAATAGCAAGTTCTTAATTCTCCTGTAACAAGGAGTGCAGGGTTAGGTCACTGCTGCCCTCCTCACTGCTTTCTTGGACACAGGCTCTTTCCTCCACCTTTTTCAACCTGTTGGCTAGTTGAAAAACCAAAAGACAGCTGATGCTCCATTGGGCATCACATTTAAATTTCAGAAGGAAGAAAAGGCAAAGGATGAAAGGATGGGCAAACTATAATTTTTTTTCTTTTTATCAGAAAAGCAAAATGTTCCCAAGAACACCCTTAAGTCCAGTTGATAAAATATTTCTATTTATATCTCATTGGCTAGAACTATGGCATGTGGGTGGCCACCCCTTGTTGAAAGAAAAGGTGAGGAATTTAGTATTTATTTTCCCAGCCTCTAGAGTACAGAAGTGAGAGGGAAATTGTTGGGGATGGGAATTGAGACACTAAACTATGCTCCTCTCTGGGTGTAGGACACTGTGTTGGTGATAAGAAAGGCATCCTAAGGCAGGTGGTCAAGCATATGCCTACCAAGATGGGAGCTGTATAACAGTGATCCCTGATGAGAAGATATTGTAGGTTACCTCTGTTAGAGAAAACCTTGATAACAAGTGAACTGATGCTTTTAATGGCCTTTACTGGTGTTTTAGTCACCAACAATGACAAGGTATCTAGTAATCAATGTTCCTATTGTCAATATTTGTGACTTTCCTCTGTGCTTGACCCAAGTATAAAAGAGGGATTTTGCTGTGACTCTATACAAAGACAGTTAACACAGATAATCTTCTCTGCCATCACGAAAAGTATTTTACTATAGAAAGGCAAAGGGCAGACATAACATATTACACCATATACAGCTGAGATTCAGGAGGAGGAGGGAGTTTTGGTGACTGAAATGCAGTCATCCTAACCCTGACATAATATCAAGCTGAACTTACTGATTACATTTTTTGACAGGAAGCAGCCCTTCCATTTTAATGGCCACAAGTGGTTAGCTCTACAGTTTACAGTTTTGTCTTGTAAATGGTATGATGCATGGCTTTGAACCATGATCTCATAGTTTAAATCATTTTAATTTCCAGGAATTACTTTTCTGTGAACACTCTACATAGTTAAGGTTCAGAGGCAACCTTCAAAATAATGGAATTGTTCTTTTGAGAATTTTGCTCTGTGGGGGAAAAAAAAGAGTTAAATTAAGCATAAGGCAATTTTCTGGAAGAGTGACAAGAGAAGAAATATCCAACCATACAACCATGATACACTCACATGAAATGCCACCATATCTCAGTCGCATTTTTATTTCCAATGCAATGAAAATATACCTGTGATCATATGTTTTGCAATTTAATTATAAAATATAGATAATCACAACTCTTTAAAGCCTGTTTGAAATAATGCTCTTTACTTTCAAAGCAAGTTTATTACTATCATCTTACATGATCTTCATTGGCAGGTATGTGAAGTAGATAGGGCTTGCCTGTTTATGTCAAAGGAGAATCTTGTATAGAGAAGGAAAATGACTTGCCTGAGAGCTCAGAGATTCACACTGTGCCCTCAGTCCTCAACCAATGAATTGTCTGTTATCTACTTGCAAATGCAGAAAATTGGTTCATCTTATTTTTAAGATTACACTGTGTTTCCATGCCAATTTCTTACCACTTTATCCTGGCTTTAAAAATATTAAGTACGAACTTTGCAGTTTCCCACCAAAGCACCTGTTTTCCTTTCCATTCTGTATATGAATGTGAGTCTGAACTGGTTCTACTAGCTCTAAAGTACCTCAATTGGGTCGCCATGACAAAGTGCAGTCACTTATACAAAGAAACAAGTTGAGTCACCTTCAGGTTCCAAAACCCTCAGATTAGATGAGCTACCTCCTATTTGAGGGGAAAAGGCGGAGGGGGTGGGGAGCTAAGTTTCAGGTTAAGTTCAAGACTACAGTAGATAAATACAAAAGAGAAGGAGAAATGTCAAGTAGATAATAAGAATAAAGTGAGGCTTCAGGAACCAAGCCACACCTCAGAGACCAGCTGAAGTGAACCCATCCACAACTCCTTTCCTGAAAAACCGCCAACTGCTTAGGAGGAGCTGCTCTTCCTGCTGGCAGCCGGGCCCTGGGCCTCCCACTCCCAAGCCTACTACCCAGCTGGGGGGCCTTCACTGGGCATCCCTTCCCTTTTGTTTTCATCTTCGTCCATTCAGCCCACTAAAGCCAGGTTTTTGCATATTAAAATTGAATTTGTTTAAGGACAAACAGTTGGAGACCTGCTTCTCAGGGGCCGAAATGACAGATTGCATGTGGGGCATCAGCCTTGGGGGCTGCCAATTTGGCAGGTCCCCGAACTTGAGGAGAACCTAGCCCCTGAGCTGCTCACTGTCTGTACGCCAAAAGGCATTCCCCTGAGCTCCAAGGTGGAGCTGTTTACCAATACCGTGATCTCTCCCCAGATGCAGTTGCTACTGCAGCTAATTAAGAGAACAATTAAGACTAAGGCAATCAGTCAAGTACACAGACCTCAGTCATCTTCCCAGCTCTTGGATGCTGTGCCACTCCCAGAGGGCTGAACCATATTCAGTCATTCAGAAAATGACAGGAAGAAGCTATTAAATATCTGAAAACCATAAAAATGCAATCATACTGTTCTTTAGCTGAGCCATCCACCAGAGACCAATGCCCAGCAACTTTAGAAACTTAGCAGTCGTCTCGAATTCACACACTCACAAATAAGATTAATCAAAAGCAGCTCAAATCAAAATTTAATTATAAGGTGGGGATGGGAGAGGCTGTGCTGGCCATTCTCTGGCTTTTTTTGGTTTATGACTGATCAATACCGCTCGTATCAGCCAAATGCATGACAAAGTCCATGGGGTGTCTTTAGAAAGGAAGTAACAGATTAAATATTGAGCTAAACAATTTAATCTTCTCCTGGAAGAATTTTCAGATATTTGTAAAGGTAAATCCTATTAGAGGGGAACAGTCTCCACGTGCCAGATTATAGCACCTCACTGGAAGGAGTTCATAAACAGAGAAACAAAAGCCACTAAAACAAAACTTCTCTTAATAGCCTAGCAAATGGAAACCAGAAAAAAACAACTACCATTAAAAAGAAATGTGTGTGTGTCTGGGTGTGTCTGCGTGTGTCTGGGTGTGTTTGATTTAGTACACTTATTGCAGAGCACCCTAAGACTCCTCCTGAGTACTAGCTTTAGCTGTGAGTAGGTAGTTATCTCAATGAAACACCTCACAAGAGAAATGGAATTTTCTGTTCACCTGGAGCTAAGAAATGAGGTTAACCATTTTAGAAAAAAGCACCACAATGTTATCAAAACATTTTTTATTAAACACCTACTATATGCCTTGTGAGGGATACTGAAGTAGTAAGTAAAAAGTGTTGAAATGTAAGAACATGGGTTTTGGAATCGGACCTGGGTTCAAATTCCAAGTCCCTACACACTAGCTATATGACACCAGACAAGTGACTAAATCACTCTGTTTCCTCCTCTGTTACAGGCCTGTCTCAGGGGATTTTTGAAGGTTTAAATGAGATAATATAAGCAAAATTCTTAGAACAGGTCCTGACAAACAGTAGTATTCAATAAAGCAATGATGATGATACCGATTTCTTATTAACTATCATTTGTAGATGGCCTGAACAGTCATTGCAATTTCTCTATGTGATTTCTGTATGTAATCTTATTGAATACTCATTACAACTTCATATGGTGAATATTATTATTATTACAGTCATTCTAGAGATGAACAATCAAATATTATTAGACAAGGCCTCTCATGGTAGCAACTGGAAATACAAAGTGACCCAAGCCCTGTATTCACAAGAGCCTTCAATCTCAACTCCATTTTTATCTCCAAACAAGGCAATACCATCGCAGACAGAAACCAAGGCCACTGAAAGTGAACAACCTAACCTTTCTCTCTGGTTAAAGTCCAGGACACATCTTCTAGTACATTATGAATTAAGTACACATTTTTTTCTAATTTAAAAATTATCTTGTGAATCACAATACATTGTATTAGATATTTAAAATGTATGTTTATTCTGCATAAACATATAAAATGATCTTTAAGTTATTTTGGCCTTTCACATGTTTATATCAAAAGCCTCAGGAAGAAAAAAAACAAGAAAGAAGGGAGAGTAACCCGGACTTGTTTATCCATTATCAAGTTACCAAATGGACGGCAACGAAGAGAGTGAGGAAGAAATGCATGACACGGTATTATGCAGTGTTTCCACCGTATATACACAATAGTCCTAAGTATCCTCAAGAGCACAGATAACAGTAAAACATAGTGAATTAATTAGAAAGGAATACGTCTGGGGTACTTATTATTTTTGTTTTCTAAGGTATCTAATTGCAAAGTTTATTCAGTGTAATTTTTACTAATGTCTATTTAACAACCAGCTTGCAAAATTTCAAAAATCTAACAATGGACTTCAATGAGCTAATAGGCACCAGCTCTACCACATCACTGACTCCACAGATGATCCTTCATGTGTGCAAACATAAATCTTTTAGAAAGTGTATATATCAATACAGTGACACAGCAGCATGCTTCTGAAGAGTTGCATGTGTTCAAAAACACATGTCCAGGTGGATTTCTTTATATACATAAGAATATGTATCTTGCACTCAATCCAAGTAAGTTGTGCATACACACTGCTCTCTCGGTCTCCTGAACAATATGTTAATCTCTCTGTACAAACCCTGGTATTATCTGCTACAGACTTCTGCTGGGATTGGCCAGGCATAAAAAGTACCCACATCCGTATACAGTGGATGCAATAAGTTGCGCTTTACTTTGTTAGTTCTTACCAGTCTCAACCCAATGTCACAGAGGAGCTGGCAACTTCCAGGTGGCCACTGGTGGACTACTTTTCCTCATGTGGTGTTACAGGTAAGAACACTCCCTGAACCTTATAACATGCTCAGAAATCGAATGACCAACATCCACTCACATCATAGATTTTTTTTTTTTTTTGGCATTACTGACTGCTCACAGGCACATACACATGCATACATTCACTCTAAAGAAAGCTCATGTTTTAAGCTAAATATGACACTACTCTTCTGAAATGTGTAACATCAAAGAATGATATGCTATAATCCTTTCTTGATACAGAATAAGACCCCCCAAAATACACTGGTTTAAGAACTAAATTCTATACCTAACTATATTTCTGCTCTGGTATTTTAGTGTGCCTATGTTACCATCAACATTTTTTTAAACTACCACTTCAAACATCCTTGTAGCCAAACTACTACTATTGAAAAGGAATTTGTCCACTTCTTACTGCTTCTCCTTTTCTTGGAAATGGGAAACCAACTGATCTAAAATCAGCTGCTTAAAACTCCACCATGGCAAGGAGAAGAAAGTTCAAAGACTTTCATTAATGCTCTAATTTTGAGAAATGTCCACAAAGGACAAAAGTTTAAGGATTCAGAAGACAAAACAGAAGGCAATGGGTTTCAGGTGCTAACATTTTCCCTGAGTAATTCAAAATGATTTAATAATAAATTATTAAGGCTCTTAGGCCGTTAGTCCAAATGCTGATACCTATGACTATTTTGAACAGGAAAAAAAAATTAAACAGGAAATAGCCACTGAATTTAGAAAGACAGTTATGTCTTTGTATAGCAGCCTTTTTATCTCTGCCTGCATTGTAGTTTTCCCCCTTAATCAGAAGAACCACCGGTTGCTGCTTATAAGGTATAATCTTCCTAGAAAGGATTTTCATACAAAAAAAAAATCTCTTGACTCAAGAAGGATCAACTGACTACCAAAGTTTTTAAAGAATCTTCTCTAGCTACCATTCAAAGAGATGTTGAATAAAAAAGGAGGGAGAAAATAATGTCCTCTACAAGAGAGAGCATTTCATAATAGACAACAATGCACCTCCCTCTCTAGAGTGGCAAAGACTTGTTTGCTTATTTTTACAAAAGGTGCTTAGAAACAAGACAGAGAAATGTCAAGCCAACCTCAAGTGGTGAGCCTCCATTAAGACCAAATGCTCCACCAACTGAATAGCAGAGAGAAGAAATCTCCCTAAACACTATCACTTATCCCCTTTGTACCAAAATACACAGAAGCTGTCTGGGCAGTCACACCCCTGAAAACTGAATTCTTAGTTTTTGCATCACATCAAAAAACAATGTAAAGGTGGAGGATGTAAGTTCAGACTATATTTAGGTAAACTACTCATTATTTCTTTATTGACCAATCACAAATTGTATTCATCCAGATGTTTTGAAAAGATCTAACTGAAGGCAACTTTTCATACTTCTTTCAACATTTAGAAACCAAAGGATTTCAAAGAATTATCTTTTTCAAACCAATTCACTTTGAGGACTGTTATTTGGATATTGCTGGAAAATCACATTGACAAGTACTTTGCTTTGATCTGAAAGATAAGTCCAAGGAAGTTTCTAGTAAAAAAGGAACATAAATTTCTAAGAGGAACTTTTATCAATTCAAACTTCTGGTTTCAAAGCTTAATGAGATTTTAGCAAAAACTGGGCATTGACATATCCAATGCATACTTTCTGCCAGTAGTTAGTAGGCTAATCCATTCTACATATTCTCTAAAAATAACAAAATGAAGAATGATGAAGGGTATGTGCCCAGGAATGGGGCACACTATATCAATCTCATTTCACCTCATATCTCAAAACTCCTCCAGATTTCAGGCTTCCACAGTGGTTATAAGCATGTTTATGTAGCAAAAATCAAAGACACACTGAAAGAGTCCAAAATCAACCTAGGGGTTCAAGGATGAGCCAAGCACCAACCTGCTTTTTTGTCCCTCCCATACCTAAATTATAATCAAGAGAAACCAAAAAAATATGTCCATCAAATTTATTGTCTTTCCCAAGAACTGTTTGCTCTCCCAACTGTCCTGCTTGGGGTCAGTGTTACCATGTCCCTTCTACTTTCACAAACTAGAACCTTAAGTCATCTCTGAAACTCCCCTCTCCTCTGCACTTTAACCTCTTCCCCAGGCATATAATTATCTATATGAATTAGTCCTCAGGGTTAGCTCTTCCTCACCATTTCTACGCCATCTGCCTAACCATAAGCAACTAAGACAACCTCCCACCTGGTTTCCAACCTTACTCCAATCTCTGCCACACTAATCCAGAGTCCATACCATTGTCAGACCAAATCTGAAAACCCAGTTGTCCTCAAGTCCTCCTGTCTGTAGAACCAACACAGATCCCAGATCTAAACTCCCCTCTCCTATCCTCATGTTACTCTAGCCCTCCTAACTGTGACAGACAAGACTAGATATCCCCCAATATTCCATGTCTTCTTCTTTTAAAAATAGAACCCCAATTACAACTGGGCACAGCACAACCTAAATAAAGGTTAAATTTTCTAAACTCTTTTGCAACCAGGTGTGCTCCTGCAATCAAGTTCTGGTGGATACGATATGAACAGAAGTATTATGTTCAGTTTCTAGGTCATGTCTTCAAAATGAAGTAGTGTGCACAGGCATTCCTCTTTTGTCCTTCCCACTGACTAGAATGCAGATGTGACATGAGGATCAGAAACAGCCACTTCCATAAAAATGGAAGCCATACGTAGGGAATAGTGAAGACATTCTATCAGCTCTACCCGTTCTCTGCTTTCAGATGGTTAAGTAAAAAAGAAACAAATTTACATTTCACCCAATCCATTGTTAAAATGTGTTTTTGTGACAGCAATCTAACCCATACCCTAATTTATATTCTAATATATACTACATCCTCAATTGTTTGATAAAATTCAATAGCACTAATTTTCTAAATTTGTTTTTAGATAGAAAAAAAACATAGGAAGTAGAAGAATGACCTGAATTTTTCACTTAAAATCACGTTTCACTTTTGGCACACAGCCCAACACATACCAGGAATATTGCAATATCCTCATTCTACATCATTTTTTTAAATCTCTGGTTGAAATGAAAATATTTCTTTATACATATTAAACTTTTCTTGTTGCAGTCATCAGAAACTTAAAAAAAACTTAAAAACAGGAAAAATTTTAAATATGAATACAATGGCATCCAATTATTCCAATGGCTCTCAAATATATCTAAACCTGCCCTCTGTTCATCTATTTCATTCTCTCTCACTACACACCAGCTTCTTGCGCTTCTCTGTTTGAAGGTAGAAACACGGCTGCCTACTTTCAAGTTTCATATACTGTAATCCAAGTACCCAAAGAGAAACCATTATTGCCCTTGAGTTTTATCATGTATTAACCTTAGGCAGATCTTGAGAGCAGAACTATGTAAAATAAAACTGCCTAATCATTGTTTACATATTTGCTTTAGGAAAAAAGCCTGCTGAGCCTTAAGTACATGTAAAAAGAGTCCTTAATAACAATTCCATTCTGTCTTGGTCAGTGACTTAGGGATGTGCATCTGGACCTGCGATGAAGTAGGGATGCTCATCAAAGAGTTCTACAAGCACAAATTGGCTCCAAGTGCAACACAGAGTGAGAATCATTTCCTTTTCCACTATCCCCAAGAATCATAAACTCAATGTGGAAATGTTAGGATGCAACCATCTAGGGAGATCTTAAGGGTAGCCATAAAAATGTGCTTAGCATCCTAACATACTACTTGCTAACATATATATGCTCTATTCTCACAGCCTTGAGGGCACTTCTTTGTCACTGGAAACCATATAAAAACTAGTGTGGGCCAGAGTGGCCCATTTTATTCAGATTCTGAGCCCTTCACTACCAGGTAACAGGTTTTACAGAAATAGCCAGTTTCAACAAGCTAGTTATAGGCTTATTTGTTGTTGTTGTTGTTTTGGGTTTTTGTTTGTTTTTTCAAAATTCCTGTCGGGAAATTACAGCTTCAAGGTCTTCTTTTTCTGCCCCTGATTTTATTCTTTAGGTTCTACCTAGTTTCTCATAAGCCTCAAATCTCTGAGTTCTGATGAGTGTGCCCAGATGCTACATACTTTTGCTTTAAACCATATTAATGGTTTACCTACTTTTTCTCACCTAATCTTTTCAACAAATTTGAGATAGATATTATCATCCCCACGTTTTCAATCAACGTTATGGACATATAGCTTATATACAATAAAATGCATCTTAGTTTTACAGTTCAATGACTTTTAACAAATATATACAATCAAAATCAAGATATAGAACATGTTCACCACCACCCCCAACAAGCTCCTTTGTGCTCCATTCCACTCTCCACCCTTCCATCTCACACAACATACACCTCAGACAACTGATAACTCTTCATTAGAAATGAAGTAGTTTCATCCAATGTTTCATATAAATGGTACTTTTTTGTATGTCTAACATTTTTTTGCTCAGCATGTTTTTGTGGTCCATCAACATTGCTGAACAGATCAGTAGTTCACTACTCTTAATTGCTCAACAGTATTCTGTTGTATGGATACATCACAATTTGTTTATCTACTCAACAGCTGATGGGCATTTGAGTGGTTACCAGTTTTAGGCTATGATGAATAAAACCATTATGAAGACCTGTGTACAATGTTTCTGTGAAAATATGTTTTAATTTCTCTTTGGGAAATACTTATACATGGAATTTCTTGGTCATAACATATGGGTATGCTGAGTTTTATAAGACACTGTAACATCTTTTTTCCATAATGGTTGCTCTATTTGCTCTATGTCCTCAGCAGGACTTAATACTGTCAGTCTTCTTAATTCTAGTCATTGTGGATCTGTACTGGTATCTCATTGTGGGTTCTAATGATGCTGAGTGTCTCTTTATGTTCTTATTAGCCATTCACATATCTACTTTTGCAAGTGTCTGTTCAAGGGTCTTGCCCATTTTTAAAAATCATTTGTGTTCCTATAACTGAGTTGGAATGGTCTTTTATATATTTTGTATATAGCTATATATGGCTTATCTTTTATTTTTTTAGTGGTATCGTTCAAAAAGAAGTTTTCCATTTTTATGAAATACACATTAATCATTTTTTCTTTCATTGTCCACACTCTTTCTCCTCTGTAAAAGAAATCTTTGTGTAATCCAAGATGAAAAATACTATATATTTTCTTCTAAAAGTCTTATTATTCAGCTTTTTAAAACTTCCATGACCCAAGTAAAGTTAATTTTTGTGCATGATTTAAAGCAATGGTCAATATTCACTTTTCCATATGAAAATAGCTATGCCATTATAATTTTTTAAAAAATCTTCCTTTCCCCCATTAATTTTTTTGGCAACTTTATCAAAAATCAATTTACCACAAATTTGAGGATATATTTTTAGAATCATTGTTGTCTCATTGTCTGAAACATATCCACATGTCTGCCTTATGTCAATCTCACACTGTCTTGTTTACTATAGCTTTATGGTCAGTCTTGAAATCAGGTAGTTATTCCTATGTTTCAAGATTACTTGAGATGTTATTAGGTATTTTCCATTTCCATGCATATTTTAAAATCAGTTTGCTGTTCTTTATTTTTTTTTTAAGCATCCTGGGATTTGATATTACATTGAGTCTATTGATTAATATAGGGAAAACTGACAACCTTAACAATATTGAGTCTGATACATGAACAAAGTAGATTTCTCCATTTATTTAGATCTTCTTTTTTCAGCATTTCTTCAAATGTTCTGTAGTTTTTAGTGTATAGGTCTTATTTATAATTTGTTAAAAATTTTACTAGTTATTTCATGGGTTTTGATGCTATTCCAAATGGCACCTTTAATTTTTTAAATTTCCAACTGTTACTTATATAAATATAACTGATTTTTGTACACTGATCTTGTATCATGCAGCCCTTCTAAACTCACTCACTGTTCCAGTAATCTTTCTTGTAGATTCCTTAGGATTTTCTATAGATATGATCATGAAAGTTTTCCAGTCTTTTCCAAACAATATGAGATGGGTTTCTTTTTTCTTGCCTTATTGCACTGGTTAGGATAGCCAATACAATGATGAATAAAAGTGGGGAAAACAAATATCCTTTCTTGTTTCTGATCTTAGACATAAACGTCTTTAACCTCTTACCACTAAATATAATATTAGTTGTAGGTTTTCCACAAATGTTCTATACCCGGTTTAGGAAGTTCCCTTTTATTACTAGTGTTCCAAGGAATATAACTGATTTTCAAATGTTAAACCATTTGTGCATTCCTTGGGATAAGTCTTACATAATCATGGTGAACTGCCACTGTTACCAACTGTTCAACTTACTAAGATTTTGTTAATGAAGGATTATTACTGTCTATAGTTTCCTTCTCTCATTCCTCAATCATGAATTTTCCTGATTTTAGTATCAGGATAATGTAGACCTCATAAAACAAGCTGGAAATATTCTCAACTCCTCTGTATTTGGAAAGACTGTGTGCTAGAATAGTGTTGTTTCTTCCTAAATGTTTGATGAATTCTTCAGTGAAGCCATCTGGGCCTGGAGTTTCCTTTGTAACAAGATTTTTCATTGGAATTTCAATTTAACTACTAGGTGTGACACTATTTAGATTATCTATGTCATCAAGGATAAGTTTTGGTCAACTGTGTCTTTCAAATAATTTTCCATCTCATCTAAGTTATCCAATTTATTGAAGTTTATTCATAAAATTCCCTCAGGATCATTAACATATGTCAGAGCTGTAGCTGTATGTTTCCTTTCATTGCTGATATTGGCAATTTGCATCTTCTTCCAATCAGTCTAATTACAGGTTTATCAATTTTATTGATCTTTTCATAGAACCAGCTTTTAGTTCAGTTGATATTTGATATTTCCTATTGTTTTCCTGTTACCTATTTCAACCCTTTCTGTTCTTATCTTTATTATTTCCTTACTTCTACTTATTTGGAGGTTTAATTTGCCCTCCTTTTTCTACTTCTTAAAAAGGAAAACTTAAATTACTTTGAACCTTCTTCTTTTTTAACCTAAACAATTATTGGTATAAATTTCCCTCTAAGCATTGTTTTAGCCGCATCCCATAAATGTTATATTGGGTTTTCATTATCACTTAATTTAAAATACTTTCTAACTTCCTTGTGATTTTTTTCTTTGAACCACAGAGTTCACTAGTGTTTTAGTGGTGTTATTTAACTTCCAAATATTTAGATATATTCTAGATATATTTCTGTTAACGATTTCCAGTTTAATTCTGTTGCAGTCAGATTACACTTTCTGTATATAGATCTCAGTCCTTTCACATTATTGACACTTGTTTTATAGCCCAATATATCTTGGTTGATGCTCATACATACATAACTTGTTGTTACCTTAATTTTTTGGTGGTGTTGTTCAAGTTTTCTATATATTTACTGATTTTTTGGCCTACCTTTTCTATCAATTACTAAGAACAAAGTGTTAAAATCTTCAACTACCACTGAAGAAGTAACTATTTTTCCTTGAAATTTTGTTAGGTTTTGCTTCATGTCTCTGAAGCTTTTAATTAGACACACGAATATGTATGGTAGTTATGTGTTCTTAATGGTTTCATCTCTTTATTTTGGAACAACATTCCTTATCTCTGGTAATATTCTTTTCCAACCTCTACTTTGCCAAATATTAATTCAACCACTCTAACCTTTCTTGTGATTAAAGTTTGCACTATATATTGTCCACCATTCTTTCACTTACATCTGTCTTTATATTTAAAGTGTGTTTCTTTTACACAGCATAAAACTGAGTTTTAGTTTAAAAAAAATTTTTTTAAAGTTTACTTATTTTTTAAAGAGAAATAAAAAGACAGAGCATGAGCAGGGGAGGGGCAGAGAGGGAAGGAGACACAGAATCTGAAGCAGGCTCCAGGCCCTGAGTTGTCAGCACAGAGCCTGATGCAGGGCTCAAACCCACAAGCTGTGAGATCATGACCTGAGCTGAAGTCAGACACTTAACTGACTGAGCCACCCAGGTGTCCCTTGAGTCTTAGTTTTATATCCAATCTGACAATTTCTTTATGCTAACTGGAACATGAAGAGAGTTTAAACCTACCATCTCACTATTTGCTTTCTATTTCTTCTGATTTTTGTTCCCTTTTCCCTCTTACTGCCTTTTTGGATTAATTCAGGACCTTTTAAAATTGTTTCATCTCTACTTCTGAATTATTAACTATAACTCTTTGGTTTTTGGCTTTTGGGTATGTTTTTACAGATTGTTCTAGAATTTTCACTAGGCATCCAGAAGTTATACAGTCTACCTTCAAGTCATTACACCACTTCACATATAACGTAAGAACTTTATGATGAATACTTCCATATCCTCCTTCACATTCTTTGTACTATTTTTGTCATACATTTTGCTTCTATCAATTTTATAAGTTCAAAATTCAATATTGCTATTTTTGCCTTAAAAATCAAGTATTTTGAAGAAATTTAAATATGAAAAAATGTATCTTTTTAATAAATGTGTATTTACTTATTTTGAGAGAGAGCAAGTACACACCAGCATGGAGAAAGGGAGAGAGAGAGAGGAGAGAAAGGGAGAGAGAAAGAGAGGAGAAAAAGGAGAGAGAGGAGGGAGAGAGGAGGGAGAGGGAGGGAGAGGGAGGGAGAGGGAGGGAGAGGGAGGGAGAGGGAGGGAGAGGGAGGGAGAGGAGAGAGAGAGAGAGAGGGAGGGAGGAAGGGGGAGGGAGGGAAAGAGAGAGAAAGAGAGAGAGAGAGAGAGAGAGAGAGAGAGAGAGAGAGAGAGAGAGAGAAAGAGAGAGAATGAGAGAGAATGAGAATGAATGAATCCCAAGCAGGGTCCACACTGTCAGCACACAGCCCAACATGGGGCTCCATCTCAGGAACTGTGAGATCATGACCTGAGCCGAAATCAAGAGCCAGACACTTAACTGACTGAGCCACCCAGGCGCCCCATACAAATGAAAAATAAGTGTGTTTTATATTCCCCACATATTTACCATTTTGAGTGTTTTTTCTTTGTGTAGATATAAGTTTCCATCTGGCATCATTTTTTTTTCTACCTGAAGGGATTCTCTTACATTTCTAATCATATAAGTCTGTTGGCAACACATTTCCTCAGCTTTTGTTAGTCTGAAACCAACTTTACCTTGCCTTCAGTTTTGAAGGATATTTTCACCATGTAAAGAATTCTAGGTTGACAGGTTTTTTGTTTTGTTTTTTTTTTAACTTTAAAGATACTGTTACATTTTTTGTAATGCATAGTTTCTGATAATCTTGTTCTTTCCTTGGTGATCTATTTCTCTGACTGCTTATAAAACTCACTATCACTATTTTCCCTCAGTTTAATTAGGCTTGGGATTTAATGAACATCTTGGAACGTGGATTTATACTTTCCTCAAATCCAAACTTGGGACTACTGTTTTCTTCAAATAATTTCTTCTGTACTTCCCCTTTTCTAGAAGTCCAATTATACGTGTGATAGAATACTTGATATTGCACCACAGGTCACTAAAATTCTGTTCTTTTTCATTCTATTTCTGTGTTTCCTTTTTGATCATTTCTTCTATTATGTGTTCAAATTCACTAATCTTTTATTTTCTTTTTTGTAAGTATATAGTCTACTATCAATACCACTCAGGAAAACTGTCATTTCTGATATTTCATTTTGATCTCTATAAGTTCCATTTGCTTCTTTTTTTAAGTTATTTTGAGAGAGAGAGAGAGAGAGAGAGAGAGAGCGCACAGGCAAACAGTGAAGGGGCAGAGAGAGAGAGAGAGAGAGAGAGAGAGAGAGAGAGAGAATCCCAAGCAGGCTCAGCACTGTCAGCACAGAGCCCGACACAGGACTCAAACTCAGAAATTGTGAGATCATGATCTGAGCTGAAATCAAGAGTCAGATGCTTAACCAACTGAGCCACCCAGGCGCCCCTCTATTTCCTTCTTTTAAACATCATCCATTTCTTTCCTCACTGTGTTCATATTTTCCTTTAAATACTTAACACAGTAATAATATTATTTTTATGTTCTTGTCAACTGATTCCGTAATTCTGTTTCATTAACTGATTTTTCTTCTGCTTACAAGTCACAATTTCCCTTTTTCACATGTTGAGTAATTATTTATTGGATGCTAGACATTGCATGTTTTACATTTTTGAGTATCTAAATATGATTGTCCTGCTTTAAAGAACTTTAGGATTTATTTAACTGGAAGGCACCTCAATTAATCACTAAGTTTGGTGCTTGTTTTCAAGACTTTTTATAGTGTATCTAGGGAAGCTTTTATTCTAGAGATATTTTAACCACACTACTACGGTGTGACCTTTTTGGAGTTTCTACTGAATAATCAACAAGGATTGCTCATTCTAGCAAGTCAGAACTTGAACACCTCTTAACCTTGGGTTATCTCTGGAAAACATTCAGCTCAGAGCTTACCATGAGGTCTTTGTGGCATTTCACTCTATGCATGTAGATCACAGTTTTCAGTGAAGACTGAAGAAGACCTCCATACATATTCATGGAGATACTTTTCTGGGCAGCATCTCTTCTCTGTAACTGCCCTGTATGCTATGGACACATTAGCTCCTCTGGACTAAGATCTCGGTCTCCTCAACGGCACAGAATCAATATACTTTGCTTACAATCTTACTCTCTTATTACACAGTTCAGAGTATTTTTCCAGGAAGAAAGCTGGGGAATCAAAGTCACCTCATTTGTTCACTTCTTTCAAGGATCACAATCCTTCCATGCCCATTGTCCAAAATATAAAAGCAATGGTTTCATAAGTTTTGCCAAGTCTTTTGTTGTTTATAGCAAAGGCATAAAGTTTGTCCCCTCTTGTTGCATCATGCCCAGAAGTTGAAGTCTGCTATACATTTTTATACTAATTATTATCATTTTGCTACAAATTCTACTTTGGGACAAATGTAGAGACAGTAATGACTGACTTTTTTTGAGTGTTTACTATATTCTAGGCATCAGACTAAAAAGTTTTACTTTAATTGCCTCATTTAATCCTTATCATAACCAATGTATTATATAACACTTCCATTTTATAAATGAAGAAAATTGGACTCCCAGAAGTAACTTGCCTAAATCACACATCTAGTAAGTGGTAGGATCAGATTTTCAATCCAGTTCTGCTGGGACTACACAGCTGGGCTCTTAACCAATACATCTGACAAACCCTTTGCTATACCCAATATACTTATCCCAAATGACAGTATCTCAAGAATGTACACAACTATATACATAATTACATACTATATACATACTAAATGTCATTACATAATGCCAAAGTGTTTATACTAATGCCTAAAAATAAGCTACATGAACATTTTTGTGAAAAAATATTTTTATATTTGTATATGTTTAATATTTTATATACAAATATTCATCTATATATATAAACTGAGAAAATATTTAAAGATAATGTGTGAAGCTGGAAGTAGGAAAACTGCCCTTATTTATTAGGCAAGGATACTGAAGTTCTTACAACTTACTACCTCTGCAATTCATAAACAACTGTAATATACTTATTATTAATTTCATGTAATTCTATTTTATCTCCTCCAGGATTTTGTATACAAGCTTCAGGAGAGGAAAATCACGTCTTAGTCCTCCTTTATACACTCCGCATTGTTTAGAACAATGTCTTCTCTATAGTACACACTAGATTATTTTTTGATTTCTTGATAATTTGTTGATTTATCAAGATAAGCTTTTTAATGTAATTTGTACTTTGCTTTTTAAGTACATATCCCAAAGGATATTACTACCATGTAAGGTCTTTCCTCCTAATTCTTTCTAGATTATAGGTTCCCCAAAGGCAAGGATACATTTTACATATCTGTGTCTCTGCTCAACAGAGAAGTCACTAATATACAACCAAGTGCTGGCTTCTAGTGTGGATATATACGCACAGGGCCTATAACTGAAGTATGTGCTTATGAGGCCTATAGGCCCACTGACTAGCATGAGTAGGACAAAGCTCAGCCTATCATAGGATTTTGCATTCCAAGATTCTCCTCAGTTATGGAAGTCCGAAATAGTAATAACACCATCCACATTTACATCACTGTTTAAAAAGTACTTCCACTTCACATGTTAGCCATGATCTAGTCAAAAAAATAAAAATTACTACTTATCCTACAAAGCGAGGAAAGCTGATTCCAAAGACTGGTTACATTTGTGTGGTGGAAAAGTTAGGAATACAATCAGGGTTATTGAAAGAACCCTGGCATTATCAACAGTAGGAAGCCACTATTACCCCTATGCTGGAGGTACAATGGGAGGAGATGGTGGAACAGCCCAGAAGTCAGGGCCCTTCAGCAGCTGCTACAGCCATGAAGGAAATGATAAAACAAGGATGCCAAACAAAGCCAAGAGGAGGAGAAATGCCCTGGCCTCTCTTCACTAATGAATGCTCTGTGATATTTTGCTGTTGTCAAATCAACCCATTGGTCAAATCAACCTGGAAACCAAAGAGCAGGGAAGTCTCGGAAAGAAATGTAGCCTCCTGTATTACAAAGCAGAACAGGAGAAGGCAGAGAAAGGATTTGAGAGCAATCAGGCAGTTGAGCCCACATTTTATATCATTCTGTGGAAGAGGAAATGCAGAGTTGGAGAATTCCACTGACTTACTCAAGGTCACACAGGCAGAAACTGGTGGAGCTAAAATTTACCTATAAATCAGTTTAATACATTTTTTCTCTAGACTATGGTTTCCTTTTACCACAAAATAGAAGAGGAGATGGGAAACAATATTCTCTTCCCTGTACTCTTATAACAGCCTGCCGTTGATTTCCCCATTCTATCTCATCCCTTTCTCTTCTTTAGTTTCCTATACACAACTGAATTTCCCCAGAGTTTTATTTAAAGTGGTATTCACATTGGAAGTCCTAAGCTCTAAAGAGAATTGTTCTTAGGACCAAGACCACTGGCATCTCCCATTCCTTCATTCACTCCCAAGACCCCTTTTGCTTCCTTCCCTCACAGTACAAGCCACACTGAGTAGCAATTATTTGTCGCCTGTCTTCTCAGACTGATAGGAACTGATTCTCAGTCATCTTGATATCCTAAGAAACTGACATAGTGTCTAACACATTGTCAGTGCTCTGTAAGTGCCTGAATAAATGAATGAATATAACTGAAGATACCTTTCCACCAGATTGCTGAAGTATTCAAAATTAATCTGTCCTTCAATCTCTGAAGACTGTAAAATATACCAGTTCACAGAAGGTTAGAGTCATCAAGAGGAAAAACGTTCACTCCTTTAGTCCCAGTGTCTTAGTTTTGGTGTCCCAGCTTTACAATCAGCCAATAAAAGGTTGTTGGAGTCATGCCTTTTCATTTAGTCACAGGGATGAGAAGGATGAGCACAAGTGAGTGGCCGTCTAGATCGAGAATCCATTCATATGCTGATATAAAAGTAACTGGACAGCAAAGCCCTGTTTTAGCATTTTATCTATAGTGATACATAAGAGGCATTTGTGGGCCCATAATAATTTTGAGAGCATAGTTCTAGGGAATAGTGTTATGTAATCATAACATTTGAGATAAGGTTTAATTATCATTTTCACCTTTCCAACACCTCTCACAAAGCAATGCTTAAAAGCTTTACAAGAAAGAATATTACCCTTAAAGTGATAGCATGCAACAATGAAAGCACAAGAAAGACCAAACAATAAGCCAGTCTTTTATGGAAGCTTAGGTTCAAGGCATTATTCAAAATTATTACAAGTGCTTCCATCTAAGAGACTTTACAGATAGGCTTCAAAGGGGAGGCTACTGGAAAAAATAAATGGACGATGTCCCCTACAAGAGATATTTTCATTTCTCCAGACTGAGAGCTAATGAAAGCCACTGGATACCATGATAAGAAAGCACTGATCACAAGATAAAAAGCATGTCCTCAATATTATTCTATTTTCATTGTAAATCACAACACACTCAACATTGTTACTGATACATATGTGCAAGGTAGAGGGTGGCAACGAGGTGGAAGCCCTGACCTGCCCTCTATGGCAGGGACCTACAGGATGACAATAGCTAGTGAAAATAACTCTTCCCTTTACTGGATAGAGACATAAAACTGTATTTGGTGTTTTAACTGCAATCATAAAGTAAAAGTGATTTGAAAGTGATGAGAAAATCACCAAGGTAATGAAAAATAAGGAAAATATCAGAAACCGTCCTAGATTGGAGGAGGCCAAGGATTTACAATGACTAAATGCAACATGGTTTACTAGATTGGATCTTATACCAGAAAAAGGACATGAGTGGGAAAACCAGTGAAATCCAAATGATTTTTAGTTAATAGAGTTTTAGTTAATAGGAGCATGTCAATGTTAATTTCTTAGTTTTGACAAACTGCCATTATTGTATAAGATATTAATATTAAGAGAAGCTGAGTGAAGGGTATGGGAACTTTCTGTACTCTATTTGCAACTGTTCTGTAAATTTAAAATTATTTCAAAATAAAAAGTATATTTTTTAAAGAATAAGCAAAGTCCACAGACTATATTGGTGTCTTTATCACTTGGATAATGAATTGAATGCTTCGTCCTACTTTCCAGCTGTTCAAAGAGGAAGAAGTAGATCCAACAGAAAACATGGAATATGGTAGGAGCAGGGCAGGCATTCTCTCCTGAATGGTTCTAAGATCGAAAGGAAAACCTCCATTAAATTTTAAGTGATGACCTCAGGGGCTGAGGCTCCTAGAGGGATTCAGCTAGCCCAAGGTTCTTGATGGACTTCCTATTATGCTGATCAATTCAAACTGTAGTTATCAGGGCATCACTTAGAAATGAGATCAGACTATTCCTTAATTCATCTGCATAGGTGTATATACACTTTTTCAATGTAAATAATTTACACTACAAGTCCGTGTGCTCAGTTGTCAGGATCCTGAAGAAAAAACTGCTAAGGGGTATGGCCACAAGTTTTGAGAGAATGTTCTTATAGGCTTAAAGGAGAAGACTAAGATTGAATTACCACGGCACACAAGTGCTGACAGGAAACAGATGGAATCATCAATTTGAAGATAATTTAAATAAAGGAACTGATTCCCAAGAGATGGACAAAATTTGGATAAATCAGCAAGGAAGAGTACAGCACCTCAAGTCCAGCAGTTGTGAAGAGCTCTTACAAGAGCGCTCACAAAGATGTCCCACACTGAAGAGGCAAGGAGAAGTTACTGGAAACTGAAAGACAGATATATGTAGGGGGCCACCTATACAGCATCCACTGGACACAAGCCAGAGGAGTTAATACTCTGACCTTACTCTCCTCCTGCTGATACTCTGCTGATGTCTCCAATTGGCCAAATTCACCTAGGAACCAGAGCACAAAGGAACCCACTACCACAGCCCATACAGGACAGCTTTCTGGAAGCTCATAACAGGAATGAGAAAGGGGTGGGCACTAGATCTGGAGCGGCAATCATATCCAGCCTGCTCACTCTATTCCTGGCCTCCTCCTGAATTTGCAGTGCTACTGCACCTGTTTAATGACAATGGGAATCTGTTGATTGCTCAGTTGCAGAATTTTTCTGAATCCAATATGGCCAAATAATTTTCCATTTTATAAACTGATAGGGGTCAAGCCACATACTAACAAGATGCAATCACCTCTGAAAGAAAGGGTGATATTTGCTGAATAACTCAGGATAGCAAAGCAAGTGGCTGCTCTATATTTTCAAGCAATGGGATGGACATGAAAAGGACCATACCCAGATTCCCTAAGTAGTCTAACCTGGCTTCAAATAATAGTCCTCTTACCTCTTTTAAGTCTGCTCTTTATATTGCCTTCATTTGTGAAACCTTTTTTTAAAAATCCAGCAGCAAAGACTTTTCCCTTGAGACAAAATGGGAGTTGGGGCAGAGGAATGACAAAAATACCACTGGAACACAAAAGGAACAAATGTCAGTAACTTCAGACTTCTGGCACTTACAGATTCATGAAGGTTTATATGATTTGTCTCTTCTTCATCACCTTGCAATTTCTAATAACGCATAAGAAAACTTCTTGGGGCACCTGGGTGGCTCAGTCAGTTAAGCATTTGACTCTTGATCTTGGCTCAGGTCATGACCTCACAGTTCCTCAGTTTCAGCCCAGCCATCAGGATCTGCACTGATGGTGCAGAGCCTGCTTGGCATTCTCTCTCTCTCCCTCTCTGCCCCTACCTCACTTACTCTCTCTCTCTCTCAAAATAAATACATAAACTTAAAAAAAATTTTTTAAAGAAAAATTCTTAAATGGACAAATATATAAGGCAGCTAGAAGAAGGTGGAGGCATGAGGTGGATGTGGCATTTGAGCTAAGGGAAAAACAGCCAAGGAAGAAAAAAATGGGTAGGATCGAGGAAGAAAAAAACAGGTGAGATAAAACCTCATATTGAATGGGGAGTAATCAAATGAGAATTTGATTCTCTTTCTGTGAGGCACAGGAAAATGTGTGCCAATGAGCTGGCCAAGTGGTAGGACTTAGGTTCTCAATACATATACAGAAAATACATACAGAAAAGGTATGCCCTGCTTTAATAATTTAAATGCCAAGAGAGTCACATTTCTTTGATATTCAAGTTGTAATGATTCCAGGTTAGCAGTGCTTCTTCCCAGACATTCCCAAGAACACACAGGCTGCTCAGTCCATAATGCTAGCCTTGGTGTTTTTATTTCACAGCAGAATGTGTATTTATTCCATCACTCATTCATTGCTTCATGCAATAAATATTAAATAAATATTTATTGAGCACCTGCTATGCATCAAGCCCTGCTATAACTGCTGAGGATGCAGTAGAGAAAAAGGAAAACAAGATTCCTTACTCTCAGGGTCCAAAAATTCTGTGGGTAAAGTAGACCACATTCAAATGAACAGAAATGAACACGTTCAAAGATTAATACACCCTTGAAAGAAATAAAGTAGGAGGGGTTCTTAAAGAGGGCCTGCCAGTGGAAAGGAGATCACTTTAGCTTGAGTGGTCTGAGAAAGCCTCACTGAGGAGGGGTGTTTGGGCTGAGATCCTAGATGACAAAAAGGAATCAGCCAAGCCACACAGTGGGGTATGAACACTGAAAGCTCATGCCAGGAACAGCAAGTGCAAAAGTCCTGAGGAGGAATGGACCTGACTGCTCTTACAAAGGTGTCAGAGTCAGAAGGGGTTCAAACCTTGGCCACAGGCTATGTTGAGAACCAGCCCTTCCTGGGAACCACCTGGGCCCTGGTATGCAAAGTCTGAATCAGGGGGTCCAGATTCCTTCAGACACTTCCTCCACACAAGTGTCTCTGACCTATTCCCATTAGGACACAAATGTTAATGGAGTCATGTAGCCCTGATAGAGATAGCTGGGAGGCAAGGATCATAGGTCCTTGAAAAGAAGGCTCCATCCCCTGACAGCACAGTGAAGGGGAGGGGGGAGGGATTTGTTATACTTTCAGATAAGTAACTTTATTTTGAAGATATCGCTCCCAAACAAAAGAAGGTGATCAAGAAGTTAGCTGACATCCTCCACCACTAGAAACTAGACTGCTCACAAAGCCTCACATAGCTGTTTTTGTTAAGTTCAATAACTGAGGTTTAAGTTTAACCCAATTATATTCCCTGCAAGATATGCCTATTGTTTTTCTCCTCAGGCAGAGAAGGAGAAGCTGATAAAACCAGGTGCGGCCCCTGGACACAGAAGTACCACTGGGCCATCACTATTGGGGAATGCGATGAGATCTTAAAGTACAAACAAGATATAATCATTTTGACGTAGAGCAGGCCACAACAAGCAATGGGGTGGCTTTAAAATATGTTGAGAAATTCTTTGATACTCCTATCTTCACAAGATGGAGCCTAATGCCTGTTCCCTTGAGTCAAACTTGAATGCAGTGACCTGGGGAACAGAATGTGGTAGAAATGAAGTAGCATTACTCCTACGATGAGGACTTTAAAAGCAATATGGCCTCCTCCTTGCTCTCTCTCCAACACTTGCTCTGGGCAAATCCAGTTGCCATGTCATTAGGACACTCAAGCAGGTATATGAAAGGCCCATGTGATAAGAAACTGAGGTCTCCTGCCAACAGCCCTGTGAAGGAGCCATTTTGGAAGCTGATCCTCTAGCTCCAATTAAGCTCTCAGATGACTACAACCCCAGCTGATACTTGGTTATAATCTCATGAGACACCCCAAGCCAGCCAATAAGCCACTCTCAAATTCTTAAACCACAGAAACCACATTTTCTGAGGTAATAAATGTTTGTTGTTTTTAGTCACTAAGTTCTTAGGTAATTTGTTATGTGTCAGCCAAAGCTGTGAGGTCTGCAAGCATTTATATGGTGCTCTATAGGAGGGCACCAAGTCTTGGAATAAAGGCTGGGCTAGTGTTTAGTATCCAGATTCTGTCTCCAGGCTGGCAGGGCCCCGGGACATATCTATTATGAATGAAAGCAAGGAGAAACATAACTGGAGTTATCAAACATGTCTCAAATATAGAAAACACCATTTGTTCCTGTTTGAAATTGCTAATAATCATACTGTTCTCATATTGTTGCCGTGTTTAATATTTTCACACGATACTAAGAGAATGACTTAATGGTCTGCTGACAGGCATAACAAAATACTCTGATATTAAATCTGCCTCAAGACTGGAAGGGTTACGTAAATGTAAAAATTCCAACCCAGAGTAAAGATGTCAACCTCTGTGGCAGACAATTTTAGTACCTTTAATTCAAGCTTACTAGTCTGTGACAGAGAGAATCCTGCCATTTTGAATCTTCCAATTTACTAAGCCCCAGACTGACAACATCCCTCCATATGTCAGTGTTTCTCTGTAGGTTAAAAAGCTAAGGGAACACAAACAAGCAATATTATTTTGGAACCAAGAGATGTTATTCCAAAGCTTAAATTCCTTACGCTCATCACATCTGCTTCCCAAAATATCAAAAATATAGAAAATCAGAAACTGTCAAAGGCAAATCAACTCAGATGTGCCTATTCCGAGACTAGCATGTCAATAGTGTTTATACCCCTTCTTACACCATATAGTCTAATTACCTCTGATTATATATTTAAGGAAACTTCCACGCACTGTAAACAGCACAAAAATATATCCCTTCAGGTTTATATTTCCTCCATCTGGCAGAGACTGGGAGTTCCCCAGTCAACCAAAGTCCTTGACTAGGACACTTCACTGATGGGTTAAGGGATGGGGAATAAATAACAACAATCACTCACGAGAAATGTCATATTTCTCTTTTATTGCCCATCTCATCCTCTAAAAACCTCAAGCCTAGGAAAGGGTGCTCTCATGGCAAATTGAAATCCAGGTGGCACCAATAATCCCAAATATGACCTCCCTGCAAACTGACTTGAGGACCAATAGTGTCACAATTCTTTGCCAGCTTCAGGGGCAATTGCTAAGGGTGGAAAAACTATACCCAAAGAAATAGTGAGCAAGGTGCTGACCCCAATATGGCCTTTTGTAGAAAATTGTTTCGTTTGTTTTTTTCACTATCCTTAGGTAGCTTTCCAGTGAGTCCTGGGGAATTCTTGCAATTCAGATTCTCATCTATTTTTCCCTGTGTTCCTGTCACCATAGTCTTAGAGTCAAGTGGCTTAAATTCCCAACTGGCAAACTCCACTATGTCAGTTTGAGGTTTTTATTCCCAGAATAGACTAGGCTTAAAATCACCCAGTAAACAAAGGCAGCATTCTGAAAGGGGTTCTCTCATGGGAGAGTTTGTGATGGAAGACTGAAGCCACTAGGGAGAGCAGGGGATCTCAGAGAGTGCAAGGAAAAGGCAAAATGTCTTCAGAGGGAAGTTATATTTTTACACAGAGAGAGACTTTAGAGTCCTCTCAAACAGAACAGAGAAAAATGATTGTCATTTTTCTAATATTTAAATGATGCCTATGAATTCAGTATTTAAAGAATACAATAAAAAATTAAAAAAAAAACAGATAACTGACACTGATTTGGTTCTCAAAACGTTTTCAACTTCCACTCAGTAAGAAAGAAATATCAAATCATATACCCATGTGATTCATACATTTATTCACTTATTAAGCATCTTTTACATACCAGGAACTGTGCCATGTGGTGAGTGTTAAGCAAAGAAAAGGACGTAGTTCCTATATTCATGAAGTTAATAGTCTAGAAGGATAGGCAGAAATACAATGGATATGTGAGGTGAAGGAGAGAAAATGAGAGAGAAAACAACAGAGTTACATAATAGATAGGTAGAAATATTTATATTAAAATGGTGCAACTGAGCCAGTCACGGAGGCCAGAGAAAGCCTCTACGAAGGAAGTTTGATTGAACTGAATTCTGAAGAATGTATGTGTTTTCTGGGAGTTGGGGAATGAGGATAACATACCAGATAAAAGAGAATGCACATGTACAAAGGACCTGCAGCAGAAAAGGAGAATGGTACATTCAAGAAACTGAAAGAAGACCATTACAGCTGTGTTGCAAAGATCAAGAAACCTAGTATAAGAGAAGGCTATAAAGATAAACAAGGGGCAGACCACACAGGGCCTTCTAGACCATGCATGCAAAAGAGTGGGTTCATATCCTAATGTAAATGGGGATCTACTAGAAGGTTTTTAAGCAAAGGTGTGACATAACTACATGTTTATTTTAGAGGGACCCTTCCAGCTATAGCCTAGACACCAAATGTCAGAAAAGGTCAGAAAAGATTTAAGCACACCAGTTGGAGCTTTTAGAGGTGTTCAAGTGAGAAAGAGACACTTGTGCCAGCAAGGTCTGTGGGCCCAGGTGGCAATTACTAGCCTCTTGTCTCTCAGTCCTACACCTGCCTTTACATACTGTGCTCTCTTCTGCTGGGCTGAGTCTCTGAACCACATTTCCCAGGTTCCCTTGTCTACCACCTTCCTGTTAGGTTTTGCCAACAGGAGGCACTGGCAGGAGGTCAAAGGGTGGAAGAAAGAGGAAAGACTCCAACTTATGGATCTGACTGTGTGGCCATTGCCGCTGGTTGCAGGTGGTTGCCGTTGTGACAGCAGGGATGGGGTGATTCTGAAATGCAGCAGCCTGTAGGCCTGGTTAATGCTCCTCCTTTTCAACACATCCAGATTGAACTGCCACATGTCTCTTACAGAGCAGCAGAAGATGCAGCTTCTGGGTTTCACTCTAGGACACTGACAACATCTTCCTTTTCTCTCTTTCAGGTACCCTCTTCCATCCTTTTAGATCTTCCAGCCTGCTCCAAATTTATAACCAACTCCCTGCATTTAATTCCATTTGAAATAACAAGAATGATTTCATTTTCCTTGACTAAACTTAGGCTAAAAGGGTGCAGAAATTAAAAGTCGGAACAAATTCATTAAATCATTCTTCCTAACATAGGGTACCTATTTGACACTATTTGGAGAATTTCATTGGCAGAGAACATACTACTTGGTAGGGCAGTCTAACTCATTGATGGTTACCTCCATTATTAAAGCCTTCCTAAGAATGACCCCAAATCCACCCACCCATTTCTCACTCTGCCAAGGTAGGACTGCTCTTGAAGAGTCTGAAATCTGAGTTCCATGTTTTCATGACTTTCCATTCTTCTCCCTACTACTGCAGAGGCCCTGGAGGCACCTTCTCCAGACCCCTATTACTGTAGTATATTCATTTCCTCACAAAGTACGTCATCCTCCTGAAATAGGGTACAATGCTCACAGTGTGGTGAATGGTACAGAGTTCAGAAATATCAGTCTGGATGTGAACATGCTACAAATGTAATATAGCCTACATTTGATTTAGATTTCACATTTATTTTTTTGTTTGGGGAGCTAATGTTTTGTTCTTGGCTCCTAATAATCACCAAAGAGATTTTGAACATGTCCTGTATATCCTAGGTCCTAAGGAGAATTTAAAAATGAGAAGGAAGAGGAGAATAAGACGGAAAAGGAAAATAGAGCATAGTCCTGTCCTAAAGAACCTTCAAAACTAACTGGAGAAATTATATATAAGCCCATGGAGAGATGACAAATCATTGCACTTGGTAAATACCGAGGGCTATGTAAGTTACATAAAGCAATGCATTATGTTCACACTCAAGGTAGGAATGAATTGCTCAATTTGGGGATAAATGGGAAAAACTTTGCAAGCAGTAACACTTAAGCTTACTCCTTTAAGCACTGACAAAATTTGAATATGTGGGAAAGTGTCAGAAAGGTGTATCTACCTAGGAGAATGATGTCATTCATTTATTCATTGATTTATTTTTCAAATATTTATTAAGCAACTCTATATTCTTAGCACTGTGTTAAGTCCTAAGAAAACGTGATTGAAAGAACTATTCAAGGATCTTACAATGTAAAAAGCAAATATGTGCAGTAAGGAAAATATGACTTGTTGTGGGGACAAAAAATAAGGTAACTATATTTTTAGCAGTGAGTCCATAAAGAAATGGAAGGCGAGAATTAAAGGGTAGTTAGGGACCACAATGGAGAGGGATCTCTAATGTCAGATTAATAATCTGGAGTTTTACCCTTTCATTGCAATTACTATGGCTGTGTTATAATTATTCCAAAATTTACTACCATAAAACAGCCATTTATTATGCTTATAGTTTCTGTAGGTTAGGAATTCAGATAAAGCATAGTGGGGACTGCCCATCTCTGCTCCACAACCTCTGGGGCTCACCTGCAAAGCTCAAAAAAGCTGAGATCTGATCTGAAGTTTCATTCACTCCCATTCTGAAAGTTGATACTGATTGTTGGCTGGGAGTCTCAGCTCCTCTCCAGATAGGCTGGGTCAGACTTCCTCACAGCAGAGGGCTGAGTTCCAAGGCAAAGTGTGAAAGAGACAGAGACACAAGATACAGACAGATGGGGAGAGAGGCAGAAGTTGTAACCTTTTCATGACCTAACATTGGAAGTCACACATATCACTTCCATCATATTCTTTCAGTTGAAGCAATTACAAGTCCCTCCCATTTTCAAGGGGAGACTTCACTTCTGGGTTGAAGTGTTGTCACAAGGTAAAAAGAACATATGGGTGGAGTATCAGTCACTTGGAAGAAGAGGATAGCTAGATAAGAGATTAATATTTGGAAAATACCATCTGTCACACCTTTAGATTAACACAAAGCCATTTGATTAGAAAAGCAATCTGAGAAAAGTTCTATTTTAGGAAGATTAATCTGATACCATGGATAGCATGTAGATGGAGAGCATAGAAATGATGAAGCAATAAACCAACCTAGAAGTAAAGGAGAATTTGGCATCTTGTATATTAAGCCCATTATTATGAGTTTCAGCCCTTTTCTGCCCCTCTATTCTCTCTTGGACATCTTAATGTTGTCTGTGCCAATACGTTAAAACGCACTGTGTTCTGTGGAATATCGGTCCCAGAAGATACTCCAACAAAAAGACCCTGTGTTCAAAAGGACATAAACAGATCTCACACTTTACCTCTCACTTGGAAATTTTCAATGCGTCTGAGCATATTAAAACCTCTTAGTAAATCAGTAGTAAGAAACAATCTGTTTAACATTGTTTTATCCAGAGTGACTCCAACCTTCTTGACCACCAATTTTTTTGTTTGCTTTTCACTAATTCATATCCTTCAGAACTAGCCTAAATGCCACAGTGCTGGCTGCCCCTGGGCGGAAGAGTAAAAGGCTAGGCAACTACTCAATCAATCAAGTACTCCTCAAATGCCTGATTTGCAATAAGATTCCAAAAATCAAAGGAACATGTATTACCATTGAAAATAAGATAAATTTATTGGACCAATAAATTTATTGGACTAAATAGAAAAAATAGAAAAAATAAAATAGAAAAAATAAAAGCAATGGGAACTTTGAATTGTTTCATGGAAGTCCAAGATCTCAATGAAAGACACAGATATCCTTGGGAATTTAGGTTTGGGTTTTTTTGTTTTTTGTTTTTTTTGAGTGTAACTGGCACACAACATCTGCCCAAATGAGGCTGGTTCTTGTATGTTTTCATACTACTCAAACCTCAAAGCTAAATGACTGGGAAACTTGTCTATTCTTAAATGAAAGATGAAAAAGTATCTTCCAAAGATTACTCTGTACTTAGACGTGACCACTGCTTTCACACAAAGAGAATTTTGAAAGAAAGTCTGCCACCAGCAAAAAACCCCACGTGCAGTGGAGTAAACTACTAAGGCAAACAGAAGACCTTCCTATAAATCACCGTCCATGTCTCCTGATGGGGCTTCAGCTGGCAGAATGGTGATGCTCTGGGAGGGCAAGGCTGTGTCACAGGCCTCTTTGTTAGAATGATTGATCACAGACACACAATCGGCAGCTTTCTCTTTGTGAAAGCCTCCTTTCTTCTGGCCTGTTTCTCTTCACCTCTTCCTTCCTTCTCTCTTCACTCCAAAATCCTGCCTTCTGGCCTTCCCAACAAATATTTTTGTCTGAAGAAGGTAAACCTACTCAAACAGACCTCCTTAATATCTCCCATCCTGCCAAGTGCCAAACTAATATCTAGAACTCAGGCTGCTGTTGCTGGGTGAAAAAAATAAATAAAATACTAAAACTCTTTTGAAAATTAATTCTACAACTGCTTTCCAATCTCACAGAAGACTCTAGATGTCTCTGTTTCACTTCAAGCTTTCATATCCTTCTTACCCTCTCCTCTGACAGCCTGAATTATATGCTTGATCTTCAAACTACTTACCCACCTGCAGTCTCTGTTCTGAAAAAAATCTTTACATCTGTTCTGAAAAACACCTGTCCTCAGATTAATACAAGATTCAACCTCCTCTGCTCCCACATACAGCACAGCTTGAATGATTAAAGCCACTATAAACTCTGATCCCAGCCACAAAGGAGTCAAAGATTCACCCTCCAATTCTTACCCCTGCCCTTGGCCCCCTCCTACCCCATTCCCCTGAGTGACTGCTCCAAAATTCCCCACTCTCCTTACCACCTATACAACACTTACTACATACCCTGAGTCTCAAGGGAGATTGACCTCTCCTTCACCATGGAAATCAGGACCAACAGGGAACATCATGAACCTCCCTACATCTGCAATTCTACACCCGTGTGTATCTACTCTAATTTCATACTACTCTCTTTTTTGCCCACTATGGTCTGGTCACACTGGCCTTTCTGTTCCTTGCACAAGACCAGCCCAATCCCATCTCAGGGCCTTTACTCCAGCTGTTCTCTCGGCTCTGAATGCTCTTCCTTCTGATCTTCACATGCTGGCTCCTCTCTGGTATGCAGATATTTGCTTAAATGTCTCCTTGAGTGAGGTTTTCTCAAACCAATGAATATAAACTAGTCATCCAGGCTCTCTCTGTAAATTCACCCAAAATTCCTTACATAGCTCTTAGTAAAAATTATCTGATATTTACCTGTGTAACATCTGTTCGCTACTTTAAATGAAAACTCCAGGTATCTCTCCATCGTGTTCACTGCTCTGTCCCCAGAGCCTATGACTGTGCCACACATAAAGTTAATGGTCACCAAATGGATCTTGAATGAATCAGTAAACGTTTGGAGAGTGTGAACACGCATAAACTAGTCAGGGAGATGTCACAGATGGCAGGGCAATGTTGAGTATCCATTCAAGATGTGTCCTCATGAATCTAAGACACAGCCAAATATTGTTGTCCTGCTTGTTCAGTGGCTTGGGTGCAGGTAAGGAGTAGATAAGATGCAATTAAGCATGGATGGGATTTTGCCAGAGGAGTACCATTATAGAGAGACTAGGGAGCAAGGTCTTTACAAAGGAGGGCTTTCAATGTTGGACTGTGGAATCTGTGCTGGGGAAGGAAGTAGTTTGCACAAGAGGAGAAGGAAGAAAGTGAACAATGGTATGAGAACAAATAAATTAGGGATCTAGATTAGGACAAAAAGCTGAGAGGTTAGGGAGCATTGCTCACAGAATGGCAGGCTTGATATACAGCTTTCGGAGGAGTTCCAATTACTGGATGGAGGAAGAAAGAAAGAAAAAGAGGCAACTATGTTCTAACCTGAGAATGTAACATCCATAAGCCAATAGCTCTTCAATGGCCGTCAATGACCACCTCTTAGCACACCTTCTATGAATCTTTATGCTCAAAGAATCTTTGTCTTGAATCTTGGTTTGCCTTGGGTTGCATCACCAAAGGTTCCTTCTGTTTATCTAACTTTGTGGTATGTAGGGAGGTAATAGGAAAAAAAAGAAAGAAAATGGCATCCTACTAGGTATGCACTAAGATGCAGGTTATCTGGCACCTTTACAAGGAAGCTTCCCCCACAAACATACTCCCTTATCAGGATTAGCGAACTTTGCTTATACATCAGAAAACTCAGGGCATTTCTCTATGGCGCCCTGCTGCACTGCTTTAAAGTACCTATGGTGGCACCTGGCTGGCTTAGTCAGTAGAGCATGCAACTCTTAATCTCAGGGTTGTAAATTAGATCCCCACACTGGGTGTAGAGATTACTTTAAAACATATATTCAAAAAAACTATGTACAGGTCTGTTATTCCCCATTAGATTTTGAGTCCTATGAGGGCAGGACAATCTTTTACTCATCTTTGTTTCCAAGAACAGAGCCTAGGGCTCCACATATAATAGGCAATCATTAACCCACCCTGCACACCACTGAGTATTAGATGGAAATGAAAGGCCCCTAGGAGATGATATGGCCAAACATGGACACAGAGGCCACCTCTAAAATACTTGGAGTCCTTTGGCATAGACCATCTATAGTCACAGGTATTATTGATGAACCAACATTTGCTCCGTTTCCTTGGGGAAAATAAACTCTAGGAAAGTTCAAAGTACAACTTAGCTCAATGGGAGGCAGCCCTATTTGTTTCTCTAGAAATAGGTCTCTTGCTCCTATTTGAAATTCAACTTATAATTGCCAAATCATTACTTCCAGTTATGAGCATATGCTGTTAAAACTAATGCAGTGCCTCTGAAAAAATATTTTCACAACTTGCTTTTGAACATTCTGAGACATTCTTTCTTGGAAGCTACAAATGGGGTCTTTGTGAGAGAAGTCGCCTCCTGCCCTGAGCAGGTATGCCCATCCAGCTCCATGCTGACAGGAGCATTGGCCCTTCCACCAACGGAGACCATCTACTTTGTGGGCCAGAAATGAGTCCTCAGAAGGGCAAAGTCACCAGGCAACTCCTTTGCTTGGATGGGAAGAGACCTGCCTCACTGTTCTCAGGAAACTCAGCCACTGCTGCAGATCCCTGGGATAAAGATGAGTGGTCATATCAAGTGGGGCTGGCCCTCTTAGAGCTTCTTGCCAACCGAAGATGCTTTCTAGATCTCTATTCCCCAGGTTTTCCCAGAGATGTCCATTCCACTACAAGGGCAGGGGGGAGCCTAGGCCAGAAATGGGAAATGTGTGCTCTAATGTTACTCAACCCACTGGTGAAAATGTTATTGAAACTAGGTAACTTTAACATGTATGGACCCCCGCCCAAAGATTCTAATACACTCTCTTATGCTGAAAATCAGAGATACTCTATAATGTTTGTGTTATATTTGTCATGATAATACTAAGGGTAAAAGAAGAGCATTTTAAACTATTTTAAAGTTTACAGTAGAAACAGTCAAGGCAGCTATCAGCAGGAAATTATTCTGACTACTCGGAGATGACAAGGAATTTGTATCCATGAATCAACTCTGGCAGTCAGCAAAGGCTGCCAAGAATTGAGAAGGGTCCTGTCCTGGGGCCTTGTCTAAACATAACAAGAAAATAATGCTAGATCCAGTTACTGATGTCTGTCACAGGTTAGGGAAGGGACAGCAATGGCACATGTGCCACATATTGGCCTCCACAGCCTACCAAGTTCAGGTCTCCAGACCTTTTGCATTCCAAGTAAAATTTCTTCCAGGAAACCAGAAACAAGTTTGGGTGATGCGTTTACTGAACTGAAAGATGCAAGACATGGGGCCAGGATGAAATTTAAAAAGCAAGTCAAACAATGTGCTTCCTGAACACAGACTCCAAAGCAGCCAAAGCAGAAAACATCCTTCCAGTAAGGGAAAGGGAGGTTTCCTAAGGAGAAGCACAGCTAGGATGTACAAGAGAGTGTTAGCAAAATGATGTCTGCCAGTTCACAGTGTTTTCTTTGCATTGCTCAAGGGTAAAGTGAAAGATAACAACAGTGTTTTGAACACATTTAGATGTTTTGTTACCAGAGGGAGCTACAGAAAGCCTGAATTCTCTGAAATGGAAAGGAAAGAACAAAAAGCACGTTGTGCATTTGCTTACTGTCAGTTACTTCACAGAATTTCTTAAACACCTGAGGCGTGACTTGGTGAGGAGGTGTTGGTGGCTATCATTTTAAATGAAGGCAGTTTTCAGATTTTTTTTTTAATACTTTCAAATAAAAGTTACCGGGAACACCCCAAGGTCAGTGTCAGGTCTTCTGAGGTCTTAGTTCATTCTGAGTCGGCTGGACCAAAGGGGGCACTAAGTACCCAACCACACCCACCCAGGTGGACACCCCTGAGGGACCTTCTCTGACATTCCCTTTCAGCATCTGGTATCTTTGCTGTGTGAGCTGACACTCACACCAGCACCTCTCTTGGGTGCACTGGTGCAGGTCTGCAGGCAGCTCTGATCTGCAGGGTATGGGAGTGAGACACCCCACCTGGAGTGAAGCAGTCCCAGTGAAGCCCCAGCTGTGTGCTCTACCTATTCATTTAACCACCTCCATTCAGTTTCTTCAACTTTCTGAAAGGGAGGATACCAGTATCTTCTTCCCAGGGTTGTCAGTTAAGAATGAAAGGGCATGCTAAAGCACCTTGCATCAAACATCAAAAGCAAATAATCAATGCCAAATGTCACTAGCCTTCTTAACTGTGATCTCAGCTCAAATGCCATTTCTGCAGGAAGGTCTTCCCTGACTACACCACAATATGACCACTCCTCTCCCTCTCTACCACCTTTCTCTGCTTTCCTTTACACTGCTTAATTCTCCGACATTATAATTCATATAATTGGCTGCTTATTTACTGTGTGTCTTCCCCACCGGAAATCCTTGGGCAAGGACTTCTGTCTTCCCATCTAGTAGGATTCCAGTCCCCAGAGCCATACCAGACCTATAGCAGGCATTCAATAAATACTTTTTGAATAGCTGAATGGATTATACCCCATACCACCTAGCTGATGAGGCCAGGGAAAAATAACTCTTCTTGGTGGACCAACTCCAAGATAACCAGCAGAAAAAAAGTAGACACCTACCCAAAGGCAGGAACAATGTTTTTATTTAACTCTAACTTATCTGGGAGATTTTCATGTAGCAAGGAAACATGATCAAAAATTCACCTGAATAAATCCTAAAATGAATACCTTTTAGTGTGCCAAGAAGAACAATAGCTGAACTCTTTTTTATAATATTTGACTGAAGCTGCCTCACCCAGTCCCTATAGATATCAGTATCATAGAAATAGCCCTCCAGGAACTGGGTAACCAGACATCAAGAAGCCTACTAATCACGCACTGATATAAACTACTTCTTATTCATACCCAGGAAATAACTCCATTCATTGTGCCAAGGCCCATTAAAGTCGTCATAATGTCCCATCAGCCATTTTAAGGATTCATAATTAAATATGCCCAGCTTAGAGAGCAAATGGATTTTAGTCAGGGAATCTGGGAAGCAAAATAGTACAAACAATAATGAAGGATGGTTATCTTCAGAAACTGCTGTGCCAACAATAACCTTCTTACTGGTCTACCATGAGTGAAAGAGAGGATGAAGAATTGAGTCAATTTTCTATAAAACTCAAAACCTATTCCCTTCCACTGAGAGAAACAATAACTAACACTTCATTTTTCTTATGTTAAATAAATGTTTCAGGATTCAAAACAATCCATTTGAATTGAAATATTTACCAAGCTTGATCATAATTCTTAGAGAAAGTGCCCATTTTCAATATTGATCTTGGCAGACATGAGAACAAAAATAGAGCGGATGAAAGCAAGTGTCACGATTTGTAACAACTCAAAGGCAATGGGAAGGCAAAGCTCGCCTCAAAACGAGCCCCAGCCATTCCAATAGATCCATGGCCATTTAAATGGATCTTAATTTCCCCCCTGATAATTCCTTCAAGCCTACCCTTCTCACACCACCAATATCACCATGTGTGATATCAATATTTCACTGACTCTGCACTTCCATTTCCAGACTTCTCTCCCAACACACCCACTAAACATTACCTCTTCTCTTCAAGTCCACACTTCCTATTTATACCAAACTATCTGCATTCTCACTGTCATTGTCCATTGACCCTGAGACCACCCCCACTGTCCAGTGACCCCCATCTAGATGATGATGTCAACTTTTGGCTTATGGTTCTTCTCCCAAAGAAGCACAGGCTTTGGGATAGACTTGGATTTGCAGCCTGTCTCCAGCATGATCTATCTGGAAGACCTTGGGCCACCTTGAGAGGCTTCAGCATCTCATCTGTAAAGCAGGTACAACATTATCCATAATTACAGGGCTATTATGAGGATTACATGCTATAACAGATGTGAAAAACTTTCACATACTGCCTGGCACACAGTGGGCCTCAATATATACTAGTTTCCTTCCTTCCTCTTTAGCCCCCTGCCTTTAACTCTAGTAAGTTCAGAATTCATACTGATGATCTTTTCAGCGCTGACTTCAAACCTCCCAGACCTGTGGAACTCCAAAAATCTCATCCACAGTCTACCTGAACACCTTCTTAGCCATACCCTGGGATACCTCGACACTGGAAACTATGCCATTTAAAAAGGTCAAAACCCTGGAACTGTTTTCCAAACAGTCCTTGCTTCCCCACGTGTTCACTCCTCCTACATATATTCTGTGCCCCTATGGCCACTCACCCTCTCCCTGCTCCCCCAGACCAGGGCCTCATGCCCTTTCCAGCTCCATTCATCCTACCACTACAGCCAGGCTCCAGGCCAGGCATTTAAGCCTCCTCCCTTGAAAGCACCCTAGGGTCCCTCAACTCATTAATCTCCTGCTAAAACTGCCATATCACTCTCCAACCCCTGGGAATACTCCCCATCTACTTTCATCTAATAAAATTCCCAAACCATGCACTGAATTCATTTTCAATGCTGTTTCCTTTTAGTTGGCCCCTCACTACTGATGAGTCTTCCCATCTGGCTCTTCTAAACTTTCCCTTTTGGCCCCCTTCTTATCTGCAGTCCTCCAACTCCCAGCAGTCACATTGCCTCCTACATTGTGGAGACATTCAAGTTATATGACAGGAGCTATCACAGCATCTCTCTAAATGGGCCTGCTCACTTAAGAGTCTCTGGTGACCTCTAATAGCCACATCCTCAACCACTTCCCAGCACTTGATCCTATTGCTCACCACTTCCTTCTTGAAGCTGGCTCTTTCCTTGTCATCCTTCACATTGTACTTAATTCTCCCGTCTCTCTCCTCATTGGTTTAACTTCCTCCTCCAAACCCTAAAAACATAAATTCCCACAATTCTGAACCACAAGCCCCGACCTTCTGTCCTTAAAACTCTCATTGGAAATTTCATCTATGCCCATTACTTTTCACATTACCCCCAAGAAATTACTTCCCAATTCCATGCCTTCAAGTCTACCAAGCACTCCAGAGAATTCCAACAGGGTATTCCATGGGCAGCTCAAACTCAACATCTTGAAATTTATCTTGTTCTTTCCTCTTTCTCCTGTTTATTATAACTCTACCAATCTTCCATTCCTTCAGTAATTCTGGACTCCTTCCCTTCTCTCATCCTTGACAATCCAATCATGCCAAATCACACTTATTCTAGCTTTTAAATCATCACTGCCTCCTATTCCTACATGTACCTCCTGCTTTGGACCCTCAGAACCCTCACCTGAAATCTTGGAAGAGCTTTGTAATGGTTTTTTCCTTCCTTCCAAGCCCCAGGGTCCACACCACCAGATTAAGAGGATAACAAATTAAATCTAAATCATAGTTTTTAAAAAAATAGATACATAAATTTTTTTTTAATTTTAAAAATTTTAAAATAAAAAAAATCATAGTTTATCTTGGAATAATAGAACCTCCTTAATCTGGCTATAATCTAACTTAATCTTCTCTACTCTTCTCAATGAAACTTACACCAATCCTAAATTGCCTTACGGTTCACTGTCACCCAAATATGTGCTAATATTTCTTGCCTCTGCACTTTTGTTTTCATCATTCATTCCATCCCATTTTGTTCTCATCATATAATTTCTCCAAATTTCTGGCTGGAAAAAATCTCATGCATTCTTCGAGGCTCAGCTTAAATGTCATATATACCCTAAAGTCTTCCCTGATCTATTAACAAACATGATCTCATGTCATCTCTGAGCAGGCAGAATACTGTTTATGGGATTTAAAACATTCCATATGACTTTCTAATGTCTCCTGCTCATACAAGTGTCCCCCTCAACAGGAGGCTCATCTTCTTGCCAACTTTTCATGCCTTCTACAACTGTCCTCTCTAAGCTACTGCTGCTGACTTGGATCTTTCTCTTTCTCCCTTACCTTGTTGTGCTAGCTCTTTGCTTCCAAAGGCTCAAGACATCATTGTCACCATCTATCCCTTTCAATTAAAGAGTTAAGTCCCCTCCATTGCATGTAGCTCTAGTGTCCATCTATACTGACCCTGAAATAAGTCTGAAACTCAAAGGTATACAAGTTAAACAATAAACTTGTATGGAGGTTCTGTTCTCAGAGAGCTAAAAATAACCTTACAGAATTCCTAACTACATTGTCTTTCACTCACAATCTTTAATATCTATTTCTATCATATTGGGTCTTACCATTTTCATTTCTTCACAATTGAACTCTCATTTGCCTGACTTAATAGGATGAAAAAGGCTACAGTTCCCACTTATACCAAAAATGATTCAACCCATCTCATTTATATTCACTTGATGAAACCTACACTTTGAATCATCACATTTACATTTTTATTCTGTTTGAGATGTGTTTTTTTTAATAATCAAGGCAAAAAAACATAAAATATTTAAATAATTATATGAACATATTGTACAAGGCTGAAATACCACAGAGTTAAAGTCTGGAAGGCAACATCAAAGTTTTTAAATATCTTACTGGTTGTTATAAGAAAAACTCAATATAACCCACAAAAGACAGTTTGGGGTATTAACTACAATGGGCAACAGTGATAGGCATATGAAAGTTAGGACCTACTGATATTCCTCACCCAACAGGATCATGTCCTGACACCTTGGTAATCCCGCTTCAGAGCAAAGTGGGCAAAGCAAAAGCTCGGGATCCCAATGGTGTGAGTTCTGGGTTTTAATAAAACAGAGAGAGAACACTTAAAATGGTTTCCAACTGCACTGTTTCAACTAAATAAAGAGTTAAAGAGGCTTTTTTTTTTGTCTTGCCTAGGATTATGATAGTATTTTGTAAACGATGAAGTGTTCTATAATTGCAATGTGTAAGAACCAAATTCCAAATGACTTGAAAATGCATTTTAAAATGTGTCTCGTTGTAAGCTTCTAGAAGGCAGGGCCCATTTCTTATCTTTTTTCTTATCTCTCATAATATTTCTAATATAAATGCTCAAAGTTCTTATCACAAGCAAGATGAAATGAATTCATATAAAAGAAGAAAAGCCGAATTAACCAACAAGAGGGCTTTAAAAATGTAATCACCTGGCATTGCATAAGCCCCTGTAACTTACTTCAAATGGGCATATTTAAATCTGACTCTTTCCAAATAAAAAAATAGAAAGCCTACAGATAAGAGAACAATTGTGTACATTTACATCTTCATCATATTATATTTCCTCTCATGCAAATCAGCAGAATCAACTTGCCTGGAATTTGACAGCAAGTCTTTTCCACAAAGGCAAAGTAAAATTATGCAGCTTCCTTGGCTCAAAAGCAAACTTGAGCTATGGCTAGAATGGAGAGGAAGTAAAAGGTAGGAGAAGGCATCCATAGCATGTGGGTTCTTTTCATATGGGGTTTTCATTGATTCTCTCACATTGGCCAATATGAACAGAGGAAAATGTTGAACTCATGCCTTCAGTGATATTGCCTGTGCCTGCTATTCAGGGAATCACTCAGCTTGAGATCTCAGTATCCTTCCTGCATGGTGACTGTTAACACACACACACACACACACACACACACACACACACACACACCCCATTTGAAATGCCACTGCTTCCTCTGAATCCAGAGTTGGCTGTTCTACTAAGAATCTCTTTCCTAGGAGAGACATTAATGGAGCAAGGAAATTGTCTTTACCTCTGGGTGTGTTACCAAGGTTCCCTCTTTTCAAGGCTCGCCACAGCCATGCTCTGAGAAACACTGATCTGTGCCCCCCTCATTGTCCTGCTGCACCAGAAACAAGGAACAGCAAAAGAACAGTCATTATTTGTATTTGGCAAGAAAGGCAACAGTAAAAACGGAGAGGCAGTAGGCATGGAAATGTCCAAGTGAGGATGTGAATGAGGCAGGAGCAGTCTCAGTGGGGAGGAGCATCAATTATAGACACATAGGAAACTGATGGAGGGGCACCTGGGTGGCTCAGTCAGTTGAGCGTCCAACCGTGGTTCAGATCATCATCTCACAGTTCAGTTCATGAGTTAAAGCTCCACGTCAGGCTCTGTGCTGGCAGCATGGAGTCTGCTTGCAATTCTCTCTCTCCCCTTCTCTCTGCCCCTCTCCTACCTGCACGCTCTCTCAAAATAAACTTTAGGGGAAAAAAAGGGAAACTGATGGAGATGGAAAGAAAGAAAAGGCAGGAGATTCTGTACACCTAAGAGCAAACAAACAGGTTCAAATCCTGCTTCCATCTCCTGAGGTGTGCGACAGCATAATGGCTGAGGAGCAGCCAGATTCTGGAGCCGAATATCCACGGTATAAATCCTGGCTCTGCCAGGATGTAGATAGGTAAATTTCTTAACCTCTTTGTGCCTCAGTTTCCTCATCTATAAAATTAAGATGATAAGAATGACCCAACAGAACAGTCACAGGCTCAAATGAGCTAATGTTTAGAATGGTTAATGTTAGAACAGTGTCTGGAACATAGTATGTGTGAATTGTTATGACAATGATGATCTGGTAAAAGTTATTTCAACCAACACTCCTGACTTCCTTTCCTTACTTAGAAAAAGAGAATAAGCTAAACCAGTTACTTTTATGTCTAATATTCTACCAGTCTACCCACCAAATATGTACTATTCACCACATACCTTGGGAAAACAACTACCAAACTTGGCAGCTATAGGTCAGGTGAGCATACTGTAAATCAGGACTCCTAGGGTTATTTCACACAAAAGAATCCTTTTCCTAGAGTCATCACTGTCCTCACACATCACCTCAGAGGTCTCCAGAGGACCAGACTCCTGCCTAGGGGATGAACTCCAGTCTCTGGCAGGGAAGGTTCTAGGAGTAATCACTCCCAAAATAACACTCACTTGCAACAAGTGAAAATGCTACTGCCCGAGACTGTAAACCAAAATAAAATAAATATTGGGTGTTTCATTTTTCCTTCAAATTTGGCTTCACAGTGGGTCTTTAGCCAAACCAAGTAGGTTAAAGATTATTTTTAATGAACCTTCCCTGGTGCACCATTCCAACCAGAGCTAGATTAAACAGCAGGATGGGGTAAGTAGGGAGTTCCAGAGGGATCAATTTGTAAGGGGCACAAAAGGTTACTAAAAATGAACATGAAATGGTTAAAGATGTTCTAGTCAAAATTCTCCTCAGGGAGAATACTGACTGTTATTGGAAGAAGACAGTAACTCGTGGATCTTATCTGGAGTTGTACTGTTCTCAAAAGGTGTCTGGAAATGGGTGATAAGGAGATTTTGGTAGACACAACTATTGAGAGAGCACTATTGGCATTTAGAATTTAGTAGGTAGGTCCAGGAATAATAATCCACGAAATAAAACTCACGTATCTAAAATGCCATTGACTACCTTGTTGAGAAACAGTGTGAAACGCTCCCAGAGAGCACGCACCTTCTAAGGACAGATCTACTTGCTGGTGGTTCCTTTTTCCTGACCCCGACAGCCCAGCCAAGTGAGTATGCCCTCAGGGGTCAGAGCCAGATTTTCAGGTAATAGAGAAGGTAAGGCTTCCACCAGCAACCCTCCTCCACACTCCAACTCTCATGGCTGGCTGCCCAGGCCCTGGTCAAGCACCTGTTGATGGAAAACAGGACTGAATTTTGACCAGTGTGTTCGAACCATTGTCCATTTGTTTTCACATTAATTCTCACAGCAACTCCTTGATGACGAGATATTTTCAATCTCTAAGAGGACCAGAGAAGGAGACTGAAAGGCTCCCTGTCTAGAACAGTACTCATGATCTCAATGCAGTCCTGATCCTCACAGACCCTGCCATGGGGTTCTGGGTCCCACTGCAAGACCACAGGACCATAGTCCCTGATGCAGCCAGAAACTAAGCAGCTCTGCAGAATCCCACTTCTTTGCATCACTAGCCCTCAAGACAAGGTCCCTTGTGGGTGTGTCTGGTGGGCAAACCAGGGTCACATGTCTGTGCCTTAGTGCAAAAGGGTCTAAGAAAAGGATAGGAGTCAGTCTCTGGCTCCTAACAAGACTGAGGAACCAAATTCCTCAACAAAAAGGGAGGCTTACATGGCAGGTGGCAGAAAGGAAAGGCAAACACATGACTCTGAGAAGAGACTTCACTGCAATCCTCCCCTAAGATGAAGGGAAGCACATGTCCTATTTGCCAGAAATCATCTCATTTATGTCTCCTGTCCTGGCTTTGTTATTAGTAACATCCTTTTCACTCTCAGAAGGGTTGCAGTTTGGACAACAAATATATGTCCCCCTCCTTAAGATTCATGTCCTGCACTGAACCTCAAATGATGTGCACATAGATTTGCATGTGCACATGCATTTATGTGTATATGTGCCCAAACGCCACAAATCGTGCTGCAGAGCCCAGGGTCTGATACAACAGACGCTCCCTCCACTTCCAGGAACTGCTCAGTACAATCTGAGACTTCAACTTAAAAATGATTCACTTCCCTAATAACAGAATTACCTTGATTTTGTATATGATTGGTTGCTTTTGCAGTTGAAAAACCACGGAAAATGATGATTCCTGGAAAAGAATCTTTCCACTGTATGGTAAGTGCACTTCTCAGATTCCGTTATTTTATCTCACTTCCCTCAGGACTCTGCCCTTAGCTGCCTTCCAAGTAGCCATAAAATTCACCTTTTTGCTTCAACTTTAAAATGCCAGCATATTTTTGCCCTTTGGGGAATGAGTCGCTGGGGGAGGAATAAGAAGACAAATCCAAAAAGGAAGGCTGAAGGTAAGGTAGAGAAAGGAAGTAAAAAGGAAGCAGAAAATTAAATGAGAGAAAAGAGAGAAGGAAGAAATGAGAATCACCTTACATGATACATTATCCAAATGTTTATTTCCCTTGGACTAGACCAGGCACTGGTAAAAGCTAGCAATTCATCAAGCTTGGTGGTCTCAGCCCGATTCTAAAGGTTTTCTCTTGCTAAACTTT